>NC_136057.1:209652825-210252825 GCF_964261635.1 Lissotriton helveticus | reverse complement strand
GCTTGGCGATAGAAAAATTGTCGCTAAGCCTATTTAGCGATAATTATAGCTAGTTGTTGGTAATATGCCCCATAGTTCCGACTCAAATTTTGTTAATCCCAGTGCTGGTCAGAAAATGTAGACTTGTGTCCAGATTGAAGACAAGAGTGGAATGCCTGACCTCTATCTTTAAAGGATTGGAGTGGCATTTAAATAAAACACCTGCTTTTAATTTTTTTGATGACCAAATTTATTGATTTTTGCAGAAGATCGACAAAAATAACAAAACATAGCATAAGAATACCAGCTACGTGCGCACGTGGAAGTGGAAGTCACATACAGGTGGACATTACATCCGTATACAGGAATTGATAAAGCAAAGGTAAAAAATATACCGCACCCATTCCAGTCCTCGGACCGTCATCGAGAGTATCAATCTTTCACCATCCCAACCCATCTGCCCCACATTCTACGAAATTTCTTCATGCAACCTCTTGCCTCGTATAAGGGTCGCTCCTGAGTGGTACACCAATCCACCCCTCTGCGCCAACGTGCCATGGTGGGGGCTGTTGAGCTCAACCAGTTGGCCGCAATGTCTCTTTTTGCCACCATCAGTGCTGTGTTCAAAAAAACGTTTTTCAGCTGTAGAGCCGGCCATACCCTTGGTGACACCCAGCAGGACATTCAGCGGGTTAGGGGGAACCTCCCAGCCCAGAACCTCTGTGAGTTCCCCAGTTACGGACTCCCAGTGGAGCACAATTACAGAGCAGAGCCATACCTTGTGGTAAAAGTCAGCTTGTGGGTGGCTACAACGAGGACAGGAAGCATCGGGTCGCAGTCCTGCGCACTGGAGACGCAGTTGTGTAAGATAGACTGTGTGGAGATAATATATTTGGGCTAGGCGGATCCTTGCTGAGGCTGTGACTGTCTTGGGGGCCATCATTGCATCTCTCCAATCAGCGTCATCAGCGTCATCCAGAGACCCGAGCCAACCCTCCCACCTGTCCCTGAGGTGTGATAGTGTGTTGGGGGTGTTATTGATAAGGGATCTGTAGATACAGGAGATCTACCTTCCCTTGGTTACCCGTCATGGTCTGGGCTTCGGGTGGGCAGGGAGGAGCCATCTACAATGTAAGATTGAAGAGCCTTCTGTATCTTTAGATATCGATAGAACTGGGAAGCGTGTAGGGAGTAACAGGTTTGCAATTCCTTGAAAGTGTCATGTGGTTCCCACTCTGGATGTCTCCCAGCAGGGATATGCCAATGAGATCCCACGTTCTAAAGCCAGAGAGGTTGGCAACTTCTCTGAGCCAAGTGCCGCACCACAGTGGGGTATGCTGGGTCAGTTTATTTGACCATTTGGTGTGGTGCAGGGAAGCCCGCCATGCCAAAAGTACCCCGTGGGTGACCTCAGTAAAAGTTTGGGAGCTGAGGATTCCCATACAACATCCCTTGGATGTTGGACACGCCCAGGGTGTGCAGTTCCAAGCGGTATGTCGGGTACGACCCGCCACCGTTAAACCAATCGAGCATGGTAATGAGCTGCGTTGCAAGATAATAAAGATAGAGGTTTGTCATCCCCAAGCTGCCATCAACGGGTGGAATCTGGCACTGGGTGAGGGCCAACCGAGGCCTCCGACCCCCAATAGAAACTTTGTGGCCTATTTCCCGGAACCACGACCGCGAGAAGGAGAGGTGCGTGTTTTGGAGCATATAGAGAAATCGGGGTATTCTGCCCATAAGGTTGAGCGGTAGGGATTGCCATCTGAGGAGATCAGCCCAGGCCTTTTTCACTAATGGAGTGACATTAAGCGACCAGGCACGGTCAGGGAGGAGGGCAACCCAGATGCCCAGAAACTTGAAGGACTGTTGCCGAAGAGGTATCGACGACTGCCAGTCAAAGCATTCTCTTTAGAGATGTAAAGGGACCAAAACGGATTTAATCGAGTTCAGCCAAAGACCAGAAGCCTGTTCAAAAAGACTCAGGGCCTGGAGACAGCGGGGTCCCGGTTGGGCCGGATCTGCTTAAAATAACAGAACATCGTCAGCATAAAGGGTGATTTTGTCTTCCTCTAAGCCGGGCCATTTCCAGCCCGTACAAGACAGGCGAGGGATTTCATCGCCAACGCGAATAAAAGGAGTGAGAGGGGGCACCCCTGCCTCGTGCCTCAGTTGAAGGGGAAGGGGTTCAACAGGGCCCCATTAACCAGCACCTGGGCCCTGGGCTTACTGTAAAGTGACTTAACCATGCCACAGAAGGGGGCTCCAAAACCCATCTCCACCAAGATCGCTTCCAAATATTGCCAATCCACTGAGTCGAAAGCATTCTCGAAGTCCACGAGAAGGAGGGACAAATAGGGGGTCAATTGGTGCTGGTTCCCTAAGGCCAGGTGGAGGTGTCAGAGGCAGTGCCGAGTCCCCCTGGAGGACATAAATCCACACTGGTCGGGTGGACCAGTTCGGCCAGGTGTGGTCGCATAAGATTGGCTATGGCCGAAGGAAATATTTTTAGCTCTGAATTAATAAGTACGCTGGGACGGTAATCAGGTCAGTGCCTCGAGGGGGCCTGCAACTTAGGAATAATCATGATGGTGGCCATGTCCATTTCGGGACAAAATGAACCTCGCTCCTTTGCCTCTTGATACATCTCTAGAAAGTGGGGAATCAGCGTGTCCCGTAGGATGCGTAGAACTCCTGTGGGAGTCCGTCTGGGCCTGGTGTCTTACCTGCCGCCATGCGCGATATGGCGTCACTAATATCCTCTGGGGTGACAGGGAGTTCTAGCCCTTTTGCTTCTGACTCAGTGAGTTGGTGGAGGGAGAACTGTTCACTCTGGAGGAGTGGGGGGTTGTGCGGAGTAAAGGGTAGCATAATAGGTGGCGAAGCACTGGCCACTGCGATGGTAGCTCAATGGAGCACTCCATTTACACAGAGTACCTGGGGGATGATATGGTTAGCCATCCGGTAAGTGGCAAGAAGATGGAGAAGTTTCCCGTTTTTGTCTGCCCATCCATATACACATGCCACAGAGAACCTCCAAAGCAATTTGGCCTCTTCTAGGGAGGTTCATTTAATCTTGTCTCTCAGAAATGCCAGTCTCCTGTCCTGGACCTTTGATCTCTCCTCCGGGGGCTGAGTTCCAAATAGGACAGCCTGTGCCTCCAGAAGTGTGAGTTGGGAGTCCTGCTTCTGGTGCTTAAGTTTGAGCTAGCCCTTGGCAAAGCCTCGGATGGTGGCCTTACCGGTTTCCTATAGGGTGTTGGGAGAGGACACCGAACCGTGGTTAGTATCGAAATAGTGACAGAGCTCATCTTCCACCTGGTCTCTCAAATCCTTGTCTTGGAGAAACCACGCATTCAGCTGGCATATTGGTCTTGAGGACACAGGAATATTGCCCATCTGCACCACCACTGGGGAGTGGTCTGACAGACCTCTGGAGAGGATTGTAACATCTTGAATAGCGCAACAATATAGAGCCGGCAGGAAAACATAGTTGAGTCGTGCATGTGTATGATGGAAGGCTGATGTGTAAGTGTAAAGTCAGGTCATTGGATGCCAAAGTCTTCAGTCATCTCCGAGACCCAGAGCAGCCGCCCAGTTCTACAGTAGAGCAGGCTGAGCGGCCCTGGAGGTGAAGGGCGTTTCAGCCGTGTCAAGGACAGGGTCCATCACTGCATTGCAGTCTCCCCCAACAATAGTCGTCCCCAGGGGTAGGGCCGCAACTTGTGTAGCAAGATGCTGCAGTGTGGAGGTCAATAGGGAGGGGGTGGTATACAGTGAGAAAATTCAGAGGCTAGTCCTAATGATTCCCTTCTAGGATGACAAAGCAGAAATTTGAATCGTGCTTTGCTTTACGCACTATGAGTGGAAGACCACAGCGCACCAGAAAAGCCACACCCTGCGATCCCCGATTATAACCGGCATGCCAAACTCCACAAAAGCCATAATGGGCCGAGAAAGGACAGTGGCCTACCAGGTGTGTCTCTTGGAGTAGCAACAGATCTACCATGTGACACTGAGCATAGCGCAGGACCGCTGTGCACTTGACCTTGTCCAGCAAGCCTTTAACATTCCAGGACATTATGTGAAGCGTCGCTTTCTCAGCATGAGTGTCAGTCATTGGGAACGCGGGTGTAGGACAGGACAGCCAGCGCGGGCAGCCAGTGCAGGTGGGTTAGCGCATGTACATGAGGTGGTGGGTGTGATGTCACCATGTTGGGCCCCATGCGCCTGTCGTGTAGTTGGAAATGCAAGCTGGTGTAAGAAGCTAATAAAAAGACAAAGGCAATTTGAAACAACAGTCACCCCCCCAACCCAATTGCCTCCCTCCTCTCTATACTTCAGGAACGGAAGCATTTGTCGCCCAAACAAGGAGTAACCAAGGAAAACCAAACTAAAATGCTTGGGACTGGGGAATCGTGAACACCTGCTTTTAATGTGGGGGTTGGAGGGTTGTTGAATTTACAGCATGTTGTGCAGGTGAGATCAGGTGCAGTAAGGCTTGATATATTTTGGAGATAATATAAACCGACTTTTATATTTCGATTCCGCTTGCAGCTTGCACACCTAGCAGAATCTAGTAATCCAGTTCTTGTGCTGGGAAAACACCTCTCATTGGAAACGTTAAACAATATTTTAAACTATTCTGTTGTGCTGTTTTTACTCTGTCCACCCTTGCGTTGGAGCTTAGGGGCCCGATTCACAGAATGAACTTAAGACTCAATCCTAAACTTACTACTATGTTGGTATTCACAGAATGCACTTACTACTTTTGGCATTCACAGAATGAACTTACTACTTTTGGTATTTACAGAAGTTAGGATGTTGTCTTAAGTTTGTTTTAAGACAGACTTAAGAAAGACTTAAGACAGACTTAAGTTAGGATTTTGTCTTAAGCCTGTCTTAAGACAAAATCCTAACTTCTGTGAATACCAAAAGTAGTCAGTTAATTCTGTGAATGCCAAAAGTAGTAAGTGCATTCTGTTAATACCAAAATAGTAGTAAGTTTAGGATTGAGTCTTAAGTTCACTCTGTGAATCGGGCCCCAGGTTACTGGTCATCCTTCCTACAATGCACACCACACTTAAGCGTCTTCAAAATATGACAGTCTTTTTTCTCTTTTTGCTATCATTTACCAATTTGGGGGTGGGCACTTGCACTTTCTGGCCAACCTCTAGTTTCCATGTGTCAAGCCAATAAGAGAGATTTAAAGTGATTTAGTGTGCGAGCCCACACGGCGGGTATGCCACAGGCTCACCAAAGGAGCACCAAAGGCAAGCTTGTTTGTGTTTGTCCACACTCATATGGTACGGTCTGCATGCCATGTCGCTGGAACAAACCGAGATACCTCTATCGCGGACCCAGGCCCTGCCAAGTTTCAATATACAAGGGCTGAAGTTCGATCCACATGTCGTAAGGATCTTAGTTCAGACCATAACACTAATAATAACATACTAATATAATTGCCTCTCTTTTGAAGGAATGTTAGAAAGTTGCTTACATTCCTGCCACTCTCTTCAGCTAATAATAATCAACTTTCTACTAATCTTAATGTGAATAAAATGTTGACAATACATGTCCTGTTGTGTAATGTGCATTGTACCTCAGTCATGCACAAAAAACAAATCCCTGTTCAAGTAGTAGCAGGCTAAGATTGCTGTAAGAAAGCTGAACAGGGGTGTTGGGCTAGTCTAATACTTAGCACATTGTCCAATGGACACATCAGACATAAATGCAGGACTAAATCTAATCAAATTCACACAACATGTAAAAGTAAAAAACGCTAGTACTAAAATAGTTATAAAGATGTACACAATTTATTAGAAAACCTCCCAACTGGGTTACAGTCTAAAAAATGCAGCAGCATATACAGTATAAAATACCATTAAAAAATGGCAACCTTGTAAAATTTATACAGTCAAAGTATTGTAAACAAGTCGACGCGGCGTTTCGGTGTTATTAGTCTTGACACCTTCTTCAGGACACAAACATTTGACTTCTTATCTATGAACAAATAACAAGATTTTAACATCATGGTCTATTACATGTAATTGCATTTTCTACATGCCCTGCTCTTATTACATTTACTGTCTAATATTCTCATATTTATTCTGATCCCCCTTTGCCAGCCTCTAGTCAGTTACAGTCCAGTAAATTAAATCTTACAAGACACCAATGCAAATTCAACCCTTGCCCTTTGAGCGGTAATTATGAAGAAAGCAAGATGTACCTTTTATCTTATATTGAGGAAGCTTTTCAATTGCTATCTCTCTTTGTGATTGTTTATCACCAGGGTATCTTCATAATATTCCATACACAAGCGAGAAGTCTAGATAAGATAAAAAGATGGACAATGCCACTCCTTAGTATTATTGCTAATATTCCACTTGCCGTAAGCTCGTTAGGCAGTGGCAGATTTATTTACCTTGTGTTGCGGACTGAGGATTATCAGTGTGCACGGAGGAACCACCGTTGCTGATAAAGGGTGCTCCTTTTTATGACGGATTAGTTCATTTGTGGGGAGTCTTTATCTCTATAGTCTTGTCCTAAGTATGAAAGTAATACATTTTAGGGGACTCCTGTTTTAAGCGTTAACACAACTATACATGTAAGATCCCTTTTCCATTACTCACCCTTTGAATGTGGGTAGAGATTCAGGTTATGACTATGGGAGAATTCCCCGCTTGTTCCGGTCCTTTCTCATGTATAACCAGGAAATGCGTAATCTACAGACATAAGCATTAAAAAATTGTAATTCTCAATATGTTGCACACCTCGAGTTGACATTACTACTACATATTGCATAAATTATGCTTCTATTGTCTGCATCTATCTTGAATATTCAGATAGTTTAAAGCATTTAACCAGAGTTATTGGCAACAGTAAGTTAAAAATATAGCCTGATGCCAAATTTGTATATTCAGCATTACACATGGGGCGGACTATACTGGGAATCAAGTTGCATCGCCCCCGCCCACTTACATATTCAAAAACTAAATCATGGAGATGTTGTAATTCTCCATCTTGTATGTTTATCCTGCAAAAAAGCTGCATCCTAATATTGTTCTAAATGATAGTCTCCCCAGGGCTCGTCTCCGCACATACCTTATTCGTTCAGGTCGGCCTCCCTGTTCCTCCGTGTCATCCCCCTTCGCGCAAATCGAAGAGAAATGACCGGTGCATTCGATGCCCTTATATTCGGTTTCAGCCCGATCTAACCCGGAAGTGATTGTATTAGTCACTGCCCGAAATACCAAAGACACGCTTATTTTATGTATCTTTGTTTTTCATTGCCTAATATACTCGCTGATATTAAATTCAACCTGTGAATTTTAATTTGTCTGCTTTATGTCGATTCAGTGAGACACACCCGGGGCTGTGATACCGGAAGTGTTTCAACTTTGATCGATCATGGCGACTGTGACGCTATTACTCTAAAGGTGCTCAGATTGTCGATATTCTTATTCTTTAATGTAACGCCTCTCTGGGATAATTATTCAAACACTTATATGTGTATTGGTTGCTTATTCTAGATTTGCCGGTTCACTTTTTAGTGAACGACTAAGCATGGCGGCCATCTTGGTATGGGAACGCAAAGTACATAATGGGGCAAAGATGTTACTATATTACTAGGGAACTTACTTCAACATTATTGATAGTGGTGAAATATTAGGGGTACAGAAAAATGGCATTTCTTAAACAAAGTACTGACTCACTGATTCAAATATTATATTATCTAGTCATTGGTGTCATTAGTAACTGTGCTTACCCATATCATTTAAACAACATAATATGAATACCAAACGACCATTCGTGGAAAAAACAATCCCTCATTTTGTGTATTATTTCAATAAAGCGTATATGCAAACAATCGTAAAAATACATAACTTTTGTGCCCACATTGCGGTGTGGATATTTAAACATTATCTGATCGTTATGGGACTGCCAATTCATCTTATTGCTGCTGAAAATGGTTCAAGGTGTATACACGCCACACAGCGAACGACTTAATTTTTCTTTTCCTCACAGTTTACTGTTGTCCCTCCTCTGTATCTGTTTCTCAATCTGGCACATGGCGTCCTGTTCTATCATATACTAGCGTGTCCCTACTCAACAACCCTATGTGTAGTTTATCAGATGTCGGGTTGTTGAAGCTGGAACCTATCATGTAGATTTACAGTGCATTACAGTGTCATTATCCGGATACTCATTTATTTATAGAATTAGTCTTTCCCACTCCTCTCTGTTATTGAGTCCTGTTCTGAAAGTGTTGAAAAGAGACATGTAGAACTGTTCTCTTTTCTTCCTTTTGATGTTCTCATTCCCTCCTCTGAAATTATGGGATATAGCTTCTACCCCACCCCATTTTAAATCTTCTATTTTGTGATTGTATTTGATCCAATGTTCCACCAGGGGGGCAGTCAGTTTTTTAGTTCTGATTGCGGATTTATGTTCTGTTATCCTCACCTTTACTTCTCTTGCTGTCTCTCCTATGTATGCCTTATTACACGGACATTTTATCATATATACCAAATTTTTGGTTTTACAATTGATAAAACTTTTAATTTTATGATCAATCCCATTATGGGTGATCATATTGCCCTCAGCACATTGTATTGAAATCTATATGCTGCTTGAGCAATTCAATTTACATTTACCTTTCTTAACAAGAACACTGCTGTCCCTACACTGCAATCCCATAATATATGGGATAAAGGGGCATATTACCAACAAATAGCGATATTTATCGCTAAGTAGGCTTAGCGGCTATTTTTTTATCGCCGTGCATCACCGGATTTTATCCCTGAGATAACGTGCTATTAGCACCGCTTATCTCAAAAGCGATAAAATTCCCGGCGAAAGCGGAAAAATGCGTGAATATCGCTGAGAATACAGCGATATTCACGCATTATCGCCAACAGGGTCTTAGCCATTATATCCACCTCCCATTGGATATAATGGCTAAGAACTGGTCTGAGTAGGTGTTAGTTTTTGGAGATATTCGCGCTTAGGGCGAATATTTCCACCCCTTCGCCTGTGTTGGTAATAGGCGATAGCGATGTTAGCGACTGCTTTCAGTCGCTAACAGGTTGGGTACGCCCACTTTGCATGTCATTAGTGATAAATATCGCTGACATGCAAAGCGGGCCCCAAACCGCTCGCTATCGCCTACAAGCTGCCGCTAACTGCTGTTAGAGACAGCTTGCTAATAGGGCGATGAAATTATCGCCGGCTGAAAACGGCCGCTAAAGCGGCGATAATTTCATTTTGCCCGCCTTGATAATATGCCCCTGGATTTTTTTCAGTTCAGGAGTAGTAAAGTTAGAACACCTAACTTTAGGACTCCTAAATGCCATCTGTGAATACCGAAAGTCTTAACCCCTTCCATGCTCATGATGAGCTCAGCTCGTCATGAGGCAAAGTGGAGCTGCATTCATGACGAGCTGAGCTCGTCATGGCCACACCCATTAACATTATGGCCCAGCACAGGAGGGGGATATCAGCAGCAGCGATGGTGTTAAAAATTGGATTTTGCTCAGTTTAGGAGTAGTAAAGTTAGGACTCCTAACTTTACTACTCCTAAACTGAGAAAAATCCAATTTTTAGGACTTTCAGTATTCACAGAAGGGGCCTCATTTATGAGGCTGTGCGTCACTTTTACGCCGCTGGTGCGTAAAAATTGCACCTTGTTGCGCCATATTTACAAAGTGACGCATCTAGGTAGATGCGTCACTTTGTAAACCCCTGCGTCACATTATACCTGCGCCAGGTATAATGTATGCAAGGGGGGCGTATTGACGCAAGAAAGGGTCGTAGAAGTTATGCAGTGAAATCTATGAGATTTTACTGTATCACTTCTAGGACGCAAATGCGTCAATATCTTATGCCTGCCTCACGGCAGGAGTAAGACTGACGCAGGCCCTTTCACATGGGGCTTGCCCCATGTGACAGGACGCATTGCTGCAGTTGCGTCACTTTTGTGACACACTCCTGCATTGCGTAACTTTTGCGCCATACAGATACATCAGAAATATTGATGTATCTGTAACTCCATGCGCAATGATGCGTCATACTGTAAATATGACGCATCTTTGGTGTCGCAAGGAGGGCGCAATGAAAAGTGACGCATCGCTGTTTTCTCGCAGTGATGCGTCACTTTTCATAAATGAGGCCCCAGATATTTAGGAATTCTAAAGTTAGGAGTCCTAACTTCTGTGAATACCAAAATGGTAGTAAGTTTAGGATTTTGTCTTAAGTTAGGGGCCGATTCACAGAATGATCTTAAGACTCAATCCTAAACTTACTACTATTTTGGTAATCACAGAATTCACAAAATGAACTTACTACTTTTGGTATTCACAGAAGTTGGAATTTTGTCTTAAGTCTGTCTTAAGTCTGTCTTAAGTATGTCTTAAGTTTGTCTTAAGACAAACTTAAGACAAAATCCTAACTTCTGTGAATACCAAAAGTAGTAAGTTCATTCTGTGAATGCCAAAAGTAGTAAGTGCATTCTGTGAATACCAAAATAGTAGTAAGTTTAGGATTGAGTCTTAAGTTCATTCTATGAATCGGGCCCCAAGTTCTGTGAATCGGGACCTTGGTGTTATATTTAATGACAATGGAAACTTCCTCCCGCAAAAAAAGGATATTTACAGAAAAGCAAATGCTTTGGTAGCAGCATTTAGGATCCTACAGAAATCAATAAGTGAAATTGTCTTATCCGTCCTTCTTAAAGGTGATTTCAGCAAAACTGCTACCTACTCTGACATACGGGAGTGAGGTAGTAAATGGGAAAGATGCAGTGATTATTAATAATGCGGTTGCAAGAACTTATAAAACCCTTTTTTGTTTGCCTAATAATGCGTGACAAGCACAAGTGAGGATGGAATTTTGGTTAAACAACCAGGTATATGTGAGGAAAGGACAAGCTCTCAAAGTGTAGAACCGAATAAGAAACGATCAAGAAAATCAAATGTCCCAGCTACTATGGCATGAAGTAAATGATAATAGAAAACTGCAGGCCTGGACTTTTTTAAATGCAGCGATTGAAGAATTTAGCGTAATGCCTATCTGGGAAAGTACAATTACTCAGGAAAGTTTTAAAAAAACAATCAACAAATTAACTAATCATCTATCGCTGATAAAAGATAAAGATATATTTGTAAAAAGAAAACAAGCATGGCCCATAATAATAGCATTTAGGAAAAAAAAGTCCAAGAATATTTAGAAACATCAAGGTCATTAAAAAAAAAACATATCTTTATTAAAGCACAATTTGGTTTACTGCTGGGTTATGTCATTTACCTCCATTGAAGTAATCCGAAGAGGATACCTAGTGTAGGTTATGTGAATCGGGACAAGAGAATATTATACATTTACTGTGTCTTTGGCCTGAATTAGAAAACAAAAGGAAAATTATACTTAAGAGACTATTTAACTTTCGTGGAGTAAGGACATGTAGGCAAGCTTTGATTCTATGTCAAAGCTCTGGTGATATATCTATGAATTCTGCATTTGTAAAATTGTTGTGGAGGGTGGAAATAAATTGAAATCCTTATCTACTGTATTTTAAATATATTGGGGCAGATTTACAAGCCCCTTGTGCCCCTTTTACACCGCCGTTGTGTCACTTTTGTGACGCAGCGGCGGCACAAAAGATGCGTCATGGTGCGGGGTACTTACGTCTGGGAGATGCGTCACATTGTAAAACCAGAAGGAGGCGTTCCTGCGCGGGGGGGGGGGGCGTTCCGGTGCGGGAACGCCTCCTAAAAGTGGCTGTGAGAAATCTACACGAGTTCACTCAGTCATTTTTGGGCCCATGCTGCGTCAAAACCCTGCGCCTGCTTGAAGCAGGCGTAAGGATTGACGCAGCATTGTAAGAATAGGGCCCCCCAGAGCATTGCTGGAGCTGCATCGCGCCTGCGACGCAACTCCAGCAATGCACCGCTTTTACGGCACAGATGCGAAGCATTGCACCGTTTTTGCCCCATGGTGCACCGCATTGTAAATGCGGCCCATCCATGGTCGCAGAGGCATGGCGCACAATAACTGGCGCATCCCTGCTGATATGCAGGGATGCTCTAGTTATTGTAAATCTGCCCTTTTGTGTACTGCATATTATTAAGTATAAGTTAGCATATTTAAGATATGGTATCAATCATATATGTTCTTGTAATCTTTTATATTTGATCACATTCTTGGAACTTTTGTAAGATTTTAATTAATCAAACAAATAAAATAAATTGAAATTGAAAATCTTGTATGACTCCACAGGGACAAAACGCTGCGGGCTGCACATTTTGCAGCTGACTACAGGGCCATCTAGTAACGAGCTGAGGTACTGCACCCTCACGCTTCTAACACAATTCTATTACAGGACCGGAGGCTTCGTATTATGCTTCTCTTTCTTGTATTTGCTACTCACAGCAGCCAATGAAAAACGTTTTGTATGCAAATGAAACTACATTTCCCATGATGCTTGTACATACATCACATCCTGTATAGCCCAATAAGAGCTGCTGTACCCTGTGTCTCCTCCTCTTTCTTTGCTGCTCACGCAGAAAGTTAAGTGCTCAACTATAATATGATTTTGCCTTACTTAATTGTTCACTGAGATGTGATGATTATGCTGTATGCCTATGCTTACATGCAGTTAGTGCTACTTTTTTAAACTCTGCTGTTATGTGTTTGTAAGCGCACTTTGTTGTTGCTGGTAATTCTGTTTGAGTCGCGCTATTGCTTCTAGCTTCCTTTTTTTTTTTTTTTTTTTTTTAAATATATTTTTATTGCAGAATCAAAAGAAAACCATTCAATAGGCCAACCTACACACTTATGGCTTCCCGACAGTCAATATAACAGTATTAAATTGCACAGCCATTTAGCCCACATCCTGGAGGCTGGGCGGCGCCTCAAAGTTTCATTCTTCGGGAAATGCCTCAGTGTGTGCCCTGTCCGGGCTGCAGGTCAGTTATGTCATGTAATATCTGCTTTTATCCCGCAACACCCCTCCCCCCCCGCACCGCCAAGCCCCTGGCTGCCCTTATGGTCGCTCCCTGCAGGACTAATCTATCCCTTCTCTGGGCCCTTCAGATTGATATATTGCGGCACGGTACATTGCTTCTAGCTTCCTTGGCAATAATATCCAGTAATACTTTTACGGTGATGCAACATTGCGCTGTGTTTTCAACATTCTGCTGTTAGGAGTGTACCGTGTGCAAAACGCGGATTTCCCGATGGCCTTTCAGGCATGCTGATGAGCTCCAGCCGGGAGCGATTACCTCAGGAGGCTCTCGCTGAGAGCGGAGCTAAGGTGTCATGCGGGCGGGCCCCGCCCTCATAATTATTCCCCCGCTGAACTTGTGTGCTCCCTGCCAGTTGCGCTAGCGCCCTTACTTGCCCCCCCCCCATAAAGTATTTATTTTACGGCGGCTGTGCCGACTTGTTTTGGGACTCTCAGGCGAGCGCGCGAAGGCCCTTCTCCCGCCTCCGGCGGGCGCTATTCATGTATTGTTGACTTCCGGCCTCATAAAATATTGCAAAGCCTCCCGTGCTCTCGCGCTGTCTTTGGCGGCAGGGTTTTCAGTCCTTGTCCATGCCCCGCTAGGCGGGTTATGCATTCTCTCGCTGCGGTCTACGCGACCGGCTAGTCAGACTTCCTCTGGAAGCACATGGTATGAGGGATAGCTGCCTCCTTTAGAATTGTATGTACAGTGCTTCTGGTGCCGATGTCTCTGCTTTCATATTACGATTGCGTTTGCTCAGCAAGAGATCCTCTCTTGAGGACTCATTCTGTTATTCATATGTATTATACTTTTACAATAAAGACAGGACGGTTCTGTTATAGGTATTCATATGTATTTCCACCTGTTCTAGTAAGGATCTTGCAGTTGATTATATTATTCATATGTATTATACCTTTTATAATAAAGGCATGACGACTCTGTTACATGTTTTCATATGTATTTCCACCTGTTCTAGTCAGGATCTTGCAGTTTCGTGTGGTATTTACTGTTCCCTTAGTTGCTCACGCTTATTAAGCGTTCCAGCTAAGAATTGTTTTCGCCCGCAGGCGAGGTGAGTGAAATGCTCTTTGACCGGTTGGGTTTTAGCAATATGCGCATCAGGTTGCAATACCTGCGCAGTTTACATTATACGCTTCATTTGGCAACTGCCTAATAAATGATTATGTGTCATATCACGAAACAGTTAACCCTTCCGGTCACACAGCCTGTAGACGCTCCCGTGGGAGTGGAGATGGCGTGCTTTCACCGTCTATATTGACACTACATATATTGGCCCAACTGCGCACGCAATCCAGGAGAGCAAGGCACCGCGCTGGAGTTCCAGCGTTACTACTACGCCACTGTCAGGTAGTGGTTAAGTATCTTACTAATACCAAGGGATACATGTTTCATGCAGGTATGTACTATATGGTTCCAAACTAGTAATTTCACAATATATGTCTATTTGTATTTCAGGGAATACTTCATGTGATGGCGCAGTTTCGCGCTTACCCGCCAAAAGCCTTCCCTAGTGGCTGAGTGCGGAATAGAGCCAATAACGCTCTGGGGGGCGTAACCCACTCAGGTTCACTTCATATCAGTTTGGATTACGCCCTTCGCACGCGTCCCCAGCTTGCTCCTAGGCTCCTAATGCCTCGTGTTCAGACGGAGCGATTTTGACTTACGCCTTCCAGGCTGTAACAACAGGAGGGCCCTCGGAGTGCGCACACGCACCTTATAACTTCACAAGGCTCTGACGCCCTTGGGGGCTGGAATAAATTGGACTACAGCTTTGCTGAGGAGCCAGATATATTTTATTATTTCACTTCTAGTGTGCAAAGGGTTGGCTCCCCCTCTTACTCCTCCGTGACTGGTGCCTTGCACTACAAGATTACATTCAGACACCCATACACAGGCAGGGTGAGATACAAGGAGGATGAAACGTACATTAGGGGGCGTTCGCCCCAGAATGCACTCGGTGCCAATCGGGATTTTCCGTCCCAGTGTCGGTCACCAGGGTCCCAGGTATTCAGTCCCCAGCACGGGGTAGTAAGCCCCATGACCGCCCATCATTATTATTTACGCATATTTTTTGGGCGTTGTTTTTTGTCTTGTTTCTTGTTTCGTTTTCATTTGTTTTTTATCTTTTCTTTTCTCCTACTGCCAAGGTTGGTCTTCCTACCGTTGACATCCACTCCCTCCTGATTCTAGATCTTCATAAGAAGGATTTTTCCAGAACATTTGTGCTAGCTGGTTTAGTCTTCCCGGTGGCTCCGTGGGTTGCAGTGAACACAATACGCTTTTTTGGTTTCTTTTTTCGCCCCATCTCCAAGAGATGCAAATCATTTTCTCTAAATGGATAATTTAACCATGTCAAATGGGTGTTAGTTCACCATTAGTTTTATTCCACGGTGTCTCGTGTATATGGGGTTTAGCATTCCCCTGGATTCCCAAGGATACGTCATAATAACAGTCCTTTACTTTTGCACTTTCTTATGACCATTTTCGACTATAATCCCTTCTGCTTCAGGGATTTTCAGCTTTCTGTCCCTTTTCGGGAATGCACAATATCATGGCTGGTTTCAGTTCCACTTCAGTTCCCCGTTGCCTCAGGGGGTTCGCCCCCCAAACGGTACCTCGTTATCTGGCACTCTCTGATGGTGCAATCCTTCACGTATTCCCCTTGGAGCGCACTCTGGAGCTCTCCGTGCAAGAGCCCTTCGGGGGCTTGTTTGTGTACTGGTATTATTAACTTCGTCTCCATTAGTTTTCTGGCATTCTCACAATGTATTTGTAACCGGCGCTACCGCCGAATTAAAGGTACCTGATCTTCCTACTGATTGAGGGGTGAACTCCTATTCCCTCAGACACCCTTCCAATGCCTTACACTGGCAAGGGGTGTGGCGCCAATCCGACTGACGCTGGAAACTGGGGATCACGGTTCGGTCCTCGGCGCCAGATTAGCCCGGCACCATGTGACTCGGGGCAATAGCTTGCTTAATCTTCCTGACGACCCCTACATCTCGAGACCCTTACCGGTGATCGTTCGCGTTTTTCAAATGTGAATTAATTAGTATTTATTACACCTTCGCTGTCGGCAGAAACGGATCCTAGCATTTCTGATGTGTGAAGACCTCCATGCTGACTTCAACACCCAGGGCCAAGGGTTGGGTCCTGCTCGGGTGCTTTGTAGCCTTCAAGGTTTCCCGATAATGACAGAAACTTGCCAGGCGCTTACCTGCGTTGCAGGCGCTCTCTTATAACTCCGGGTTCTTCGGTCCTTTGCGATTTTTTCCACGTGGAAAGGCCAGGTTAGCTGATGGATTCAACACACGTGACTCTACTGTGGGGTTATTTTTCCCCGCATGACGGCCGATCCTCTACCAAAAATGTTGTACATATTGGTTTTCGCTCTACCTTACAACAGCCGTTGAATCGTTTATTTTCGGCTAGTATTTTCCAATCTTTCTCGTCAGGTATTCCATTACCTCCCTCCCAGATCAGAATAGTCCTCTAGGGGATGGGTTTTTTCTCTAGCTTCCCTTATTTATAAGGACCTATTCATACATACTCCCAGGTTTAGATTCCGGGTCATGCGGTGACTCTAGGCCTTTATACCTGTCGCCGTTCTGGCAACAGGTAACACCACTGGATTCTTGCAGGTACGGTAATCATTTCAAACAAGGTTTTTCATTTCACTTTATACCAGGATCGCAACTTATCAGGCTCTACTACATAGCAAGCTTTCCAGCGACATTCTATGGGTTTATTGTTTTTAAAATTTTCAAGAGGTCCTACTTAATAACCTGTTACTGCGGTCTCGATAGCCACTGGCTGAAGTCTGCTATAAAGGCAGCAGGGATTTCTTCCCTACATGTTTGGGGTACATTCTGTTCCAGTTGCTTCAGGATCCAAGATATATTAATGGTTGGTTGTGTTACAAACAATCTTTTAGCATGTGCCAGCGACTATACTAACCACATGATTGAGGACGATTATGCCAGGGCATGATTTCGTACCAAATGTCTGGTCACAGTCTGTCCATGATGTCATGGTTTGCAATGTTATATGATTATTTCTGATTGTTCAAACACCTCAAGGTCTCGATTTTTGATTTTCTGTTTCAACAATTATTACACATCGGTGGGTGATGTAAATATTGTTGTGTATTATAAGCGTTAAACTAGCATAATACGAAGCCTCCGGTCCTGTAATAGAATCAAAAATTAGCTAGCATTCGCGCCAAGAATTTTCAATTCTATTAAGGACACGGAGGCCAGGATTATCCCACCCGGTTTATTACATTATTGGTAATATTTACCCACCCGCATGTACTTGATACTCTGTATCAACAGAAGTTACGGGTTTTTCCTGTCTCATTCCTTTCAGCTTCGAGTAACGAAGAAGGAGCAGGTGTTCTTCTGGCTTAGAAGACGTAAACTTTCCAGCTTGAAGAGGGTTCTTCCAGCTTCGAGTAAGGATAAAGGAGCAGGTGTTCTTCTGACCTAGACGACGTAATCTTTCCAGTCGAAGATGGTTCTTCCATGTTGAAGGATGTTTATTGAGACTCTTATTCTGTGGATTGGACTGTATTTATTAATGTGTGGACTATATAAGTTCGAGCACAGAAAGAGGAGGAGACACAGGGTACAGCAGCTCTTATTGGGCTATACAGGATGTGATGTATGTACAAGCATCATGGGAAATGTAGTTTTATTTGCATACAAAACGTTTTTCATTGGCTGCTGTGAGTAGCAAATATAAGAAAGAGAAGCATAATCCTCGCCTCTGTGTCCTTAATAGAATTGCAAATTCTTGGCGTGAATGCTAGCTAATTTTTGAGTCTACAGCCTGTTGTGCTCATTTTCCAAACAAAGGAGTAGATGAAGAAATCATCCACATTCATGACGATTTTAATTATGATGCGAATATATATTAAACTGTAGTTTGGAAACTTGAGGTTCATGGTAGGGTCGCACCACCCTCAAAGCCAGAAAGCACAAATAAATGGACATATTTGTCAACAGGTGAGAGAGATTACGCGTATAACGCACTGGACACTCTGAACAGACAGGAATCCTTTCTGCAAAAACAAGTAACAAAACAATTCAACAAAAAAAAGAGAGGGGCCGCCCTTTATGCAGCTAATCAAACAAAGTTCCCATAGGATATGTGTGCAGGAAATTACGTCTGCAGGAACCAGAATCCTCTTAGAAATTTGCATGACAATAATCCTTTGCGAAGGAAGAACGTTTTATTGTCGTCTTAATACATACATTCTTTAAGAATAAATCATATCTTATCATTGATACCTTCATTTATTATCTGGAAGGATTGATTCAATAAGGTACAATTAAACGACCACAATATCAGAGTGATATAAGTTGTATTTGTACTTTTCTTCGACTATAGTGACTTACCAACATGGGTAAGTTTCCCTCTCATTTGTAGCCTTTTGTCACTGTACTTTGTGTGATAGTGAGAAAGGACATGTAGAGAGTAATTTTTGTAGGTTCCGCTTGAATAGTAAAAAATAGATTTATGAAGATTTCATAACGTCTATCTTACGTTGATTTCCTTCGTTAACTGGCAAACGCGATAATGCGTACTTCAGCTTCATTTTTTTTCGTAGTGTGCTCGTCCACATGGTTCTGGAAAAAGTGAATATGTTTATTCCAGCTTCGTTTTTCGTACTGGGCTCGTCCACATACTGTGATTATGGCAAATCTCTTAGGGGCAGATTTACAAGCCTCTTTTACGCTGCCGTTTGCGTCACGACGCAGCGGCGGCGCAAAAGATGTGCGATGCTGCAGGGTATTTACAACGTGACGCATCTGGGAGATGTGTCACGTTGTAAAGCCCTTCGCCACATGAAATCTACGTAAGGTCCACCAGCAGCACCTTATTTTTATATAAACGAGTATTTAGGATTTGTGTCGTATGATCGGTAAGTTAACACTGATGTTTGATTATCTAGTGGATGGCTAAATCTGTCCCAAATATATCATACCTGCTGGGGAACAGGTGATGGCCTAATCCAAAAGTTTTGCAACACCAGAATATGAAGGATAGCAAAGAGAGGCATAAGCGTATAGTGCTATACGGAGTTAGATATGTCACATGTTGAAGCATAAGAAAATAGTCGATAGAAAGCAGCATGAAAGATTCACTTGTAATGCTAGAATATAGTATCACAGAAAATTAGGCACAGGATGGTTAAATGGTTGTAAAACCACATTGTTGCCACAACATATTCAAACATTTCTCACACAGTGCTTTGGAGGCTACTAGTATATATCCGATACTATCCCTACTGTCTACATAAACCATATAGTTGGTACCTACTGTCTGCATAAACCATATAGTAGGTATCTAGTTGTCCTGAGATCAGATATACCGTCGGTATTACCAAAGTTATGCCATGTGTTGTCTGGCTATAGTTTAAGCCCTTAGGAATACATATAGCTCCCGATCTGTGTTGAGCCCCAAATCTACTGCCCTAAGTCTTAGCAGCCATTTGGCTTCTGTTCTTCGAAGGGCAGTGGTCCTATCCCCACCCTGTGGATCTGCACCAACTGTAACAATTCCATGAAATTTGATTGCTAGGATTTCTGACCCTGCATGAGTGGAATTAGAAGGCCTGATTCACAGAATGAACTTAAGACTCGATCCTAAACTTACTACTATTTTGGTATTCACAGAATGCACTTACTACTTTTGGCATTCACAGAATGACCCTGCATGAGTGGAATTATAGTGTACTGCAAGCGGGTAGTTGGTGTTATGGTTCCTAATCGCTCTTGTATGCTCTTGAATCCACTCCTTAAGAGGTCGTATTGTGCTCCCTATATAAATTAGGTTGCACTGACAGATGATGCAATATACCACATACTTTGTGTTGCAATTAATAAAATCGCGTATGTGGTGTATTTGTTTCGTTTTGTAACAGAAAGTTTTCTTTTTGTCTTTAGCAAACGGGCAAGTGTTGCATTTGGTACACTTGTAGAAACCCTCCGGTTTCTTGGGTAACCAGGTGTTGTTACTAGATGTGACTGGTCCTGTGATGTTGGATGGACTTATCAGATTGTGTAGGGTCGTCCCTCTTTTGTAAATGATACAGGGCTTGTTAGTGGTATAACTGTCCAAGTCATGATCCAATTTCAGCAGGTGCCACTGTTTCCTCAAAATACCATATATCTGTGAGCTGCTAGAATTTTATTTGGTAATGAATGCAACCCTGTCGTTATATGCCTTTTCTTTTTTTGTTTCCTTTTGAGTAGTTCTGCTCTCTCAGTTTTGTTGATCCTAGTGTGTGCCTTGTTAAGAAGGGCTTGATCATATCCCCTCACTAGGAATCTATCCTTTAAGATTTCTAATTCTTGTTGAAATGTATCATCCATGCTACAATTGCGTCTGAGGTAATTCAGTTTCAACTCCATTTTGTATTCCGTCGCCATTTTGTGTTGCCCTCACTCAGGCAGCTTGGTAAACCGAGTGTTTTTGCCCTTTGTACTCCAACATGTCAAATAACCTCCCCTTCTTGTTGTGAAGCCAATTCCAGGAACTAGCCAAACTGACTAATCCTTGTCTAGACTGACTAATCCTTGTCCCAACTATTTGTTGGCCTTCAGTATTCTTTCCCTGCCTTATCTTATCTGTTGGCCTTCGGTATTCCTTCCCCGCATTATCCTATTTTGCAAGTTGTCCTTTGAAACACACAAACATGTCCTGCCATTACTGATTGACCTATTGGTGCTGTCATTGAATGACTTATGGAGTTGGGCAAAAACACGACTCAAGGGGGACGTTCTGGTTACATGATGCCTTGTTTTGAATGTTTTCCTATTGGCTAATATTTGGCAGATCTTGCATGTCCATATTAGGCATTTTGCATGCTTGTATGAGCTAGGACTGCCCCTTGCTTTTATGCCAAGTATGTAACCCTCACATATATAATGCCCCAGTGTTCTGTAATCTTTAGACTGCCTCATTCAGTTGCTAAGGCTTCTGTGTGACGTAGTCTCACTCATTTGAGTTTAATAAAGATGTTCTTTTATATTCAAGCTTCTGTGCCAACTTCTTCTTTGTATTAGTGAGACCCCTAAGAAGGAGTTGTGATTTCTTCACGTCTAAATCTGGTCATCTCACCGAATGGGATGGCCCAGACCTGCGTTTTTGGATGTGCACTACTGGCATGCAACACAGAGTTGCATGCTGTGTCTTTTCTAAAAAGCTTATATTCCAGATTTCCATTCTCAATGAATAGTGTTACATCTAGGAAGTCAACACTTTCTTGACTGCTGCTCGAAGTGAAACTCAAATTATACTGGTTTTTATTGATGTAGCGCATGAATGTCTCTAACTCAAGATTACTGCCTCCCCATAGCATAAAAATATCATCTGTAAATCTACACCAATAGATTATACGATTGGTGAGTTCTGGCGGGCATTGTCTCCAGATGTGTTGCTCCTCAAAAAAAACCATATAAATATTTGGAAACAAGGGCGAAAATTTCGCCCCCATTGCAATGCCTGCGTGTTGTTGGTAGGATGGTTAAATAGTTGTAAAGCCACATTGATGCCACAAAATATTCAAGCATTTCTCACAGGGTGCTTTTGAGGCTACTAGTATATATCCGATACTGTCCCTACTGTCTACATTAACCATATAGTTGGTACCTACTGTCTGCATAAACCATATAGTAGGTATCTAGTTGTCCTGAGATCAGATATACCTACGGTATTACCAAAGTTATGCCAAGTGTTGTCTGGCTATATTTTAATCCCTTAGGAATACATGTAGCTCGTGATCTGTGTTGAGCCCCAAATCTACTGCCCTAAGTCTTATCAGCCATTTGGCTTCTGTTCTTCGAAGGGCAGTGGTCCTAACACCATTTACGCCATTGGGTAGTTGGTGTATAAATGGTAGTGGGCACCCGATTCTTCTTTCTTGCTTTGTGACAATATTTATTGATACTACACATGTATAAACGGTGTTATTGGATGTGCGGACATTTCTCTTGTATTAGGGAACACTACTACCCAAGTAAATTTGGATAAATATTGTTTAAGTGAGTCCTAGCACTTCAGTTCTTTGTTTTTTCAGTACACGTGGTCTGAGTGAGGAGACTTACTGGACAAATTACTAAAGTATATTTACAATCATGGCCAACTTTGAAGACGACAGGGACAAGGTTTTCAATGATATATTCTTAGATAAAGGGATTCAGAATAAGCCAAGGACAGTAAAAGAAGACAAACCGCAGGGACTTAAACAACTCTTTATAAAGCTGGAAAGACTCCGTAAATCGGAATTGTCCAGGTGGTGGGACCTGGCCACATTGAAGAAATATATAGAACTAAAACAAATTCCAAGGGGACTATGAGTGATCATTTTCCCCACATTTGAGGACCTTGATCCTGACTTATTGGGGGAGTGGGAGAACCTCATATCAGGATCTTCATTGGGTATGATGGATATTCTCATCCGCCATGCCAAGCGTAAAAGAGCTAAGCTACTGACAGAAATAGACATGGTGGAAGAAGAAATTACCCGTCTCAACTTGTCAGATCAGACAGAGAAAAACTACAAAATCTTAAAAGATGTATTGAGCTCACACCAAAATTATCTTAGAGATAAAAATATCAGAAAACTCAAGAGGGACGAGATGGACTATAAAAATGGCAGGGTATTTACCTTTGCCAAACGTTTTGATGAGGTTAAACCCAGGAAGGCAACAGCTGCACTTAAGGATACCAGAACTGATAACATAATTTCAGCTAGTGAATCGGACATCTCGAGCTTAGCCAGTGAGGTTAGTGACGTAAGAAGTGAGACGTCATGTATTGCAGGACCTCCACGAAATATTACCTCTGGTTCATCTTTTTTATTAGAACTGGAACGGTACCGCGAAGGGACCAAACCAGGCTTCAACCGGAAATTCACAGGAGGAAAAGAACAAGGAGAGGGGGGCTGGAAAAACCGGAATAGAACAAAATCAAAGAGTGACAAGATCAGTGTCACATGTACTGAAAAAATAGATGACGCAAAAGTGATTAATAACAATGTTGTTATGGAAAATAGAGCTGATGTGGTCAATAATGATATTTCTATTGTCAACCTATCACAAATTGACTTGACTGTCTGTGAAAACAATGTTTTGCAAAAAGGACTGAGTTTTTGTCCAATGTCTAAACCTGATTTCACTAACCTGCATATTGAGTTATATAAATTTGTTCGCAGATTAAAATTGAAAAAATTATTTGATGCAAATAAAAAACCTTGCACTATCCCGTTGTATACTGTTAATGAAAGGGGACAAACAATTCATGAAATACAGGCTGTTCAAACATTGTTACAACTAGATGATAGTTTAGAAACTGTGCCCAGCATCAAAGAGATCATGCAAGATCTGGACATTGAAAGCAATTTGTTAACAGATAGTGGGCTTAGGAGAAAATCGACCTTTTTACCTGTCACCACCTCTGATACCCTGATAGAATGCTTCTACAAAGCAGTTACCAATGATCTCTATAAGTTAGAAGATAAATTATTGGTACCAATCTAGGACTTAAGGAGGAAAGATCAGCACTTAAACAACTATCTAATCACACAAATCTAGTGATAAAGGAGGCAGATAAGGGGGGCAATATTGTCCTTATGGACAATATTAACTATATGGCAGAAATTGACCGTCAACTCTCCGACATAGATTCCTACACCCACATTGACTACAATCCAATTACAGATATCAGTCAGCGACTCTACAGGGTTTTAAGGTATTGGTATAGTGCAGGCTTACTGTCGGATGCAGAACTCAAATGTCTCTACATTGCAAATCCAAGATTGGCCTATATATATATATATATATATATTGTCAAAAATCCATAAGAGTCAAATGGCCCCCCCAGGTCGTCCTATAATATCAGGAATTGGGGGGCCGACGGAACAAATTTCAGAATTCATTGATATAACGCTACAACCGATAGTTAGAAACCTCCCTTCATTTAGTGAAGACACCAAGGATTTACTTAATAAACTAGAGGATCTTCCTTGGTCACAGGAATTTATTCTTGTGACACTTGATGTCTGTGCTCTCTATACCTGCATTCCAATCGATAATGGTATGGCAGCACTAACTTACTTTCTCTCTAAAAGAGATGCCACCCTGTATGATCATACACAGATGATACTAGATCTTACACGATTCAGTCTTGACAACAACTTTTTTAAACATCAGAACGCCTGGTACCAACAAGACACTGGCGTGGCAATGGGGGTGAAATTTTCACCCTCGTTAGCAAATATTATATGTTTTTTTTTGAGGAGCAACACACCTGGAGACAATGCCCGCCAGAACCCACCAATCGGATAATCTATTGGTGTAGATTTATTGATGATATTTTTATGGTATGGGGAGGCAGTAAAATAATAAAAAACCTTTTTCTTTTACCCATTGATAGAATCACATTGTTTGTATATGCATGCCAGTAGTGCACATCCAAAAACGCAGGTCTGGGCCATCCCATTTGGTGAGATGACCAGACTTAGACGCAATTGTAGCACGGATGATAAATTTCAATAAGAATTAGAACTCTTAAAGAATAGATTCCTAGTGAGGGGCTATGATCAAGCCCTTCTTAACAATGCACACACTAAGATCAACAAAACTGAGAGAGCAGAACTACTCAAAAGGAAACAAAAAAAGAAAGAGGCATATAACGACAGGGTTGCATTCATTACCAAAAACAATTCTAGCAGCACACAGATATATGGTATTTTGAGGAAACAGTGGCACCTCCTGAAATTGGATCATGACTTGGACAGTTATACCACCAACAAGCCCTGTATAATTTACAAAAGAGGGACGACCCTACGCAATCTGATAAGTCCATCCAACATCACAGGACCAGTCACATCTAGTAACAACAACTGGTTACCCAAGAAACCGGAGGGTTTCTACAAGTGTACCAAATGCAACACTTGCCACATTTGCTGAAGACAAAAAGAAAACTTTCTGTTACAACACGAAACAAATACACCACATACGCGATTTTATTAATTGCAACACAAAGTATGTGGTATATTGCATCATCTGTCAGTGCAACCTAATTTATATAGGGAGCACAATACGACCTCTTAAGGAGAGGATTCAAGAGCATATAAGAGCGATTAGGAACCATAACACCAACTACCCGCTTGCAGTACACTATAATTCCACTCATGCAGGGTCAGAAATCCGAGCAATCAAATTTCATGGAATTGCTACAGTTGATGCAGATCCACGGGGTGGGGATAGGACCACTGCCCTTTGAAGAACAGAAGCCAAATGGCTGATAAGACTTAGGGCAGTAGATTTGGGGCTCAACACAGATCGGGAGCTACATGTATTCCTAAGGGATTAAAATATAGTCAGACAACACATGGCATAACTTTGGTAATACCGTAGGTATATCTGATCTAAGGACAACTAGATACCTACTATATGGTTTATGCAGACAGTGGGTACCAACTATATGGTTTATGTAGACAGTAGGGACAGTATCGGATATATACTAGTAGCCTCCAAAGCACTGTGTGAGAAAGGCTTGAATACTTTGTGGCAACAATGTGGCTTTACAACCATTTAACCATCCTGTGCCTAATTTTCTGTGATACTATATTCTAGCATTACAAGTGAATCTTTCATGTTGCTTTCTATCGACTATTTTCTTATGTTTCAACATGTGACATATCAAACTCCGCTTAGCACTATAAGCTTCTGCCTCTCTTTGCTATCCTTCATATTCTGGTGTTGCAAAACTTTTGGATTAGGCCATCACCCTTTCCCCAGCAGGTATGATATATTTGGGACAGATCTAGCCATCCACTAGATAATCAAACATCAATGTTAACTTACCGATCATGCGACACAAATCCTAAATACTCGTTTATATAAAAATAAGGTGCTGCTGGTGGACATGTAGCATGCTGACATTCAGTAGCTCCAAATTATGTCTGGTCTTGTTGTTATGAATGGAACAGAACATGTCCCTTATTTATGATATGTGATGCACTGTAGCCTTTATTTATCTCAAAACCTGATAGTTTTGGAAACCACTGAATCTGCAGTGTTATCAGTTTTTCATTACCTAGTTAGGGGGCAGTACTTAAAGCACGAACTATGTCATAATAATCATCATAATATGAATGATGGCTTGATGTTAATACTCTTCTACATGTACTGAGAAAGGGGCTGTTGGCTGATATGAAGTTGCTCTATCGTATGTCTGGTGTTTGGTAACGAAGCTAATAGAACTTGGCTTTTATGTGTGACATGCGATGTATTATAAATTCAATGTTAATTTAATTTTTATTTAATTTTACTTATTCAATCATCTGACATATATGCAAACAACTGAATTTGCAGTCGGAATAATGTTTATTATCAAGTGAGTTGGCAGTACCTTACAGCACGCGAACTAAGTTATCAACAATCCGTTAATACTCGACACTACAAAGATGGCCGCCAGCCAACTACAAAACATAGTTGCCACACCGTCATCTGCTCCCCATTGTATTGAATACACTTGCCCATATATTGATTACACAGGACACATTGTTATGGGTAAAGAACTGCTGCAGGTTTATTTTCATACAATAAAAGTATGACGTTTTAGTGGTTTATCTTATGGGCGATCCAGGGCAGGCAGCCCCTTGCTGCCCCGCCCGCCTAATGAGCCAGCCAGCACGGTGGGTCGACACCCGGACAGTGCAGCACCTTGTAGATCCTAATCTTATACTCCCGCCCCTTTCAGGGCAGAGCGGTATGGCACACCCCGGTTGGTTCAGGCCCCCCAACAGCCCGAAGGACTAACAGGGCACCGTCGTGGTTTCCCGGAACCTCCTGCGGCTCCAGGTCTTTGGCTCAGGCACCCTTACTGTGCCATGCAGAGGTACCCTTACTGTACAGGTCTGCCGCTGAGGTACCCTTACCGTACCCGTCTGCCTCCAGATCGCCCTGTAACTCCGCCACAGCTCTGAAGGAGGCTACCATCGATGACAGAGCCCCCCCACCTCTATGTTCCCTACTTGCATCCCACAGCTTCCCAGGCATCCTGCACATCCAGGAGGAACATATCCATCCCGACTTTGCCACAATGACCAGACAACTTCATGGTTATGTTCAAATTATCCCTGGTGCCCCTGACAATGGCGTCACAACAGGTCTGAAGGAATAGTGTAAGGTGTCCCTCTTAAGCCATTGCACCTTTCGTGAAGTGCCAACCTACAGATGGCGGGACCCTGCTATCCGCCTGTGACCCTGGATACTTATACCAGTAATGGTGTCGCACTACCAGATGGTGGGTCACATGTCTAGCTATAGCCCCTTCATGGTCTATTCGCTGGGGACCCATCAGTGTCCCTGCCGAAGCTGTTTCACCCTCTGCGGCCCTATAAGCCCTAGCCCATCCATTAAAGACACCTCACCGCCTGCTCTCCCCCACTGCCTCGTGATGGGGATTTTGGGCCCAGCACCCTTTATCCCCTTTGCAGGCTCCAGCTAGTGTGAGCGGCTGTCCCTGACCTGCGAGGCGCACAATGGCCATCTCCCACCTTGGGGACTATCCTGCCAATTCAATTTCAATTTATTTATTATGTTTTGGCTCTCGACGAGGGCCACATAAAACTCAAATAAGATTACATTACAAGCGAGAGATTCAAACAATATACAAAAACTAAGAAAAACAAAAGTGCGTCCATTGACAAATACAAAGAAATAAACAATGTCAATTCTCACTGAAACATCTAATAAATGGATAAAAAACCCTTAAAATACTTAAAAATATGAAAACAAAACATTTCATTTGGGGGACAGTACAAATAATGGAGAAAAGTGTTCACATTAAAAATACCAAGTTGGAAACATATAGGTTTTAACCATTTAAGCCGCAATTGAAGAAGAGCAGGGCAAACCAGCAACACGTGCATACAATTCTGAGTATTTAAATTACAGAAGTTGCACAAAGGAGAGGTTCCATGCCATTTAGACAGAAGGAGATTTAATGGCAAAAGATCATAACGTAAAAGAAACCAAAATCTACGCACCCCGTGTGGCAAATTCCATATGGCGTAAGGTTGGGCCAACTTAATAGCATAAGAATTAAGGAGGAGATCACAACCCTTTTTTCCTTGTATTGAATTCTTATCAGTTTGAAAACTCAATTCCCACGATGCCTGTTTTAACAAGAATTTTAGGTGGGAGGGCGAATGAAGAAACAGCCCACTTTCATCTAGCTTTAAAAGAGACACTGCCCATCTAAAATTCTTTACTAAGCGTGAGAACTCTTTAAAGTTGCCCAATAATTCCTTTTTGAGGAGAGCTCTCAGTGTCCCTGACTCTGCTCTTCCCAAGCAGGCCACCCATCTCACCAGGGCACATAGTCCCTGGACCCAACTGCTCCTGAGGCCGAGATCAAGCCTACATGCGGCCACGGAGCAAGCTGTGTTCAGAGTGGATAGGGATCTTAAGAGCCTCCCCTCTATTCTATGGCAAAAAACCCAATGTTTCAAGTCTATGAGTTCAATGCCATATAATAGCGTAGCTGGAATCTTAGCCCTATATACCTCTAACAGACAGGCAAAATGCCTCTTTTCAGTGGAAAGATAAAGGGAATTTAGACCCTTGCCGTGTGCGAGGGCTTTACGGGAGCTATGCTCAATGTGGGGTTTCTCGCTCAGATTAGCCGTTACAATTTTACCCAAAAAGGTATAGGATTTCACAACCTCTAATTTCTGATCTCCAATACACCAGCCAAAATTTTCAGAGCGGCACTTCTTTTTCCCAGCAATACACATAATTTTGCTTTTAGAGATGTTGATCTTCATATAATGAGAATCAGCAAAGGCATGTAAAGCTTGTAGCCGATTGGCAAGACCTTTCGGAGTCAGATCTAAGACAAGAATGTCATCTGCATACATCAGACAAGAGATAGGGGATCCCCCAACCACCGGGGCTATCCCATCACTAACAGTCAAAATCCCCGGGAGATCTACAGTATATAAGGAAAACAATAGTGGGGCCAAAAGACAACCCTGTTTGAGGCCATTTGCAGATGGAATTCTGTGCGAGAGCCCCCTTTCACCACCTTGGAGGATACTACACCACGTATCCGTATGGAGGGCACGCAACAGGTCCAAAAGATAAGGTGGTAAACCCATGGCAGCTAGCTTTCTCCACAGCGTTCCACGATCAACTCTATCGAAAGCCGTGGAGAAGTCAATGAACGCCGCGAACACCACCCCCCCTCTCACACGAGTGTATTTATCGGCAATCAAATCGAGAGTGGAGAGATTATCTAGAGTACTATGCCCCCTGCGGAAACCCGTTTGTTCAAGCGGTAAAATATTATTCTCCTCGATCCAGGTGTCGACTAGATTTAAAATACACTTAGCGAACACCTTTCCAACTGAGTCGAGGAGAGCAATCAAACGGTAATTCATAGGATTATCCCTAGCACCCTTCTTAAGGATAGGGACCAGTATACTTCCCCTCCACGAGGCGGGGACACTTTTTGTGTCAAAGCAGGACTTAAACAGTGGATAGAGAATCTTACTCCATAACACCGGTTCCTGCTTCAAAACCGTCATAGGTATTTAATCTGGTCCCATTGCGCCAGAAGAGCGCATATTCTTAATAGCCATTTCTATTGTTTTCTCTGACGGATAAATGGCCGGAGTCTCAGCTATTACATACGGGTCACTATCGGTTGAAGATGTTATATTCCCTGAGTATAGCTCCTGGATGTCAGAGGACCATACTTCTTCAGGGATAGGGATAGGGATAGGGTTCACTCTAGTACCACATCCCTTCCCAACTATCGACCAAAATTCTCTCGATTTGCCATATGTAACCGCTTCCCTCAAATTTATCCATACTGAGTCTTCCTTCTCCTTTTTGAGTCTCGCTTTTAATCTGGTTCTCCTTCTTTTTAATCGTGAAATTTCCTTAGCTAGGTCATCAGATCTACCAAGAAATTGGTCACGCACTAATTTGTTTATTTCCCTATTCAAGGTGCGTAATGCACAAGGGATAAAGACCTTTTTCCTAGAGCAAGATACCTTTTTTACATTTTCAATGACCCTTTTCATAAATCTTTCGAAGATGTCAATTTCGGACCCATACCAGTCACCAAGTTCTAGTATAGTGTTGCATAAAATATCATGCAAACTTGTAATGGCGGCAGGATTCTAGAAACATCTGCCTGAAGAGCCATGAAAAGTGACATTGTTGCTATTGAGGGACCATGCCTCAGCAAGCGGGGGATTTAAAGAAAGAGTTATGGTGATTATGCTATGATCACTCAAAGCTGATGGAGCAATCTCAATATCCTGAATAAGTGAGATAATATCATAGTCTGAAATCACATAGTCAAGAATTGAGACGCTAAAAGGGGATCTATGAGTAAATTTCGCCGGCACATCAGAGGGAAATCTTCCATTTACAATAATCCCCTCAATCGCTGATAATTCCTGCAATAAAATCTTCCCTCTTTTATTAGTTATTATTTTATCTGGAAAGATAGATTGAGGAATAGCATATGCCTCTTCTTTGGGCTTATTTCTAAATAAGTTTAAACTGGCATTAGATATTTTACAGTTTAAATCTCCAACTAAGATAATTTCGGGTGGAGTTGGCACATTTTTAATCTGTCCGATATACTGAAATACCTGTTTCAATAAAAAGTTAAAACTCTCTTCGGGAGGGATATACACATTGATAATTACAATAGGAGACTTAATTGCAGAACTGGATGGATTTGCAATTGTTATGGCTTGAAAGAGATTACTGGAGTCAATGTAATGCGAAAATCTCCAATCCATTTTGTTAGATAATAAACAAGCAATTCCCCCTTTGGCATGACCTTTCCTGGAAGGAGCAGCCGGCACTTCCATTACATAGTAATCTTTTGCTACATGTATATTATTAGCACACCATGTTTCTTGGATACAGATTACATTGGCACCTAACGAGAATAGGAAGTCAAATTTCTCTGGCCTATTGTGTAATCCGGCTGCATTCCAGGAAATAATTTTCAATTGATTGTTAAAGATGATGGAATAGTTTGGAGTTATCTACACTCTTGGTAGACAGGGCACTATGCAACCAATCCCACCTATGATTATCCTCTGTTGCCAGAGAGTTCTGACTTGGTGGAAGGGGCGCTGCCTGTGATACCAACCGTTTTCCCTTAGAGACCCGGATCTTTAGGTCTGTAAAAGGAAAGGATACCCCATCTTTTCCATCGCCCTTACAGGTTAGCTTGTGGGGTGGCAAGAGGTTGCCAGAGCAGAGAATAGGCAAAACATCAATACCTCTACATTGGAAATTCTCCGCTTGCTGTAATATCAAATTTACAATTATTTTAGAATAAAATTTGACCCTTATACTTGGTACAATGTCTCCACCTAACAAAGTAACCAACTCAATGTCACTTGATTGAATTAGCTGGAGGCTTTCCAAATCCCTAAAACATTTCAGCAACCAAGATCTATTTAAGGGCAAATTGACATCAAATAATGGAAGAAAGTCCAGAACCAGAGTATCCACATAAGAGGTAGGAGATTTAGCATAGGAAGGAAGAGAGGGACATACATCAACCCTATCCGCGGGAGCAAAGGCAGACGCCAAAGGATTAAGAGCCCCCTGTTCCATCGGCACAATAGCTTTAGTCTCTATCAAAGGATGGGCCATCTGGCCGTGCACAACGTTCTGGAATAGCTCTTCCACATTCACAGGTTGAGTGTCACAACGAGACACTGGAGGGCAAAGCTCCTCTTCGGTCGTTTTTGTGGTCACCAGATTCAAGTCAGCAACTTTATCTTCGTTTTCTGTTAAGGAAATTGAATTTTGGAAACAAATCCGCCTTTGCCTTTTCTTCTTATATTTGCGCACAGGTTTCCTTTTTTTTCCTTTGTTCTTTTTGTAGTGTCTAGATCTTTCTTTTATTTCTTGAGCGTCATCTTGTTGCCCTTTTTTTTCCGGGATAAAAATAGGGAAGAATTCCTGTACTACTTTGCAATCTGGAGAGGACGGATTTTCCTCTTCTATTTCCAGGATAGAGTTATTTATGCAGTTGGACGCTGCGAGCCCCACCTGGGCCGAGAGGGGTTTTTCTTGTGCTAATGTTAAGGACATACTACCAGATATCACTGTTGGAGCCTTTGCATTCTCTGTTGTCATGCATTTATCAGCCACAGTTGATGGGACACTCCTCATTTCCGGAGCCTTTTGCAGCATTGAAGACAATATTTTGGTGACAGAGTCCAGAATACAATCAGAACTGCCCACAAATTTACCCAAAAGGCAAAGTATAGAAGACAGCAAATGTTCAAGGGCAATCAGCGATTCAGATATAGGTTTTTCACGCACAGTACCAGAGGGGCAAATTCCAGATAGGTTGAGATCCGGATTCAAGGAAGCATTTAATAGCTCAGACATATCCTGCACATTTATTGAAGGAGTGCTACTATACAGCAATAACCCAGATGCAGTGGCGCCCACTGGCGGCTTGTTAGCATCTGAGGGATTCACACAACCTAAGTTCATATAGCGACCACAAAGTTCAAGGTCGATGGAAGACAGGGAAAGCTCTCCACCCGGCCTGACATACATTGTCGGAGCATGAGGCGCGGGAGAATTTATAATTTGTTTTTCTTCCGAGGTGTGTACTTCAGAATCAGAAACCCCATCACCCTCAAGAAGTGCATGGCTGAACTTCGCCGAGGATTCAATTTGAGGGGGGTCTAAGATCGATAAAAGAGCCGGCACACCAGCCATTTGGGCAGGAGTCATAGATTCTCCAGATAGGGAAACATCTTTTTCACCAGTAGGTACAGCCTTATCCATAGATTTATCCCACAGATCAAAAAGCTGGCATTGACCCTTTAGTAGTGGATTGATGACAGATTTATTTCTTAGTGGGTTGGATTTAGTTTTAGCACAGGACCTCCCCCCCACTAGTCTCCCAGAGCGAAGTTTTTTAGTCATCCTTGCAATAAGTTTCCCAGATGAAGCAAAAATTAAAAGTGTATGACCAAATTAAAAATTAAATCCAATATGCAGAGGGTTTAAGTGAGACGACGAGTAGGCAGAAGCCCACTAGTAGATGTCAATGGGGCACCAGACAGGTACAGTACAATTGCTTCACAGAGAGATACCTCGTGTACAATATAACCAGGGGATTTATACACCAAAATAGAAATAACCGGGCCCAGCCCAGCCTACCTCAGCCACTGAGGGCCACAGAGGGCCCGCCCTTTGCCCGGGCTTAGCCCCGGGCGTCCCGCACGCGTCCCGCGTTGCGGGAATCTGCAGTTCCTAATGAGGAGGTGAGGTGGTTGGGGGCGGGGCAGGCAGGGAGAGCGTCCAGGTGCAGGTGATGGCAAAACAGGGACTCCTGGGAAATGGAGTCCCTGTCCCTCACCTGGCGCTTGCAGCCCTGAAGGAGAGCTCCTCTCCCGCCCTCAGGAACAGCAAATATCACCGACGACGATCCTTTTCCTTAGTTGGACACCCCGCAGGACGGGCGACGCGGGACCCGCGCAGCGGGTACCGCGAGGAGTTGATCTTCACCTTGCAGCAGCAAGCACGTTGCAGGGTTTACACAGTGGGCTCCCTGGACAGCAGTTCGCAGATATGGAGTAACACTAGTGCCGGTGTTATTATCTGGGTTGGGATATTTCATGGCCGGTGGGCTTGAGCATCCGTTTCTTGGTACATGCCTGCAACCTTAATGTAATCACCTTAGTTGTGTAAACCCCTGCCTGGCAGCAAGCTTAGTTAGGCCCTTGTGGAAATCACCTGCCTGTGCATGCCGGCCAAGCTGTCTACCTAGGCGTCCTGTTCCTAGCTGCAAAGCTTACCTCTCTTGGCATGTTACTAATTGTCCCCCTCATGCATTGAAGGCTTTTTTGAGATCTACTTAGACAATCTCCCTTCCAGTACCGTGCAGAGTAGCTATCCTGTCAGACTCGTGACCAGTCACCCTATTGGGCATTCGTTGGATCCCAGGTGGTCGTTTGATACGCGCCCTGTTCAGATGTAATCCAGTTGGGCAACTTGGAACACTATTACTTTTTCACTATGCACATTCGGGCATGTAAATACCGCCTAAGAACTCCCCACCCTAACCTGAATAACCACTAATTAAATTGACTCAGGCCGTACGCTTACTGGTGCACCTAGCCCATGGCCCTCCACTTCGTGTTAACCCTGCAGTTCGCATTGAGACTGTTATTACCTGCCCCCATATAGACATGGAGCACACATCTTCAACCAGGCCAACTGTTTGCTTACTGCATGCTTCTTAGTTGCCTAATTTAAATAGGCTACCAAATAGCGCAAACTCCCCCGGGGATCAGAGTGCTTTACAATCGCACCAGTCGCATTACAGAGGCACACATTTTTTAATTCTGAGCCTTTCGCCGGACTATAACCTGGGTCTACAGCTTCAGAGTCGGCCGCCCTAGCCGCTAAGCTACCCTCGAAGAGCGATAGCTTCCTTGCCTAGCCAGCTGAGAGCTAGCCTCCCCCACCCATGTCCGCCCCGGTCTCAATTGCCCTGTGTGACATTTCCATCTCTTCAATGCATTATGAGTGACCTTAAGGCTCAGAATGACCTTTATTGCTGGCAATAAAACAATGAGGATGCGGGAGACCCCTTACAGTAATTACTAACATTTGTCCGCAAGAAACCTAAGATGACCATGGATTGGGCCGCCCTTATGGGATACCCGATCTCGCAGTGTGTATGTGTGAGACAGACATATGTACGATACTTTGGGAGACACACTGCCTGGTAGGTATGAAACTGACGTAGCTCAGATGGAGCAGGGTATAAGAAATGTCCACAGTCATTCCGAAAAGCGTGGGGGCACCCCGTTAAGGCTTACCATTCTAGCCCGGAGCACGCCCTGGCAATTCCTTCTTCCGTTCCCACCTGTCCTTGTCAGAGTGGTGCCCGTGTACTTGATCTGATTGTCCTGCTCCAAGGCGTGGTTTTACCATTATCACGTGAAACCCAAGCGTTTCTGAAAGAAAGATCACAACCATGAAAACCGCCCTTAATCAGCACTGACCGGTAAGCCTATTGCTAACTCGATCGCCAGGATCAGACCCATTACTTGCGCTCCAGTTGATGTAGAAAAGACTCATTCCAGTATTGCACAGGGATGCATGATGTGCCTTGACTCACCATTTGTTTAAGACAACGCATTACTATCTGTCACAGGGGATGCCATATTTGCCCCCACCCTGCCAATGCTAATCGATCGAGCACCCCAATTTATTTCTTAGTGAAACAACAAATAGCCCAGACTCATCAGTTGTTGTAAGAGGGAAAACAACCCATTCTTGCCCAGGAACTACCTTCTCTGCTCAGAATCACCAGTCGACTACCAATGTATTACTTACATGGGGCGTAAACTGCGCGCCCTCAAACAGGGACAGTAGTGACTCCTGGGAGGAACCTGGGTGGACCAGACCCTAACCCACTGCCCCCCCGAGTGTCCATGACCCTTATACCTGTTGATATTTCTGGTGGCCCCCCATGTGAGTCGGGCGGTACTCCAGCACGGTTCCTGCATGTGGGGCATCAAACATCTATTAGAAGCCCTACCCCCCCTAATATACCACTGTATTCTCCGCAATGAGGCAGGGGCCCTCAATATCCCCCATGTTGCCAAGGCCAAGCCTGTTTGTCAGTTAAGAGAACTAGCTTGCCCCGATGGATTCTCGGAGAAGTTGGGTATGGCCGCGCTTGGGTACTGACCGAGGTAGTAGTGTAGTGTTGTGTCTTGAAAATGAGTCATTTATTCGGATGCTGAGCCTGATAATGACCATTGCACTTTGGTGTGTGTGATTTAGTATCACATCTTAACTTGACCCCTTCCCATTCTGCCCAGGAACCTTCCTCATCCCAGGCCTCCAAGCTGACCTACCTCCAAGTTCTCCTCCTTTAATGGCACTTCTAACTACAATTAATGCCATTTCCATTATCTGCAGAAACCCTTTTTATTGTAGCAAGTTCTATTCTCCATGACAATGGAAGTGTCTTCCCCTAGTGTTCCTGTGGTTAGAGAGTACGCCATTTACTGCAGTATTATCCTTCTAACTGTTTTTGGTACTCTTTTGTAACCTGTACATGTCCCTTTCATCTTGAAATGCAATGTTTGCTACCTCTTACGTCGTGTCTGCTTCTGTTACTTGCACAGGTGCCACCCTTACTTCGTAACGTTTGTTCTCGTGTATGACTGTCTGCCCTGTATTGCTGTCTTCTACCTCTACTTGGTACTATTTTGTAACTTGCACTCTTGTAACGTTCTCCTCCTATAAAGGCACTTCTAACTATAACATGTCCTCTCTATTATCTGGAGGAAGACCTTTTTAGAAACCTTGTCCATGGAAGTGTCTTCCCAGTGTGTTCTTGTGGGTTGAGAGTCTGCCCTTTAGTGCCGTATTACCCTTTGTCCTGTGTTTGGTACTCTTTTGCAACATGTAAATGTAAATGTGTGTATACTTGTAAAGCGCACTGCCGCCCCATCTCGGGGCATCCTGGCGCTGTATACCGCTGTGGAACCCTTCCTGGCTTTCCCTGTGAGATGCCCCCTCCTGGGCACCCCCAAGGTGAAGCCAGGCATCCCAGCGCTGTTGGGGCCGTTGTGGAGATTAAGCAAGCAATTGCCCAGAGTTGCACAGTGGGACCCATGATCAGAGTAGGCACCGAGGCGAGAATTATCGAGTCTGCGGACATTGAGCCCAAGATCCTGCCGCGTCGGGAATTGAACCCTGGTCCCGGGCCAGACCTCTGCTTCAGGGTCTGCCGCTTCTAACCAGTGAGCCACACTTCTCCATGCACATGTCACCTTTCTCTTGTAACACACTGTTGTCAGTATTTTACCTCTACTTGACTTTATACGCTTTCGAGCACGAGAGCGTGACTTGCCCAAAATCATTGGAAGAGAACGCGACCATGGCGTGACCCTGATAACGCACCAAAGACATCAGCGCTAACTCAACCCGAAAGTAATTTATCACCCATACCAGGCACATGCACGGTCAGTAAGTTGCACAAAATCACTGCATGTGAACGCGGCCCTGGGGCAGAGACCAATAGTTGTCCAGCGCGGACTCAATAAACATGATCACCTTGTGACATTGAAAAGGGGGGGCTGTTATAAAATTAACTGCGTCCATCTCTGTTGTGTTCTTAAAATTACAACAGGGGTTGCCAAATCCGGTATCAGAGTGCTCCTGTAGCACCAGTTATGTTACATGAAGACTTTCTCCTCCCCTTAGGCCCGGTGAATTTTGTGATTTGCCCAGAAGCACAGATGTTTTGCGTCATTATCGAGACTCGAAACCAGCAGGCATATTATCAACACAGGCGATACAATTATCGCTTGCTTTATCGGCAGAAAACTGCCGCTATAGCCGCTTTTGCGGCAGTTTTCTGCCGCAAAAGCGGCTTTAGCGGCAGTTTTCTGCCGATAAAGCAAGCGATAATTTTATCGCCTGTGTTGATAATATGCCCCCAGATCCCCAGGTCTGAGGTAACAGCGTCGAACACGAATAATAGACCCCACATGTAAGAAAAGGGGGCGCTAGCGGATCTATTACTGGAAATAATATTTGGATCTACATACGTGTTGGTATCTTGTGATGTTAAAGGACATACATCGCTTCATTCACTCCTATAGATAGCTCTATTCTATTCGAATAAACTCCCTTTAGCCAGGTTTTGTACCATCTGGCAGATAGCCAGCAGAAGGCGATGGGTAGATGCCAAAGTTAGAGAATGTACACTTGTCCGGGGCCATGAACTTTTTGCTTTAGCTATTCTGTGTGGTTTTTGGCAATGTGACTAAAAGCTATCTTTTGGCTCAGTCTTTCTATTGCAATATAAAGTCGAAATAGAAGGACCCCGTACATTTTACACCCAGAGGAGGTGCGGAGCCATGAGTAACTATGGGCAAATACCGCAAGTATTGCGTCCGCTGTCTTGTAAAAGCATTTATAGCTGGGGCTACTGTAATTATGCGGCAGGAAAGGATACAAATTATGCAGCAGGGTTGAGTTCACCGGGCGCCGCAGAAGCCCTCCTGATTCAGCATGATTTGTCCGCTGAGAAGCCAAGCAACTACAAATATATCGAGCTAACTTGGCTCCCATTCACCACTACAAGTCCTCCCAGCAGCACCCCCCAGAGCCGAGAAAAAACATCAGCTGGTATGTAAACCACGCTTTGGGCCACGAAAAAAGTGTAAAATATTTATTTACCACGTTTCTAGTTGTGCCGGGGGTGAATATTTAGACAATCCATGGCATCTGCCAAACCCAGGGTAAAACCGGGAAACTCTCGATCTGAGTCTAACTCTCTTTGGGAGGTAACTCGGCCTCTAATTGGCTTCAAAATTAGAGAATCAAAGCACTGGCATGACCCGAAAGTCTTTGCGCGCTTACTTGGGCGCTGGTTCCTTAAACCCACAGGCACGGGGTGTAACGATAATTACCAAGCGTAGGTTCCCTATTTAAGTGGCGCGGACTAGAACGTAAGGCCTTGTCGCGTTTACATGAACACCCCTTGTCTGAACCTACCGGCGCGGGGGAAAAAGAGTCTATTCTTTGCATTTTCACCGCGGGGGAAACTAAGCCCACGTGGATGGGACCTCCAGTGCATCCACTGCACGGTGCACCGCCCGGCCCGCTCCGGTCACTGCCTGCGGCCAGCCGGGCTCGCAAAGCCCCCCCCCTCAGTTTCCCGAGTTCACGTTCTGCCCCGCAGGAGACGAGCGCTACAAAGCGGGCCTCCAGTTGCTGTGAACGACCTGACCCTCCGGCGAGCGCCCAGCGCATAGGAGCATGCGGTGGTGAACAAGTTGAAAGATGGCCTAACTCATTGCACGCTGTCCCCGAGGCTCCTAGCAGAGGGTGGGCCAGAGATCCCAATCGCCCAACGTGCCCCGCTAGTACCCGCTAACTCTGCGGGGGGCCTGTTGAACGCCACAAAACAACCACACCCCCGCGGCCGCTCGTGAGACTTGGCGGGGGGGAGGGTGACCCATTGCCCTAAACTTCTTACTCCCCAGTTGCCGCTGCTTGTACAGGATCAGGGCGCTATAGTAATCAGTGCCCCAATTCTTCATCCGGGGCCTTCCTTGTAAAACCCAAACCAGTCTACCCTGCTTCTACCAGAAGGACTTCTATACGTTGTTGTTTGTTGCCACAAATGCTTCTAGACAGGGCCAAGGAGGGGAGGAAAGGGGCAGACAGAGTCCCCTGGGCCCACAGAGGTCACCTTTCATGTGGGGTTGACAATGCCGAATGCATCAAAGCACTTTAAATGAGCACCCATTATGTCATAGACGGCTGCATTCAATTCTATTCCGCACGGGGAAATAAAGGTCACCTTTCATGTGGGGTTGAGACTGCCGAATGCAACAAAGCACTTTAAATGAGCACCCGTTATGTCATACACGGCTGTATTCAATTCTATTCCGCACGGGGAAATAAAGGTCACCTTTCATGTGGGGTTGAGACTGCCGAATGCATCAAAGCACTTTAAATGAGCACCCGTTATGTTATAGACGGCTGCATTGGGGCCCATCGGGAGACGGGGAGGGGAAGAACCGACCGGACACAGGTATATAGTGTGTTAAAGGCCGCTTTTATTGGAAACAGGTGCATCCTGAACATACCCCAACCTTGGCCTTTGCCGCACAAAACTAGGCCTAACTAAATATACACATATCTGTCAATCCCCCCACCCCCACCCCTAAACAGTTCCCCAACAACCTCATAAACCTCCTTATCATTTACACAAACGCCTGGCTGAATGTTTTAACCTTTGCCCTATGTACACTCCCTCCCTTTCAACCAGTAAAGCTCCTTCCTCCTATCCTACCCCCCCCATTATACTTGGGAAAAGCGCCAACCCACAGAAGACCACCCCAGCACCTGCTCCTAGCGACACACTCGGCAACCCTACCACAGAAAGCACCTGCATCCAACAAAAACCCTTGCTCTGTCCCCCCCCCAACCCTAGCTAGCATAAAACAGGGAGGGCAGGTGGGACAAAAAACCCCTTCACCTCCCCGGCTGCTGGGTCACTGTCCCATCAAATGGTGCCCAGTGACCCAAAATGGCCGTTCTTATACCCTCCCAGCCCAAAAGAAGCCCAAAACCGCCGCCAAGCCCAAACTGCCCAAGTCCCTTCCTGTGTCCTCCTTATAATGTTCCCCTCCCCTTCCTCCCGCAGCCCCAAAATCCCCGGGGGGGCGAGCCTCCCTCCGGTCGGCCACCCCCCGCAAAGCCCCATTGGGGCCCATCGGGAGACGGGGAGGGGAAGAACCGACCGGACACAGGTATATAGTGTGTTAAAGGCCGCTTTTATTGGAAACAGGTGCATCCTGAACATACCCCAACCTTGGCCTTTGCCGCACAAAACTAGGCCTAACTAAATATACACATATCTGTCAATCCCCCCACCCCCACCCCTAAACAGTTCCCCAACAACCTCATAAACCTCCTTATCATTTACACAAACGCCTGGCTCAATGTTTTAACCTCTGCCCTATGTACACTCCCTCCCTTTCAACCAGTAAAGCTCCTTCCTCCTATCCTACCCCCCCCCATTATACTAGGGAAAAGCGCCACTCGAAAGCCTTTACCGCTTTCGACCCCCCCCTAGGACCTCTGTACCTTCGGATACCGTTTCACCCCTATCGCCCTGTCCAACGCCTCCTTCAACTGTACCACATAAAGTTCCATCCCGTATCTGGACAAATGTACCCCATCCTCCAAGAAAAAATATATAGCTCCATACGTTAGCTCCGGGTGCTCCATCCTGCCCACCCCTTCTTTATCACAAAAGGTCCTCATCTCCCTGTTGATCTTCCTCCTGGTTCTGTCAATCGCCCCTGGCCTCACTGCCCCCCTCCAGCATCTCCTCGGAATGAACTCAGACCAGATAATGTGACACCCTGCCCACTGCCTCTTGATCTCCAATAAATCCCTCCGCATTTGCTTCACCAGGGCCAAACCCTTACATTGCACCAGGTCGTTTTCACCCAGATGAACCACTAAAACATCCGGGCACACCCCTCCCCGAACAACGTTATTTAAAACCGGCACCAACTCGTGCCAACGCATACCCCCTTTGCCTCTCCAATGGCACTGAAACAACTGTTCATCTAATTCCAGGTTAAGGTTCTTGCATTTTTCCCATTCGGCCTTTTCCGCTCTTTTAACAAAAGAATGTCCCACCACATAAATGGACACTGCCGCCGCCGTAGGCCCTGCCACTGCACCTGAAAAGAGACACATGTAAGCAACAAGTCCACACCCCCTCAGTCCACCACTACCCCACGCAACCTGACGTATGTCTTATAACAATCCGATTTCCAGCGCCCCAACCGCTTTATGTCCTCCTTCCCCCAACCCCGTCGCGCTGCCTCCGTCGCCGCCCCGATGCGGAATGAATGCGTCCCGAATTCCTTTGGATCCTCACCCATAGACCGCAGGGCGTGCCGCAGGACCCATAACAACTGCGTGGCCGTCACACGTCCCGCCTCTCCTCTGTCAAAAACCTCCGCACCAGCCAGCGCGCCTCCGGCCGCCAACCGCCTCCCCCACTCCACCGGACACACCGCCTCCTTTTCCCCCGGACCCAGTAACACCCACGTGCCCCTCTCCCGCTGATCGGTCTTGGAACGTCGTTGCCGCACGGCGACCTCCCTTCCCCGAAGCTCCACGTCCCCCCACGTCAACCCCGTCTGCCCTTTCAAACCCACCAGCTCTGACACTCGAAAGGCCCCAAAATACAACCACGACATCAATGTGGAAAACCGCACAGCCTCTTCCTGATCTCTACACACCACCGGCAACCGACTCAACAACCCCTCCAACATTGCCTCCGTAATGGGTCGTCTCTGTCGCACCCGGGCCCCCTTCTCTCTCTCCCAACCCTCCAGAAGACGCCCTCCCAATTCCCCCGCCGAGGGAGCATAGCCCCACCAAAGCTTGCCCATAAACGCCACACCCGCCAGTTTACCCGCAATGGTCCCTCTCGCCAGACCTCTGTCCATCAACCCCAGCATAAATTGCACCACCTGCTCCTCCCGACGCCACTTGTCCCGCTGCCTTACCGCTCCAAAACGCAGAAACTCCAGCCATGCCTGTTCGTAACTCTTCCACGTGGACACTGCCATGGACGACCTCACCAATCGAACGACCCGCGCTCTCCCACCAACCACATCTCTTCCGGCACCTCCGTCTTGACCGCCGCCGCCTCCGTGGCTAGCCCATGGAATCTCTGCCACTGTTGACGAGACAAAGCATCCGCAATGTCATTGTCCACTCCCGGCACATGCTGCGCCCAAAACAAGATATTGTTGTCCAGGCACCTCAACACGAACACGCGCATCAGCTTTAGCACCTGAGGCTCCCTTGCAGACTGCCGGTTCACCACCTGCACCACCGACATATTGTCCACCTTGAACAACACGCGCCTGTGCGCCAACTCACGCGCCCACACTGTCACAGCCACCAAAAAAGCAATGCTTCTCCCCCCCGCCTGCCACTGCTCCGGCCATTGCTCCGCGCACCACCGTCCCGCCCAGTAGAGCCCGAAACCGCCGACTCCCGCCGCATCCGACGACATCGTCACGTCCCACTCCTCCGGCGGCGCCATGGGAACACCGTTGAATCGCTCCAAGAAAGCAAACCACATGCACAGATCCTCTCTCGCGCCCGCCGGCAGCCGTACGTGATGATGAGGCATCGAAAACCCAGACAAAGCCATTCCCAACCATCGACAAAAAGTCCGCCCCGCCCGCACCACGCGAAATTCAAGTGCCCCAGCAACACCTGTACCTCACGCACCAACACCTTCCGCCTGGCCAACATGTCCCTCACCAAAACCATCATCGCCGACCTCTTGTCTTCCGGCAGGCGTGCTTCCATGGCCGCTGAGTCGAGCTCTATCCCGAGGAACGACAGCACCGTGCTGGGCCCCTGTGTCTTCTCTGGCGCCAAAGGCACCCCCAGGTAATTCATCAGGTCCATAAAACTACTCAGCTGTCGCTGGCAGTCCGTTGAACCGGGGCTGCCCACCAGGAAGAAGTCGTCCAGATAATGCGTAATCGCCTCAGAGCCTGTGCGCCAGGAAAAAGCCCACTGCAAGAAAGAACTGAAACGCTCGAACAAGGCACATGACACGGAGCACCCCATCGGAAGCGCTCTGTCAACAAAAATTAACCCGTCCAGCTGTATTCCCAGCAACTGATGATCATCCGGGTGAACCGGCAGCAACCTGAATGCCGATTTCACATCGCATTTTGCCATGAGCGCCCCTCGTCCCGCCGTCGTCACCAATTTTCTCGCGACGTCCACGGACGAGTATGACACCGACGCCAATTCTGCGGATATAAAATCGTTCACCGACGCGCCCTCCGGCCACGAGAGATGTTGAATCAAACGAAATTGACCTTGCTCTTTCTTCGGGACCACTCCAATGGGTGAAATGATCAGATCCTCCAATGGCGCCACCTCGAAAGGTCCCACCATCCTCCCCTCTCTCACTTCTTTGAAAAGCTTCTCCCGGACGATGCCCTTGTGTGCGTTCACAGACTTCAGGTTCTCCGCCCAGCGAGCAATCCGCGGACCCTCGTACCCCAACCGGAAACCCTCCCTGAAACCTCGACGCAGCACCGACGCATCATCCGCCCGCGGATAAACCTCCAAGAGGGGTTCCAACCGGTCCAGCCTAACCGGTGTACGAGCCTTTTCCCAAGGTACTCGCACCCCCCCTTACCCCGCTCTCCCCCTGCCGGGCACGGGAGCCGGGTATTGGCCCTGCGTGGGGCCTCCCCAAAGCCCCCAGCAACGCGATTCTGGATGGCGTTTTCCACAAGAGGAGCACTCGTGCCTAAATTTGCACGTCTGCCGGAGACAGGAACCCCTGTCAAAATCCCAGCAAGCCCCCCCGCTCTGGAAGCTCCCGGCTCCTCCCGGTCCCACCCCCCCACGGGTGGGGCGAGCCGAAAAGGGTTTGGAAGCCAGTGGCAAACCACTGGCCGTGTAGATAGTGCGGCCAAATTTCGCCCCACTCATTGTCTGCTGATAAAGGTCCGCATCCAACTCCCCCCACTTAGCCTCCGGGTCCGACGCCATGCGCGCCCTAAACTCCTCGTCGTAATGCGACCACGCATTGCCACCGTAAGTCACTTGCGCCCTCCGCACTACGTACATGTACTTGAACAGCGCGACTGCCCTGTCAGGATACTTCTCACAGTATACGCTCGCATAGATTAAGAACGCCGCCGACCAATTCTCAATAGTGACCGGCATTCTCGGCCGCCGCGCCAATTCCTGCTCCTCCTCCTTCGACCCCTCCTTGGCCATCAATTCCCGATGCAGCAATTTCAAGATCTCAACATACTCCCCTTTCCATATTTTCTCTCTGGTCGACATCGACAAATGCGCCCCCAACGGCTTCGCCACCCCCATGTACGGCAGCTTTTTAACCGGTACGTCGCAGCTCTCCTTCGCCCCGGTACTCAACGCCGCCGATCCGCCTGACGCCACATCCGTCCCCGCAGCCCCCACCGCTGCGCTCCCAACCGACCCCTCGCCGTTCCCCTTCGCTCCGGCGCCCGACGCCACTAACTCACTAGAGGCCCCGCTTGCCACCGCACTCCCCGACGCCCCGCAGACCGCTTCCGTACACACACCGGCATCCATCACATACCTACCCTTCACCAGTCTCACCTCATCCCCTCCTGCCGCATCCGTCCCCACCGACACTTGGTGACCACCAACACCACTTCCACCCGCCTTGCCTCCCTGAGGCGTGCCCAAGCCACTCCCAGACCCCGTACTGGTTTTACCTGGCGTCAAGGCTGGCGTCCTCACAGGATCCCGCTGCCTAACCAGATTTGCTTGGGGGGCCGTCACTCGCGGCACCACATGCCGGGGGCATTCCTGTAACACACTTTCAACAACGTTACAAACCTCCCCGGCCTCCCGCAGCTCCCCTTCTTCCTCCGACTCCAGCTCAACACTCCCTGCCCCTTCCCCCACAATCCTACCAGTGGATACTCTGCTCAAACCCGCTCTGGCCCTACACTCCGTCATCAACGCACCTAAGTCCACACTCACTCTCCGTCTACCCTCCTGTTGGTAAGTAGAAGAAAACGCAGCCTCGTTGCTCCATCCCCGTCCCCCGGCGGCCGGATCGACCCATCGGGAGGGGGGCGCTGGAGAGCTACTTTTCGTCCATCTTCTTTCGGACCACCCCAGGTCCTTCGTTGGAGCGCGACCGCCCGTACTAGGCAGAGCCGGCCCATCCACTCGGCGGGGAGGAGCCGCATGCTGCTCACCCGAGCCCCTACCCCACTGCTCCTGCCAAGAGAAAAACGGGGAAGTCCAGCAAGCCGGGGCAAAACTGTCTCCACTACCTCCCCAACCGCCTCTCCCCCCTGCCGCAGAATGTCCTCCCCGCCACGCCGGGCGACCCCCCCCACCCGCTCTCCCCCCACCCCCAGCTCCCTGCCCCGCCCGGACCGCCCCACGCGCCCCCTCCCATACCCCCCCACCCACCCCAACCACGCAACTCCCCCCCGCACCCTCAAAACTGCACTCTCCCCCGCTGGGTCCCCCCAAAAACCTCCCCCCACCTCCGTCCGCCCCCACCCCCCGGCGCATCCCCCAACCCCCCCCCTGCACCCTTCTGCCCCCTATCGCACCCCCTGCCCCCTGCACCCCCCGCCCCCCACCCCGCGGGGAAACCCTACTGCCGGTCGGGTTAGTATGTTCCTCCTCAGATTCCTCCACCTCCTGCCCGCTCTCACCCCCCACCCCCTCCTCATCCTCCCCCTCAGTCTCCTCAATTAATAGCGGGGATTCCCCCCCTGCCCCCTCTAAACCTCCCTGCACTACCCCCCCTGGTCCCCCACTCACCCCCTCCAAAAGCCCCTCGCCCCCCCTACCTCATCCTCCGCCTGCCCCTGCCCCCCGGCCCCTCCCCCTTCGTGCCCTTCCCCCACCCCTGCACTCGCGTCCCCTGTGAGCGCCGCACCTCCCTCCACGACCACACCCGATCCTCCTGGGCCATAGTCCCCCGCCCCCCGTCATTCCTGTTCCCCCCCCAGCCCCTCGACATCTCCTACAAACACCAGGGGCGCCTTCCTGCCTGGACCGCGCTTTCTCCCCGGGCCCTTTCTGCGCTTCGGCGCACCAGCCGCCTGTAGGCCGCCACCGCGCGCCGCCCTCTTTGCTGCTCCCGCCCCCTCCCCCTTACGCGCACGTGACCTTGGCGGGTCACAAGCAGCAACAGCCGCCGCGGCGCCATCAGCAGCGCGCCGCGGTGGCCTTACCCGCACTCCGCTGCGGAGGAGATCGGTCCTGCCAGCCTCCCCCAGAAGCGGTACAAAAGGGGGTGGTGATGGACAGAGCATCTGAATCAATCAAACACTCACACCCAGTCAAAAGATCTGGGTTTAATCCATCACCGTTCTTTAGCCCACTCTGCCACCCCAGTTCAGACATGGCCATATGCAAATCAGTCTGACCCTGTGCCTCATGGGAACAGACCAGCCCAAACTGCCAAGCCATGTCTTCCCTGGACCGGAAACAAGCTTCCGAGGACCGGTTTCTGGCATTCCAGCCGTCTTCAGCCCGGCTTGCTTGATTCCAGTGGCAAAGTGAGCAAGGGACTCACGTCTGAGCATACCCTGCCACACTTATGGCGGCCAAAAGCGGTACAAAAGGGGGTGGTGAGGCGCAGCGCTTCCTGCACCCTAGGATCCGCCAGATCGTCCGCCGCCATCTTTCTGCTCGCCGCGTCAGCCTGCCTCTTCTCCGCACCACCGTCCGCCTCGCACAGAAACCGACCAGCAAATCCCTCACAAGTAAGACAAATGCGCTCTCACTACCCCGCAATGTGCGAACGCCCTCTAAAAAACACTAACTTCTCACTACACACAAAAAACCCCTTCACCTCCCCGGCTGCTGGGTCACTGTCCCATCAAATGGTGCCCAGTGACCCAAAATGGCCGTTCTTATACCCTCCCAGCCCAAAAGAAGCCCAAAACCGCCGCCAAGCCCAAACTGCCCAAGTCCCTTCCTGTGTCCTCCTTATAATGTTCCCCTCCCCTTCCTCCCGGAGCCCCAAAATCCCTGGGGGGGCGAGCCTCCCTCCGGTCGGCCACCCCCCGCAAAGCCCCATTCAATTCTATTCCGCACTGGGAAATAAATCAAGCAATGTGGAGCCTCCCTACCAAGACTCGAACCCGTATCCCCAGCTCCGCGGCCGACCGTCCTAACCGCTAGGCCACATTCTCTCCCCGACAACAACGCCCAACTTGCGGTAAATACTGCACACAACGAGGGTGCTCTCCTACTAATAACCCCGCGCACTGTTGTGAAATTATGGGGGTGACGCACTCTCCGTGGCACACCACAAACTGTGCGATAGGTCTGGAGGACACAAGGCCACCTGAACCCTTCTCGTGACTCTTGGTCTCTAGCGCTGCCGATAGCTTCGGGGGAACCGCGCGCCTCAAAGGCCCCCTACCCGCACCCCCACCTGCCTATGCATGCTGAGGACCTTAAAGGCATGGCAGGCGAGGGCCGATACATGTGGGCAGTGTAAGTACAATGTGGCCGTGCATGGCAGGCGAGGGCCGATACATGCGGGCAGTGTAAGTACTATGTGGCCGTGTCTGTGGGGCTCCCCTGAACGCGGGAGCCCCGATATAGATGAAGGAGGACGGGAGCCCACCCCGCCTCTGCATTCGCTAGCCTGTGGCACTACCAGGAAGAAAGGATGGGCGATTTGGTGACAGAGGCCGGGAGCCCACCCCGCCTCCTCGTTCCCCCACCCATGTGGTGCCGTGGGAGGGCCGCAGTTCCCATGAGGGCCGAAAAGTTATCCCCGTCCTGAGGCGTGATCTCGCCACGCAGGTGAGCCCATCGTTCTAAGCGTGGCTCGCCGAAATGCAGGGATCCCCGGTGTCGTTCTGTTCAGATCATTTTTTGGGTGGGGGAGGTGCGGGGATCAGCCCGACCACGACGCGCGGTGATGCTGAACATGTTCAGGGGGGGCAAGGGCCAGAAGTCCCGAATCTGGATTCTCCCTTCCCCCCAGCCGTGGAGGGCAACACAAGTATTAGAGATGTGCCCTCCTTCGTCCCCCACATCCCCCCGTTCGCAATCCCCGGCCGTGCCGTAACCCGATGAGGACCCACCTGCCCGCACAAATCACCCATATTGCCACATCTTCCCCACCCCGTGGCATCCTGCCACAGGCCCCTGTGTAACCTGTGCTTATCCCAGGGACGGGGCCGGGGGGAGGCGAGAGCGTGACACTCACCTAGGCCTAGATGTATCAAGCTTTTTGCGATTCGTTATGGCCGAAATTCGCAGAATTTTGACCATAACGAATCGCTAATGAATATTTTGCATATTTCGGGATGTATGTGTTTTTTCGCAGCGCATAATAAGAAATCGCTATTTTTTGCGTTTTGTTATTTGCGTTTTCATGTTTATGCGAATATTTCTTAGCGATTCTCTTTTTTGCATGATCGCATTTTAAGAAGTCGCTATGAAATGTATCAAAGAATCGCAAATAGCGAAAAACGGCAAATCGCAAAATAAGAATTCGCAATTAACACTAACTCAAACCAGGTGTCATTTTTTTTGAATCTTTAAAAGACAGCCCCAACTGATTTTTTCAACAGAACCATGGCTGGACTTTACCTGATAGCTAGAAGACTGCACATCCAAGCTCTTGCACAGATGAGACAGAGGCAGGAAAGGATTTTCAAACTGAGGATTACCTTATTTCAACAGACTGAAGAAGATATTTTTGAGAAATATAGACTGCATCCACATACCATTTTGGACTTAATTGAGGAGTTAAAGCCTTTTTTGGAGCATGAGACACACAGGACACATTCTATACCAACTCATGTGCAGGTCTTATGTTCCCTGCACCTTCTTGCCTCAGGATCTTTTCAAAGGGTGATTGCAGAGGTGGGAGGAGTATCTCAGAGTGCCTTTTCAAGGTTTTTTAGGGTATTTTTGGATGCAATGATGAACAGGTTGCAACATCATATTTACTTCTCCAGCACACCTCAAGATATTCAAATTTCTAAATTTGATTTTTATCAAATTGCCCATTTTCCACATGTAATTGGATGTATAGATGGGACACATATTGCCATTACACCTCCAGCTGCAACTGAGCATGTTTATAGGAATAGGAAAAGTTACCACTCTTTAAACATTCAAATGGTGTGTAATGCTAAGTATATTATTACTGACATTGTTGCAAAATTTCCAGGAAGCACTCATGATTCATATATATTTAGACACAGTGGATTACATGGACGTTTGAGTGCTGGTGAATTTGGAGATGGATTTCTGCTTGGTAAGTGCTACTTAAAAACACAAAATCAATTTTAAAACTTTTGTCAATCTATTTTTAAAACTGTCACATTTCTGAAATTACAATTTAGGAGACAGTGCCTATGCAGTTCGTGATTTCATTTTGACACCTTATCTAAATCCAAGTAACATTCATGAAAGGAAATACAATAAGGCACACCGTTCTACACGTGGAGTTATTGAAAGAACTTTTGGAATTTTGAAAAGCAGGTTCAGAAGAATCCATAAAAGTGGAGGATCCTTGCAATATAAACCATCATTGTGTTTCAAAATAATTACATGTTGTGCTATGCTACATAACATGGCTATTAGAAAAGGAACAGAATGTGAAGTGAGTGACCCTGAATCTTCAGACAATGATGATGTCCCTCCACCAAGAAGATGTGCAACAGGTTTAGGAGCTGTGGCTGGGCGACAAAGGCGTGCAGAAGTTACTAACAATTATTTCTAGGTAAGAAATAAAAACACAACATCTTTGTTTTCATTATGTAAACCTTTAATTTTTCAAAATTAGAAGGGTAAAAAAAACCTGGAACCTGTTAATCCACAGGACATACATCTGACAATGTTTGCTCACAGTGTCATTCTCTTTTATTAATATATATGTTGAATTTTCTTTTTAATTTTTTCCCCTTCTGCTACTCCTGCGTTGGCCTGGGCCACTTCTCCTCACAGATGTATGTTGGCTACCAAGGCTTCCACTCCTCATGTCAGGGGTGTCCAAAGTGGGCGTAGGGTTACTGCTGGTTCTACTGGAAGTGTCCTCAGACTCAATGGCCTCAAAGAACGCACTTGCCCCTTTCTGACAAGTTTTTAATAATTCAAAAGAATGGGATACTTTATCCAGCCCTTTGGCAACATTTCTACTGCATTCACCAACCATGCGTTGCATGGCAATGCTTCGCCTATTACTCTGTGCTGTCACAGTCTATTTATAGCTGCATAGTACTTCTGTAGTCTGATGTTATGACTGCGAGAATCCCTCACTCTGTTTGACTCTGATCTTTCAAATGCTACACAAAGTCTGTCCATGGAGTCAGCCATCCGCCTCATACCATCACCCACCTTATTGTTACTCTTGTTTAATTTATTTAGTTGGGCATTAATTGACCTTAAAGCTTTATGTTGTTTTTGTTGCACTGAAAGCATGTTGTTTTCCAAACCAGCAAAAACATTTGCTGTCTCTGTGACTTCTCCCCTGCTTCTCCTGGTATTATTATTAGAATATGATCTTCTTGAAGCAGAATAACTAACTGTGTCAAGATGTATAACTTCCTGTTCTGACACATTTATGTTATTTGTTGATCCCTCAGGTTCATCATCTGATTCTTCAAAAGGTTGCAGTTGTGCAACTGCTTTTCTTTTTCTTCTCAAAAAAGACAATGATTCATGCTCATCACTGACATTTACTTCCTCTGGGGCTGTAATATGTTCCTGTGAGGATTGCCCCCCATCACCATCATGTGAATCTACAACATGATCTGGGAATAAAGAAAGAGTCACATGAGATGCTTGCCTGTCTGTGTGCTTCATAACTATTAAATTATGCTAACTAAAGAGGTAGTATTGTGCACTTATTCAGATGCATGTATGTTAGTGCAGCTTAAATGTACTGCATATCATAATTAAGCAGAAATGTAAAACAAAAAAGGGGATCAATTTTCACATTTAAGTGCTGTTATTTATTAAACACATGGAATAAAGCTCACACACTCATACTCATACACTCATGCTTCTAACTTATGCAATGAAAAAGTCAAGCATCCTGCTTACCATGTTCAGCAACTGTGTGATCAGAACTGTCTATGGCTGAGACTCCGGAAACACTTTCATGCTGAATTGTAGATTCAATGAGCTCCTCATGTGGGGTTGGTTGGTCTACATTTCCAGATCCTCCACCAGTTTTATTGGCATCCTTTAGTCTCTCAGCAAGTTTTTCCTTTGCCCTCAGCCTCATGTCGTACCAACGCTTTTTAATTTCATCAATTGTCCTTGGGATGACACCAACTGCATTGACTTTTTCCTGGATTTCCAGCCATAACTTCCTCTTCCTGACTTCAGGAACATATTTGGCTTGCTTTCCAAACAAAAGTTCATGATTGCAGGCCATTTCCTCCACCAGTGTCTCCACCTCCCTCTCAGAAAACTTTTGCTTCCATTTCCTTTTCTCTGCTGAGGGGCCTCCTTCTGAATTTGCAGCCTCCATCCTGAAGTCAAGCAGCTCCTCTCTCCAGCCAAACAGGTTTCCAACTGCCACTGGGTGTGGCTCAGGCATGCAGGTGAAACTAATCAAGCCCATTTCCTGAGTATGACTCAGCTATTTTGTAGTTGGCACCAGCAGATTCACGCTTTTTTGCGATTTCTTAATTTGCGAAATTCGCAAATTAAGAAGTCGCATAAAATTCTAAAATAAAATTGCGACTTTTAAGGAATCGCAAAAAAGTCGCAGAAACATACATACATCGCATTTAACGATTTCTTAATAGCGATTCGCAACGACTCGCTATTAAGAAATCGCTAACGAAAATCTTGATACATCTACCCCCTAATGTCCTAATCAACGATGACAAACGCGCAGGCAAGCAGCGAGGCAGGCAGGTGCAGGACGACCGGACAGCATCCAGACAGGAAGCAGCCGGATGGGCAGGACGACCAGCAAAGAGGATGCATGCTGGCGGCTGGGGCCTAAATACCCGGCCCGCCACCAACTCGCCCTCCCCCGGGTGCACTTCACTGGTGCACCCGGCCAGAGGAGGGGCGGAGGACTGCCCGAGCCTCCCCCTCCAAGGACTGGAGGAAGGGGGGGCTACGACTAATGGGCACTAAGGGGGCTGCCCTGCTGATGTCCCCCTGTGGGGGACGCGGGCAGCGGCATTCCCCTTTGCAAACACCGTTGTTTATTTTTACCATCAACTCCACAGGTGTGTGAGATTGATGGTTGTACTTATAATCGTGGATTCCGCGCACTCTTGATTCGGCGTTTTTTTTAGTCAACAGGAAGGTTATTGCATCGCTCCTTGAACCACTTAACATGGTAAGATGGTAATATTTGTTATGCTTTGGTTGTTACGGGCAGTTTAAACCGAGGCCGAATACGGAGAGAAACTAACTAGGCAAGCTGGTTGTCACTGTTTCAGTTTGGAGAATAGTTTCACCATTAGATATTCCACAGTAAGACGCCTCTTTTTATGGGGGCATCTGTTAATATGTGATATCCTTTTGTGTATACTCAGGGTGAACGATCACCAATTTATTGGCCACATGGTGTACTGTATTGTGCCTTGCCGTTTATCTACCGAGCACGCTAAATAATCTTGGGATGCTTTCTCTGATCTAGATGTTCGGGTCAGGATACATTTTGGTCCAGACCGACCTGGGGAATCTAATATCAACGTCGGGTGGCAGTTCATTACTAGCAACGTGTCCAAAGTCATTTTAGGTAAAAGGAATATATCATTTATTTGTTGCACTACTTATAGTCTGAGACCCATTTCCAGCCTTTAGCTAATGTTGTTTTATTATTCAACAGGAACGTCTTATATATATCTGATATTGTAATCTACTCCTTGTATTATAATATTGCAGAGATCGCCTACATTTATAAGGTGAGCTATTGCCTCAGCGTATGGTCTTCCTTGATCTAATAGTTTCAATTGCTGTTTTGTGTGTGGTAGGGTCTATTGAACACCACTGCTTTGTGCCAAAAGTATATATAAACTAGCCATCTGGTCTTCAGGTTATAAGTTACAAGACCACATGAGCATCTTATTCCCCTTTTTTACTGAAATATCGTTTTGTTTGATGTCCTATTTTGATATCTATAGGTGACATTATTCGTTGGTACCATTTGTGAAATCTACCTTACCGACGTTAAGAATACTGATTGGTCCGCCTATCTTAAGAATACATATTGGTGAGTTTTTACATATCAGTTACTGTTCTAGCCAATTGAACAGACTGATACCATACATGTAACTTCTCACCACTCTTTAGCCAATGTTATAGTTTTTGGAATTTCTCTTTTTACGTGTTGTACTACATTGTAAACATCGATCCGTTCTATCAGGTTATGAGTATCTTTTGATCCAATTAATCCTCCTGTGTTTTTCATTACAATCTCTTGAATATATGAAATGTAGTATTCTGTTCTCGATATCAACGTGTCATAGGTTTGGGCAATAGGGCAATATGTTACCCTGTATACAGCACTTCGGGGCACCTCAATTCATAAATATACATATATTTATTTTAGATATTGCACGAATTGGGACTGTATTCTGTTACTACATGCCGTTTTGACTGACATTGGAGGATCAGTTCTTACTTCCGACGCACATCATAGTTAATCAAGCGGGTAGGTTATACTTATAAGTCTTGAAATAACCGTCTTGATGTTTTGTCCAGTTTGTCACTGATACTAGCATATTAGGGTTTATTTTATGTTTTATACCCTCTTTCATCTACTGCCCTTTAGGGACAAGGGATTTAAGCAGGTAAAACCTGCATTGATGTTTTTACAACTTATGGTGTCCCCCATAGTGATGTTTGGGGTTGCAAATTTTTTGGTAACGTCTATACGTGCTAGACGGAATAGACTGCTGAGAACCCCAATGTTGGAATATATACAAGTCTAGTTTAACTTTATTCGCCAAGAGTAGCCGATTCTTGGAATTAAGTAACTCGGTAAAATGAAATTATAGATAACTTTCATAAATATGACAGATTTTTGGAACATGTAGTTTTTTAAATGTTTTTAATTGTTTTTACTAAATTGTTTTTATTCATTTCTAAATCATTACCTCCCAGCAATTGCTCATTAATGACTTGAATTGTTTTATAATGAATTGAATTGATGATTTGTGTATATTTGTGTATACCTGTGTATTTGTATGTGTAGTATACTTTTATGATTTTAAAATAATCGAATAAAGTATTTTTGACTCTGACTCTACTGCCCTTTAGTTGTCTTCTTCTCGTTCCCTTTCATTCTTCTTCCTTTTTCTCCTTTCTTGTATTTCATAATGTTTTCTATTATTTTATTCAGGACAGTTCTCGTTGTTGTTTAGAGGGATACAATCAAATTATTCCCATGCTTACTGTTTCGCTACAGTTCTCCCCCTGTAGGCGATGGAGTTGGTTATAATATAATATATTATGAGTTGTTTTATATGTCTCGTATTTATATATATATTTATATGCATGTGATATTGTAATTATTGTCTATGGGCCCGATTCAGAGAACTAACTTAAGACAAAATCCTAAAGTTACTACTTTTGGTATTCACAGAAGTTAGGATTTTGTCTTAAGTTTGTCTTAAGACAGACCTAAGATAGACTTAAGACAGACTTAAGTTAGGATTTTGTCTTAAGTCTGTCTTAAGTCTGTCTTAAGACAAACTTAAGACAAAATCCTAACTTCTGTGAATACCAAAAGTGGTAAGTTTAGGATTTTGTCTTAAGTTAGTTCTATGAATCGGGCCCACAGTTGCAATGTTAGATATTTATGTGCTTTTTTATACACTGTATATGTTATGTCAAAATGTGAATGATGTATATATATATGTTTTTAATACTTCCAGCCTTGAAAAAGTCTGTAAAAGACGAAACATGTGCCGGCAAGCTGGGTGCTGGGAACTTTTAATGACATTTTGTGAATAAAAGAACATCAAGATCAACGCATGTTTGTGATCCCTTTATATTTAACCAGACTTTAATTGTTTTTTCATGTTCTAGTCCATACATAACTAAATTGAGTAAAATAGGACTTTATTATCAAGAAGAGAGGTGTGCTGCTATAATTCCCTTTTCTGTGTTGTACATTCTAAATCACTAACAGAAGTGAACCTACAAGTATGTCAGATTATTCTTTAAAAGCAGTTATACAGCTTGCCATAAATAAGTTATGATCGCAATTTACTGGCTAAATATAAGCAGTTAATTAGTCTCATACTGTCGCATTTCTATATGAGTATATGTTTTCCTTCGTTTTAATGCATATGAAATATATCCAGAGTCTGCAAAGCAAACTTCTATTGTATTTAGATTACATAAAAAGTTAAATGCATCCTTAAACAAATCAAACCATTAGCAATATATAATGGTTTTTAAAAACTTTTCTAATATCCTGATAAAAGTTGCAAAAAAGAATAAAATGTTGAGTTGACTGTACAAATGTATCACTGCCTGTGCAGTTTGGTAAGTTGGTAAGTTATTTGTCCACAACCCCATCTGTGGCACTGCAACAATAAAATGTAAAGTGCACAACACAAGCCTAGTGTATTGGTTCCAATCGATGAACAGCTCTGAATTAAGCATGGGCGTAAAATCCGTTACGCTCGCGGATTTTTCGTATTTTCGGACAATCCGCAATCCGCGAACTCTCGCGGATGTGGCGAGAATACGCAAATCTGCGCGAAGCGGATTTTTTGCTTGTGTTCGCACTGCTCGCGGCGCGGGCAGCAACAATCTCGCACTCGCGAAAGTACAAAAATTACAAGGGGAGGGGTAAAGGAAGTGGCCCAGTCTCCAACTTCCTGTTCCTGTCCAGCAAGCTCCTCCCATAGGGGTGGGGTGAAGGAAGTGCCCCAGTCTCCAACTTCCTGTTCCTGTCCAGCAAGCTCCTCCATTTCCTGGCCACTTTGATTTCGATCTTTACTGGGAAGGATTACTTTTTGTGGTTGCTGCTGGATATTTGGATTTGAGGCCTTTTGGATTACTTTTGGATTCTCAATTTGATTTCACAAATAAGTAAGTTGTTTGTTTGTGGTGATTTTTGTGTGTGTTGCTTTTTTTTCGACTTTTTTTGGGGGGAAAATCTGCAAGTTCGCGAGCTGAGGATGTTTTTGCTTGTGTTCGCACTGCTCGTGTCCCGCGCAGCAACAATCTCGCACTCGCGAAATTGTAAAAATTACAATTCTGCACATGAATTGAAAACCACCAGGCTTAGTTATGGGTGCATGCATGATACAACTGTTTTGTTGAATTTTTTTTTAACATGATTCTGGCCAGGGCATGGATGGCATTGGATTGTGGTGATCTTTGTGTGTTTTACGACTTTTTGGGGTGGTGTTGGGGGCTTGCTATGTGGGTGGGGGCCATTTTATTGCCTGGTCCCGTGTGGGTGGGGGGTCTAGGGGCCATTTTTAAGCCAGTTTGTGTGCTTTGTGCCATAGGCCTGCACCCAGTGTGCTCTGATGTCATCAATTATGCCCAGGGGGCCCAGAATCGGTCTGTTCGCGGATTTTGCTGGTTTTTCGCCACGTTCGCGCCGTGAAGCAACAATCTCGCACTCGCGAAATTGTAAAAATTGCAATTTTGCACCGGAAAACCACCAGCAGGCAGCATAAGCCTTCTGAAACTTGATGGATGGCATTGGATTGTGGTGATTTGATTTGTGTTGTGTTTTTTGACTTTTTGGAGTAAGGGTTGGGGGCTGGCTATGTTGGTGGTGGCCATTTTGAGGCATGGTCCTGGCCATGTGGATGGGGGGGTCAAGCGGCCATTTTGAAGGCAGGCAGTGAGCTTTGAGACATAGGCCTGCACCCATTGTGCCTTGCTTTCACCCATTGTGCCCAGGCGGAGTCAGGGGTACATGAAAGTACAACCCTCTCTGTGTGTGCTCTCTTGGATCAATGTTAAATTCCTGTTCCCCAAAAATTTAGCAAATCCTAATTTTGAAATGTCCATATTGTGTGGTGTGCACGTGTGTATTCATAAATGCCTACTTGCAAACTGTTTATTGAAGCGCTACATATGCAACATATATTTACTGATGTTCCTCTGTCTTCGTTTGCTTTTAGGTGCACAAAACCCCGCATCATCGTTGAGCATCAGTGCCAGGAAGAAGTCCTGCTGCGGCCTGTTGTTCCGACATCTGAAGAAGATGGCTCCAAAAAGAGGTGCCCGTAGGTCCTCTTGCAAAAAAGATGTCTCTACTAAGGAGAAGAAGAAGCAAGTGGCACCACTTACCAAGGAGACTGGTGGCTCAACCAATACATTTTTGGGGGAAAAACAACAAAAAAAACAAAGGCCCACCATGAGTGCTGCACAGGTAGCCTGTTTAGTTGTTGAATCACCAACGACCAGTGATGTTGGTTCATCGCAAGAAAGTAGCAGCACACCATCAACACAGGTTGTAACTCATCTCACAAGTACTATTCAACAACCAAAGCCGCAACAACAACTGCATGGGCTACTAGTACAAGCAGAAGTACATGCGCAAGGAGCTGTCCGAGAAGGAGCTGTCCGAGAAGGAGCTGTCCGAGAAGGAGCTGGCTGTGAAGAAGCTGGCTGTGAAGGAGCTGGCCGAGAAGGAGCTGGCCGAGAAGGAGCTGGCCGAGAAGGAGAAGGCCGAGAAGGAGAAGGCCGAGAAGGAGAAGGCCGAGAAGGAGAAGGAGAAGGCCGAGAAGGAGAAGGCCGAGAAGGAGAAGGCCGAGAAGGAGAAGGCCGAGAAGGAGAAGACCGAGAAGGAGAGGTCCATGGAGACTTGCAAGTAGAGGTCAGTGAAGATGCCCATGTAGCGGCGCATGGAGAGGTGCAAGTGCCCACAATGGTTGTTCTTCCAGAAGTAGGGGCACAGGAGGAAATTGACTTTGGAGCCGGGGTATCATGTCAGGAAGACAAAGCCACTCCTCCTGATGATTCATTTTCTCCCAGCTCCCCAGCAAGGAAAAGATCAAGGAGGGTGTGTAGAAGTTCCTCTTCAAGCCCTGCTCCATCAGATGATGATCTGGATCTAGATTGGCAACCATCTCTGACGTCTGAGAGGGAGGCACACCATGAGCTGCGAAAGGTATGAACTTATGGATCCGAACGTCGGACTTGATGAAGTGGTGCATTCTGATGTTGTTGAACAGGATGACAGCAATGACCTAGTCATCACACATGTCATTCCAGCCACACCGGCCATGCAGCAGACAGACATTTATACCCTATCCCGACGTCATGCTGAGCGTGACCCTGGCGACGTGCCACTGGTAGCACCACCAACGCAGTCAAGTAGTACAGCAAGTTCAACAAAACCTACAGCTCCCATATTTTCTCCCCAGAGGGGGACTCCATCCAGCTCGACTCCCTCAAGTAAGGTTGCTGCAATAATTGCACAACCCAGTAGATGTCTGCAAGGCTCATCCACCACTGCTTCATCTGGCATTGGCAGCAGTATCACCTCGTGCGGCAAAACCAGAAGTTTCCAGTCCCCAGTTTGGAACTTTTTTAGTGTCCATGAAAAGTATGATAACATAGCCGTTTGTTGCATTTGTAAGACTAGCGTTAGCCGTGGTAAGACTGGTACCAACTATGGAACCGGAGGCCAGATAGGTCATCTTGAAAGAAAGCACGCTGTCGAATGGTTTCCGCACCTAGCAAACGTCAAGGGAAAGCGATCCCAAAGGGCAAGTGGCCAAAATATACCCATACTAGGTGTTTCATCTGAAGATGACGGGGAGGTAGAAGAAGCGTCAGACATGTGTCCGGTTGCACCCAGTACCCCTGGCAGCACCACACCCTCCGGAACACATAGGAGGCACACTGAGAGTCTGGGAGACACACCAATGCGGAAAATGTCAACACTGATCAGAAGTGGGTCGAAGAAGGCATCAGCATCATCCCGTAAATTTGTCCAGCGCACCATTTCAGCCATGTTCTCCTCAGATGTGCAATTTCAACGCAACCACCCAACTGTACGCCTGTATAACACTAAGCTGGCTAAAATGCTAGCGGTGGACCTTCTCCCTTTTTCGTTTGTCGAAAATGTGGGTTTCCTTGAACTCGTGGCAACATTGGCCCCTAAATGGAAGGTTCCTAGCCGGTTCTATTTTGCCAGGGTTGCTGTTCCAGCACTACATAAAGAGGTGCTTGAGTTGGTGGGGGCAGCTTTGCAGAAGAGTGCTGTTCACACTATACACCTGACAACAGACATGTGGACCAGTTGCCAAGCCCTTGATTACATGTGCATCACTGCACACTGGGTCTCTTTTTCAGGGGTTGCAAAACAGATAAATGCAGGTGGTGACTTGGTCGAGATTTTTAAGGGTGCTCGTAAACATGCAACATTAGCCATGTTTGGCATGGAGAAAAGTCATACTGCAGTCAACATTTTGGCTGACTTTAACAAAAAGGTCTCGCAATGGCTGCCCCCAAGAAATTGCAAGGTTGGTTATGTTTCTACAGATAATGGCAGCAATGTAGTTAGGGCCATGGAGGACGGTTTCTATTTCAGAGTGCCGTGTTTGGTGCACTGTATCAACCTTGTTGTGCAAATTTTTTTGAAAAAAGAACTTGCAGTCGACAAAACACTGACCATCTGCAGAAGAATATGCACACATTTCAACCATTCTTTTAAGGCCCGGAAGGAGCTGAGGCGCAAGCAAAATGAACGTAGAATGCCAGTGAAAGCACTTATCCAGGAGGTGGCAACACGTTGGAACTCAACCTTCTACATGCTTGAGCGTCTGCATGAGCTGTTTCCAGTAGTCAATGAGTATTTCTACAACCTGGGTGGTGATACAACAGAAATGATGCTAGCGGTGGAGCAATGGCAGCTAGTTAAAAGCCTGACAGACATGCTTCGTCCTTTTGAGGTCTTCACGCGTGACGTCAGCAGGGAGGACTGTTCTTTGAGCAAAGCAATCCCATTGTTGCTGAAGCTTGAGCACCAAGTCAAGGTGGTGTCTTCACAATTAAAAGACGTTGGAAAGAACGAAGCACATGAGTTGGCGCAGAGATTATTACAACGCCTAGATAGCAATGAACGGCTTGTAAAAATCAAGAAACAACAGCACTACATTTGTGCTACTATTCTGGATCCACGTTACAAAAGCCATTGTTTGGCAAAGTAATAATTCCTTTTGAAACATCGGATGTTACAGAGTACAAAGGTTGGCTAGCTCAGTCAGCCATTCGTTTTGAGAGAGAGCGGAAGGAAACTGTAGGAGAAGACCCAAAAAAGCACTTCTGCATCTGTGCCTGTGGCAGAAGTGAGTGTCTTTTCCTCTGAGCCGTTAACCACACCAGCAACCGTATCATCTGCACCAGGCCCAGGCGATATGTCTGAAGCGGGTTGGCTAACTCAGCTAGGGTTTCCTTGTCCTAGAAAGGACACAGAAGTGCAAAGTACAGGAATCCGGGAGGACATTCTTTCAATGGTGCAGGCCTATCTGGATGACTCAACAGAGGTCAATATTACTGAGGACCCATTGGCGTATTGGCATGGGAAAAGAAAAATATGGCGAGAGCTCACCAACCTGGCTATCAATTACTTGTCTTGCCCACTCGCAAGCGTGTCCTCAGAACGTGTTTTTAGTTCTGCTGGTGGCATTGTGACTTCCAAAAGGTCCCGCCTCTTGCCCGCAAATGTGGAGCGGCTCACCTTGATAAAGATGAACCAGCACTTCATACCACCAGATTACAGAGTACGAGAATCCACGCAGGAAGAAGAGGACACCGACCTACCTGAGGAAAGTTCTCCTCAGTTACCAGAAGTAACCCCGACTGATGATTTAGCAGAGTATGAGGACGAGTTCTGCTTCCCTAACAGCGAGTTCTGAAAATGAGTCAATCATTCATTAATTGTAAATTTAGTCCTCCTTATTCACTTTTATTCCTGTGTGTCTGTCTTTCTTTAGCAAGTGCTTCATCACATTCCCAACAAAACTGTAATCAAACAATAAAACAACAAGCCCATCAACAGAACTGTCTTCATTTTGATGCCGCAGCATTCCTCAGGTTCACAACAGTTAGTTGACAAGAACTCAGTCCTGGTCGTCTATCCTGAGTCCTCCTCCTCCAGACTCACCCTTCCATTACCCATAATGCTGATGCCTGGATTCTGCACAATGAAGAAACTTACGTTGACGAGTCCCCTAACGCCTTAGGACACTGTGAATTCCAGGTGGAGCCAGCCCTCAAACACAAATTACAGGTAAGGTAAGCGTTTGGATGGGAGGTAGTATAATGGAGTATTCGGAGAGGCGAGAGAGTGACAGTGGTACTAGCAGTAAAGTCCTAGGGCTCTTGAATTAACAAACTCTGTGACAGGCATTTACTTTGGAAAACATTTGGCCTATTACACGTGAACGTTTAGGCGTTATTATTGCTCGCTTGCCTGTCTCAGGGGTGCTGTCTGTGGGGCTTCTAGGTTTTTGGGTTGTGTGAGCACGGCTGCCACATTTCTAATGTTGATTGCTTTTGTTTTGCAGAAAATCCACGCCGGGAAACTCCAGTTGGGGCCCTGCTGCAGAACGCCTTAGGACACTGTGAATTCCAGGTGGAGCCAGCCCTCAAACACAAATTACAGGTAAGGTAAGCGTTTGGATGGGAGGTAGTATAATGGAGTATTCGGAGAGGAGAGAGAGTGACGGTGGTACTAGCAGTAAAGTCCTAGGGCTCTTGAATTAACAAACTCTGTGACAGGCATTTACTTTGGAAAACATTTGGCCTATTACACGTGAACCAACACGATGACAGTGTTCAGTAAAACGAACTTACTGCAAAACCACCACCCACCAGGCTCAAAAGTAGTAAAAAACAGATATGCTCAGATAAAGTTTGAAAAAGTATATTTATATCCCTAACAAAATAATCTCCCGCAAGACCCTCCCTAACCCCAAATAAATAGTCCATCAAAAGTACCCAAAAAACCCCAACTCCCAATTCCCACCCCCCAAAAGTCTCTAAAAAAGGGGCAAGGGACACTCTACGGATGCAGGTTGTTCACTTTGGCCTCCAGGGCATCATGCCTTAGGGCCAGGGCATCGTACTCCTCCCGGAGCATGGCGTGATCTAAGCGGAGGCCCTCCATCACCTTTTTGTACTCTTCCCATTTCTTGACCTCCGCCTCCAGGTTGGACACTCTGCGGAGTGCACGGCGCAAGCGAGCCTTTACAGAACTGTGAGGAGGTGCTGTAAAGGATACACGATGATTCTGCAGGAGCGTCAGGGATCCGAAGTATAATCCACAGCCTTCCCCTGCTGCCTACCACTCTATCAAGCACTAGAGCACAGGAGGCTAGCCAGGGGAAAACAGGGAAACAAAACAAGGAAAGGTTGGGGTAACAACTGGGTGTTGAGGGTCTTCAGTCTGGTCGTTTCAACCTTCGTGTGGACTTGGTAATCAGGAGAGACTGAAATGCAAAGAGTTATATTCTTCAATCTGGAGAGGACAATCACATTCCTAAGTTTCGTACATAACCTCACATACCTAGATGTTTGTACATTGTTGTCCCTGAATGCATATGTGAAAACCTCTGGAAAGGAATATAACTGGAGCTGTAGTGAAGAAGACAATAACCTCATAAATCCACGTACCCAATGTATACTTGTCGTAGTAAGAGACAAACAATATATCGTGCTCACTCTGTTCTATTGTCTTTAACAGCCTCGAAGCACACCCCACAGGATATCCTAATATAAGCATTTGATAGTCAATATTCTTGATGGTGAGAACAACATCTATAATGATCAAAACAAAGAGTCAGAGTCAATACAGTAACACTTATAACAACACTATATGCAGCGCAGAAATGCGCTGTTACCGTATTTCTGGAACATGTATCTGTATCCCACTCCTCACTGGTCCACGCAATGGTTCAAGTCCAAAATGAGGTGAATAAACACCAGTACTACGAACCCCAAGGAATATGGTGAAAACAGGGAAAAGGAGAAGACCTAACTAACTAAATAGAGAGCACCGGTAAACCACCCAGCCACCAGCGGAGCAATACCCGGCTGGTAGCGGAGCAACCCGATGAGGCAAGACAAAGTTAGGGAGAATGTGTGCCCGGCCCGTCAGCGGAGTAAAACCCGGCTGACAAGCGGAGCGTAACACCAAGGAGGACAAAAACAGAGGGAGGATGCCCGGCTCTTCAGCGGAGCAAAGCCCGGCTGAAAAGCGGAGCTGAAATGAGGCAAAGGATATGGCAAGGGAATCTCGCCGGATGGCGGAGTAAAACCCGGCCGCCGGGCGAGATGAGAGAATACTGAAATGCAGTCTAACTGCGGAGAGACACAGAACGTGTCAAATGTACACAAGAGCGGTGGGGTGGCAATGTGTAAAGGAGAGCGCCGGCCGGGAAAGGCTCAGGATGAACCAAACAGAGCCGAGGACTCTCACTACGGAACAAACACCAAGACGAAGAGAAACCGGAAGTCAGGCACAGGAAGTCAGGCACTGGAACGGACCCAACGGAGCTAGACGCAAGAACGTGAAGCGTCGCTCCTTGGGTTAAGGGCACCTAAGTAGTGCATGTTTAAAGGGCCAGCGCACTAGGAGGGGGCTTGGGGCATGACAGTACACTCCCCCCACAACAACCCCCAACCGGTTTTGGCTTGTCAGGGTATCTTTTATAGAAAGCCCTTAACAGTCTGGGTGCATGGACGTTAGACAGGGGTTCCCATGTACGTTCTTCCACACCTTACCCCTTCCAGTGAATCAGATACTGAACCGTACCCCTAACTCTACGGGAATCTAGGATTGATTCAACTTCATATTCCTCCGAGTCCTGCAGAGTTAACGGAGTAGGTTTTGCTGGCAGAGTAGTCCCTGGTTCAACCGGCTTTAGTAGGGAGACATGAAAAACCGGATGAATCCTGAATGAAGGCGGAAGCAGTAATCGTATGGCAACAGGATTGATTATTTTTTCCACCTTATAGGGACCTATGTATTTGGGATTGAACTTGCGTGGACCCCCGAGAGTAATGTATTTAGTGGAAAGCCAAACCTCATCTCCTGGTGTGTATATGGGTTCTAATCTTCTGTGTAGGTTTGCCCCTTCTGTGTATCTCACCTTGGCCATCTCAAGACTCTCCAATGCCTTCCTCTGTATTTCATGTAACTCTTCTACTCTATCTGCAGCAGCAGGGGTTGGACAATCTAAGGAACCACCAGAGGGCAACAATTTAGGATGATAGCCATACAGGCAAAAGAACGGAGAGATCTTAATAGAGGAATGCGTGCTGTTATTATATGAGATTTCTGCCAACCAAACCAACTCATCCCAATCCACTGGAGACTGCAACACCTGATTCCTTATGTATTGCTCAAAACACTGATTGACTCTCTCCGTCTGTCCATCTGACTGGGGATGGTGACTTGAGGACAGACGGACGTCTATTTGAAGCAAAGAGCACAGACTCTTCCAGAACCTTGACACAAATTGTGCTCCTCTGTCGGAAACTAATGCAGATGGGAAACCATGAAGCCGCACTATGTGTTGCATGTATATGGCGGCTAATTCCACTGCTGTGGGAAGACGTTGTAACGGTACAAAATGAGCCATCTTGGTGTACATATCCACCACCACCAGTAGCGTAGTGTTCTTTGCCTTGGTGAGCGGTAGTTCCACTATAAAATCAAGGGACACCGTATGCCAGGGACCGGGAGGGGGAGGTAATGGCATGAGAAGGCCTACAGGGTTGAGGCGAGAAACCTTAGTCTGTGCACACACATAGCAGGTCTTCACAAAGTTTTCTATATCTGCCAACATTGTAGGCCACCAATAGCGCTCACGCACAGTACTAATGGTCTTCTTAATCCCTGGATGGCCCGCTATGGGATGTGCATGATACCACTGCATAACCTGGTTTTGGAGGTTCTTTGTCGGTATAACCACTCCCCCTTGTACGCACACTAGGTCTCCCTTCTTGGTCGTGTCTTGTGAACCCACTAGAGCCTGCATGTCTGCTGACGCTTGACTACGTTTAACTTGTACCAAAAACTCCTCCTCTGACCTAGTTCCTCCTACAATATTCATTCTAGGGATAATCGGTGTAGGATCAATGGGATCTGTAGGTGTATCAAAACCCAACCTTGAAAGGGCATCTGCCTTCCCATTACGTTTGCCTGGTCTGTACTGTACAGTGAAGTCGAACTCACTGAAGAACTGAGCCCAACGCAGTTGTCTCATGGAAAGTGCTTTCGCTGTCTTCAGATATTGGAGATTGCGATGATCGGTGTAGACTACCGCAGGGTGTCTTGCACCTAGGAGATACTGCCGCCACTCTTCGAATGCCTTCTTGATGGCCAGGAGTTCCTTGTCCCCGACCGCATAATTGTATTCCGCAGGGGAGAGTTTATGCGAGTAATAGGCCACTGGATGATACTCACCGGACACCGCATCTGCCTGAGATAGAACACCTCCCACTGCCACTTGCGAGGCGTCTACCTCCACCACAAAGGGCAGAGCAGGGTCGGGATGAAGCAGCACCGGGGCACTAGTGAATGCATTCTTAAGCATCTGGAAGGATCGCTCTGCCTCACCGGACCAGACAAAAGGAACCCCCTTTTTTAACATAGATGTTATGGGTGATACCAAGTCCGAGAAATTGCGAATGAATCTCCTATAGAAATTGGCCAGACCTATAAAACTCTGGACTTCTTTAACCGTCCGCAGAGCCGGCCATGCCAGTACAGCCTCTACCTTGGAGGGATCCATGCGCAGTCCACCAGGGGAAACTATATATCCTAGGAACGGGACTTCCTGAGTATGAAAAGTACATTTTTCCAACTTGCAGTACAACTGATTATTAAGTAACCGTTCTAACACGTTACGAACATGTTGTTGGTGCGTCTCCAAGTTAGAGGAAAAGATCAGCAGGTCATCAATGTAGGCAATGACGTAGTCATCGAGAATGTCTTTCAAGACTTCATTTATGAAGAATTGAAACGCCGCTGGGGCATTACAGAGCCCAAAGGGCATCACAAGGTACTCGAAGAGACCATACTTAGTGCAGAACGCAGTCTTCCACTCGTCTCCCTCCCTGACTCGTACCAGATGATAAGCGCCCCGCAAGTCCAATTTGGTGAAATATTGGGCATTGCGTATTCTGTCAAGGAGGGAGGCTATGAGAGGAAGAGGGTATCGGTTTTTTATGGTCACTTCATTAAGCTTCCTGTAATCGATGCAACACCGCAGGCCCCCTTCCCTTTTAGGAATGAAAAACAAGGAAGAAGAGGCCGGGGATCGCGAAGGTCTGATAAATCCTTTCTCAAGCATAGAGTCAAGATATTCCCGTAAATACACGTTCTCCTTCTCAGTGAGTGCATACACTCTACTACATGGTATCCTGGCTCCTGCCTCTAGATCAATACGGCAGTCGTAGACACGATGCGGCGGAAGACCCTCCGCTTCCTGTACATCAAAGACTGCTTGTAATTCATGGTAACAGGATGGTAGAACAGGATAGTCTTCCTGTTCCTCCTTGGCTGTGTGTACCTCTCTATGAGAAACTCCTACAACAGGCCCCAGCACCACCGGAGGAAAGGTTATAGTGGATGTTACCCAATTGATGACAGGATTGTGTGTCCTTAACCATGGGATACCCAGAAGCACAGGGAACTGTGGGGAACAAATTAAATCAAACATTATATCCTCATGATGATCAGGAGCTATAACCAAGTGCATCGAGTTGGTGTGATGAGTAACTGGACCGGAAAGAAGGGGACTGCCATCGATGGTAGTGACATTACTGGCAATCTCCTTCTTAGTGTCGGTTATCATATTCTCCCTAGCCCATTCCCTGTCCATATAGTTACCAGAAGCCCCAGAGTCAACCATTATCAATACGTGTAGACCAAGAGTGCCTTGTGTGAGATATGCAGGTATATACAGATGGTTAGTAGGAGCGTACGTATAGTCGGAAGAAGAGACTGTTAGTCCAGACCTACCTGAGTTCCTCGTCTCACAAGAACTCAGGCTGACTAGTTTCCCGACACCTTGGACTGAGCGGGTTTGACTGGGCATTCCCTTAGGAAATGACCCGCTTTCCCACAATACAGACATAACCGTAGAGTTCGTCTCCTCTGTCTTTCCTCGGAAGTCAGAGGACCTCGGACTATGCCTATCTGCATGGGTTCGCTGTCTTCCGTGGCTTTTTCAGGGGCAGGTTTTTTATCCTTCGGAGCAACATACCGATACTCATGCTTCCCTTTTTCTTTCTTTCGTTCATGCAAACGATGATCTATTCTCACTACCAAATCTGTGAGAGCACTACAAGAGGTAGGAAGGTCGACTATCTGGGACAAGGCATCTTTCAGTTCTTCTCGCAACCCCCTGTAGAACATGGTACTGCGTTTTTCTTCCGGCCAATCGGACTCAATCACCAATCGGCGGAACTTAGTAATATAGGTCACCAGATCCTGAGTACCCTGTTTTAGTTCTAATAATTCAGTATCGGCAGAATGCGTATACATGTGTCTATCGAAGAGCTTACGGAATTCTCGACGAAAAGCTGCGTAATTATGTAACAGGGGGTCATCTCTGTCTACTAAGGGTATAGCCCAATCAGCGGCAGAACCACTGAGATAAGAAATTACAAAGGCTACTTTGGCCTGATCAGAGGGAAAACATTGAGCCTTGCAGGAGAAATGAAGTTGGCATTGACTGAGGAAAGCCGCGCAGCGCGCTGTTTCTCCTGAAAAACGCTCAGGGGGTGCTAGAGGTATTGAATGGGGAGTAGTCACTTGCACTACCGATGGCCCCCCTCCTGTGGCATTAGAAGTCTGTTGTCTCTGCAGGGAGTCCATTCTGGCCATCAATGTCTGAGTCTCAACCTGCAGATTACCCAACATACCTGCCACATCCGCCAGCGTGACCGCTTCGAGATCCATGACGCTCGGGCAGAACTAACCACTTGGGCTTCACGTTCTGTAAAGGATACACGATGATTCTGCAGGAGCGTCAGGGATCCGAAGTATAATCCACAGCCTTCCCCTGCTGCCTACCACTCTATCAAGCACTAGAGCACAGGAGGCTAGCCAGGGGAAAACAGGGAAACAAAACAAGGAAAGGTTGGGGTAACAACTGGGTGTTGAGGGTCTTCAGTCTGGTCGTTTCAACCTTCGTGTGGACTTGGTAATCAGGAGAGACTGAAATGCAAAGAGTTATATTCTTCAATCTGGAGAGGACAATCACATTCCTAAGTTTCGTACATAACCTCACATACCTAGATGTTTGTACATTGTTGTCCCTGAATGCATATGTGAAAACCTCTGGAAAGGAATATAACTGGAGCTGTAGTGAAGAAGACAATAACCTCATAAATCCACGTACCCAATGTATACTTGTCGTAGTAAGAGACAAACAATATATCGTGCTCACTCTGTTCTATTGTCTTTAACAGCCTCGAAGCACACCCCACAGGATATCCTAATATAAGCATTTGATAGTCAATATTCTTGATGGTGAGAACAACATCTATAATGATCAAAACAAAGAGTCAGAGTCAATACAGTAACACTTATAACAACACTATATGCAGCGCAGAAATGCGCTGTTACCGTATTTCTGGAACATGTATCTGTATCCCACTCCTCACTGGTCCACGCAATGGTTCAAGTCCAAAATGAGGTGAATAAACACCAGTACTACGAACCCCAAGGAATATGGTGAAAACAGGGAAAAGGAGAAGACCTAACTAACTAAATAGAGAGCACCGGTAAACCACCCAGCCACCAGCGGAGCAATACCCGGCTGGTAGCGGAGCAACCCGATGAGGCAAGACAAAGTTAGGGAGAATGTGTGCCCGGCCCGTCAGCGGAGTAAAACCCGGCTGACAAGCGGAGCGTAACACCAAGGAGGACAAAAACAGAGGGAGGATGCCCGGCTCTTCAGCGGAGCAAAGCCCGGCTGAAAAGCGGAGCTGAAATGAGGCAAAGGATATGGCAAGGGAATCTCGCCGGATGGCGGAGTAAAACCCGGCCGCCGGGCGAGATGAGAGAATACTGAAATGCAGTCTAACTGCGGAGAGACACAGAACGTGTCAAATGTACACAAGAGCGGTGGGGTGGCAATGTGTAAAGGAGAGCGCCGGCCGGGAAAGGCTCAGGATGAACCAAACAGAGCCGAGGACTCTCACTACGGAACAAACACCAAGACGAAGAGAAACCGGAAGTCAGGCACAGGAAGTCAGGCACTGGAACGGACCCAACTGAGCTAGACGCAAGAACGTGAAGCGTCGCTCCTTGGGTTAAGGGCACCTAAGTAGTGCATGTTTAAAGGGCCAGCGCACTAGGAGGGGGCTTGGGGCATGACAGGTGCAGCCTTTGCTGCTCGGCGGTGGCGTCTTCCAGCACGGCTCTGGTTGGCTGGAGCACTGCGCTTACCGGCAGAACGTGGGGTCACGGAGGAGGATGCAGAAGATGTAACATTTGATGCACTTGAGTGCGTGTCGTCCCCCTCCATTTCCACCAGCCGGCGATATTGCGCAACAGTGGCATCCAGCCTCCGTTGCCGGGCCAGTACAGCCAGCATACTCCTGCTCGGTTTTGCAGTTTTAGTATTACCAACTATAGAAGAAAGAAAGACATAATCTGTAACGAATGCTCTTTAAAAATATGATTAACACAAAATGATTCAGCAGGCAGTTGTGTCACAGTACAACTAGCAACTAGCCAGCGCAGTACAAATCTATTCAGGCCAGTATCATGGGCGTCTGTATGGAGGGGCAAGGTGGGGCGCTTATGGTTTGGTGCTCTTTCATATGAAAGAGATCTGGCAGAAGTGAGTGACTTTTCCTCTGAGCCGTTAACCACACCAGCAACCGTATCATCTGCACCAGGCCCAGGCAATATGTCTGTTTCCTTCTCTCTCTCGCTCTCTCTGTCTCCCTCTTTCTGTCTCCCTGTGTCTCCCTCTACCTCGCTGTCTCTCTCTCTCTGTCTCCCTCCCTCACCCTCCCTCTGGCTCCCTCCCTCTCTCTCTCTCTCTCTCCTTCTGTCTTCCTCTCTCTCTGCCTCTATCTGTCTGTCGGTCCCAGCCTGCTGTAATTACCATATTGTAATTTGTCACTGGGCCAGCACTGGATACACATCATATGTTATCTAAGAGTCAGATAGTACCATGATCCAGCTTACCTGTACTCGCCACCACCACTGCCTGCTTCCTCACAGTCTGATTGTCCTCTGGCGCCGCATCCTCCACAGAGTAGTCCTCAGACTCGGAGTCGATCACGTCCGAGCTGGCCCCGCCACCAGATGTTCCACCTAAAAAATATATTTAAGACTGTTAGATTACACCACTCACTAGTATTTGGTTTAGGAAGGAAGAAATTTGAAAACAACAGAAAAAGTCATTGACTGTCTACTCTAGTCTAAAGTAAAAATGTCCCTCCTTCCAGGGAAGGCTGTTGTCTTGCTGCTTTTTTTTGTCACAATTGATGAATGCTTGCTTAATTTTAACACACACCATTTTTCTCTGAACAGACAGACGCTGGACTTCTACGGACAAGAGCAACATCAACTAAACCAGGTGAAAGCTCGGCTCGACCACAAGAAATGTGTTCCATTACTCATCAACTCAGCACCAAGCACTTTTCCTTTCCCAGCTAACTTTATTTTAATATATGTGTTTACTTTTACTTTTAATAAAGCTTTTAAACTTGAATAGACTCTGTGGTTTTTGGTCCTCCAGACTAGAGTGACTGAGCGAAAGGTTTTGTAATTTTTGCAAGGAGGAGTCCGTGCCGCTGACACTACCAGGTTTATACAGTGTGCCAAACACACCACTCTGAAATATTATGACTCTGGTCTTTGGTGTCCATAGTTTGGTTTGTGGAGAATTGTCCCTGCAACTGTAGTATTATTGATTTTGCTCCTATCTAAACACTGCTTCGAAAAAATTAAATTAGGAACGCTTGGACAACAATAGGTCCTGTATATTTAAATGAAAACTTACTGGGGCCAGCAAAGGAGCACTCGCCGCCCTGGCCTGCATCCTCCTCCTTTGGAGCCACTGCATCCACTGTTTCTGTCTGCTTGCCCCTGGGCGGACCTGACGTACAACATGAAAGAAAGAACAGAAAACATTGATGATTGCTGCTTGTCGATGTCCTTGTCAACCAAATCAAACATTTAGAAAGAACAAGAACCAACTATTTCAGCCAAAAAGAGGGCTACAAAGGAAGGACTGCACCTGAGCCTCTACTCTAGGGGCAGATTTACAAGCCCCTTGCAGCTCTTTTGCTCTGTTCTTGCGTCACTTTTGTGACGCAGCGCCACAACAAGAGAGGCGCCATGGTGTGGCATATATTAACAACGTGACGCATATGGGAGATGCATCCCATTCTAAAGCCCTGCGCCATAAGGGAGCGTTCCAGCGCAAGGGAGGGCGTTCCTGCGCAGGAACGCATGCTAAAAGTGGCTATGGGGAATAGATAAAATTTCAATCAGTCATTTAGGACAATGATGCGTCACTGAAACCCTGCGTCTGCATGAAGCAGACGTACGGCTTGACGCAGCATTGCTGGAGCTGCGCCATCGTTGCAACGCAACTCCATCAATGAGCCGCCTTTACGGCACCGATGCGTAACGCTTCGGTGACGTTTTGGGACCATGGTGTGCCGCATTGTAAATACGGCGCACCATGGGTGGTGCTGGCGTGCCGCACACTTTGCAGGGATGCGCAGGTAATTGCTAATCTGACACTTAGGGGCATACTTACGAGTTCTGAGCTGGACACCTCCAGATGTGCACCAGAACAAATGCGTAACGCAAAACTAACCTTGCGTCACGGCAGATGCGCCGCAATTACAATGCGGCAAACCCTGGCGCAAGGGTAGGCAGATGCGTGACGCATCTCGTGACGAAAGAGGGGCGCATCTCTAGAGTCGCGTCGCAGGCACGATGCAACTCTAGCAATGCTCAGGGCTGCCCAATACTCAACATACCGCATCAGTCCTCACGCCTGCTTCAAGCAAGCAGGCATAACGAATTGACGTAGCAGCGTCGCGGAAGTGCCTGCGTTAAATCTTGTAGATTTCACGCAGGCACTTTTGCGAGGCACACATCTGCCTGACCGTCACCCCCCCCCTCCCCCTGTGTGGGAACGCTCCCATTGTGGCGCAGGCCCAGGTCTTAACGTGGCGCATCTCCCTAGATGCATCACGTTGTACATGACTCGCAGGGATGCGCCACGTTTACGTCGCTGTGCGTCAGGTAAGGCAGCGTAAACGTGGCGCAAGGGGCTTGTAAATCTGCCCCTTTGTGTCTAGCATTACGCAGTTCTGTAAAGTACACTCATACATTACTCAGCCCAAATACATGAACACAAAATAGAAAACAAATAAGCAGTGGCACCGCCACAGAGAAGGAGAGCAGTGCACCTGAAATGCACAGAAGATTTTGAAATATTAATTTACCTCTCCTATCAATGTAATCAGCAGCATTATTGCTCTTTGTAAAAAAGTTAAAGCAAACATTTGCAATATTATATAACACACAGAGCAGGAAAAAAAACAGAGTAGTGACGAGTGATGAAAAAATTGCTACTACTACTCACCAAGCCCGGGGACCTCCACTCCCAGCAGGTCGAGCAGGTCGTGCTCCCGGTCCAGGATATCGGTCCAGCGGTGGGTCACCTGATTATAGGTGCGCTGGACCCCCGTGATGTTAAAAAGGGCCCGGCACACCTGCCCCCACCGCTTCCGTCGCTCCTGGCTGTTGGTGTAACCGGCAGCGATCCTGCCGCCTGCCGCGATGGTCCTGGGGAGACGGCGCTGCACATAATAAACCAGTGAGCCCACCTCCTCAGGGCTGAAGATCTCCCGGGGCATCACCATTTCCGCCCTCAAGCGGCCACACGGGAGACGGGCACGGGCTGCGGCGCCGTCTTGGGCAGCTTGACAGCTGTCTTCACCATGTTCTGGGCAGGTAAGGAGATAAAATGAAAAAGAATAAGAGTAGAGAAGAAGGAAATAAAAGTTTAAAAAAGTAGTTGAAAAGTAAACAAAAGTAGACTAAAACACAAAAATATAGACCTAGAAAACAAGAGGGATAGAAAAAAAGTTTAATAGATCAAAAAAAAAAAAAAAACAAGCAAAGGATGGCAGAGATATACAGAGGATAGAAACACCATGCCCAGACACATAGGAATGAATGAAAAACAAGATGGCCGCCCGAACACGTGCGTGTAAGTAAGTTCGCACGCGATTTCTCTCGCGAACTCGTGCGAACTTGTATTCGCAAGGCGCTCATCGCGCGAGATTACACATAGCGGGCGGAAACGGAAATACGTCACGCAAACAAAATGGCGGCGCCCATACTCAACCTTGGGGTAACTTGCACGAGTTCACGGCTTCCACGGTCGATTTCGCACGACGCCGCGCCTCGCGAATAGGGCGAAATACCGAAAAACGAGTTTTGCAAAAGCAAAACCAACGAGCAGGTGCAAAAGTTCGAGCTCATCCTTTGTAACCATTTACCTGTAGTGCTTCCTGAAGGGGCCCTCCAGAATCCGGTTGCCTACTTGCAACTATTGTGTGACCCTGCTCTGACAGTCACAGAATAGTTACAAGTATGCCATTGCATCCTGTTAAAAAAAATTTACATTGCAACAAAAAGGAAAGGGAGCAGACAAGCAGGTGCCAGCCTTCATTAATGTCAGTTGGGGCAGGGCAGGTGTTGTTGTTTGCAAAACTTAAAGCACTTAGCAGGTGTGCTTTGCTTTGCCTCAATAATGTACACTCACTGGTCAATCAGAGGGTGTTGTGATGACACCGAGGGTGGCATGGGTGTGCCAGCCAGAGGGTGGCATGGGTGACCAAAGAGAGTGCCAGTGGTGACAGAGGGTGGCAGTGATGAAGAAAGCCTTGCAAACAGGCTGGGCACGTAGAAACAACAAGTTCGCAAAACTGGCGACCCGAAAAGTAAGTTCGCAATTTGCGAAATTGTACAAAACCCTCGCGAACTTGCAGAAACCCGTGCGAACACCCCCCCCAAAAAATACGCAAATCCGCGAGAATTCGCGGAATTTGTGGATTTTCGCAATCCCCGAATACGCAAATTCGCGGATTGCGAATCCGCAAAATCCGCCCACCCTTACTCTGAATACCATTAGGCACATGGGGCCATATTATCAAGAAAGGGCAACTCATTATCGCCGCTTTTATCAGCAGGAAACTGCCGCTAAAACAGCAATAATGGGCCTGATAATATGCCCTTGTGAATTCCTATTGAAGCCAGGTTCTGGTGTTAACCTGGGTTTCTATGGGAATTCACAAGGGCATATTATCAAGCCCATTATCGCCGCTTTAGCAGCAGTTTCCTGCCGATCAAAGCGGCGATAATGTATCGCCTTTGCTTGATAATATGGCCCATTATTCTCCATTATTTGAAGTGCTTTTGTTGTTGACAACCCCCACAAGGCAGCCGTATAGTTGAAACTACTAATGAATTTACTTTTGTTTAATTGTAGAATTTCAGGTTGGGTTTAACCCAATTTCTCCTGCAAATGTAAAGATTGCTGCCTTTGTTCTAGCGAATATCATATTTACAATTTTTAGATTTGAGTTCCATGTATTCTTATTTGAAAAATGAAGGCCCAGGTATGAAAAGCTATCAACTTCTGCTAGTGTGTGCAATTTTAATCAGTGGATTCTCATCTTCACATTACCTGTACCACAAACCATTAGGTTTAGTTTCATATCCATTTTGCTCCATAAATGTATTAACATCTTCGATCAAAGATTGTAGGCAGTTAGCAGTCCGCGATAACAATACCGCATCGTCGGCTTACAATAGGGTCGATACTAAGGGGCATATTAACAAGGCGGCGATAAATACATTATCCGTTTTTGGACGCTAAGCGGCGATAATTTTATTGCCGTATCAACAAGGTCACTTAGCGTTGGTTTTCAACGCTTAGCGACCAGGTTTATTATCGCCTAGCCTGCAAGGTAGAAGTGTGGTAGGCGTTTCTGGGAATACTATCGCTAACGAGGCTTCGCGATATTATCAACGAGGCCCCGTCAGCGTTAGTGTTGCGATTTATATCGCTAACAGGGGCTTAACTCAGGAATTTAACGTCTGCTAAATTCCTGATTTAGGCATACCTGTAATGGGGGGTAGACTATTTGTCTAAATCCACCGGCCCTATCAACAAAGTTATCGCCATTTTCAATGGAATATCGCTGGAAAACCAGCGATATTCCATTGAAAACTGCAATAATCCCCACTATCACTGGGATTTTTATCTCCATGCGGTTAAGCGTTGTTAATACAACGCTAACATGGAGATTATCGCCAGCGATAGCCGGTGATAGATTTCCTCATAATTATCGCTGCAGCTTGTTAATATGCCCCTAAACCTTTCCCTATTATGGAGGGGTCCGCAGCTATTTGTTACCTTCTACCGTAAATAGGTTTTCCTTAGATCTAATGTATGTTTATAAAATAGCCGCAGGCCTTTCAACTCTTCCCTATTCCTGGGTTGAGCTTGTATGGCTAGTTAAAGTTTTTGGATTCCCCAGTATGCAATGATGGTCAAACCATCCCGGTTTGTTAGCCTGAAAGTTAGGGCTAAAGCTAATAAAGCTATCTCCAATTGCAGCAGTCAGCTTATAGAAGGCTATAAAAAGAGCATATCTTAAAATTATAGGGGCATATTATCAAGGGGGCGATAGGCAATTTTCGCCGCTTTAGCGGCCGTTTTCGGCCGCTAAGCGGCAATAATTCTAAAGCCCTATTAGCAAGCTGTCGCTAACAGCAGCTAGCGACTGCTTGTAGGCGATAGCGAGCGGTTTGGGGCCCGCTTTGCATGTCAGCGATATTTATTGCTAATGACATGCAAAGTGGGCGTACCAAACCTGTTAGCGACTGAAAGCAGTCGCTAACATCGCTATCGCCTATTACCAACACAGGCGTAGCGATGGAAATATTTGCGCTAAGCGCGAATATCTCCAAAAACTAACGCCTGCTCAGACAAGTTCTTAGCCATTATATCCAATTGGAGGTGGATATAATGGCTAAGACCCTGTTAGCGATAATGCATGAATATCTCTGTATTCTCAGCGATATTCATGGATTTCGCCACTATCGCCGGGAATTTTATTGCTTTTGAGATAAACGTTGCTGATAGCACGTTATCTCAGCGATAAAATCCGGCGATGCTTGGCGATAGAAAAATTGTCGCTAAGCCTATTTAGCGATAATTATCGCTAGTTGTTGGTAATATGCCCCATAGTTCCGACTCAAACTTTGTTAATTCCAGTGCTGGCCAGAAAATGTAGGACTTGTGACCAGATTGAAGACAAGAGTGGAATGCCTGACCTCTATCTTTAAAGGATTGGAGTGGCATTTAAATAAAACACCTGCTTTTATTTTTTTTGATTACCAAATTTATTGATTTTTGCAGAAGATAGACAAAAATAACAAAACATAGCATAACAATACCAGCTACGTGCGCACGTGGAAGTGGAAGTCGAAGTGTAAGTCACATACAGGTGGACATTACATCAGTATACAGGAATTGATAGACAAAGCAAAGGTAAAAAATATACCGCACCCATTCCAGTCCTGGGGCGGTCATTGAGAGTATCAATCTTTCACCATCCCAACCCATCTGACCCACATTCTATGATGAAATTTCTTCATGCAACCTCTTGCCTCGTATAAGGGTCGCTCCTGAGTGGCACACCAATCCACCCCTCTGGGCCAACGTGCCGTGGTGGGGGCTGTTGAGCTCAACCAGTTGGCCACAATGTCTCTTTTTCCCCACCATCAGTGCTGTGTTCAAAAAACGTTTTTCAGCTCTAGAGCCGACCATCCCCTTGGTGACACCCAGCAGGACATTCAGCGGGTTAGGGGGAACCTCCCAGCTCAGTACATCTGTGAGTTCCCCAATTACGGACGCCTAGTAGAGCACAATTACAGAGCAGAGCCATACCTTGTGGTAAAAATCAGCTTGTGGGTGGCTACAACGAGGACAGGAAGCATCGGGTCGCAGTCCTGCGCACTGGAGACGCAGTTGTGTAAGATAGACTGTGTGGAGATAATATATTTGGACTAGGCTGATCCTTGCTGAGGCTGTGACTGTCTTGGGGGCCATCATTGCATCTCTCCAATTAGCGTCATCCAGAGATCCGAGACAACCCTCCCACCTGTCCCTGAGGTGTGATAGTGTGTTGGGGGTGTTCTTGATAAGGGATCTGTAGATACAGGAGATCCCGCCCTTCCCTAGGTTACCCGTCATGGTCTGGGCTTCGGGTGGGCAGGGAGGAGCCATCTACAATGTGAGATTGAAGAGCCTTCCGTATCATTAGATATCGATAGAACTGGGAAGTGTGTAGGGAGTAACAGGTTTGCAATTCCTTGAAAGTGTCATGTGGTTCCCACTCCGGATGTCTCCCAGCAGGGATATGCCAATGAGATCCCACGTTCAAAAGCCAGAGAGGTTGGCAACTTCTCGGAGCCAAGTGCCGCACCACAGTGGGGTATGCTGGGTCAGTTTATTTGACCATTTGATGTGGTGCAGGGAAGCCCACCATGCCAAAAGTACCCCGTGGGTGACCTCAGTCAAAGTTTGGGAGCTGAGGATTCCCATACAACATCCCTTGGATGTTGGACAGGCCCAGGGTGTGCAGTTCCAAGCGGTATGCCGGGTACGACCCGCCACCGTTAAACCAATCATGCTGGGTTGCAAGATAATAAAGATAGAGGTTTGTCATCCCCAAACTGCTATCAAAGGGTGGAATCCGGCACTGGATGAGGGCCAACCGAGGCCTCCAACCCCCAATAGAAACTTGGTGGCCATGCCGTCCAGTTCCCGGAACCACGACCACGAGAAGGAGAGGTGCGTGTTTTGGAGCATGTAGAGAAATTGGGGTAGAATCATCATTTTAAAAAGGGATATTCTGCCCATAAGGTTGAGCTGTAGGGATTGCCATCTGAGGAGATCAGCCCAGGCCTTTTTCACTAATGGAGTGACATTAAGCGATCAGGCACGGTAGGGGAGGAGGGCAACCCAGATCCCCAGAAACTTGAAGGACTGTCGCCGAAGAGGTATCGACGACTGCCAGTCAAAGCATTCTCTTTCGAGATGTAAAGGGAACAAAACGGATTTAGTTGAGTTCAGCCGAAGACCAGAAGCCTGTTCAAAAAGAGTCAGGGCCTGGAGACAGCGGAGTCCCGGTTGGGCTGGATCTGCTTAAAATAACAGAACATCGCCAGCATAAAGGGGGATTTTGTCTTCCTCTAAGCTGGGCCATTTCCAGCCCGTACAAGACAGGCGAGGGATTCCATCGCCAACCCGAATAGGAGGAGTGAGAGGGGACACCCCTGCCTCAGAAGGGGGCTCCAAAACTCATCTCCACCAAGACCGCTTCCAAGTATTGCCAATCCACCGAGTCGAAAGCATTCTCGAAGTCCACGAGAAGGAGGGGCTAATAGGGGGTCAATTGGTGCTGGTTCCCTAAGGCCAGGTGGAGGTGTCAGAGGCAGTGCCGAGTCCCCCTGGAGGACATAAATCCACACTGGTCGGGTGGACCAGTTTGGCCAGGTGTGGTCGTATAAGATTGGCTATGACCGTAGGAAATATTTTGATCTCCGAATTAATAAGTAAGTTGGGACGGTAATCAGGACAGTGCCTCAAGGGGGCCTGGAACTTAGGAATAATCATGATAGTGGCCATGTCCATTTCAGGACAAATGAACCTCGCTCCTTTGCCTCTTTATACATCTCTAGAAGGTGGGGAATCAGCGTGTCCCTAGGATGCGTAGAACTCCTGGGGGAGTCCGTCTGGTCCTGGTATCTTACCTGCCGCCATGCGCGATATGGCGTCACTAATCTCCTCTGGGGTGACAGGGAGTTCTAGCCCTTTTGCTTCTGACTCAGTGAGCTGTGGGAGGGAGAACTGTTCACTCTGGAGGAGCTCCGGGAGTGAGAGAGTGGGGGGTTGTGCGGAGTAAAGGGTAGCATAATAGGTGGCGAAGCACTGGCCACTGCGATGGTAGCTCAATGGAGCACTCCATTTACACAGAGTACCTGGGGGATGATATGGTTATCCATCCGGTAAGTGGCAAGAAGATGGAGAAGTTTCCCGTTTTTGTCTGCCCATCCATATACACATGCCACAGAGAACATCCAAAGCAATTTGGCCTCTTCTAAGGAGGTTCATTTTATCTTGTCTCTCAGAAATGTCAGTCTCCTGTCCTGGACCTTTGATCTCTCCTCCGGGGGCTGAGTTCCAAATAGGACAGCCTGTGCCTCCAGAAGTGTGAGTTGGGAGTCCTGCTTCTGACGCTTAAGTTTGAGCTAGCCCTTGGCAAAGCCTCAGATGGTGGCCTTACCGGTTTCCCATAGGGTGCTGGGAGAGGACACCGAACCGTGGTTAGTATCGAAATAGTGACAGAGCTCATCTTCCACCTGGTCTCTTAAATCCTTGTCTTGGAGAAACCACGCATTCAGCTGCCATATTGGTCTTGAGGACACAGGAATATTGCCCATCCGCACCACCACTGAGGAGTGGTCTGACAGACCTCTGGAGAGGATGGTAACATTTTGAATAGCGCAACAATCTAGAGCCGGCAGGAAAACATAGTTGAGTCGTGCATGTGTATGATGGAAGACTGATGTGTAAGTGTAAAGTCGGGTCATTGGATGCCAAAGTCATCAGGCATCTCCGAGGCCCAGAGCGCCGGCCAGGTCTACAGAAGAGCAGACTGAGCAGCCCTGGAGGTGAAGGGCGTTGTAGCCGTGTCAAGGACAGGGTCCATTACTGCGTTATAGTCTCCCCCAACAATAGTCGTCCCCAGGGGTAGGGCCGCAACATGTGTAGCAAGATGCTGTAGTGTGGAGGTCAATAGGGAGGAGGTAGTATACAGTGAGCAAATTCAAAGGCTAGTCCCAATGATTCCCTTCTAGGATGACAGAGCAGACATTTGAATCGTGCGTTGCTTTACGCACCACGAGTGGAAGACCACAGCGCACCAGAAAAGCCACACCTTGCGATCCCCGATTATAACCGGCATGCCAAACTCCACAAAAGCCATAATGGGCCGGGAAAGGACAGTGGCCTACCAGGTGTGTCTCTTGGAGTAGCAACAGATCTACCATGTGACACTGAGCATAGCGCAGGACCGCTGTGCGCTTGACCTTGTCCAGCAAGCCTTTAACATTCCAGGACATTATGTGAAGCGTCGCTTTCTCAGCATGAGTGTCAGTCATTGGGAATGCGGGTGTAGGACAGGACAGCCAGCGCGGGCGGCCAGTGCAGGTGGGTTAGCGCATGTACATGAGGTGGTGGGTGCGATGTCACCATGTTGGGCCCCATGCGCCTGTCGTGTAGTTGGAAATGCAAGCTGTTGTAAGAAGCAAATAAAACAACAAAGGCAATTTGAAACAACAGTCACCCCCAACCCAACTCCCTCCCTCCTCCCTATACTTCAGGCACGGAAGCATTTGTCGCCGAAACAAGGAGTAACCAAGGAAAACCAAACTAAAAGGCTTGGGACTGGGGAATCGTGAACACCTGCTTTTAATGTGGGGGTTGGAGGGTTGTTGAATTCACAGCATGTTGTGCAGGTGAGATCAGGTGCAGTAAGGCTTGATATATTTTGGAGATAATATAAACCGACTTTTATATTTAGATTCCGCTTGCAGCTTACACACCTAGCAGAATCTAGTAATCCAGTTCTTGTGCTGGGAAAACACCTCTCATTGGAAACGTTAAACAATATTTTAAACTGTTCTGTTGTGCTATTTTTACTCTGTCCACCCTTGTGTTGGTGCTTAGGGGCCCGATTCACAGAATGAATTTAAGACTCAATCCTAAACTTACTACTATTTTGGTATTCACAGAATGCACTTACTACTTTTGGCATTCACAGAATGAACTTACTACTTTTGGTATTTCCAGAAGTTAGGATTTTGTCTTAAGTTCGTCTTAATACAGACTTAAGAAAGACTTAAAACAGACTTAAGTTAGGATTTTGTCTTAAGCCTGTTTTAAGACAAAATCCTAACTTCTGTGAATACCAAAAGTAGTAAGCTAATTCTGTGAATGCCAAAAGTAGTAAGTGCATTCTGTTAATACCAAAATAGAAGTAAGTTTAGGATTGAGTCTTAAGTTGACTCTGTGAATCGGGCCCCAGGTTACTGGTCATCCTTCCTACACTGCACACCACACTTTAGCGTCTTCAAAATATGACAGTCTTTTTTCTCTTTTTACTATCATTTACCAGTTTGGGGGAGGGCACTTGCACTTTCTGGCCAACCTCTAGTTTCCATGTGTCAAGCCAATAAGAGAGATTTAAAGTGATTTAGTGTGCGAGCCCACACGGTGGGTATGCCACAGGCTCACCAAAGGAGCACCAAAGGCAAGCTTGTTTGTGTTTGTCCACACTCATATGGTACGGTCTGCATGCCATGTCGCTGGAACAAACCTAGATAGCTCTATCGCGGACCCAGGCCCTGCCAAGTTTCAATATACAAGTGCTGAAGTTCGATCCACATGTCGTAAGGATCTTAGTTCAGACCATGACACTAATAATAACATACTAATATAATTGCCTGTCTTTTGAAGGAATGTTAGAAAGTTGCTTACATTCCTGCCACTCTCTTCAGCTAATAATAATCAACTTTCTACTAATCTTAATGTGAATAAAATGTTGACTATACATTCCCTGTTGTGTAATGTGCATTGTACCTCAGCACATTGTATTGAAATCTATATGCTGCTTGAGCAATTCAATATACATTTACCTTTCTTAACAAGAACACTGCTGTCCCCACACTGCAATCCCATAATATATGGGATAAAGGAGCATATTACCAACAAATAGTGATATTTATCACTAAGTAGGCTTAGCGGCGGGGGCTTGGCTTGGCCACCAACGGTAATGGACGCGTGAGCGCTGTGCTCCGTGCCCATCTTCCCCACTTATCCTGTTTGCTGCCATCCTGGTGTCCCCGGGGACCTGACACTGCAGGCTCCCACAGTGGGGTCCATCAGGAGCTGATTCGCAGCGGTGGAGCTGGCGGAGCGGCGACGATCCGGCGAGTCTCGGCGGAGCCTTTGTGGGCGGCGCCGGCCATCTTCCCGCGGCCTACGCGATCGGCCTCATCCCCAGCCTCGATTGCGGGGCCGTCCGGAGGCGGGGACTATCTGGGCTCCGATCGCGGAGCGGTTTCGGGCTCCGGAGGTGCCCCCGAGCAGCCGCGATTGACAGGGGAGAGCTGTGGGGGCCTGCATCCCCCGCCGGAGGTATGTGGAGAGGAGCTGGACCGGCGGAGGGGGCCTCGCACCCCCGGGGGCAATTGCGACGGGACTGTGGGGCGCGGCTGCTGCGGTCCGGACCTATGGCGGCCCGCCACCGGGTGCGGGAGCTTGAGATCTTCCCCCCGGCCATATCCTGCTCTGCTGGCAGCTTGGACACCCGGCTGGCTGGCGTGAAGCGCTGGTGGACCCCTAAAACCACGAGAGTCCTGGGGGAGACGACGCTGTGAGGGCCCAGCTGAGGAACTGGCGGCGGTGACTGGAGGGTTTACACTCGCCCCCGGACTGGGGCTTCTCGGCTCTGGGTCCACGGCGTGGCTCATCAACCATTGGCGATGAGGAGGACTGGAGCCCTACAGAGGTACCTGGGGAACTGATTGGGCCGGGTGCTGGAGGCAGTTGATTGACGGTCGGGAACATTGTTGGTGCTTTTAGCTGGGGCGTGTATCGCCCACTATTGAGACACTCACCCGTTGCTGCATCTGATGGGCCACGGAACCCACGCTGGGGGTGGCCCTGCTGTGGACCTATCTGGTTGAGCCTGCCCCGGTGGGGCGGTCCTGTTGGTTGGAACTGGGCATCGACGGCCTGCGCTGTGGGCTTTGGAGATATTGCCACCGGCGCGACCCTGGGGGCACTCTTTGGTCTATGCGATTGAGTTCCTATTGGCTGGATTGGTGTATACCCTTGGAGGTGCTGTTTCAAGGGCTAGCCCCGCGCCCACTGGTCAAGCACGAGAGGATGGCTACCATGGGGAAAGCGCGCCAGAAACCGCCGCCTGACGCAGGGGAAGACTTGTCGGGCAGTCAAGACCCTACCGTACCTAATGACTCTGCGACGGGCCTGCCGCAAAGCCAACTGGATCAAATCCTGAAAGCAATCACGGACACGAGGGAAGCCTTGCATCACGACATCACTCAAGTATCCACGAGCCTGGGGCTCCTAAGGGCGGATCACGGCAAACTAGCGGACCGGGTCAAACAGACGGAGGCTCGGTTGGATACGCTGGAGCCTACCCACAAGGCAGTGGAGGCTTCCCTGGGAGACCTGCAGCAGCGGGTACAGTTGCTTGAAAGGAGAGTGGAGGATGCAGAGGGGCGCAATCGCCGTAACAATATACGCGTGGTGGGCCTGCCGGAAAACATCGAAGGTGCGGACATGGTGGGCTACCTCGAAGCTTGGCTCCGAGATGTGGTGGTCCCGGAGGGCCTGACGCAATTTTACACACTGGAGCAGATTCACCGTGTGCCGGCCCGCCCTCCTGCCGCTGGCCGTCCCCCTCGGCCGGTTGTTGCGTGCCTCTTGCATTTCCGTGACCGGGATATTATTTTACAGAGGGCGCGGGCACTAGGGCCATATCAAGTGGATAATGCCCGAGTCTCCATATATCTGGATTATTCCCTTGAGGTCCAGAGGCTGCGCTCTACATTTCTGGCGGTCAAGAAGGCTCTCCGTGAGGAGGGTATACGTTACTCCCTTTTGTTCCCGGCCCAACTCCGGATTGTGGTGGATGATAAATCCTCCTTCTACGACTCTCCTGCAGACGTTTGGGACTGGCTTGAACTGTACAGAGCTGGAGCAGACACACGCTCGCCATCTAAGGTGGCACGGAAGGAAGCGCCGAAGCCTAGACGCAGCAGGAGACTCAGACGTCAACCGACGACTGCACGGACCCCCTCCGTGTCGCAGACTGAGCTGGAGCGCAGAGAGGCCCTCAAGGCGGTCTCTACTATCTCAAGTGCAGTGGGGTCGACATCGGCGGTGGAGTCGGGCTCCCGTAAGGGCTCTGAAGATGGGACGTCGGAGGGTTCGGGAGGTGGCGACCCTGCGCTACCTCATGTCACCCCAGGGACTGCGGATGACCTGCTGGATGAATGAACCCTGTATCTCCATCACTGTGGTATTGTAACTGTGTCTGTGGTTTATGCTGTGGGACTTGGGTGGGCATGTCTCCATCGGACTGTTTGAGAGCTATTGCACTGCTGCCTCGGGTGCATTGTGGTTCTTGCCGCGGACAACGGCACGGATAAAGGACACCAGGGGTGTACTATGGGAAGTGGGGCTGACGAACTATGGGAGCTCACTGTCCGTGTAGTAAAGTGCCAAGCCCCCCTCGCTCTCACACTTACTGTGAGGCTCTGGTAGTTGCCAGAGACTAGTTTCATGGGGTGTTGTATTTGGATGGGTTTCTGCAGTTTAGTGCCTATTCTGGGGGTGGGTGGGAAGAGGGCTTGTTGGGTGGTTTTTTGGGACTTCGTTGTTGTGGTACTGTCAGTGCGCTTGGGGATTTCTGATGATTCAAACTGTATATGTTACTTGAATGGGGACCCTACCTGAATTGAGGTGTGTGACTTGGAATGTACGGGGTCTGAATTCCATGGTGAAACGTGATAAAGTACATGCTTATCTAGTTCGTAGAGGGATCCAGATAGCTTTCCTACAGGAAACACATTTAGACCAGACAGAGGGGCGGGCCTTGCAGCGCAGGTGGCGAGGTCAATTATTTTACACGTCATGCTCAGCCTTTGCGCGGGGGGTTCTGATTTGGGTGAGGGCTGGGGTCCCGTTTCAGCCCTTGATGTCAGTGGTGGATCCTGAAGGGAGGTTTGTGGCGGTACAGGGCAGACTGGACGGGAGGGACTTGACACTCTGTAGTGTTTATGCCCCCAATGTAGAGCAATCAGCCTTTTTTGCACGGCTACCTGGGAAGCTAGCGGCAGTCTTAGCGAACGCAGTATTGCTGGGAGGAGATTTTAACTCAGTGCTGGATGTGGGGCTAGGCAGATCACACCCTCCATGAGCGCAGTCTGCGGTCCATAGGTTAGCGAAGAGTAGACGAGAATGGCAAGATAGATGGGGCCTGGTTGATGCATGGCGTACACAGCACCCAGTTGAGAGGGATTTTTCCTTTTATTCCACTCCGCACGCTCTGCATGTCCGGCTTGACAGCATTCTTTGCTCTCCTGATGTTCAGGGTCTGATCCGACACAGCGAGTATTTAGCCAAAACGATATCCGACCATAACCCCTGCATGGCGGTGGTCCAATGGACCAGACTACGACAAGCTATCCCCACATGGAGACTGAACCCGCTGGCGCTGGAGGATGCGCCTTTTAAGGTGGATGTGCGAACCGGAGAACTACTTTGCGGCTAACGAGGGCACGGCATCAAGCAGGGCCTTAGATTGGGATGCCTTTAAGGCGGTAATTAGGGGAGTCTGTATTTCGGCCACCGCGGGAGCTCGTAGGACTCTCTTGCAGGAACTCGAGCTGAGTGAGGGTCGACTGCGCGCGGCTGAGCGCACCAGCCATGAGGATTCTGACGCTCATGGGGCTGTAGCGGCCGCTCGTGAGGAGGTTGCCTCGCGGATGGAGAAGCTCCGCTGCTTTGATCATAAGGAGTTTCTCGTCAGGGCTCATGCTGAGCGCGATAAGGTGGGCTCACTGTTGGCCTGGCTGGCCAACTCTGAGACTCGTGGCGCTCCGATTGTGGCCTTGGCTTCGGAGGAGGGGCGCCTGGTCTATACTCAGTCGGAGATTAACGCCCAGTTCTGTGTGTACTACGAACACCTTTATCGGAGCACGATGGTAGATGTGCCTGCAGAGCTCAATGACTTCTTACTTGCGGCGCGGCTCCCCCGGCTCTATCCAGACCAGGTGGACCGCTTGGGTGGGGAAATCTCGGAAGCCGAGATACGCGTCGCTATTAAGCACATGGCTCGCAACAAGACCCCGGGGGTGGATGGCTTACCGATCGAATTCTACGCAGCTTATGCTGACGTGTTGCTCCCGAGGTTGTGTATTGTTTATCGGGAGGCCTGGGAGACTGGGGCTTTGCCTGCAACCGCGCGCAAAGCCCTAGTGATACCTCTGTTGAAGCGCGGTGGTGATGCCAGCTCTCGCACGGCTTATCCCGCTTTCCATGCTCACGACTGACTACAAGATCCTGAGTAAAGTGCTTGCAACGCGACTCCTGGCTCATATGCGGACTCTGGTACATCCCGACCAGGCAGGCTTCATCCCTCAACGCGCTACCGCCACCTGTGTGCGCCGACTGCTTCGGGTTCTAGGGGGGAGAGGTGGGTGGGCTCCCGGAGGCGGCGGTACTCTCAATTGATATTGAGAAAGCCTTTGACAGTGTGGAGTGGCCATACCTGCTCCGCGTATTGGAGGCGTTTGGGCTGGGTGAGCGGTTTGTAAGGTGGACGGCTTTGCTCTACGCGGCGGCCACGGCTCGAGTCAAGACAGGGCCACGATTTCAGCTGCGTATCAGGTTGGTCGGGGGACGCGGCAGGGATGCTCCTTGTCGCCCTTGTTGTTTGCGCTGGCCATTGAACCGCTAGCGGCTCATACTCAGTTGGGCCAGGCTTATGAAGGCCTGCTGCTGAGGGGTTACCCTCATTACATCTCCCTTTATGCGGACGATTTACTGATGTTTTTGGCGAACACAGGCAATTCGCTCCATGGCGCTAGGTGCTTGCTCCGTGACTTTGGCTGTCTTTCGGGGCTACGGGTTAATTGGGGGAAGTCTTGCCTTTTCCCGGTGACCCCTCGACAGGAAGGGCCGCAGTTGGACGGGAACCTGCGATGGGAAGGTCATTGCCTCCCCTACCTGGGCACATATATCTATCATTCCCCACCGGATCTCTAGGAGGGCAACATTAATCGGGCCATTCGAGCCTTGCAGGGGTCCATGGGATTTTGGCGTACGTTGCCGCTGTCGATCGCGGGACGGGTGGCGTTGCTGAAGATGGTGGCACTCCCCCGTTTCTTGTATTTGTTCCGCACTCTGCCGGTATGGGTTCTGGCGGCGGTTTATTTGGGGGTCGGGCAGGCGTCGGGTTGCGCTGACTACACTGATGCGGCCCAGAGGGGACGGGGGCTTGCGGTTCCGGATTTTGAATGGTACTATATTGCGGCACAGCTGCAGTGGTTCACCCAGGCGGTAGCTTGGGAGTTCCGAGGGCCGGAGGGGCAACAGGACCGAATGATTCCCAGGCATATTATCTCCTTTATAATTCTGAACCAGAAGTTGGACCTCACTCAGCTCACAATGGAGGAGCGTACCTTTCGTAGCTGCTGGCTTCGTTGCCATAGACGTTTAGCTGACATTCGCCCGTATGCCCCTGAAATCCCAGTGGGGATGTGCACGGCCCTCCCCCATGGGGGTGATTGGTTGGCACTGGCAACCTGGGAGGACCTGGGATTGCACATGGTCGGCGACCTCTACAGTGATGGCGCATTGCTTACTTTCCAGGAATTGCGGGACACTTATGATCTCCCACGGGGAGATTATCTGCTACATGCCGCACTGGCGGCCAGTATACAGAAGCATTGGAGGGGAGGGCTCACCGAGCCGCCGACATCGGCGGGCTGCCAAAATGTGGTCATGGCGGCTGGTACGTTCAAGGCCGTTACCTGTCTCTATGGCAGACTGACGACCGCTACTCTCCAGCCTATGGACGGACTGCGAATTAAATGGGAACAAGATATTGGCAGACCAATACCGGAAGCGACCTGGCCACAGTTGGTCCGCCATGCCTGGAAGGGCACCAGGAATGCCAGGTTCCAGATGGTTCAGTTTTTCACCCTTCACCGCGCGTACCTGACACCTGTTAATATTTCACAGTACTTTGAGGGTGCGCCGTTGCTATGTCCCCGTTGCGGAATGGCCGAGGCTGATTTTGCCCATATGTTCTGGTCTTGTACGAGGTTGGCTGAATACTGGGGAGGGGTGCTGACTTGCCTGAATGCTGTCACGGACCGGCAGATAACGTTGGATGTGGGTACTTGCTTACTATTATGGTTCCCTCACACTCCTCGCACCAGGGTCACTAGCAAATTTCTTGATTTGGGTTTGATTTTGGCTGAACAGGAGATTACCATGCACTGGAAATCCAGCCAGGGCCCCAGCTATCTCCGTTGGAAGGCAACTCTTCAGCGCTGGGCTGAAAAATAAAAGTAGGCTGAGCGGCTATTTTTTTATCGCCGCGCATCACCGGATTTTATCGCTGAGATAACGTGCTATTAGCAACGCTTATCTCAAAAGCGAGAAAATTCCCGGCGATAGCGGCAAAATGCGTGAATATCGCTGAGAATACAGCGATATTCACACATTACCGCTAACAGGGTCTTAGCCATTATATCCACCTCCCATTGGATATAATGGCTGGTCTGAGCAGGTGTTAGTTTTTGGAGATATTCGCGCTTAGGGGGAATATTTCCATCGCTTCGCCTGTGTTGGTAATAGACGATAGCGATGTTGGCGACTGCTTTCAGTCGCTAACAGGTTGGGTTAGAGACTGCTTGCTAATAGAGCGAGGAAATTATCGCCGGCTGAAAACGGCCGCTAAAGCGGCGATAATTAAAAAAAAACATATCTTTATTAAAGCACAATTTGGCTTACTGCTGGGTTTATGTCATTTACCTCCATTGAAGTAATCAGAAGAGGATACCCAGTGTAGGTTATGTGAATCGGTACAAGAGAATATTATACATTTCCTGTGTCTTTGCCCTGAATTAGAAAACAAAAGGAAAATTATACTTAAGAGACTATTAAACGATCGTGGAGTAAGGACATGTAGGCAAGCTTTGATAGTATGTCTAAGCTCTGATGATATATCTATTAATTCTGCATTTGTAAAATTGTTGTGGAGGGTGGAAATAAATTGAAATCCTTATCTACTGTATTTTAAATATATTGGGGCAGATTTACAAGCCCCTTGTGCCCCTTTTACACCTCCCTTGCGTCACTTATGTGACGCAGCGGCGGCACAAAAGATGCGCCATTGTGCGGTGTACTTACATTTGGGAGATGTGTCACATTGTAAAGCCCTGCGCTAGAAGGAGACGTTCCTGCGCGGGGGGGGGGGGGGGGGGCCTTCCGGTGCACGAACGGCTCCTAAAAGTGGCTGAGAGAAATCTACACGATCTCACTCAGTCATTTTTGGGCCCATGCTGCGTCAAAACCCTGCGCCTGCTTGAAGCAGGCGTAACGATTAACGCAGCATTGTAAGAATAGGGCCCCCCAGAGCATTGCTGGAGCTGCATCGCGCCAGCGACGCAACTCCAGCAATGCACCGCTTTTACGGCACAGATGCGAAGCATTATACCGTTTTTGCCCCATGGTGGCAGAGGCCTGGCGCACAATAACTGCCGCATCCCTGCTGATATGCAGGGATGCTCTAGTTATTGTAAATCTGCCCTTTTGTGTACTGCATATTATTAAGTATGAGTTAGCATATTTAAGATATGGTATCAATAATATATGTTCTTTGAATCTTTTATATTTGATCACATTCTTGGAACTTTTGTAAGATTTTAATTAATCAAACAAATAAAATAAATTGAAATTGAAAACCTTTTATGACTCCACAGGGACATCACGCTGCGGTCTGCACATTTTACAGCTGACTACAGGGACCTCTAGTAACGAGCTGAGGTACTGCACCCCACTCTTCTAACACAAGTCTACAGCCTGTTGTGCTCATTTTCCAAACAAAGGAGTAGATGAAGAAATCATCCACATTCATGACGATTTTAATTATGATGAGAATATATTATTATACTGTAGTTTGGAAACTTAAGGTTCGTGGGTCGCCCCTCCCGTGAAGCCAGAAAGCACAAATAAATGGACATATTTGTCAACAGGTGAGAGAGATTGCGCGTATAACGCACTGGACACTCGGAACAGACATGAATCCTTTCTGCAGAGCCAAGTAACAAAACAATTCAACAAAAAAAAGAGAGGGGGCGCCCTTTATGCAGCCAATCAACAACAAGGCTAAGTTACATTATAGGATATCCGTGCAAGAAATGACGTCTGCAGGAACCACAATCCTCTTAGAAATTTGCATGACCAGAATCCTTTGCGAAGAAAGAACGTTTTATTGTCGTCTGAATACATACATTCTGTAAGAATAAATCATATCTTATCATTCTTACCTTCATTTATTATATGTAAGGATTTTTTTAATATGTAAGGATTTTTTTAATAAGGTACAATTAAACAACCACAATATCAGAGTGATATCAGTTGTGTATGTACCCTTCTTCAACTATGTCTAGATATCAAAATGGCTATGTTTCCCCCTCATTTGTAGCTTGTTGTCACCGTACTCTGTGTGATAGTGATGAAAGTCATATATAGAGAGAAATTTTTGAACATTCCTTGCAGCCCAGGGATCCGCTGAGATAGTAAAAAATAGAACATTGAAGATTGCATAGTATGTTATGATCGTTGGTGTAATTAAGAGACTGTGATTTGGGCAAATCGATTAGGAGTAGACTGACAAGCCCCTTATGCCTTTCTTAACCCCCCCTCTGTCACAATGTAAAGCATATTGCAGGTTTCAAGTGGGTTTTATCCATGCAGGGGTGGGTGGGGCGTTCCGGCGTTACAGATACAACACAACTTCAGTACTGCGCCAACTTCACGCCCTAGATGCGACACTCATCTGTTTATTCCTGCCCCATGCGCATCATGGGTGGCGCAAAGATAAACTTGCTTGCTGTATCTTTCCTGGCGCATCTCTGCTGATTTGCAGAGATGCGTCAGGCAACATAAATCTGCCCCCTAATCTGCCCGTGCCTGAATGTGGAAACGGAACCTGGGCTCATGTAAAGCGTTCCAATACCTTCGGGTCAGTATATAAAATCTGCACACAAAACAAAATTATAACATGGCTCTGTTATGTTTGTTCAGGTCTATCCTATGGCGCTTGTGCCCCAGGATCATCTGTTGTATGTACTTTGCGGGGCCTGGAGTATTGCGGCAGAATTGTTTGCTTCTGCGCTTTCTGCTTAGGGACTTTGGGGCAGATTTACAAGAAAGTGACTCAGTGTGGAACACATGCCATTTGGCTGCGTCGCACGGAGTCACTTTAAATGCATAGGGATACGACATATTTACAACAATATGTCGTATCTCTGTGCTTCTCCCTGCGCTGAGGCACAAACTGCTGCCATGCGCCTGTGCAGGCACCCTTGCACCATAGTGCAAGGATGCCTGCGTGGTGCATAGATTGTTTTTGAGCAGGAAGCGTTCCTTTCCTGCACAAAAACAATCTGAAATGCTGTTTTACAACTTCTATGTGTGCTGCATTAGTACACATAGAAGTAAAAAAACTTCATTGTTTCAATGATTGTTTATGTGCATTAAGTGAACCCTTCCTGTACATAAAACAATCAGTAGAGGTGATTTCCTCTTTATATGTGTGCTGCAGAATGCAGAACACATGGAAAGAGGAAAAGAAAACTAGAAGAAATTAATACATCTCTCCTCGTTGCGCCTCCCTACGCCTCCCCATGCGAGGCGTAGCATTCACACACACTTTTTCCAGATTTACAATTCCTCATAAATCTGGAAATGTGTCTGGTTCTATGGGTGTTGTGTGGGAACACCCACAGCAACACCCATGGAACAACCCTTTCACGCAAAGTACTGCGTGCAAAGGGGCCATATTTACAAGGAAAGGAAAAGTAACGCAGGGGGCTTTTCTTGTACTTGTAAATATGGAGCAGTAAAATGGGCCACCTTGCATCACAAAAAGTGACACACCGGTGGCGCAAGGGGCTTGTAACTCTGCCCCTTAATTTCACCACTTTTAGGTCAAGCTTAGATCGACCTGTTATATCGTTCTGTGGGATTTGGCAAGCCCACTGATTGCTATTGGTTACTAATTATGACATTCAGAAATGCTGGCTTCTTATTGGTACATTTCTGTCAAAGTCCTTCCTTTGTGTGTTTAGTTCTCTTTCCGACGATTTCACTCTGAGAACATATTAGTTGGCCATCACACAGTACAGTGTCTTCCCATCTGGCTATTGAAGGTCAGCGAGCTCTACCCAATGGTATTGAAGCACTTTCCAAGAAGAACATCAAGTACGTTGCAGGCGTACACATTTATTTTTGGATAGGCACAGGGAGATTAAAGGGCATATATACAAGAGCTTTATCAAGCCAAAAAAGTGGAGATAAAACTATCGCCCTTTTTACAAGAGGGTGCTAACATGCATAATCGCATGTTAGTATGCTTTTCCCCAACGCCTCCCTTTGCATCTCTAATGAGATGCAAAGTGGGAGTTACTGGGCGTACCCCGGATGGACTACCGTGCAAATATCGCTGATGTTAACATCACAATATTTACAAGGCTGCCCCAGCATTTTAGCACACGTTAGATTTTGGAGAAAACCTCTGTTTTCTCCAAATCTAACGTCTGCTAAAATGCAGACTTACCTATCCCCAACATTGGGGTGGATTATGCTGATACGACCCTGTGGGTCGTATCAGCATGGTTATCACTGTTTTGCAGGGAACATTGTTGGAAAACCAGCGATGTTCCCTGCAAAAGGGTGATAACCTCACTATCTCTGGAATTTTTATCCTTGGAGAAACACGTTGTTAATAATGTGCTAACAGGGCAGTAAATTCCAGAGATTGCCTGCGATAACAAAATTATCGCTAAGCACGGCCAGCGATAATTAATGCTGGCCGTTGATAATATGCCTCTTAGTTTTTTTTTTTTTGTCTCTCTCCTCTTGCCCTAAGAGATCCCTGTTTATTTATTTATTATTGAAAGAACCGTGATTTGCTAATAATTACAATTGCTAAGCCACTAATATTTACCATTGTTGAGCCGATGCTGAGGCTCAACACTGGTCCCCAAGCTCCTGAGTCAGCAGCTCTAACCCCTGAACCACAGCCTCTCCCTCTGAGGGCAGCATAGAAACGGGACAATTGATGACGTGCTTTTTTTTTTCTTCACTAGTTTTTTAACTTCTATTACAATGGGGCATGCACGCCACCATTATTACAAAAGTAAACAAACATAGGAATTGCGGTACTCGCTTTTTAGCTATAAACAACTGAAGCTAAAGTGCAGGTGCCGCGATTGTTTCAAAAGTAAGGAAATAGGAAAAATGCACATTTCCTATTTCCTTACTTTTGAAGCAATCGAGGCACACGCGCTTTAGCTTCAGATGTTTAAAGCTAAAGTGCGAGTGCCGCAATCGGCATTATGATTGTGGGGTGCTTGGCCTCTCCAGCCCCCACATATCAGCGGCCCTAGTTCCAACGTGCTTTCAGATAAGAGCCACGCTTTAAGGACAGTGATTAAAGAATATCTCACAGTGACCCCTTTTTGTTATTTTGCTGAGCGCTCTGTCTACATTACATAAAGCCTCCACTGGCTCAAATTACTCTTAATTATGTGAGTGGGTGAAATCGTGTTATTATTGGTAGTCCCATTCCACATCAACGAGTAAAACGGAATTTCAAAAAATACTCAGATTACTCTGGTAAAATTGAAGTTCCACCTAGGCCTACCTAGAAGAAATGTGCACTATCCCTGAATAACTCTTTGCAAGAAATTGTAAAACTGAGCTGACAAACGTGGCAAACAACTACGTGTGTTCCTACTAATCATAGGTGGCAGCATAATTATTGGAAGAGTTGAGTCAGATATACCTGCCAGATCCACTAGAAGACGGATCACAGGAATCTCAACAATAGACTATAGAATCTGAAACCATGAATAATGCAATTTAATATCTGGAGTACATTTGTTACATTTTACACACAGTGAGCAATCAGTTCTTCGAGTTACCTTTGAGCCCTTGCTGGAACAATCCTCTGAATGGTCCTTTGAGACTCGATATGGTCAGAGTGATGTTGGCCCAACACATGGACAATTGCATTGGAACACCGCTAAAATAAAACATTTCAATAAGATGGCTATAGCAAGTTTGGGCCTGATAGTTTGCGGAGGATCATCTCATAACAGAGTATGAGAACTGTATATAAAAAATAACAAAGGAAATGGATAGTTCAACAAAAACACGAAAAAAGATTTTAAAAATTATATGAAAGATGCTGCAGATGTAAAATAATAACGGGCTCAAGTGCAAAAAAATCCTGCAATAATCTATAACTTGGAAGAAGAGATTATGAACTTTAGGAAAAATGGAAAATACACTGAATCGCTCAAAAGGGGTAGGAATATGATGACATTTAGCACAAATTACATATAGCCACTTTAAGAAAATACACAACGCGGGGGCATATTATCAAGGGGGTTTATCTCCGCTTTTTTGGCTTTAAAACCAAGAAAGCGGAGATAAAATGATCTCCCTATTACCTAGCTGTCGCTAACACCAGTTAGCGACAGCTAGTAGGAGATAGCGACCATCTTGGGCCCCACTTTGCATGTCAGTGATATTTATCACTAATGACATGCAAAGTGGGCGTGCCAAGATGTTAGCGACTGGAAACAGTCGCTAACATCGCTATCTCCTATTACCAACTTTTGGAGATATTCGCGCTAAGCGCGAATATCTCCAAAAACTAACACCTGTCCTGAGCAGTTCTTAGCCATGTTATCCAATGGGAGGTGGATAACATGGCTAAGAGCATTAGCTCGGTAATGCATGAATATCGCTGACTTTTCAGCGATATTCATGCATTGCGGCCGTTTTTTATCGCATTTGCGATAAACCTTGATAATAGCAAGGTTTATCTGCGATAATTTCTGACGATGCTTAGCGTTAAAAAATTCGTTGCTAAGCATCATTAGCGATAAATATCGCTTAACGTTGGTAATATGCCCCGCAGTTTTAGAGAATAGTTGCTCTAAACTGTTGGACAAAGAACTCTTGGGTTGTCTCTATCCCACCTGAGGCATGGATAGATTACATAAACAAGTTAAACACAATGAAAATAGCTAAATCGTTGGAAAAAACAGCAGGTTATTCTTCTTAATCCCAGTATTCTGAGATGATCCCTCCTCCAATGTGCAAACAAATAGAGAACTTTATAAAACGGGCCAGATCTTTAAGAGCCTTGGGCCTAGATCAAAAAGACCTGGCGCATTTCCCATAAACAGCATCTTTTGTGGGGTTTTAGACATAGAAACTGCACACATATCTGGTAATGAGATGTGACTTAGTAAGGTCGGACTAACAATGTATCATTCGAGTGAGCCAATCAATATTGTAATATATAACATAGTTTTGGAGACATCTACTTTCTACTGCATGCTAATAAATTGAGGTATGCATAGCAAATAAAGGAAATATTATGAATTATAATGTAGCACAGAAATACAATGGACAGTTCAAATAATGAGTAAATACACAAAAATATCTTGAATACCTTTTCCATAATTCTAGTAGATTGGCAAATCTTTTTGACTAGTGTCCAAGGTAGCAGCTTGACTGCTTCCTTATGCCCCTCACAAAAATGCTTATTTAGGCTGACCTGAATTTGGCATTACTTTCTAATTATTTAAAAAAAAACACGCTGTCGTATCATACAGGATATAGCACTGTACCCTTCCTGCTGCCTCTACAGGGCAATCTCATACAGGTCACAGTTGTGGATCACTGTTGCTGACCCCACAGGTTCATCTAACGCAGATTATTTCACTACACCCTGCTGCTGCCTCCACAGGGTCATCTAATACAGATTATAGTACTGTATCTTGCTGCTGCCTCCACTGCCACAGCTCACACTGGTTATTAATCTACACAGTGCTGCTGCAACCACAGGGGAATAGCATTTTAGTGCTTCACTTTGCTGCTACCACTACTGCCACAACTTGTAAATAGTTATGACCCTACACAGGGCCGGCTCTAGGGCGGTGCAATCGGTGCCACTACACCGGGCACTGACTTGGGGTGGGGGCATCAGTTTGCAAGAATATTCTCGTTTTAATAGCACCTGCTGCCACGTTCCTTGCCTCCAGCAATTTTCAAAAGTATATGGCAACAATATCTCAATGGGATTCAATTGGACAGCAGATATATTTGCATGTGCAACACATTACAAAGGATCTGGACAAGAAAAGAGAGACTGACAATTTTTGGGTTTTTGAAAGTGCATATAGCATCATATATTTGAAAGGCAATATTGGCAAAACAATCAAAGAAAGTAAAATAGTGAACAGTACTTATGGCAAGTAATGCGGTGTGTAGTGTCACCTCCAAATGAAGAGTAGGTAGACAGCAGTGATGGAAAAGGAGGCTTTATTGCAAGCAAGTATCTTGAGACCTCATCCACCAAAGTCCAGCTCCCAAATGGCTGGTCACTGAACATCACATTCTAAGAGTCTACATTCTAGATTGGAACACACATAAACAACAGTACAAGTAATAAGAATAACAGATTACATCTAAGGATACCACAGCACCTCCCTCCCATTACCAACAGTGATGGAAAATAAAAGAAATACATTTTAGGAAGTAACAAAACCACTCAAACGAGAGGAAGTAATTCTTTGTCTCGTGGATCTTCTGACTTCACCAGTAGAAGAGTGTGAAGAAGAAGAAGGAGAAGAAGAGGAAGAAGAAGAAGAAGTGTCAGGAAAAGTACAACTTGAGCGACAAACTACAATTCTACTGAGATTCCAAACTTTATGATCTTCTGTCCTGACGGCGTTACCTAAAAGTTTAATGACTTTTATAGGCTTGCTGAATTTAGAAACACCAAACTTCCTCACAGGCAACTTGATTCTCACCATATCACCAACACACACAACTGTCTTTTTAACAGCATTTCTCTCATCATAAGCACGCTTTCTTTCATGCATTTTCTCTAACTCTTTTTTTTCTCCAAATGGTGGTGTCACGCGTATTGTCAGGAGAACCTGCAGTCAGACCCATCTTCTTTGAAATCCAAGCAGGTTTGAGAGGGGTACAAGCAGATCTACCTTTGAACAAAATGAAGGGAGTGATTCCAGTGGAAGAATGTGTAGTGAACCTGTATTCACAAACTTTCTTTTTCAAAGCCTCTTCCCAATCACACTTAGAAACAACAGCTAACTGCATAGCTTCTTTAAGAACCTTAATGAATCTCTCAACGACACCGTTGCTTTTAGGATGATATACAGCAGCGCGCTTATGAACAATACTCCTCTCATTAAAAAACTTCTCAACTAGATCTGAAGTTAACTGCACACCATTATCGGTAAGGACAGAACTCGGTAAACCCTCACAAGCAAACAGTTCATCTAGAAAGGAGATGACAGAAGAATAATTCACACAAGAGACTACCTTGATGAAAGGCCACCTGGAGAACATATCCACACAAACTAAGACATATTTATCCTGACTATTCACTTTTACAGGACCCAAAATGTCTAACGAGATGTCTACCCATGGCCCCTCAGATTGCTTTCTAATAACCATAGGTTGTGTTCTGCATTTCAAAATGTTGTCGCTCGCTGAACACTGTACACAATCACGTACCAATCTTTCGATCTCTGTGTCCATAGCAGGCCACCAATATACATCTCTAACTCTCGCCTTGGTTTTTGCAATTCCCATGTGACTAGAGTGTGCAAAATTAATAATCTTAGACCTGAAACTAACAGGAGGTATGAGCCTACTTCCTCTGACCAACAGACCATCGAGTAAAGACAGCTGATCTTTCACAGACCAAAACCCTTTAATGCCCTCATCACATTCCTTCTTTTGACACCAACCATTAACCACATACCCAACAACTCGCTGGAGATTTGAGTCAGAATCCAATTCAGAGAACCATTCACTCTCAGTGACGACACCTTGTGTGACAATACACACTTTAAAACTCTCAAATGGATCATCACTAACAAAAGAAGAATCACCCGGGTGATCAGGTACCTCATCACCTGTAAGTCTGGACAAACAGTCCGCAAGTACATTGTTAGTGCCTGGTAAATAGGAAACATCAAACTCAAAGTCCTGTAATGACACTACCCATTTTCTTATTCTGTGTGAAATACAATCCAAACCTTTCTTTCCAAAAAACTCTTTAAGTAGCTTATGATCCGAAATAACAGTGAAGTACTTACCCCACACAAATTTCTTAAGCTTGTGAACAGCCCAATACACAGCCAAGGCTTCTTTTTCAATAACTGAGTAGTTACTCTCAGCACCTCTTAAAGGTCTTGAAATAAAAAGAATAGTGTTGTCCATTTTCTCACCCTTTTGTAGTAGAACGGCACCAATGCCTTTGCAGCTCGCATCAGTCATAATAAACGAGTCTTTTCCAGGATCAAAGCTACCCAAGTTTTGCGCCTGACTAAGACAACACTTTATATGATTAAACTCATCACAACATTCTTTGTCCCACAGAAATTCTTGCCCTTTCTTCAGTAAATTCCTCATTTTTTCAGTCTTTTGAGCAAACCCCGGGACAAATTTGTTATAAAATTCCGACATCCCAAGGAATTTAACCAATTCATCCTTACAGTCAGGAAATTTAAGATTCGAAATAGCTTCTACTAAAGAAGGTTTGAGTTTGATGCCAGAGCTGGAAACCAAGGGGCATATTACCAAGCAATAGCGATAATTATCGCTATTGCTTGGTTAGAGACAAAAATTTACCGCAGAGCTGCGGCGATTTTTATCGCAGATAAACCTTGGTATTACCAAGGTTTATCGCAAATGCGATAAAAAACGGCCGCAATGCATGAATATCGCTGAAAAGTCAGCGATATTCATGCATTACCGAGCTAATGCTCTTAGCCATGTTATCCACCTCCCATTGGATAACATGGCTAAGAACTGCTCAGGGCAGGTGTTAGCTTTTGGAGATATTCGCGCTTAGCGTGAATATCTCCAAAAGTTGGTAATGTCAGATAGCGATGTTAGAGACTGTTTCCAGTCGCTAACATCTTGGCACGCCCACTTTGCATGTCATTAGTGATAAATATCACTGACATGCAAAGTGGGGCCCAAGATGGTCGCTATCTCCTACTAGCTGTCGCTAACTGGTGTTAGCGACAGCTAGGTAATAGAGAGATAATTTTATCTCCGCTTTCTTGGCTTTTAAAGCCAAAAAAGCGGAGATAAACCCCCTTGATAATATGCCCCCAAATGTCTAAGATATTCAATAGTTTCCACACCAGGGGCCTTATTTATGGGGCCTTGCGTGAGTTTTGCGCTTCCGATGCGTCACTTTTTGTGACGCATCGGCGGCGCAAAACATGCCTCCGGATGCGCACTATTTACAAAGTGACGCATCTACGCAGATGCGTCACTTTGTAAACCCCTGCGCTACATTACACCTGCGTCAGGTATAATGTATGCAGAGGGGGCGTTCACCCGCAAAAAGCCTCGTAATAGTGACGCAGTGAAATCTATGAGATTTCACTGAGTCACTTTTAGGACGCTGTTGCGTCAAAATCTTGCGCCTACCTCACAGCAGGCGTAAGACTGACGCAAGCCCTTTCACATGGGGCTTTCCCCATGTGAAAGGAAGCATTGCTGGAGTTGCGTCACTTTTGTGACACACTTCAGCAATGCGTCACTTTTGCGCCTACAGATACGTCAGAAATACTGACGTATCTGTAACTCCTTGCGACATGATGCGTCATATTATAAATATGACGCATCAATCATGTCGCAGGGAGAGTACAGTGAAAAGTGACGCATCGCTGTTTTCACGCAGCGATGCGTCACTTTTCATAAATGAGGCCCCAAGTTTACACTTGTCAAGTCTAAGGGTGAGACCTGCATCCCTCAACCTATCCAAGACAAGAGAAACCCTTTCGTCATGTTCAGCACGATTCAGACCATGAACTAAAATATCGACTTGATAGACTTTTACACCTTTAATCCCGACTAAAACACCTTCCATTACTCTTTGAAATACAGACGCGGCCGAAATCAGACCAAATAGCATCCTAAGAAATTTGTAAGTGCCGAAGGGAGTGATAAAAGTAGTGAACTCTTGACAAGATGGGTGTAATCTGATCTGGTGGTAAGCGGAGGAGAGATCTAATGTTGAGAAAAGGGCGGCACCACCTAAGGAAGACATCATCTCAGTTATGTTGGGTAACGGATAGTGGTCAACAATGACTGCTTTATTTAACTCTATCATATCAATGCATAATCTTGCTTCGCCATTGGCCTTCTGAGCCATAACTTCTGGAGAAACCCACTCCGTGCCTTCCACCTCCTCTATCACACCGTTACTTATCAATTTATCTAACTCAGCTTTCATCTTGTCACGTACTAAAAGAGGTACGTTCCTAACTTTGGCTACTTTGGGAACTGAGGGGCATATTACCAAGCAATAGCGATAATTATCGCTATTGCTTGGTTAGAGACAAAGGGGCATATTATCAAGGGGGTTTAAAGCCAAGAAAGCAGAGATAAAATTATCTCCCTATTACCTAGCTGTCGCTAACACCAGTTAGCGACAGCTAGTAGGAGATAGCGACCATCTTTGGCCCCGCTTTGCATGTCAGTGAAATTTATCACTAATGACATGCAAAGTGGGCGTGCCAAGAGGTTAGAGACTGGAAACAGTCGCTAACATCGCTATCTCCTATTACCAACTTTTGGAGATATTCGCGCTTAGCGCGAATATCTCCAAAAGCTAACACCTGCCCCTGAGCAGCTCTTAGCCATGTTATCCAATGGTAGGTGGATAACATGGCTAAGAGCATTAGCTCGGTAATGCATGAATATGGCGGACTTTTCAGCGATATTCATGCATTTCGGCCGATTTTTATCGCTTAGTAGATAAACCTTGATAATAGCAAGGTTCCTAAGCGATAAAAATCGCCGCAGCACGGCGATAAAAATATTGCCGCTAAGCCAACATAGCGATAATTATCGCTAGTTGTTGGTAATATGCCCCAAAATGTTACCGCTGAGCTGCGGCGATTTTTATCGCAGATAAACCTTGGTATTACCAAGGTTTATCGCAAATGCGATAAAAAAACGGCCGCAATGCATGAATATCGTTGAAAAGTCAGCGATATTCATGCATTACCGAGCTAATGCTCTTAGCCATGTTATCCACCTCCCATTGGATAACATGGCTAAGAACTGCTCAGGGCAGGTGTTAGCTTTTGGAGATATTCGCGCTTAGCGCGAATATCTCCAAAAGTTGGTAATAGGAGATAGCGATGTTAGCGACTGTTTCCAGTCGCTAACATCTTGGCACGCCCACTTTGCATGTCATTAGTGATAAATATCACTGACATGCAAAGTGGGGCCCAAGATGGTCGCTATCTCCTACTAGCTGTCGCTAACTGGTGTTAGCGACAGCTAGGTAATAGGGAGATAATTTTATCTCCGCTTTCTTGGCTTTTAAAGCCAAAAAAGCGGAGATAAATCCCCTTGATAATATGCCCCTGAATCTCTCTTTAACTTAATCAAATGAAGATATTTCTTAAGACAACCCAGATTCTTGCTGAATACGGTAGTGTGGGACTTGGCCCTTTCCCCAGAAATTTTTCGTTTTTTTACCCCTTTTAATTTAGAATGCCCCTATTGTAACAACAATGTATAGGCCTTGTGTAGTGAGGAAAGCCCTGTGTACTGTGAAACTGATGTTAAGATGCAGGTGTCTTATACCCCTAACATGGCTGCCACTGACCACTGCTGCTGCAGCGGGGTTAGTGGGCGCATTCTAGAGGCTAGGGCCTGGCTGGAACCCTCCAAACAATGTATCAATTTAGCCTGCCAGCCCGCCCACAGGTAGAATGGTGGAACCTCCTAGAACCCCCTGGAACCTTCTGGAACAGGTGAGGTGACACCAACTGCCACTGCCAACTGTCAACTGGCACTGTATAAGGAAAGGAAGGAAAACTTTCCTGTCAGAGTGACTGAGGGGAAGACCTGGGGAAGAACCTACGCAGGAGGATAGGCAGTGGGGGTCAGGGCAGGGTCTTATGATGCTGGAAATGACAGGGCCTAGAGTGCTGCTTTACAAGTATTGAGGCATCCTGTACCCCCCCCCCCCACTGACCTAACCCCGCGGAAGGGAACCCCCAGGGACCACTTGAGGGGATTGGCTGAGGAGATCTAACACCAGCCACCAACTTAACCCCCTTCAAGGAAACAAGAAACCAAAGGGCGCAAGAAACATCACGCCAACAAGAAACTAAGGGGCATATTATCAAGTAAGGGCGTTACATTATCGCCGCTTTTATCGGCAGGAAACTGCCGATAAAGCGGCGATAATGGCCTTGATAATATGCTCTATGAATTCCAATCGAAGCCCATGTTAGATGTGAAGACATCTAACATGGGCTTCGATAGGAATTCATAGAGCATATTATCAAGCCCATTATCGCCGCTTTATCGGCAGTTTCCTGCCGATAAAAGCGGCGATAATGTAACGCCCTTACTTGATAATATGCCCCCAAGCTTCTATTTACAAGGGCGCAAGAAACATCACGCCAACAAGAAACTAAGCCTCTATTTACAAGGGCGCAAGAAACCTAAAGCGCTAAGAAGAAGTTAAATCATCACAGGACTTTTGAAGAAGCAAACAGGTATTGGCGCGGTACTGACCCTGCCTTTCCTGATGTCACCTGGGGTCTCCCTTGCTAACCTGCTACTGGGGTGTCACCTGTCCTGTATATCTAGCGCTGCCCTTGCTGACCCTGTGAAGAGCGCTGAAGTAATGGAGGGGGTTGCTGCCTTCTGAAGCGCTATATTTGCCTGAACTGCAGCACCCTGAACTGAATGTTATTAGACCTGCTGGTCTTGCCCCCACCTCGTGTGGGCCAAAGCGCTATAGCCCTGCACCCTGCTGTCTGTGAAGCGCTAGAATCCTGGGCGTGATTCCTGCCTGAAGCGCTATATTCTGTGGTGCCCTTCAGCAGCGCTACCTGGAATGAACTGTCTGCCGAGCGCTACCTCTGCTGTGAATTGCCTGCTATATCGTAGCGCTGTGAATCCTGAAAAGCGCTATCCCCCTGAAGCGCTGTGTCACCAAGAACTTCTGTGGCTCTAGAAGTTGCTGCCTTCTGAAGCGCTGACTCCCTGCTCCCCCAACGCTCCTTTGCTGTCCCTGTGAAGAGTGCTGAGGTACTGAAGGGGGTTGCTGCCTTGTGAAGTGCTGTACCTGCAGGGTGCTATTATCTAAACCTGATTGCCTGCTGAAGCGCTGTCCCCAGCATTGCCTGTGGCCAAGCGCTGTCATGTGAGGAACTGAGGTAGTGCCCAGGGAAGCGCTGTAATTTCACTCCAAGCGCTTTCTTGAATGTCCCATAGAAGCGCTGTAATTGTGCCTCCAAGCGCTCTCTTGTAGGCCCCAGAGAAACGCTGTATTTTTTACCTTAAGTGCCCACCTGTTGGCCCCTATGTGCCTCTAGTGACGTGGAGGCCATTAAGTTACTGTTTATGCCTGAGGACAGGCTTGCCATTCATTAACTGTTTGGGCCCTGGTTCCGGCGTAGGCCTAAAGACATACTGAGTTCACCTGCGATGGCTTAGCCCTGCATAGGGGAGTCCAAGGCATAGTAAAATGCTCATTGAGAATGCTTTACTGAATTGCTTATTGAAATGTTCACCTTAATTAACAGAAATGTTTTACTAATCTAAAGCAAGGCCTGTGCTTGCTTAATGAGATGTTGCTCTCTAGCAATGAGTAATGTTCTATTTGTAAGTTACTTAATGAAATGCCTATGCCTGATTCCTTCCCTGTAATGTTTACTCCTGATTAGGGGGATGTTACCTATGATTGGGGAAGAGTTTTGAAGTGGTTATTCCTGCTTGGAACCAGGATTATTCTGAACTATAGAAGTTTTATTACACCCCTGCCCCAGTGTTATAACCTCTACTTATTTACAGGATTACTCTTGGGTGCTGAAAGGTTTATGCCTGCTTAATGAAGGAATTATAATGTTGATCCTGGCCTGGGGGTGGAAACGCCAACAGCTGCATAATGAACTGTGTCTGCTGACTAATGAAACATTTATTCATGTTGGTTGAAAGGTGGAGCACATGCCCACAGTTATGGAGTGAGGTGCTCCTTGCTTTAAAAGAAATGTTTACATTTACTAAAAGGATTTACATGCATAAACCAAGTCTTCTAAGCTCAGGCTTGCCTGTTAAAAATGGTTATCTCTGCCTTGAAGAGTTGTTAACTGTTGATTGCTGAGTAGGGGAACGTTAATGTTATAAGGATATAGTTGCACTGCCTAATGAGATGTTTTATCCGCAGTGGCGTGTTTTTATTCCTGCCATAGGAGTTTCATTCCTGCCTAAGGAAATGGTTAATGAAATGTTTTACCCTCAGTGAAGTGTTTTACTTCTGCTAAACTGATTATCTCTATTGCAGGAAATGTTTTACCTGTAAGCTCCTGATTAATAGGGGGAAGGCCCTGCCTGTTCAGGCATCAGGTAATAGGATGGTGTGTGATGCCTAAAGAAATACTTTATGCCTAATGAAAGGTGTTGACCTCATTTGAGGCAATGTTTACTCCTGCCCAGGGAAGGGTCTCATACCCCTGCTATAACAGAGATCTACTTACACCTGCTCAATGTAGGGATTTCTACTTCCCTGATGGAATGTTGGTGTAGCCCTGATACAGTTAAACCTGCACAAGGGGATGGTTACCTAGATTGCAATGTTTTTTTCCTAGTTAGTGCTGGCTAATGCAATGGTTAGCTGGGCCCAATGAGAAGTTCTCCCAAAGGGATGCCCAACCTTGTTATATGGAATAATTATTCTTAATGAAATGTTTAATTCCTATTACAGGAGAAGAGTTACGGCCACATACTTTTGTGGCAAATGAAATGTTTCATATTTAAGGAAATGTTTGAACTACACTTAACGAATTGTTTATTCCTACAGCGGGGAGATGTTTCTGTTATGGAACTGTCCCTTTGTTTACCTGAGGAAATGGATATTGATGCTTAATGCAGTGTTGTTCTTATGACTTTGAGATGTATTCCTTTCAGGTACTGACCAAGAAGCAAGGCGTAGGTCGGGCCTGTGTCCCACTAAAAATGTATTTAACTATTTATTGATCCAATATTTAATATTTATTGCAGAACGGATATTTATTCATCTAATATTGATCGCAAGTTTTGAGACACATGTTTTTTAAATGAATTTATGATTTCCCTGATCCTGCTCTATCTATCTGATTATTTATCTTAATACAAATCACTTGTTTTTATACAAGCTCTGGAGTGGAGTCATTTATTACGTGCCCAGGTTTCTGTCTCAGTGTGAGTGTGTGCTGCATGATCGCTTAACACATGTGCTTTCGGATGCCTACCCGCTCGTGCCATGCTACCCTAGGGGACTGGTGACCCCAGTTCCAACATATTGGTGTCGAGCGGTGGGGTCCAGGACCTGTGACCATGCAGCACCCTCCATTGGGACAGGGTGCACAGCAATTGGGCTGCACAATTATTGTGTGTGCAAGCCTTAGGAATTGACCCCTCCACTGTCTAGCCTGTGAGTGTATCAGGGCCTGTTGGACCTCATTCTGTCGCCACATCCTAGAACCTTTTTCCTGAATTATCTGAGTCCCCACCTGGCGTACTGGAGTGTTGTCAGGGGATGGGGGTGCCTGTTGGGCGGAGGGAAGAAGGAACTCTGTACCACTTTGGGGGCACGGGTAGGAGCCCACCCAGAGGGGAGAGGGGATGGGGACAGGAGGGGCAGGTCACACCCAGGGGGGCGGCACACTAGAGAACCTTGGAAGGGGGTGTGTGTCGTCAAAGAGGTTAGAGCAGAAAAGGGAGAGTGTGAGCCTTGCAATGAAGGAAGGGAAGCTGGTGCACAGGCTTCAGCTAACAGAGACAGAGCTGAAGACCTTGAAATCATGTGTGCCAGGTACTTCCATGGTGGCAGCGTACCCGAGGTTCGGGGTTTGGACCAGTCACGGGGTGTAGAACCTGGACTGGGGTTTCAGGTGCAGGGATTGCCTGACCTGGAGGGTGGGGTACCAGTAACTATGGACCCTACCAATGTGACTTCCAGGGGTACCTATCCGGGGAGGAGGGTGCGGAACCCTGGAAGGGGGTGCAGAGGGAGGAAGGACTCTCCTCTGGCACCGGTCCAGCCACGGGGTTCAGATCCTGGGTTGGGTGGCCAGGTTCAGGGGTTGCCTGACCTGGCGGGAGGAATCTCTGTATTCAGAGTTCCCCCGGTTGTGACTCTCAGGGGTACTACTCCAGGTGGGAGGGTGCGGAACCCTGGGAGAGGGTGCAGGGAGAGGTAGGTCTCGCCCCTGTCACCAATTCAACTTAAGGGTTTAGACCCTAGGTTGAGGAGGAGAGTGGAAAGGGTACCACGGGCCTGGGGCTACTGCCCCCCACTCTGAGAGAGAGCAAGGGCCAGAGACATCTGAATTGTTTAGAGGTCCGTCCTGGCTGCATCTCACTGGGGAACACCAGTGGGGTGGTTGGATTAGTGAGAATGTCATGGTGGTATTGGGCCTGCGTCCACCTTTTTCCGCCCCAAGCAGGGAAGCCCATCAAGGGAATGATCGGACTACCCTGGCTTTTGGCTGGCGGGGGAGATGTGTGGGACTTGGCCCTTTCCCCAGAAATTTTCGTTTTTTTACCCCTTTTAATTTAGAATGCCCCTATTGTAACAACAATGTATAGGCCTTGTGTAGTGAGGAAAGCCCTGTGTACTGTGAAACTGATGTTAAGATGCAGGTGTCTTATACCCCTAACATGGCTGCCACTGACCACTGCTGCTGCAGCGGGGTTAGTGGGCGCATTCTAGTGGCTAGGGCCTGGCTGGAACCCTCCAAACAATGTATCAATTTAGCCTGCCAGCCTGCCCACAGGTAGAATGGTGGAACCTCCTAGAACCCCCTGGAACCTTCTGGAACAGGTGAGGTGACACCAACTGCCACTGACCCTTCTGAAAGGATTTTGCTGCCTGAATCTGGTCGCTAGAGGAGTACGGAGGACGGAGGACTGACCTTTGCCATCACCTTCACCTTTTCCACGACTCGCCGGACCCGCTTCGCGGGTCCCGCAGCGCGTCGTTTGCCTTAGGAGGCTGCAGTGAGGTTTCCAGGAGGAGCGCGAGGACAGGCGAGTGAACCAGCGGGGCTGCGAGCACAGGCAGGGACTCCAGTGTCCAGGAGCCCCTGCGCGCCCAACCAGCAACACCTGGGCTGCTCACCCCGCTGGCCACGCCCCCCGCCGAGGAAGTCAAAAGCGGGCTTTAGCATTGAGCCTGTGGGACCCTTCTGAAAGGATTTTGCTGCCTGAATCTGGTCGCTAGAGGAGTACTGAGGACTGACCTTTGCCATCACCTTCACCTTTTCCACGACTCGCCGGACCCGCTTCGCGGGTCCCGCAGCGCGTCGTTTGCCTTAGGAGGCTGCAGTGAGGTTTCCAGGAGGAGCGCGAGGACAGGCGAGTGAACCAGCGGGGCTGCGGGCACAGGCAGGGACTCCAGTGTCCAGGAGCCCCTGCGCGCCCAACCAGCAACACCTGGGCTGCTCTCCCCGCTGGCCACGCCTCCCCGCCTATCTGCCAATGAACACACAGCTGTAGAGCCATAAGGAGTGCAGTATCCCCGCTTCGCGGGAGCGACCGGGAGAAGCCCGGGACAAGGGCGGGACCGTCTGTGGCCGTCCGTGGTTGGACAAGGTTGGGTTGGGCCCAGAACCCTGGTTAAAACCACTTTTAGTATTATACCATTTTTGTATGTGTGGTATTTAGCCCTATTGTATTTAATAGAGAGGGGCCGTATTGGTATTTTTAGGTGGCATAGTGGATGTATCAATATTTATATTATATTGTATTTTATATATTATCCCACGCAGCCAGCACACATGGCGTTAAGATCTGGGAAACAACGTCTAGTACACATTCAAACCTCTAAGGGTGTTGTTTCTGGTCCCCTTGATGCTTTTATCTCTAGAGCGACAGGAATCCTAGAAAAGGAAATAGAAATGGTAGAACATAGACTGTCCCTGGATTTAGTTACTGGGAAGCGTTCTTCAATTGGCGCTCTAGCCCATGTTAAAAGCCCCGTAACAAACGCAGCTTTTAATTGTATTTCTACTACAGAGACAGAGGCGATAGTCCATATAGATGGCAATGGAGCTATCTCTTCCCCACCCCATGATAACAGAGAACTGAACCCTCATACCAATCAGACAAGCTATGAGGACGATAGCCAGTATATTGAGGATGATGAGTGTAGCCCGTCTGATGCATCACAGTCTTTTGTTCCCACTCCCCCCAGTGTGCCCAACTTGCTACAAGATAATATAAACCCAAGATCCCGGAAAAGAAAATAAGTTTCTAGCCCACAGGGGGAAAAGGTCCAAAAACAACCCAAAATTGATCCTACTCATAGGGTGAGTTTACCTCCCTCCCAGTCCCACTATAGTCCCCCAACGGTGTACTGCCCATCGTTAGCCCACTCTGGTTCATCAAATCCGTGCCCAACCTGTCTTAGCAGTGACGATATTCTGTTGGCTAAGATGGAAGCTATGTTAAAAACTATATTGCTCCCGGTCTTAGAGAGAACAAGGTTGATGACTGCCAAAATAGATGTTTTGGAATCAGCTGTCAATACCAACATGGGTCTTTTACAAAAACTAACTAAACCCGCTACTGGGACGGGGGATCGTAATTCAACTTGGGGCACAAATCAACAAGCGGGGAAATCCACAGCGATCCCCGCGGGGACTTCAGCTGTTAATAATAAAAATTCCCTATTAGGGGCTAAACCTGCTGCCACTCTGACCACTGCCAGTAGAGCGCCCACAAAGGATAATCAGAGGGATAAACGCCCATTAACTGGTAACAATGCCGCAGCGAAACATCCTGTGTCGAACGGCCCTCTAAACCATACAAACATTACTTCTGTGCAATTACCAACAATGGGTAAAGACCAAAATAACTCACAACCGTCTAGGTTTCAGAGGTCGGATAATCGAAAAACACGTCCTACACCTAGAGTTAACTTACCACCAGAAGCGTCCCAATACACCATTGTTTTAACTGGGGTGGCCCCCTTAAAAGATGGTACCAAAGAGTCACAAGGGGACTTGCGGAACAAGGTCATATTTTGGTTAAATAAACACCGTCCCCTCCCCCCCTCATCACCAACCGAAATCCTGTATGTAAGGAGAGTTGATTGGGTGGGTAAAGGCACAAAAGATTTAGAAGGGGATTGTATTTTGATCTCTTTTAAAGACCCCTGGGTGGTGGACAGAATTCAAAGGAAAGCTAGATTTGCCCGCCTGGGTGATGTCCAGACCCTGTCCCTCGGCTACTTCTATCCCCACACCCATATTAACTACCAAATGGGCTCCAATCAGTGGAAAACAAGGGGGGGGAGGTTTCGAGAGCCAATAACACCCTATCCCCAACAGTACCCCCCGCTCTTTAACCACTTCGAGGCATTGTCTGATTTAGAGTGGATTGATTGACTGCTTGCATCCAGCTTGTCATCTAACCTGTCTATAGAGAATGGGGAAGCAGTGCAATACCCACCTAACCCTGTTTTGGAATTAAATATGGATCACCAGCCTATGTCCAATAAGAAAGTTAGAATACCGGCCGTGTCAGCTGGGGCAAAGACGCAGACTGCTAAGATAGTAGAAAAGAGAGCCAGTATTGGGCCAACAAGTGTTAGTTCACCTAATACCTATTCCCCTGCCAATGTCAGCAACAACCCTGTAGAAATTGATTCTCTGATATCTAACTTTGTGTCCTGGAATGTAGCCGGAGTAAAGTCCCGCTTGGACTCCGAAGATTGGTTAGAGTTCATTGACAAACACGAGGTTGTGCTACTCCAAGAAACTTGGGCTACAGTACCCTCACACAGAGTCGGGTTTATAAATTTTTTTAAGCCCGCAATAAAGAGCAATAAAGGGCGTGCTTCAGGGGGACTGACAACGTGGGTAAAACAGGCCTGGGGTTATTCAGTTTCTGAATTGTATGTGGATAATCCTGACATCTTGGCAATTAGGTTGCGCAAGGCAGGGGGCCAGGATATGCTTATTATTAATATCTATTCTCGTGGCCTTCCTGGTGGGCGATGTCCCCAGTTGATAGGTGTCCTAGACCACCTTTTAACTGGTTGGAATAAAGATACTTTCATTATGATAGCTGGTGATATAAATTGCACTATCGAGCCACTCTATCTGCCTGAGGACAATTGGGGATTTGCAGAGGACGCAACATGGAAAATCCCGGAGCTAACGAATGGAACTCTTGTTAAAGCAACGGAGGCCGCCCTGAGCTGGACTGCCTTTTGTCTTACTTGGGGGTTAAGGGCCTTAAATGGCCGTACTAAATCAGACATTGTTGCCAACTTCACATTTGACAATGGTGTGAGAAAATGCCGCATTGACTATATTTTTTTAAAAATGGAATTTTGGAGCCTAATTGTTGATATGGAAATTGTTACGCGCCCGGAAAGCGATCACAATCCCTTGTCCATGAAACTTAAAATATATGATCTAATAAGATTGGCGGAACCAGATCCGATGGGGCAAGGGGTTCTAACTTTATCAAATGACCGGAGGAGACTTAAATGGTCCACCATATCAAATGATGCAACTATACAGGCTAATGTAGAAAATGTGGTGAAGCTTGCACTAAATAATATGAGGTCTGATGCTGTCGAGAGGGACCAGATGGATTTAGATAAGATTATGGGTATTCATGACAAATGTTTTATCGAGCTTAAACAACTTCTCTCGAAACCCTGTAAGAAAAGTATTGGGCATTTGCAAGTCCCTAGAGCAAAATGGTATAACAGAGAGTGTAGGGAGGCCCACAGTTCCTTGATCGAGAAAGTGAAATCCAGAAACATGAGCGAAGTAAAGGTGGCCAGGCAAAGGTACAAAAGAGTACAATGGGAAGCTAAGAGGGCATGGGAAGATGACTATTGGACGGACCTTTTGGATGCCAGTAAGTCTAATAATCAGACTAAATTCTGGGACATTGTTAAATGCGGTAAGGATGGTAATTTTCGTACCCCATCCAATAACGTATCCCCTGAAGCCTGGATAAATTATTATTCATCCCAATTCTGCGCAGAGGTTGCCGATCCTCCAATCACACTGAACCTGTTATACGTAATGCCCCCCTGTGATGTGACGATGACCTTCACCGAAACTGAAACGGAGATAGCACTAGGCTTGACAAAGCGGGGGAGAGCCCCTGGGTTGGATCATATCCCAGCTGATCTGTTTAAGGCTAATACTGCCCTTTGGGTACCTTACTTAACAAATATAGCCAACGCTATAGCGAGAGGAGCTTGTATCCCCAAAACATGGAAGGGGGCCGAGATTCTGCCTATATACAAAAAGGGAGATAGATCAAACCCAGGTAACTATCGCCCGATCAGTTTAATTGATTGTTTTCAAAAAGTTTTCGCCCGTATGATCCTGGCGAGAGTACAGGGGTGGATGGATCTTGAAAATATACTGTCCCCAATGCAGGCGGGGTTTAGATCCGGTACAAGTACCATCGATCAGGTGCTACGCTTCTGTATGATCTTTTGGAAGGTTGTTACGCTAGGCGGTGGCACCATTTTTGCTGCCTTCATAGATTTGAAGTCAGCATTCGATCTAGTACCGAGGGGAAAGTTATGGCAGGTTCTGAGGGATCTGGGTATGCCGGGGGAATTAGTTGAGTTGATTATCAGACTACACGATGAGAACTACGCCAGGGTAAGGTGGGGAGCTCAAGGTCAATTCACGGACTCATTCCCAGTAACTCGAGGAGTCCGTCAGGGGTGCGTCCTCGCTCCCACCCTTTTCTTACTCTTTATTGACCAAATAGTTAAATTCTTTATGTCCATAAATACCGATGCTCCATCCCTAGCGGGGACTAAATTTCCTATGTTGATCTTTGCTGACGACACCCTACTCCTATCTAAAACCCGGGGAGGCCTACAGCGGGCCTTAAACCATTTTGAGGAGTTTTGTAAAAAAAATGACCTCCAGATAAACGTGGGTAAAACCAAGTTTATGGTTTTATCCAGGAAAAATCTAATACGCAGCAGCGTACAATTAAATGGGGTCAACTTGGAACAAGTTGAAACCATGACGTATTTGGGGGTCACCCTGGACCGTCGTCTGTCTTGGAAAGATCAAATAGCGACACAGCAATTGAAATTCGCCCAACTGACTGGATGCCTTCTGCGTGAGCAGAAGAAATCCATCACAAAACGGGTTATCCCCGCCTTGAGAATATATGATACCAAAATCAATGCAGCCACACTTTATGGGGCAGAGCTATGGGGGTTTATGGATCTTTCGAGTCTATACAGAACCCAGTGTAGATTTCTTCGTAACCTAGTAGGGTTACCACAATCAACTCCATCGATCCCTCTCTGTCATGATATGGGTTGTCCCCCAATCACGGATATGGCAAGATATAGAGTAGTGTCTACTTGGAGGCGCTTATGGACCACTGAGGATCTTGTACTGTTTGCAAAAGAGTTAGCAGAAGTAAAGGCTATGTGGGGCTCTGAGCGGATCCCATGGCTCCGCTCGGTGAAAAAGAGCCTGTGTGACATGGGCTTAAATCATCTGTGGGTGTCCCCAGATATTAATAACCTTCCCTCGAAAAAGGAATTCAAGGATTTATTTTGGGCCTCAGCCCGCCTCTACCTGGTACAGGCCTCTAGTTCTGAGGGTCTAACAGGGCGTTTCCTAAGCTTTAAGCTGGATCCTGCCCGTGAGACCTATTGGGATTCCATCACCAGGCCATTGGATAAAAAGCTTTATCATCAATTTCGGGTGGGCTCATTACCCCTGAATTCCTTTACCTCATCCTGGGGTAAAACTCCCTCAAGCTTCTGTAGTTGTTGCCCTAACCATAAAGAAACCGAGGGCCATTTTTTGTTTGCTTGTCCTCAATACACAGAACCCCGCTCCAAGTGGCTAAAACCCCTCTTCAAACGATTACCCTGTAGAAAATCTTCGGATGCAATATGGGCCCTAAAAACAAACACCTCTGAAATCATCGTGATATGTTTGGCCAAATTTTTAGGCTGGGCCTGGGCAATTAGAGTCAGAAAGAACCCAACTTTTTCGTAATTACATTCTGTAATGACTTTTGTGTGCCACTATATTTCTGGTATCAGGTTCATTTAATGTCTTGTGGAATCCACTAATGTTTAATAATCTTTTTATTGTGGTTTTAGCCTTAGTATACATTTGATAAAAAAAATTAAATTTGGTTCTTCATAATTGTTTGCATGTTGTGGTGGTTTTTTGATTTTCTTAAAAATGTTTTTATTCTGTCTTTTATGATTTTATTATCGAAATAAAGACATTAAAACCTGAACCTGAACTGCCACTGCCAACTGTCAACTGGCACTGTATAAGGAAAGGAAGGAAAACTTTCCTGTCAGAGTGACTGAGGGGAAGACCTGGGGAAGAACCTACGCAGGAGGATAGGCAGTGGGGGTCAGGGCAGGGTCTTATGATGCTGGAAATGACAGGGCCTAGAGTGCTGCTTTACAAGTATTGAGGCATCCTGTACCCCCCCCCCCACTGACCTAACCCCGCGGAAGGGAACCCCCAGGGACCACTTGAGGGGATTGGCTGAGGAGATCTAACACCAGCCACCAACTTAACCCCCTTCAAGGAAACAAGAAACCAAAGGGCGCAAGAAACATCACGCCAACAAGAAACTAAGCTTCTATTTACAAGGGCGCAAGAAACATCACGCCAACAAGAAACTAAGCCTCTATTTACAAGGGCGCAAGAAACCTAAAGCGCTAAGAAGATGTTAAATCATCACAGGACTTTTGAAGAAGCAAACAGGTATTGGCGCGGTACTGACCCTGCGTTTCCTGATGTCACCTGGGGTCTCCCTTGCTAACCTGCTACTGGGGTGTCACCTGTCCTGTATATCTAGCGCTGCCCTTGCTGACCCTGTGAAGAGCGCTGAAGTAATGGAGGGGGTTGCTGCCTTCTGAAGCGCTATATTTGCCTGAACTGCAGCACCCTGAACTGAATGTTATTAGACCTGCTGGTCTTGCCCCCACCTCGTGTGGGCCAAAGCGCTATAGCCCTGCACCCTGCTGTCTGTGAAGCGCTAGAATCCTGGGCGTGATTCCTGCCTGAAGCGCTATATTCTGTGGTGCCCTTCAGCAGCGCTACCTGGAATGAACTGTCTGCCGAGCGCTACCTCTGCTGTGAATTGCCTGCTATATCGTAGCGCTGTGAATCCTGAAAAGCGCTATCCCCCTGAAGCGCTGTGTCACCAAGAACTTCTGTGGATCTAGAAGTTGCTGCCTTCTGAAGCGCTGACTCCCTGCTCCCCCAACGCTCCTTTGCTGTCCCTGTGAAGAGTGCTGAGGTACTGAAGGGGGTTGCTGCCTTGTGAAGTGCTGTACCTGCAGGGTGCTATTATCTAAACCTGATTGCCTGCTGAAGCGCTGTCCCCAGCATTGCCTGTGGCCAAGCGCTGTCATGTGAGGAACTGAGGTAGTGCCCAGGGAAGCGCTGTAATTTCACTCCAAGCGCTTTCTTGAATGTCCCATAGAAGCGCTGTAATTGTGCCTCCAAGCGCTCTCTTGTAGGCCCCAGAGAAACGCTGTATTTTTTACCTTAAGTGCCCACCTGTTGGCCCCTATGTGCCTCTAGTGACGTGGAGGCCATTAAGTTACTGTTTATGCCTGAGGACAGGCTTGCCATTCATGAACTGTTTGGGCCCTGGTTCCGGCGTAGGCCTAAAGACATACTGAGTTCACCTGCGATGGCTTAGCCCTGCATAGGGGAGTCCAAGGCATAGTAAAATGCTCATTGAGTATGCTTTACTGAATTGCTTATTGAAATGTTCACCTTAATTAACAGAAATGTTTTACTAATCTAAAGCAAGGCCTGTGCTTGCTTAATGAGATGTTGCTCTCTAGCAATGAGTAATGTTCTATTTATAAGTTACTTAATGAAATGCCTATGCCTGATTCCTTCCCTGTAATGTTTACTCCTGATTAGGGGGATGTTACCTATGATTGGGGAAGAGTTTTGAAGTGGTTATTCCTGCTTGGAACCAGGATTATTCTGAACTATAGCAGTTTTATTACACCCCTGCCCCAGTGTTATAACCTCTACTTATTTACAGGATTACTCTTGGTTGCTGAAAGGTTTATGCCTGCTTAATGAAGGAATTATAATGTTGATCCTGGCCTGGGGGTGGAAACGCCAACAGCTGCATAATGAACTGTGTCTGCTGACTAATGAAACATTTATTCATGTTGGTTGAAAGGTGGAGCACATGCCCACAGTTATGGAGTGAGGTGCTCCTTGCTTTAAAAGAAATGTTTACATTTACTAAAAGGCTTTACATGCATAAACCAAGTCTTCTAAGCTCAGGCTTGCCTGTTAAAAATGGTTATCTCTGCCTTGAAGAGTTGTTAACTGTTGATTGCTGAGTAGGGGAACGTTAATGTTATAAGGATATAGTTACACTGCCTAATGAGATGTTTTATCCGCAGTGGCGTGTTTTTATTCCTGCCATAGGAGTTTCATTCCTGCCTAAGGAAATGGTTAATGAAATGTTTTACCCTCAGTGAAGTGTTTTACTTCTGCTAAACTGATCATCTCTATTGCAGGAAATGTTTTACCTGTAAGCTCCTGATTAATAGGGGGAAGGCCCTGCCTGTTCAGGCATCAGGTAATAGGATGGTGTGTGATGCCTAAAGAAATACTTTATGCCTAATGAAAGGTGTTGACCTCATTTGAGGCAATGTTTACTCCTGCCCAGGGAAGGGTCTCATACCCCTGCTATAACAGAGATCTACTTACACCTGCTCAATGTAGGGATTTCTACTTCCCTGATGGAATGTTGGTGTAGCCCTGATACAGTTAAACCTGCACAAGGGGATGGTTACCTAGATTGCAATGTTTTTTTCCTAGTTAGTGCTGGCTAATGCAATGGTTAGCTGGGCCCAATGAGAAGTTCTCCCAAAGGGATGCCCAACCTTGTTATATGGAATAATTATTCTTAATGAAATTTTTAATTCCTATTACAGGAGAAGAGTTACGGCCAATGTTTCATATTTAAGGAAATGTTTGAACTACACTTAACGAATTGTTTATTCCTACAGCGGGGAGATGTTTCTATTATGGAACTGTCCCTTTGTTTACCTGAGGAAATGGATATTGATGCTTAATGCAGTGTTGTTCTTATGACTTTGAGATGTATTCCTTTCAGGTACTGACCAAGAAGCAAGGCATAGGTCGGGCCTGTGTCCCACTAAAAATGTATTTAACTATTTATTGATCCAATATTTAATATTTATTGCAGAACGGATATTTATTCATCTAATATTGATCGCAAGTTTTGAGACACATGTATTTTAAATGAATTTATGATTTCCCTGATCCTGCTCTATCTATCTGATTATTTATCTTAATACAAATCACTTGTTTTTTTACAAGCTCTGGAGTGGAGTCATTTTATAACGTGCCCAGGTTTCTGTCTCAGTGTGAGTGTGTGCTGCATGATCGCTTAACACATGTGCTTTCGGATGCCTACCCGCTCGTGCCATGCTACCCTAGGGGACTGGTGACCCCAGTTCCAACAGGTAGGATACTTGTTTTCCCAGTGGCAGTTACCTGAAACCACATCCACTCTAGGAGGTATATCTCTCAAACATACAGAAGGAGTTTGGTTGGGGTCAAGATAAACTCCAAGGTCTCTTTGGTGTGCCCAACGTATGAGAGAATCCCCTTTCATGGAAACATAAATTTTACCAGCTGTAATTCTACCCTTAAAATCAATTGTACCCATGAAGTACCCCAAGAGATTAATGACTTGACCAGCATATCCCTTAGGAATTATGTCCGGCTTGAGTAATTTGACTTTTCCAACCAGACAGCTTTCGAAGAAGGTCTTGGGTATCAAGGTGATTCTAGCTCCAGAATCAAATAGCATATCAACTGAACAGTTTTCAATTAACACTCTCTCCATTGGACCATCCATATCAACAATGTTGACCTGAGATACAACAATATCACCTTGTGTTTGGTCAAAAATATTTTCCCATCCTCGTCGCCAAAATGTAGTGTCACCTCCAAATGAAGAGTAGGTAGACAGCAGTGATGGAAAAGGAGGTTTTATTGCAAGCAAGTATCTTGAGACCTCATCCACCAAAGTCCAGCTCCCAAATGGCTGGTTACTGAACATCACATTCTAAGAGTCTTCATTCTAGATTGGAACACACATAAACAGCAGTACAAGTAATAAGAATAACAGATTACATCTAAGGATACCGCACGGTGGCAACCCAAGGGGGCTTTGTGCACTACGTGATAGTGAGACAAACAGTGACGGCGCGAGTGACATAACGGTGAAAAAGCAGCGATCAGCGCAGACAAAGACATTTTTTTTAACACAATATATACAGATTGTAGGTTCCTCCTTGATGAATGAGTTATAGTAGTTAGTTTGGGAACCAAAGCAGGTAATGCGCCATGAGTTGCGCTGCAGTGCGGGTCGACGGCGTTTCGATCCAATTGATTTAGGATCTTCATCAGGAACGCCCCTGAAAAGTGACTCAGTTCACTGAGTCACTTTACCAACGCTGATGCGTCAAACCCCTGCGCCTGCTTGAAGCAGGCGTAAGGCTTGACGCACCACGTTACAGATAGGGCAAGTTGGAAAAGTGCTGGAGTTGCGTGCCGCATACAACACAACTTCAGCACTGCACCAACTTCACGCCCTAGATGCGACAAGCATCTGTTTATTCCTGCGCCATGGTGCGCCGAATTGTAAATGCGGCGCATCATGGGTGGCTCAAGGATAAACTTGCGTGCCGTATCTTTCCTGGCGCATCTCTGCTGATTTGCAGAGATGGGTCAGGCAACATAAATCTGCCCCCTAATCTGCCCGTGCCTGAATGTGGAAACAGAACCTGGGCTCATGTAAATCGTTCCAATACATTCGGGTCGAGTATATAAAATCTGCACACAAAAAAAATTATAACATGGCTCTGTTATGTTTGTTCAGGTCTATCCTATGGCGCTTGTGCCCCAGGATCATCTGTTGTATGTACTTTGCGGGGCCTGGAGTATTGCGGTAGAATTGATTGCTTCTGCGCTTTCTGCTTAGGGACTTTGGGACAGATTTACAAGAAAGTGACTCAGTGTAGAACACATGCCATTTGGCTGCGTCGCACGGAGTCACTTTAAATGCACAGGGATACGACATATTTACAACAATATGTCGCATCCCTGTGCTTCTCCCTGTGCTGCCGCACAAACTGCTGCCGTGCGCCGGAGCAGGCACCCTTGCACCATGGTGCAAGGATGCCTGCGTGGTGTGGAAATTGTTTTTGTGCACTTCCTGCACAAAAACAATCTGAAATGCTGTTTTACAACTTCTATGTGTGCTGCATTAGTACACATAGAAGTAAAAAAACGTCATTGTTTCAATGATTGTTTATGTGCATTAAGTGAACCCTTCCTGTACATAAAACAATCAGTAGAGGTGATTTCCTCTTTATATGTGTGCTGCAGAATGCAGCACACATGGAAAGAGGAAAAGAAAACTAGAAGAAATGAATACATCTCTCCTCGTTGTGCCTCCCTAAGCCTCCTCATGCGAGGCGTAGCATTCACACACATTTTTCCAGATTTACCATTCCTCATAAATCTGGAAATGTGTCTGGTTCCATGGGTGTTGCGTGGGAACACCTACAGCAACACCCATGGAACAACCCTTTCACGCAAAGTACTGCGTGCAAATGGGCCATATTTACAAGGAAAGGAAAAGTCACGCAGGGGGGCTTTTCTTGTCCTTGTAAATATGGAGCAGTAAAATGGGCCACCGTGCATCACAAAAAGTGACACACCGGTGGCGCAAGGGGCTTGTAACTCTGCTCCTTAATTTCACCATTTTTAGGTCAAGCTTAGATCGACCTGTAATATCTGTTCTGTGGGATTTGGCAAGCCCACTGATTGCTATTGGTTACTAATTATGACATTCAGAAATGCTTGCTACTTATTGGTACATTTCTGTCAAAGTCCTTCCTTTGTGTGTTCAGTTCTCTTTCCGACGATTTCACTCTGAGAACATATTAGTTGGCCATCACACAGTACAGTGTCTTCCCATCTGGCTATTGAAGGTCAGCGAGCTCCACCCAATGGTATTGAAGCACTTTCCAAGAAGAACATCAGTTACGTTGCAGGCGGACACATTTATTCTTGGATAGGCACAGGGAGATTAAGGGGCATATTTACAAGGGCTTTATCAAGCCAAAAAAGTGGAGATAAAACTATCGCCCTATTTACAAGAGGGTGCTAACATGCATAATCGCATGTTAGCACCCTTTTTTCCCAACGCCTCCCTTTGCATCTCTAATGAGATGCAAAGTGGGCGTCACTGGGCGTCCCCCCGGATGGACTACCGTGCAAATATCACTGATGTTAACATCACGATATTTACAAGGCTGCCCCAACATTTTAGCACACGTTAGATTTTGGAGAAAACCTCTGTTTTCTCCAAATCTAACATCTGCTAAAATGCAGACTTACCTATCCCCAATATTGGGGTGGATTATGCTGATACGACCCTGTGGGTCGTATCAGCATGGTTATCACCGTTTCGCAGGGAACATCGCTGGAAAACCAGCGATGTTCCCTGCAAAAGGGTGATAACCTCACTATCTCTGGAATTCTTACCCTTGGAGAAACACGTTGTTAATAATGTGCTAACAGGGCAGTAAATTCCAGAGATTGCCTGCGATAACAAAATTATCGCTAAGCACGGCCAGCGATAATTATTGCTGGCCGTTGATAATATGCCTCTTAGTTATTTGTTTTTTTCTCTCTCCTCTTGCCCTAAGAGATCCCTGTTTATTTACTTATTATTGAAAGAACCGTGATTTGCTAATAATTACAATTGCTGAGTCACTAATATTTACCATTGTTGAGCCGATGCTGAGGCTCAACACTGGTCCCCAAGCTCCTGAGTCAGCAGCTCTAACCCCTGAACCACAGCCTCTCCCTCTGAGGGCAGCATAGAAACGGGACAATGAATTACGTGCTTTTTCTTCTTCTTCACTATTCTTTAACTTCTGTTACAATGGGGCACGCACGCCACCATTATAACAAAAGTAAACAAACATAAGAAAAAAAATATATGGCTGCCATTTTTCCCCTATTTATTTATGTTAGTTACAATTGCGGTACTCGCGCTTTAGCTATAAACATTTGAAGCTAAAGTGCAGGTGCCGCGATTGTTTCAAAAGTAAGGAAATAGGAAAAATGCACATTTTCTATTTCCTTACTTTTGAAGCAATCGCGGCACACGCGCTTTAGCTTCAGATGTTTAAAGCTAAAGTGCGAGTGCCCCAATCGGCATTATGATTGTGGGGTGCCTGGCCTCTCCAGCCCCCACATATCAGCGGCCCTAGTTCCAACGTGCTTTCAGATAAGAGCCACGCTTTAAGGACAGTGATTAAAGAATGTCTCACAGTGACCCCTTTTTGTTATTATGCTGAGCGCTCTGTCTACATTACATAAAGCCTCCACAGGCTCAAATTACTCTTAATTATGTGAGTTGGTGCAATCGTGTTATTATTGGTAGTCCCGTTCCGCATCAACGAGGAATACGGAATTACAAAAAATACTCAGATTACTCTGGTAAAATTGAAGTTCCACCTAGGCCTTCCTAGAAGAAATGTGCACTATCCCTGAATAACTCTTTGCAAGAAATTGTAAAACTGAGCTGACAAACGTGGCAAACAACTACGTGTGTTCCTGCTAATCATAGGTGGCATCATAATTAATGGAAGAGTTGAGTCAGATATACCTGCCAGACCTACTAGAAGACGCATCACAGGCATCTCAACAATACATTATAGAATCCTATCCATGAATTATTCAATTTAATATCGGGAGTAAATTTGTTACATTTTACACACAGTGAACAAGCAGTTCTTCAAGTTACCTTTGAGCCCTTGCTGGAACAATCCTCTGAATGGTCCTTTGAGACTCGATATGGTCAGAGTGATGTTGACCCAACACATGGACAATTGCATTGGAACACCACTGACATAAAACATTTCAACAAGATGGCTAAAGCAAGTTTGGGCCTGATAGTTTGCGGAGGATTATCTCGTAACAGAGTATGAGAACTGTATATAAAAAATAACAAAGGAAATAGATAGTTCAACAAAAACACGAAAAAAGATTAAAAAAATTACATGAAAGATGCTGCAGATGGAAAATAATAACGGGCTCAAGTGCAAAAAAATCCTGCAATAATCTATAACTTGGAAGAAGAGATTATGAACTTTAGGAAAAATGGAAAATACACTGAATCGCTCAAAAGGGGTAGGAGTATGATGACATTTAGCACAAATTACATCAAGCCACTTTAAGAAAATACACAAGGCAGTTTTAGAGAATAGTTGCTCTAAACTGTTGGACAAAGAACTCTTGGGTTGTCTCTATCCCACCTGAGGCATGGATAGATTACATAAGCAAGTTAAACACAATGAAAATAGCTAAATCGTTGGAAGAAACAGCAGGTTATTCTTCTTAATCCCAGTATTCTGAGATGATCACTCCTCCAATGTGCAAACAAACAGAGAACTTTATAAAATGGTCCAGATCTTTAAGAGCCTTGGGCCTAGATCAAAAAGACCTGGCACATCTCCCATAAACAGCATCTTTTGTGGGGTTTTAGACATAGAAGCTGCACACATATCTGGCAATGAGATGTGACTTAGTAGGGCCCGACTAGCAATGTACCATTCGAGTGAGCCAATCAATATTGTTATATATAACATAGTTTTGGAGACATCTACTTTCTACTGCATATTAATAATTGAGGTATGCATAGCAAATAAAGGAAATATTATGTTTCATAATGTAGCACAGAAATACAATGGACAGTTCAAGTAATGAGTAAATACACAAAAATATCTTGAATACCTTTCCCATAAGACTAGTAGATTGGCAAATCTTTTTGACTAGTGTCCAAGGCAGCAGCTCGACTGCTTTCTTATGCCCCTCACAAAAATGCAAGATGGCTGCCGCCTACTCATGCTAAGTTAGGCTGACCTGAATTCGGCATTACTTTCTAATTATTAAAAAACACCCACGCTGTCGTATCATACAGTATATAGCACTGTACCCTTGCTGCTGCCTCCACAGGGCAATCTCATACAGGTCACAGTTGTGGATCACTGTTGCTGACCCCACAAGGTCATCTAGCGCAGATTATTTCACTACACCCTGCTGCTGCCTCCACAGGGTCATCTAATACAGATTATAGTACTGTACCCTTGCTGCTGCCTCCACTGCCACAGCTCACACTGGTTAAAAATCGACACAGTGCTGCTGCCACCACAGGGGAATAGCATTTTAGTGCTCCACTTTGCTGCTACCATTACTGCCACAACTTGTAAATGGTTATGACCCTACACAGGGCCGGCTCAAGGGCGGTGCAATCGGTGCCACTGCACCGGGCACTGACTTGGGGTGGGGGAATCAGTCTGCAAGAATATTCTCGTTTTAATAGCGCCTGCTGCCGCGTTCCTTGCCTCCAGCAATTTTCAAAAGTATAAGGCAACAATATCTCAATGGGATTCAATTGGACAGCAGATATATTTGCATGTGCAACACATTACAGAGGATCTGGACAAGAAAAGAGAGACTCACAATTTTTGGGTTTTTGAAAGTGCATATAGCATCATATATTTGAAAGGCAATATTGGCAAAACAATCAAAGAAAGTAAAATAGTGAACCAGTACTTATGGCAAGTAATGCGGTGGCAACCCAAGGGGGCTTTGTGCACTACGTGATAGTGAGACAAACAGTGACGGCGCGATTGACATATGGGTGAAAAAATAGCGATCAGCGCAGACAAAGACATTTTTTTAACACAATATATTCAGATTGTAGGTTCCTCCTTGATGAATGAGTAATAGTAGTTAGTTTGGGAACCAAAGCAGGTAATGCGCCATGAGTTGCGCTGCAGTGCGGGTCGACGGCGTTTCGATCCAATTGATTTAGGATCTTCATCAGGACCGGGTTGCCGAATAATGGAAGTGAGGGTGCGTTCTGGTCCAGAAACAGATCCCCGTTCTGGTGGGGACGGGAGGCTGAAGGATCCTGTGGTGGGGGGTGATCCAAGGGAGTCAAAAAGAGGGAAAAGGCCTAGTACTGTGTGTCGTGTGAAGAACAAGGTGGCCTAATGCGGGAGGAAGAAAAACGGGAGGAAGAGGAGGTCGCCGGTGTAGTTGTTTAACCTCGAAGTAGACTTGGCAAGTTGTGGTAAGGATGCACGAACAGAGCCCCTTTCAGGTGGGATGGGATTAAAACAGTGTCGGGCGACCTGCTGAGTAGTCCCGGTGTGGGCACCATGGGCACCCGTGTTTGCACCGGATCCCGATTTGCTAGTCAGATTCTTTGACCGCCGCCTGACCGCCAAATTTCTGATGGCGCTCACTCCACACGCCCACGGTGCCCGCACCGGGACCGGGACTACTCAGAATATTCTGAGGCAGCGTGATTGGCACCACCATATTTTGTGAAAGACAGGTATCATCGTTTCCTGTTTGGAATCCGGTGACATGAATGACTGTTCAACCAGTGACCTCACACTACAAGAATAGTTTGGAACCAATTATAGCCTATGTGAGAGATTCTAAACATAGCTATGAGCTACTCGATGTGGAATGACCATTATATATTCCTCATGTTTAATCATTCAAGAATATTATTCAAACAAATGTTTACGTCCCACGCTTTCATTTAATCGGATTTCATAGATTAAAATACGTACCTATCTTCATGAAGAGTTCCTTTGACTGAATTATTCGTCCGGGTCAGAAGAAGATAGAAAGTCAAGAATATAGGGCCCGATTCACAGAATTAACTTGACTCAATCCTAAACTTACTACTATTTTTTTATTCACAGAATGCACTTACTACTTTTGGCATTCTCATAATGAACTTACTACTTTTGGTATTCACAGAAGTTGGGATTTTGTCTTAAGTCTGTCTTAAGTTTGTTTTAAGACAAACTTAAGACAAAATCCTAACTTGAGGTGCCATGTGGTGGGTTAGTGCCCCTGGGATGAGGTGCCATGTGATGGGTTTGTGCTCCTGGGATGAGGTGCCATGTGGTGGGTTTGTGCCCCTGGGATTAGGTGCCATGTGGTAGGTTTGTACCCCTGGGATTAGGTGCCATGTGGTGGGTTAGTGCCCCTAGGATGAGGTGCCATGTGGTGGGTTTGTGCCCCTGGGATTAGGTGCCATGTGGTGGGTTAGTGCCCCTAGGATGAGGTGCCATGTGGTGGGTTAGTGCCCCTAGGATGAGGTGCCATGTGGTGGGTTAGTGCCCCTAGGATGAGGTGTCATGTGGTGGGTTAGGGCCCATGGGATGAGGTGCCATGTGAATTGTTAGTGTCCATATAAGTAAACTTAACATGGTGGCTTCGTACCCTAGGAATGCCATGCACTCTGGTGCACAGCTGTCAACTTTTCAGATGCTTATATGTGACATCTCCATGTTTTTGCCAAGCTTATTTGAGAAATATTAATGCCATATATGGAACAACGTGAATGACACTTAATCACGAGTGTTTCAATATAAGGAAATGTATTTCACAACCTATCCCAGTTTGTGTGATGCGAGGCTCTAGAAATGCCCTTACAATATCTGCATTGTGTGTAATTTGCTTGTCATGTGCCTCTGTTCCAAAGTGTGCAACGTATGCTTTGCACTGCAATGTCAGAACCTGGCTTCTGTACTGAAATGTGCATCATATCAAGGCCAGGCATGCGGACTGTGATAGGCTGCGGTTTCTAGCCAAATAATGCCTGAGTGCAATTTTGAATTAGAATGCTTTCACCCACTACTGGCTTTTGTACGCAATACCATATTGCATTCTGGGAATTGTAATTGCCTTTATATGTGCTGTTGGCTACAAAGGCAGAACTGACGGAAAATCAGTGCAAAACAGCAGCCCCTTTGCACCGTGAAATGTGGGTGAGTCCTGACTCACTTCAATTCAATTCATCTTTATTCGGATGTGAAAATTCATAAAAGATACCAATAGCATCTTACAAATAAAAATCAAGGGGCCAATACATTCTAAATCACTTTTTATCCAAATTTACTTGGTTGTGTTCCCTAATACAAGAGAAACGTCTGCACATCCAATAACACCGTTTATACACGTGTAGAATCAATAAATATTGTTACAAAGCAAGAAAGAAGAATCGGGTGCCCAATACCCTTTATACACCAACTACCCAATGGCGTAAACTGCACAAAAACCTTTTGTGCAACATAAACATACAACAAAGAAAAGCGAAATATAGCAGCACACCTCTCTTCTTGATAATAATGTCCTATTTTACTCAATGTAGTTATGTATGGACTAGAACATGAAAAAACAATTAAAGTCTGGTTAAATATAAAGGGATCCCAAACTTTCGTTGATCTTGATGTTCTTTTATTCACAAAATTTCATTAAAAGTTCCCAGCACCCAGCTTGCCGACACGTGTTTAGTCTTTTACAGACTTTTTCAAGGCTGGAAGTATTAAAAACATATATATCCATCATTCACATTTTGACATAACATATACAGTGTATAAAAACAGCACATAAATATCTAACATTGCAACATAGACATTAATTACAATATCACATGTATATACATATATATATATATATATATATATATTCCACGAGAACAACCAACTCCTTCTGGATCTCCTTCGACCCGTGAGAGGTGGCGTGCGCGTCGGCGGAGTAAAGCCGACAAATTTCTGCTTTCTTAACCAAAGTTCGTAAAGCACGCTCTCAGGACACAAAACAAGGTATCACACAATCTCCATAGTGCTGTTTATTCACAACGCGTTTCGCCGACAAGACGGCTTGATCACGTGAAAGAATGCTGTAACATTATTGGTATTTGTTGCCTGTGTGTCCATAGACATCAAAACAAGACTTACGTATTGTGGAACATGAAATTAACAATAAAGTATTATTAGCATACAGAAACCTTAATTAAGAATAAGCATGCAAGTCATATTCATGAATATTCATTTCAGATAAGTTCATCCAAACATAGAAAACTTTTAATGCAATTAATAATCACACCTCGTACTTCACCCTGAGACGTGTCTCAAAAATTGTCTATATATTGTATCAAATATTAAATCAAAAACGTAAGAAACACAAGCTCAGGAGTCACACTCAATTGTCATAAGGCATGATCAACATTACTTCATGTATGTCGCCCATGACGTGACTCCTCCCATTCTCACTCTAAATGCGTGTGAGATGGAAGGTCGGTTCCCAACCTTAACGTTATCAATGTAAATCAATGTACTTCATGTATTCAATTGAAACCTCGTATTGGCCAGTGCCATAAGCTTATGAAAGTCCTATATTCCGATAAGGACACACAGTTCTAGCATGTAGGTACTGGCAAGTGCCCGCAAATCAACAGAATCAACTTTTGTTTAGTTACCGTCCATCACAATACCATAGTTTCAGCATACAGTGCCCAGGTGATGAAGGAAACAGAGAAGGGGAGAAGTCCCGTGAGGTGAAGTGCAGATTATGTGGGCCCCCTCTCTTGCTCCTGAAAAAATTAAACAGATACATCATTAGATTAAAAAACATTCTCATAACCATAAGGCTAAAAAACATCACATCTCTAAGGTATGGAAGAAAACTTGAGAACTGTACATGTTATACAAAATCTATAATACAATACATTATATTTTCAGATGCACGGCTAGTTCCTCATCTTGATTCAGGCCTGCGGGGGCCTTGCTCTGGAATTCAATAATAAGTCTGGACTCCCTCTGGCGTAATTTTAGAACCCTGTTTCCACCCCTAGGGTTTTTTGTTACTTGTTCCAGGATGATAAAACTCAAATCCTTGACATTCGAGAAATGCTGTTCTCTAAAATGTCCCGGGGGGATCAGATGTGTTCTAAATCATGGAAATACCAGGACTCTCTAGTTCTTGTCTTTTGTTTCCACATTTTGATCATTAGCCTTTGTATTGCATAGTGCACCTGATGCACAAATATTAAAGGGAGGTATCTATATGTCTATATGTCCCTGATAATCTGTATCATGTGATTTCTCTTTTGTGGTGTTCTAGATAAGGAATTTAGGAACACCTAGACGTAATCATTGAGAAAAAAAATGTTTACCCCATTAGACAATGCCACCATGTGTGAGGACATCCATTCAGATAGAATTCCAATGTAACTATCTACCCTTAGATGGCAGAGGATAATGAAGGGTACCCAATTGAAGAGATTAAAAGTATTGCCTTTGAGAATGACAGTGTATTCTAGACCAGAATTGTCCTATGGCGTATGGCCACTCCCTCGCAGATTGCAGGCCACCTGCTTGCAGTCCCCTTGTTAAATACAATGAACTGTTTTTGTTCTAAATTGAAGGAAACTAACAACTGTGTCACATTTCCTACGTCACTAGGTTCTGCGGTATCAAGTCATAATAACCTGCAGAACACTGATTTAAGCCTAATTCCCATCAGTGACAGCTACAGATGAGGGCCGGACATCTTGGCCCTACAGTCACAGCACCCAGAAAGTAGCAAGGCTGGACAGCGATCGCCAGCACGCCATCAATGGTATCTCCAAAGCATCGTACTTTCTCCATCAGACGGCATTGGACATCACAGAACCAGAGTTTCAGTGCAAAAGAGTGAAAGGCTTCAGTTTTCTACCTGTCATGTGCTGGTAAACTCTGACAGTGTGCAGTCCCTTGAGCCCCTTGGCCTACGTTTTAGCTACACACCCCCTTTTCTTTGCTTCAACGGAAGGGCAGTGCACCGGAGGATCCAAGATTGGCAAAAGGCACTACATTGTGGTACCCATGAGGAAAGGAAAAATTAAATGAAAGAGCAGCCCAAGCGTCATCTGACACTAAATAACGAGTGTTGGAGCCTGAAAGTGTTGCTGAGTGTGAAAGTTTGTTGCTCTTTCCCGATTAATAGTACTTGGGTCTGCACGTGATGATCTGTGCCCACGACCAATGAAGAGCACAATATCTGTAGTGTCTGCCGCAGAGGAGATACACTGGTGCACTGCAATGAGACATTGAGACTTTCGAGTGAGCTGTGAGTGTTTGCCAGGACGGCACTCCAACGGATACTGAGAAAGACTATTTTCATGGAAGGCCTGAATCAAGAGGCACAATGCGACAATGGAAGCAGATTTGATGGACGATAGAAGCCTACCAGAGAGGCTTAGAACGGACTTTGGGTATAGTTGTGGTTGCACAAGTGTTTCCAGTGCCACTGTATGAAGTGGGTGTTGGATATGTTCATCCAAAATGGTCCTGAAGTAGTGTTCTTTCTGTATTCTGATAAAGGATATTCCCATTTCACCTAGCAATGAATTAGGATTTGCCTGCGTAATGGCAAAAGGAGGGTCTGAGGTAATTCAGTTTCAACGCCAGTTTGTATTCCGTCGCCATTTTGTGTTGCCCTCACTCAAGCAGCTTGGTAAACTGAGAGTTTTGCCCTTTGTACTGCCACGTGTCAAATAACCTCCCCTTCTTGTTGTGAAGCCAATTCCAGGAACTAGCCAAACTGACTAATCCTTGTCTAGACTGACTAATCCTTGTCCCAACTATTTGTTGGCCTTCAGTATTCTTTCCCTGCCTTATCTTATCTGTTGGCCCTTCGGTATTCCTTCCCCGCATTATCCTATTTTGCAAGTTGTCCTTTGAAGCACACAAACATGTCCTGCCATTACTGATTGACCTATAGGTGCTGTCATTGAATGACTTATGGAGTTGGGCAAAAACACGACTCAAGGGGGACGTTCTGGTTACATGATGCCTTGTTTTGAATGTTTTCCTATTGGCTAATATTTGGCAGATCTTGCATGTCCATATTAGGCTTTTTGCATGCTTGTATGAGCTAGGACTGCCCCTTGCTTTTATGCCAAGTATGTAACCCTCACATATATAAGGCCCCAGTGTTCTGTACTCTTTAGACTGCCTCATTCAGTTGCTAAGGCTTCTGTGTGACGTAGTCTCACTCATTTGAGTTTAATAAAGATGTTCTTTTATATTCCAGCTTCTGTGCCAACTTCTTCTTTGTATTAGTGAGAGCCCTGAGAAGGAGTTTTGATTTCTTCATGTCTAAATCTGGTCATCTCACCGAATGGGATGGCCCAGACCTGCGTTTTTGGATGTGCACTACTGGCATGCAACACAGAGTTGCATGCTGTGTCTTTTCTAAAAAGCTTATATGCCAGATTTCCACTCTCAATGAATAGTGTTACATCTAGGAAGTCAACACTTTCTTGACTGCTGAAATTCAAATTATACTGGTTTTTATTGATGTAGCGCATGAATGTCTCTAACTCCAGATTACTGCCTCCCCATACCATAAAAATATCATCAGTAAATCTACACCAATAGATTATCCGATTGGTGAGTTCTGGCAGGCATTGTCTCCAGATGTGTTGCTCCTAAAAAAAAAACATATAAATATTTGCAAAAAAGGGCAAAAATTTCGCCCCCATTGCAATGCCTGAGTGTTGTTGGTAGGATGGTTAAATGGTTTGTAAAGCCACATTGATGCCACAAAATATTCAAGCATTTCTCACAGGGTGCTTTTGAGGCTACTAGTATATATCCGATACTGTCCCTACTGTCTACATTAACCATATAGTTGGTACCTAATGTCTGCATAAACCATATAGTAGGTATCTAGTTGTCCTGAGATCAGATATACCTATGGTATTACCAAAGTTATGCCATGTGTTGTCTGGCTATATTTTAATCCCTTAGGAATACATGTAGCTCCTGATCTGTGTTGGGCCCCAAATCTACTGCCCTAAGTCTTATCAGCCATTTGGCTTCTGTACTTCGAAGGGCAGTGGTCCTAACACCATTTACGCCATTGGGTAGTTGGTGTATAAATGGTAGTGGGCACCCGATTCTTCTTTCTTGCTTTGTGACAATATTTATTGATACTACACATGTATAAACGGTGTTATTGGATGTGCGGACGTTTCTCTTGTATTAGGGAACACTACTACCCAAGTAAATTTGGATAAATATTGTTTAAGTGAGTCCTAGCACTTCAGTTCTTTGTTTTTTCAGTACACGTGGTCTGAGTGAGGAGACTTACTGGACAAATTACTAAAGTATATTTACAATCATGGCCAACTTTGAAGATGACAGGGACAAGGTTTTCAATGATATATTCTTAGATAAAGGGATTCAGAATAAGCCAAGGACAGTAAAAGAAGACAAACCGCAGGGACTTAAACAACTCTTTATAAAGCTGGAAAGACTCCGTAAATCGGAATTGTCCAGGTGGTGGGACTTGACCACATTTGGTTTTTTTAAAAATATTTTTTATTTAACAGTAAGACAAGAGGAGGCAGTACAGATATCAGGTGTCAGCCAGTAAAATGCAGAGCAGGGACAGGTGGGGGAGTAATACAGACAAATAATCATTATAAAGGAACACATAGCGTATCGCGATTACGGATATTGGAGATAGGGGAATAAACAGTCTATCAGACGATCCAAAACCATCCCACCCGCGAGACCCCGTCCTCAATGATACAGGATAATTAAAGCCAGTTTGGACACCTGGACAATAAAGGATCCGTGGAGAATAAACAGCCCACCTCTCGTAGAAAGGAAAAAGGAAAAGGCAAAAGGGCCATAGAACAAAACAAAGACAAAATAAAATACCCCTCCCCTAAGCCCCCACCCTGCACCCCTGCAATGGCTACGGCCTAACCCCACTAGCAGCGTGCCTGTTGCCCAAGAACTACCCTAAAGGAAGGGAAAGAGTTAAAGTGGAGGAGTAGAAAGCAAACACACTCCCGGTCTCCCGTACCCCCCGCCAATAGCGACCACCCCGAGACGTAGTAAAACCAATATTCAGTAAAATATACAAACCAGTCTGGGGAGTTTAGTCAAAAAACCACCCAACTCCCGTCACATTATAGGCACAACCCCAGCATAGCATAAAGCTATTTTATCAAGCCCAAGCGATCAAGTTCAGTCCGGGCCAGTACGGTCTTTCATATGAGTCTTTCTCACTGGAACCGCCATCTTGATGGAAAAGGCAGAGCGTTCACAAAAGTTCATGTCAGTGCTGCAGGATCGAAAACAGGATAAAAGTTCACAAAATCCACCAATCGAACGAGGAAAGGTGTCCAAGAACAGCGAGTATCTCCAACAGTCACTGAGGAACTGGTTACCACACAGAAGACCGTCTATAAACGTATTAGGCGTCAGCAGAATCGGGCAGGAGACGCTGGCGATAAACACGGGCTGGCTTGTTGTTAAGTGGGAACCGCCAAGGCTCATTAAATCCGGGATCTGCACGGGGACCTCGATCTCAGGCGTGCAGTGCACCGCTGGTACCACAGCTAGCTGGAAACTGAATGAAGAATCGTTCTCCGGTCCCAGGATACCGTCCACTTTCAGAATCAGTGTCCGGAACACAGCGATAGTGTGCGAATGGAGCGCCCCAATGGCGGCCATGACGGCCTGCAGCGATGGCGTGCCTTCCGTCCGCCCCATCCCCTCTCAATTGGCGATAGAGCAGGACTTGAACCCCGGAGGCCGGCTACTCTGGGGTAACAGGCCACACAAATCCGATGTCGAACAGTCGGCGCTCCTAGTCTTGCAGAATACACCTTTGCCGTAGGCGAGGGCCCCAGTCGGTCGACACCGACAGGGTAGCAAGGTCTCCGGGCACCAGACCCCGACCACGGCAGCCGGTGTGGCACGCTGGTGTGTCCGCGGTGTAGACCGTTAACAGGGTCGTTACCAAAAATCAACAAGTCACGGCACACTTCGGGAGACCGGGCTCAGTCCAGGTCTCACAGCCGATGTTGATCAATTCCGACCCGGCTAGGCTAGAAATCGAGTCCCCGGCTTCCACACGTTGTTAGGCCGAGAATGGAAACACGGCGTATCATCGTCAGCTGATAAGGTAGAAAACTCGGGATTGCACCTTTAGAAGCAGAAAACCTTCACGAACACGGGAGTCTGGCGTGAGTTCAGGATTAAAGGCAGGATATTCGAGCTGCTGGCGGAGGTCGGCGGAGCCGGGAGCTTACGCGGCCATCTTGATTGCTGGCGTAGCTCCTCCCCGGACTTGGCCACAGTGAAGAAATATATAGAACTAAAACAAATTCCAAGGGGACTATGAGTGATCATTTTCCCCACATTTGAGGACCTTGATCCTGACTTATTGGGGGAGTGGGAGAACCTCATATCAGGATCTTCATTGGGTATGATGGATATTCTCATCCGCCATGCCGAGCGTAAAAGAGCTAAGCTACTGACAGAAATAGACATGGTGGAAGAAGAAATTACCCGTCTCAACTTGTCAGATCAGACAGAGAAAAACTACAAAATCTTAAAAGATGTATTGAGCTCACACCAAAATTATCTTAGAGATAAAAATATCAGAAAACTCAAGAGGGACAAGATGGACTATAAAAATGGCAGGGTATTTACCTTTGCCAAAGGTTTTGATGAGGTTAAACCCAGGAAGGGAACAGCTGCACTTAAGGATACCAGAACTGATAACATCATTTCAGCTAGTGAATCGGACATCTCGAGCTTAGCCAGTGAGGTTAGTGACGTAAGAAGTGAGACGTCATCTATTGCAGGAACCCCACGAAATATTACCCTTGCCTCATTGTTTTTATTAGAACTCCATCGGTACCGCGAAGGTTACCAAACCAGACTTCAACCGGAAATTCACAGGAGGAAAAGAACAAGGAGGGGGGGGCAGGAAAAACCGGAATAGAACAAAATCAAAGAGTGACAAGATCAGTGTCACATGTACTGAAAAAATAGATGACGCAAAAGTGATTAATAACAATGTTGTTATGGAAAATAGAGCTGATGTGGTCAATAATGATATTTCTATTGTCAACCTATCACAAATTGACTTGACTGTCTCTGAATAAAATGTTTTGCAAAGTTTTTGTCCAATGTCTAAACCTGATTTCACTAACCTGCATATTGAGTTATATAAATTTGTTCGCAGATTAAAATTGAAAAAATTATTTGATGCAAATAAAAAACCTTGCACTATCCCGTTGTATACTGTTAATGGAAGGGGACAAACGATTCATGAAATACAGGCTGTTCAAACATTGTTACAACTAGATGATAGTTTAGAAACTGTGCCCAGCATCAAAGAGATCATGCAAGATCTGGACATTGAAAGTAATTTGTTAACAGATAGTGGGCTTAGGAGAAAATCGATAAGGGGCAGATAAGGGGGGTAATATTGTCCTTATGGACAATATTAACTATATGGCAGAAATTGACCGTCAACTCTCCGACATAGATTCCTACACCCACATTGCCTACAATCCAATTACAGATATCAATCAGCGACTCGAAAGGGTTTTAAGGTATTGGTACAGTGCAGGCTTACTGTCGGATGCAGAACTCAAATGTCTCTACATTGCAAATCCAAGATTGGCCTATATATATATATATTGTCAAAAATCCATAAGAGTCAAACGGCCCCCCCAGGTCGTCCTATAATATCAGGAATTGGGGGGCCGACGGAACAAATTTCAGAATTCATTGATATAACGCTACAACCGATAGTTAGAAACCTCCCTTCATTTATTGAAGACACCAAGGATTTACTTAATAAACTAGAGGATCTTACTTGGTCACAGGAATTTATTCTTGTGACACTTGATGTCTATGCTCTCTATACCTGCATTCCAATCGATAAGGGTATGGCAGCACTAACTTACTTTCTCTCTAAAAGAGATGCCACCCTGTATGATCATACACAGATGATCCTAGATCTTACACGATTCAGTCTTGACAACAACTTTTTTAAACATCAGAACACCTGGTACCAACAACACGCAGGCGTTGCAATGGGGGTGAAATTTTCGCCCTCGTTAGCAAATATTATATGTTTTTTTTGCTAGGAGCAACACATCTGGAGACAATGCCCGCCAGAACTCACCAATCGGATAATCTATTGGTGTAGATTTATTGATGATATTTTTATGGTATGGGGAGGCAGTAAAATAATAAAAAATCTTTTTCTTTTACCCATTGATAGAATCACATTGTTTGTATATGCATGCCAGTAGTGCACATCCAAAAATGCAGGTCTGGACCATCCCATTTAGTGAGATGACCAGACTTAGACGCAATTGTAGCACGGATGATAAATTTCAATAAGAATTAGAACTCTTAAAGAATAGATTCCTAGTGAGGGGCTATGATAAAGCCCTTCTTAACAATGCACACACTAGGATCAACAAAACTGAGAGAGCAGAACTACTCAAAAAGAAACAAAAAAAGAAAGAGGCATATAACGACAGGGTTGCATTCATTACCAAAAACAATTCTAGCAGCTCACAGATATATGGTATTTTGAGGAAACAGTGGCACCTCCTGAAATTGGATCATGACTTGGACAGTTATACCACCAACAAGCCCTGTATCATTTACAAAAGAGGGACGACCCTACGCAATCTGATAAGTCCATCCAACATCACAGGACCAGTCACATCTAGTAACAACACCTGGTTACCCAAGAAACCGGAGGGTTTCTACAAGTGTACCAAATGCAACACTTGCCACGTTTGCTGAAGACAAAAAGAAAACTTTCTGTTACAACACGAAACAAATACACCACATACGCGATTTTATTAATTGCAACACAAAGTATGTGGTATATTGCATCATCTGTCAGTGCAACCTAATTTATATAGGGAGCACAATACGACCTCTTAAGGAGAGGATTCAAGAGCATATAAGAGCGATTAGGAACCATAACACCAACTACCCGCTTGCAGTACACTATAATTCCACTCATGCAGGGTCAGAAATCCGAGCAATCAAATTTCATGGAATTGCTACAGTTGATGCAGATCCACGGGGTGGGGATAGGACCACTGCCCTTCGAAGAACAGACGCCAAATGGCTGATCAGACTTAGGGCAGTAGATTTGGGGCTCAACACAGATCGGGAGCTACATGTATTCCTAAGGGATTAAAATATAGCCAGACAACACATGGCATAACTTTGGTAATAGCGTAGGTATATCTGATCTAAGGACAACTAGATACCTACTATATGGTTTATGCAGACAGTGGGTACCAACTATATGGTTTATGTAGACAGTAGGGACAGTATCGGATATATACTAGTAGCCTCCAAAGCACTGTGTGAGAAAGGCTTGAATACTTTATGGCAACAATGTGGCTTTACAACCATTTAACCATCCTGTGCCTAATTTTCTGTGATACTATATTCTAGCATTACAAGTGAATCTTTCATGTTGCTTTCTATCGACTATTTTCTTATGCTTCAACATGTGACATATCTAACTCCGCTTAGCACTATAAGCTTCTGCCTCTCTTTGCTATCCTTCATATTCTGGTGTTGCAAAACTTTTAAATTAGGCCATCACCCGTTCCCCAGCAGGTATGATATATTTGGGACAGATCTAGCCATCCATAAGATAATCAAACATCAGTGTTAACTTACCGATCATGCGACACAAATCCTAAATACTCGTTTATATATAAATAAGGTGCTGCTGGTGGACATGTAGCATGCTGACATTCAGTAGCTCCAAATTATGTCTGGTCTTGTTGTTATGAATGGAACAGAACATGTCCCTTATTTATGATATGTGATGCACTGTAGCCTTTATTTATCTCAAAACCTGATAGTTTTGGAAACCACTGAATCTGCAGTGTTATCAGTTTTTCGTTACCTAGTTAGGGGGCAGTACTTAAAGCACGAACTATGTCATCATAATCATCATAATATGAATGATGGCTTGATGTTAATATTCTTCTACATGTACTGAGAAAGGGGCTGTTGGCTGATATGAAGTTGCTCTAGCGTATGTCTGGTGTTTGGTAACAAAGCTAATAGAACGTGGCTTTTGTGTGTGACATGCGATGTATTATAAATTCAATGTTAATTTAATTTTTATTCAATTTTACTTATTCAATCATCTGACATATATGCAAACACCTGAATTTGCAGTCGGAATAATGCTTATTTTCAAGTAAGTTGGCAGTACCTTACAGCACGCGAACTAAGTTATCAACAATCCGTTAATACTCGACACTACAAAGATGGCCACCAGCCAACTACAAAACATATTGCCCACACCGTCATCCGCTCCCCATTGCATTGTATACACTTGCCCATATAATGATTACACAGGACACATTGTTATGGGCAAAGAACTGCTGCAGGTTTATTTTCATACAATAAAAGTATGACGTTTTAGTGGTTTATCTTATGGGCGATCCAGGGCAGGCAGCCCCTTGCTGCCCCGCCCGCCTAATGAGCCAGCCAGCACGGTGGGTCGACGCCCGGACAGTGCAGCACCTTGTAGATCCTAATCTTATACTCCCGCCCCTTTCAGGGCAGAGCGGTATGGCACACCCCCGGTTGGTTCAGGCCCGAAGGACTAACAGCCCGAAGGACTAACGAGGCGCCGTCATGGTTTCCCAGAACCTCCTGCGGCTCCAGGTCTTTGGCTCAGGCACCCTTACTGTGCCAGGCAGAGGTACCCTTACTGTACCGGTCTGCCGCTGAGGTACCCTTACCGTACCCGTCTGCCTCCAGATCGCCCTGTAACTCCGCCACAGCTCTGAAGGAGGCTACCGTCGATGACAGAGCCCCCCCACCTCTATGTTCCCTACTTGCACCCCACAGCTTCCCGGGCATCCTGCACATCCAGGAGGAACATATCCATCCCGACTTTGCCACATTGACCAGACAACTTCATGGTTATGTTCAAATTATCCCTGGTGCCCCTGACAATGGCGTCACAACAGGTCTGAAGGAATAGTGTAAGGTGTCCCTCTTAAGCCATTGCACCTTTCGTGAAGTGCCAACCTACAGATGGCCGGACCCTGCTATCCGCCTGTGACCCTGGATACTTATACCAGTAATGGTGTCGCACTACCAGATGGTGGGTCACATGTCTAGCTATAGCCCCTTCATGGTCTATTCGCTGGGGACCCATCAGTGTCCCTGCCGAAGCTGTTTCACCCTCTGCGGCCCTATAAGCCCTAGCCCATCCCTTAAAGACACCTCACCGCCTGCTCTCCCCCACTGCCTCGTGATGGGGATTTTGGGCCCAGCACCCTTTATCCCCTTTGCAGGCTCCAGCTAGTGTGAGCGGCTGTCCCTGACCTGCGAGGCGCACAATGGCCATCTCCCACCTTGGGGACTATCCTGACCTTCAGGCTCTCGTACCGGTGTTATTATCTGGGTTGGGATATCTCATGGGCGGTGGGCTTGAGCATCCGTTTCTTGGTGCATGCCTGCAACCTTAATGTAATCACCTTAGTTGTGTAAGCCCCTGCCTGGCAGCAAGCTTAGTTAGGCCCTTGTTGAAATCACCTGCCTGTGCATGCCGGCCAAGCTATCTACCTAGGCGTCCTGTTCCTAGCTGCAAAGCTTACCTCTCTTGGCATGTTACTAATTGTCCCCCTCATGCATTGAAGGCTTTTTTGAGATCTACTTAGACAATCTCCCTTCCAGTACCGTGCAGAGTAGCTATCCCGTCAGACTCGTGACCAGTCACCCTATTGGGCATTCGTTGGATCCCAGGCGGTCGTTTGATATGCGCACTGTTCAGATGTAATCCAGTTGGGCAACTTGGAACACTCTTACTTTTTCACTATGCACATTCGGGCATGTAAATACCGCCTAAGAACTCCCCACCCTAACCTGAATAACCACTAATTAAATTGACTCAGGCCGTACGCTTACTGGTGCACCTAGCCCATGGCCCTCCACTTCGTGTTAACCCTGCAGTTCGCATTGAGACTGTTATTACCTGCCCCCATCTAGACATGGAGCACACATCTTCAACCAGGCCAACTGTTTGCTTACTGCATGCTTCTTAGTTGCCTAACTTAAATAGGCTACCGAATAGCGCAAACTCCCCCGGGGATCAAGGTGCTTTACAATCGCACCAGTCGCATTACAGAGGCACACATTTTTTAATTCTGAGCCTTTCGCCGGACTATACCCTGGGTCTACAGCTTCAGAGTCGGCCGCCCTAGCCGCTAAGCTACCCTCGAAGAGCGATAGCTTCCTTGCCTAGCCAGCTGAGAGCTAGCCTCCCCCACCCATGTCCGCCCCGGTCTCAATTGCCCTGTGTGACATTTCCATCTCTTCAATGCATTATGAGTGACCTTAAGGCTCAGAATGACCTTTATTGCTGGCAATAAAACAATGAGGATGCGGGAGACCCCTTACAGTAATTACTAACATTTGCCCGCAAGAAACCTAAGATGACCATGGATTGGGCCGCCCTTATGGGATACCCGATCTCGCAGTGTGCATGTGTGAGACAGACATATGTACGATACTTTGGGAGACACACTGCCTGGTAGGTATGAAACTGACGTAGCTCAGATGGAGCAGGGTATAAGAAATGTCCACAGTCATTCCGAAAAGCGTGGGGGCACCCCGTTAAGGCTTACCATCCTAGCCCGGAGCACGCCTTGGCAATTCCTTCTTCCGTTCCCACCTGTCCTTGTCAGAGTGGTGCCCATGTACTTGATCTGATTGTCCTGCTCCAAGGCGTGGTTTGACCATTATCACGTGAAACCCAAGCGTTTCTGAAAGAAAGATCACAACCATGAAAACCGCCCTTAATCAGCACTGACCGGTAAGCCTATTGCTAACTCGATCGCCAGGATCAGACCCATTACTTGCGCTCCAGTTGATGTAGAAAAGACTCATTCCAGTATTGCACAGGGATGCATGATGTGCCCTGACTCACCATTTGTTTAAGACAACGCATTACTATCTGTCACAGGGGATGCCGTATTTGCCCCCACCCTGCCAATGCTAATCGATCGAGCACCCCAATTTATTTCTTAGTAAAACAACAAATAGCCCAGACTCATCAGTTGTTGTAAGAGGGAAAACAACCCATTCTTGCACAGGATTTACCTTCTCTGCTCAGAATCACCAGTCGACTACCAATGTATTACTTACATGGGGCGTAACCTGCGCGCCCTCAAACAGGGACAGTAGTGACTCCTGGGAGGAACCTGGGTGGACCAGACCCTAGCCCACTGCCCCCCCCAGTGTGCATGACCCTTATACCTGTTGATATTTCTGGTGGCCCCCCATGTGAATCGGGCGGTACTCCAGCGCGGTTCCTGCATGTGGGGCATCAAACATCTATTAGAAGCCCTACCCCCCCTAATATACCACTATGTATTCTCCGCAATGAGGCAGGGGCCCTCAATATCCCCCATGTTGCCAAGGCCAAGCCTGTTTGTCAGTTAAGAGAACTAGCTTGCCCCGATGGATTCTCGGAGAAGTTGGGTATGGCCGCGCTTGGGTACTGACCGAGGTAGTAGTGTAGTGTTGTGTCTTGAAAATGAGTCATTTATTCGGATGCTGAGCCTGATAATGACCATTGCACTTTGGTGTGTGTGATTTAGTATCACATCTTAACTCGACCCCTTACCATTCTGCCCAGGAACCTTCCTCATCCCAGGCCTCCAAGCTGACCTACCTCCAAGTTCTCCTCCTTTAATGGCACTTCTAACTACAATTAATGCCATTTCCATTATCTGCAGAAACCCTTTTTATTGTAGCAAGTTCTATTCTCCATGACAATGGAAGTGTCTTCCCCTAGTGTTCCTGTGGTTAGAGAGTACGCCATTTACTGCAGTATTATCCTTCTAACTGTTTTTGGTACTCTTTTGTAACCTGTACATGTCCCTTTCATCTTGAAATGCAATGTTTGCTACCTCTTACGTCGTGTCTGCTTCTGTTACTTGCACAGGTGCCACCCCATTTGTTCTCGTGTATGACTGTCTGCCCTGTATTGCTGTCTTCTACCTCTACTTGTAACTATTTTGTAACTTGCACTCTTGTAACGTTCTCCTCCTATAAAGGCACTTCTAACTATAACATGTCCTCTCTATTATCTGGAGGAAGATCATTTTAGAAACCTTGTCCATGGAAGTGTCATCCCAGTGTGTTCTTGTGGGTTGAGAGTCTGCCCTTTAGTGCCGTATTACCCTTTGTCCTGTGTTTGGTACTCTTTTGCAACATGTAAATGTAAATGTGTGTATACATCTCGGGGCATCCTGGCGCTGTATACCGCTGTGGAACCCTTCCTGGCTTTCCCTGTGAGATGCCCCCTCCTGGGCACCCCCAAGGTGAAGCCAGGCATCCCAGCGCTGTTGGGGCCGTTGTGGAGATTAAGCAAGCAATTGCCCAGAGTTGCAGAGTGGGACCCATGATCAGAGTAGGCACCGAGGCGAGAATTATCGAGTCTGCGGACATTGAGCCCAAGATCCTGCCGCGTCGGGAATTGAACCCTGGTCCCGGGCCAGACCTCTGCTTCAGGGTCTGCCGCTTCTAACCAGTGAGCCACACTTCTCCATGCACATGTCACCTTTCTCTTGTAACACACTGTTGGCAGTATTTTACCTCTACTTGACTTTATACGCTTTTGAGCACGAGAGCGTGACTTCCCAAAATCATTGGAAGAGAACGCGACCATGGCGTGACCCTGATAACGCACCAAAGACATCAGCGCTAACTCAACCCGAAAGAAAGAAGCACTTCCAAGCGCAGTTTATACATTGCATGTTCCGGCAGGTGCGAGTTGCGCATTTTGACCGGAATCACCTAATTTGACCGCGACCCTTAGGCTCGAACCCTGGATTTAGCACCCAAGTCGGCAGTGTGGACTCGGCCCATGCATAAGTAGCGCTTAAATGCGCAGTAATTTATCACCCATACCAGGCACATGCACGGTCAGTGAGTTGCACAAAATCACTGCACGTGAACGCGGCCCTGGGCAGAGACCAATAGTTATCCAGCGCGAACTCAATAAACATGATCACCTTGTGACATTGAGAAGGGGGGGCTGTTATAAAATTAACTGCGTCCATCTCTGTTGTGTTCTTAAAATTACAACAGGGGTTGCCGAATCCGGTATCAGAGTGCTCCTGTAGCACCAGTTATGTTACATGAAGACTTTCTCCTCCCCTTAGGCCCGGTGAATTTTGTGATTTGCCCAGAAGCACAGATGTTTCACGTCATTACCGAGACTCGAAACCGGATCCCCAGGTCTGAGGTAACAGCGTCGAACACGAATAATAGACCCCACATCTAAGAAAAGGGGGCGCAAGCGGAACTATTACTGGAAATAATATTTGGATCTACATACGTGTTGGTATCTTGTGATGTCAAAGGGCATAAATCGCTTCATTCACGCCTATAGATAGCTCTATTCTATTCGAATAAACTCCCTTTAGCCAGGTTTTGTACCCTCTGGCAGATAGCCAGCAGATGGCGATGGGTAGATGCCAAAGTTAGAGAATGTACACTTGTCCGGGGCCATGAACTTTTTGCTTTAGCTATTCTGTGTGGTTTTTGGCAATGTGACTAAAAGCTATCTTTTGGCTCAGTCTTTCTATTGCAATATAAAGTCGAAATAGAAGGACCCTGTACATTTTACACCCAGAGGAGGTGCGGAGCCATGAGTAACTATGGGCAAATACCGCAAGTATTGCGTCCGCTGTCTTGTAAAAGCATTTATAGCTGGGGCTACTGTAATTATGCGGCAGGAAAGGATACAAATTATGCAGCAGGGTTGAGTTCACCGGGCGCCGCAGAAGCCCTCCTGATTCAGCATGATTTGTCCGCTGAGAAGCCAAGCAACTACAAATATATCGAGCTAACTTGGCTCCCATTCACCACTACAAGTCCTCCCAGCAGCACCCCCCAGAGCCGAGAAAAAACATCAGCTGGTATGTAAACCACGCTTTGGGCCACGAAAAAAGTGTAAAATATTTATTTACCACGTTTCTAGTTGTGCCGGGGGTGAATATTTAGACAATCCATGGCATCTGCCAAACCCAGGGTAAAACCGGGAAACTCTCGATCTGAGTCTAACTCTCTTTGGGAGGAGCTAACTCGGCCTCTAATTGGCTTCAAAATTAGAGAATCAAAGCACGGGCATGACCCGAAAGTCTTTGCGCGCTTACTTGGGCGCTGGTTCCTTAAACCCACAGGCACGGGGTGTAACGATAATTACCAAGCGCAGGTTCCCTATTTAAGTGGCGCGGACTAGAACGTAAGGCCTTGTCGCGTTTACATGAACACCCCTTGTCTGAACCTACCGGCGCGGGGGAAAAAGAGTCTATTCTTTGCATTTTCACCGCGGGGGAAACTAAGCCCGCGTGGATGGGACCTCCAGTGCATCCACTGCACGGTGCACCGCCCGGCCCGCTCCGGTCACTGCCTGCGGCCAGCCGGGCTCGCAAAGCCCCCCCCCCCAGTTTACTGAGTTCACGTTCTGCACCGCAGGAGACGAGCGCTACAAAGCGGGCCTCCAGTTGCTGTGAACGACCTGACCCTCCGGCGAGGGCCCAGCGCATAGGAGCATGCGGTGGTGAACAAGTTGAAAGATGGCCTAACTCATTGCACGCTGTCCCCGAGGCTCCTAGCAGAGGGTGGGCCAGAGATCCCAATCGCCCAACGTGCCCCGCTAGTACCCGCTAACTCTGCGGGGGGGCCTGTTGAACGCCACAAGACAACCACACCCCCGCGGCCGCTCGTGAGACTTGGCGGGGGAGGGTGACCCGTTGCCCTAAACTTCTTACTCCCCAGTTGCCGCTTCTTTGTACAGGATCAGGGCGCTGTAGTAATCAGTGCCCCAATTCTTCGTCCGGGGCCTTCCTTGTAAAACACAAACCAGTCTACCCTGCTTCTACCCAGAAGGACTTCTATACGTTGTTGTTTGTTGCCACAAATGCTTCTAGACAGGGCCAAGGAGGGGAGGAAAGGGGCAGACAGAGTCCCCTGGGCCCACAGAGGTCACCTTTCATGTGGGGTTGACAATACCGAATGCATCAAAGCACTTTAAATGAGCACCCTTTATGTCATAGACGGCTGCATTCAATTCTATACCGCACGGGGAAATAAAGGTCACCTTTCATGTGGGGTTGAGACTGCCGAATGCAACAAAGCACTTTAAATGAGCACCCGTTATGTCATACACGGCTGTATTCAATTCTATTCCGCACGGGGAAATAAAGGTCACCTTTCATGTGGGGTTGAGACTGCCGAATGCATCAAAGCACTTTAAATGAGCACCCGTTATGTTATAGACGGCTGCATTCAATTCTATTCCGCACTGGGAAATAAATCAAGCAATGTGGAGCCTCCCTACCGAGACTCGAACCCGTATCCCCAGCTCCGCGGCCGACCGTCCTAACCGCTAGGCCACATTCTCTCCCCGACAACAACGCCCAACTTGCGGTAAATACTGCACACAACGAGGGTGCTCTCCTACTAATAACCCCGCGCACTGTTGTGAAATTATGGGGGTGACGCACTCTCCGTGGCACACCACAAACTGTGCGATAGGTCTGGAGGACACAAGGCCATCTGAACCCTTCTCGTGACTCTTGGTCTCTAGCGCTGCCGATAGCTTCGGTGGAACCGTGCGCCTCAAAGGCCCCCTACCCGCACCCCCACCTGCCTATGCATGCTGAGGACCTTAAAGGCATGGCAGGCGAGGGCCGATACATGTGGGCAGTGTAAGTACAATGTGGCCGTGCATGGCAGGCGAGGGCCGATACATGCGGGCAGTGTAATTACTATGTGGCCGTGTCTGTGGGGCTCCCCTGAACGCGGGAGCCCCGATATAGATGAAGGAGGACGGGAGCCCACCCCGCCTCTGCATTCGCTAGCCTGTGGCACTACCAGGAAGAAAGGATGGGCGATTTGGTGACAGAGGCCGGGAGCCCACCCCGCCTCCTCGTTCCCCCACCCACGTGGTGCCGTGGGAGGGCCGCAGTTCCCATGAGGGCCGAAAAGTTATCCCCGTCCTGAGGCGTGATCTCGCCACGCAGGTGAGCCCATTGTTCTAAGCGTGGCTCGCCGAAATGCAGGGATCCCCGGTGTCATTCTGTTCAGATCATTTTTTGGGTGGGGGAGGTGCGGGGATCAGCCCGACCACGACGCGCGGTGATGCTGAACATGTTATGGGGGGGCAAGGGCCAGAAGTCCCGAATCGGGATTCTCCCTTCCCCCAGCCGTGGAGGGCAACACAAGTATTAGAGATGTGCCCTCCTTCGTCCCCCACAGCCCCCCGTTTGCAATCCCCGGCCGTGCCGTAACCCGATGAGGACCCACCTGCCCGCACAAATCACCCATATTGCCACATCTTCCCCACCCCGTGGCATCCTGCCACAGGCCCCTGTGTAACCTGTGCTTAACCCAGGGACGGGGCCGGGGGGAGGCGAGAGCGTGACACTCACCTAATGTCCTAATCAACGATGACAAACGCGCAGGCAAGCAGCGAGGCAAGCAGGTGCAGGACGACCGGACAGCATCCAGACAGGAAGCAGCCGGATAGGCAGGACGACCAGCAAAGAGGACGCATGCTGGCGGCTGGGGCCTAAATACCCGGCCCGCCACCAACTCGCCCTCCCCCGGCTGCACTTCACTGGTGCACCCGGCCAGAGGAGGGGCGGAGGACTGCCCGAGCCTCCCCCTCCGAGGACTGGAGGAAGGGGGGGCTACGACTAATGGGCACTAAGGGGGCTGCCCTGCTGATGTCCCCCTGTGGGAGATGCGGGCAGCGGCATTCCCCTTTGCAAACACCGTTGTTTATTTTTACCATCAACTCCACAGGTGTGTGAGATTGATGGTTGTACTTATAATCGTGGATTCCGCGCACTCTTGATTCGGCGTTTTTTTGAGTCAACAGGAGGGTTATTGCGTCGCTCCTTGAACCACTTAACATGGTAAGATGGTAATATTTGTTATGCTTTGGTTGTTACGGGCAGTTTAAACCGAGGCCGAATACGGAGAGAAACTAACTAGGCAAGCTGGTTGTCATTGTTTCAGTTTGTAGAATAGTTTCATCATTAGATATTCCACAGTAAGACGCCTCTTTTTATGGGGGCATCTGTTGAAATGTGATATCCTTTTGTGTATACTCAGGGTGAACGATCACCAATTTATTGGCCACATGGTGTACTGTATTGTGCCTTGCCGTTTATCTACAGAGCACGCTAAATAATCTTGGGATGCTTTCTCTGATCTAGATGTTCGGGTCAGGATACATTTTGGTCCAGACCGACCTGGGCTGGGGAATCTAATATCAACGTCGGGTGGCAGTTCATTACTAGCAACGTGTCCAAAGTCATTTTAGGTAAAAGGAATATATCATTTATTTGTTGCACTACTTATAGTCTGAGACCCATTTCCGTCCTTTAGCTAATGTTGTTTTATTATTCAACAGGAACGTCTTATATATCTGATATTGTAATCTACTCCTTGTATTATAATATTGCAGAGATCGCCTACATTTATAAGGTGAGCTATTGCCTCAGCGTATGGTCTTCCTTGATCTAATAGTTTCAATTGCTGTTTTGGGTGTGGTAGGGTCTATTGAACACCACTGCTTTGTGCCAAAAGTATATATAAACTAGCCATCTGGTCTTCAGGTTATAAGTTACAAGACCACATGAGCATCTTATTGCCCTTTTTTACTGAAATATCGTTTTATTTGATGTCCTATTTTGATATCTATAGGTGACATTATTCGTTGGTACCATTTGTGAAATCTACCTTACCGACGTTAAGAATACTGATTGGTCCGCCTATCTTAAGAATACATATTGGTGAGTTTTTACATATCAGTTACTGTTCTAGCCAATTGAACAGACTGATACCATACATGTAACTTCTCACCACTCTTTACCCAATGTTATAGTTTTTGGAATTTCTCTTTTTACGTGTTGTACTACATTGTAAACATCGATCCGTTCTATCAGGTTATGAGTATCTTTTGATCCAATTAATCCTCCTGTGTTTTTCGCTACGATCTCTTGAATATATGAAATGTAGTATTCTGTTCTCGATATCAACGTGTCATAGGTTTGGGCAATAGGGCAATATGTTACCCTGTATACAGCACTTCGGGGCACCTCAATTAATGAATATACATATATTTATTTTAGATATTGCGCGAATTGGGACTGTATTCTGTTACTACATGCCATTTTGACTGACATTGGAGGATCAGTTCTTACTTCCGACGCACATCATAGTTAATCAAGCGGGTAGGTTATACTTATAAGTCTTGACCTAACCGTCTTGATGTTTTGTCCAGTTTGTCACTGATACTAGCATATTAGGGTTTATTTGATGTTTTATACCCTCTTTCATCTACTGCCCTTTAGTTGTCTTCTTCTCGTTCCCTTTCATTCTTCTTCCTTTTTCTCCTTTCTTGTATTTCATGATGTTTTCCATTATTTTATTCAGGACAGTTCTCGTTGTTGTTTAGAGGGATGCAATCAAATTATTCCCATGCTTACTGTTTCGCTACAGTTCTCCCCCTGTAGGCGATGGAGTTGGTTATAATATACTATATTATGAGTTGTTTTATATGTCTCGTATTTATATATATATTTATATGCATGTGATATTGTAATTATTGTCTATGGGCCCGATTCAGAGAACTAACTTAAGACAAAATCCTAAACTTACTACTTTTGGTATTCACAGAAGTTAGGATTTTGTCTTAAGTTTGTCTTAAGACAGACCTAAGATAGACTTAAGACAGACTTAAGTTAGGATTTTGTCTTAAGTCTGTCTTAAGACAAACTTAAGACAAAATCCTAACTTCTGTGAATACCAAAAGTGGTAAGTTTAGGATTTTGTCTTAAGTTAGTTCTGTGAATCGGGCCCACAGTTGCAATGTTAGATATGTATGTGCTTTTTTGTACACTGTATATGTTATGTCAAAATGTGAATGATGTATATATATGTTTTTAATACTTCCAGCCTTGAAAAAGTCTGTAAAAGACGAAACACGTGCCGGCAAGCTGGGTGCTGGGAACTTTTAATGACATTTTGTGAATAAAAGAACATCAAGATCAACGCATGTTTGTGATCCCTTTATGTTTAACCAGACTTTAATTGTTTTTTCATGTTCTAGTCCATACATAACTAAATTGAGTAAAATAGGACTTTATTATCAAGAAGAGAGGTGTGCTGCTATAATTCCCTTTTCTGTGTTGTACATTCTAAATCACTAACAGAAGTGAACCTACAAGTATGTCAGATTATTCTTTAAAAGCAGTTATACAGCTTGCCATAAATACGTTATGATCGCAATTTACTGGCTAAATATAAGCAGTTAATTAGTCTCATACTGTCGCATTTCTATATGAGTATATATTTCCCTTCGTTTTAATGCATATGAAATATATCCAGAGTTTGCAAAGCAAACTTCTATTGTATTTAGATTACATAAAAAGTTAAATGCATCCTTAAACAAATCAAACCATTAGCAATATGGAATGGTTTTTAAAAACTTTGTCTAATATCCTGATAAAAGTTGCAAAAAAGAATAAAATGTTGAGTTGACTGTACAAATGTATCACTGCCTGTGCAGTTTGGTAAGTTGGTAAGTTATTTGTCCACAACCCCATCTGTGGCACTGCAACAATAAAATGTAAAGTGCAAAACACAAGCCTAGTGTACTGGTTCCAATCGATGAACAGCTCTGAATACCATTAGGCACATGGGGCCACATTATCAAGAAAGGGCGACACATTATCGCCGCTTTTATCAGCAGGAAACTGCCGCTAAAACAGCAATAATGGGCCTGATAATATGCCCTTGTGAATTCCCATAGAAGCCAGGTTCTGGTGTTAACCTATGCTTCTATGGGAATTCACAAGGGCATATTATCAAGCCCATTATCGCCGCTTTAGCTGCAGTTTCCTGCCGATCAAAGCAGCGATAATGTATCGCCTTTGCTTGATAATATGGCCCATTATTCTCCATTATTTGAAGTGCTTTTGTTGTTGACAACCCCCACAAGGCAGCCGTGTAGTTGAAACTACTAATGAATTTACTTTTGTTTAATTGTAGAATTTCAGGTATGGGTTTAACCCAATTTCTCCTGCAAATGTAAAGATTGCTTCCTTTGTTCTAGCGAATATCATATTTACAATTTTTAGATCTGAGTTCCATGTATTCTTATTTGAAAAATGAAGGCCCAGGTATGAAAAGCTATCAACTTCTGCTAGTGTGTGCAATTTTAATCAGTGGATTCTCATCTTCACATTACCTGTACCACAAACCATTAGGTTTAGTTTCATATCCATTTTGCTCCATAAATGTATTAACATCTTCGATCAAAGATTGTAGGTAGTTAGCAGTCGCGATAACAATACCGCATCGTCGGCTTACAATAGGGTCGATACTAAGGGGCATATTAACAAGGTGGCGATAAATACATTATCTCCGCTTTAGCGTCCGTTTTCGGACGCTAAGCGGCGATAATTTTATCGCCGTATCAACAAGGTCACTTAGCGTTGGTTTTCAACGCTTAGCGACCAGGTTTATTATCGCCTAGCCTGCAAGGTAGGTGTGTGGTAGGCGTTTCTGGGAATACTATCGCTAACGAGGCTACGCGATATTATCAACGAGGTCCCGTCAGCTTTAGTGTTGCGATTTATATCGCTAACAGGGGCTTAACTCAGGAATTTAACGTCTGCTAAATTCCTGATTTAGGCATACCTGTAATGGGGGGTAGATTATTTGTCTAAATCCACCGGCCCTATCAACAAAGTTATCGCCATTTTCAATGGAATATCGCTGGAAAACCAGCGATATTCCATTGAAAACGGCAATAATCCCCACTATCACTGGGATTTTTATCTCCATGCGGTTAATCGTTGTTAATACAACGCTAACATGGAGATTATCGCCAGTGATAGCCGGTGATAGATTTCCTCATAATTATCGCTGCAGCTTGTTAATATGCCCCTAAACGTTTTCCTATTATGGAGGGGTCCGCAGCTATTTGTTACCTTCTACCGTAAATAGGTTTTCCTTAGATCTAATGTATGTTTATAAAATAGCCGCAGGCCTTTCAACTCTTCCCTATTCCTGGGTTGAGCTTGTATGGCTAGTTAAAGTTTTTGGATTCCCCAGTATGCAATGATGGTCAAACCATCCTGGTTTGTTAGCCTGAAAGTTAGGGCTAAAGCTAATAAAGCTATCTCCAATTGCAGCAGTCAGCTTATAGAAGGCTATAAAAAGAGCATATCTTAAAATTATAGGGGCATATTATCAAGGGGGCGATAGGCAATTTTAGCCCCTTTCGCGGCCGTTTTCGGCCGCTAAGCGGCAATAATTCTAAAGCCCTATTAGCAAGCTGTCGCTAACAGCAGCTAGCGACTGCTTGTAGGCGATAGCGAGCGGTTTGGGGCCCGCTTTGCATGTCAGCGATATTTATTGCTAATGACATGCAAAGTGGGCGTACCAAACCTGTTAGCGACTGAAAGCGGTCGCTAACATCGCTATCGCCGATTACCAGCACAGGCGTAGCGATGGAAATAATCGCGCTAAGCGCGAATATCTCCAAAAACTAACGCCTGCTCAGACCAGTTCTTAGCCATTATATCCAATGGGAGGTGGATATAATGGCTAAGACCCTGTTAGCGATAATGCGTGAATATCTCTGTATTCTCAGCGATATTCACGGATTTCGCCACTATCGCCGGGAATTTTATTGCTTTTGAGATAAACGTTGCTGATAGCACGTTATCTCAGCGATAAAATCTGGCGATGCTTGGCGATAGAAAAATTGTCGCTAAGCCTATTTAGCGATAATTATCGCTAGTTGTTGGTAATATGCCCCATAGTTCCGACTCAAACTTTGTTAATTCCAGTGCTGGCCAGAAAATGTAGGACTTGTGACCAGATTGAAGACAAGAGTGGAATGCCTGACCTCTATCTTTAAAGGATTGGAGTGGCATTTAAATAAAACACCTGCTTTTATTTTTTTTGATTACCAAATTTATTGATTTTTGCAGAAGATAGACAAAAATAACAAAACATAGCATAACAATACCAGCTACATGCGCACGTGGAAGTAGAAGTCGAAGTGTAAGTCACATACAGGTGGACATTACATCAGTATACAGGAATTGATAGACAAAGCAAAGGTAAAAAATATACCGCACCCATTCCAGTCCTCGGGCGGTCAATCTTTCACCATCCCAACCCATCTGACCCACATTCTATGAAATTTCTTCATGCAACCTCTTGCCTCGTATAAGGGTCGCTCCTGAGTGGCACACCAATCCACCCCTCTGCGCCAACGTGCCGTGGTGGGGGCTGTTGAGCTCAACCAGTTGGCCACAATGTCTCTTTTTGCCACCATCAGTACTGTGTTCAAAAAACGTTTTTCAGCTCTAGAGCCGACCATCCCCTTGGTGACACCCAGCAGGACATTCAGCGGGTTAGGGGGAACCTCCCAGCTCAGTACATCTGTGAGTTCCCCAATTACGGACGCCTAGTAGAGCACAATTACAGAGCAGAGCCATACCTTGTGGTAAAAATCAGCTTGTGGGTGGCTACAACGAGGACAGGAAGCATCGGGTCGCACTCCTGCGCACTGGAGACGCAGTTGTGTAAGATAGACTGTGTGGAGATAATATATTTGGACTAGGCTGATCCTTGCTGAGGCTGTGACTGTCTTGGGGGCCATCATTGCATCTCTCCAATTAGCGTCATCCAGAGACCCGAGACAACCCTCCCACCTGTCCCTGAGGTGTGATAGTGTGTTGGGGGTGCGCTTGATAAGGGATCTGTAGATACAGGAGATCCCGCCCTTCCCTAGGTTACCCGTCATGGTCTGGGGTTCGGGTGGGCAGGGAGGAGCCATCTACAGTGTGAGATTGAAGAGCCTTCCGTATCATTAGATATCGATAGAACTGGGAAGTGTGTAGGGAGTAACAGGTTTGCAATTCATTGAAAGTGTCATGTGGTTCCCACTCCGGATGTCTCCCAGCAGGGATATGCCAATGAGATCCCACGTTCAAAAGCCAGAGAGGTTGGCAACTTCTCGGAGCCAAGTGCCGCACCACTGTGGGGAATGCTGGGTCAGTTTATTTGACCATTTGATGTGGTGCAGGGAAGCCCACCATGCCAAAAGTACCCCGTGGGTGACCTCAGTCAAAGTTTGGGAGCTGAGGATTCCCATACAACATCCCTTGGATGTTGGACAGGCCCAGGGTGTGCAGTTCCAAGCGGTATGCCGGGTACGACCCGCCACCGTTAAACCAATCATGCTGGGTTGCAAGATAATAAAGATAGAGGTTTGTCATCCCCAAGCTGCCATCAAAGGGTGGAATCCGGCACTGGATGAGGGCCAACCGAGGCCTCCGACCCCCAATAGAAACTTGGTGGCCATGCCGTCTAGTTCCCGGAACCACGACCGCGAGAAGGAGAGGTGCGTGTTTTGGAGCATGTAGAGAAATCGGGGTAGAATCATCATTTTAAAAAGGGATATTCTGCCCATAAGGTTGAGCTGTAGGGATTGCCATCTGAGGAGATCAGCCCAGGCCTTTTTCACTAATGGAGTGACATTAAGCGATCAGGCACGGTAGGGGAGGAGGGCAACCCAGATCCCCAGAAACTTGAAGGACTGTCGCCGAAGAGGTATCGACGACTGCCAGTCAAAGCATTCTCTTTCGAGATGTAAAGGGACCAAAACGGATTTAGTCGAGTTCAGCCGAAGACCAGAAGCGGTTGTATGACGGTCTATCGCGGACATAGATTTCGCGCGCATGTACCTCGCGGCTGTTACATCGCAACGGACATCACACCGTCATTTTTAACATCGCACGTTGTTACGCCGCTAATGCGGCCTTTTAATTGGATCGGGTGTCACATCGCCGACATTACATCGTGCGACATGACAACGCGATGTTTGTGCCCTACAGCAAAAGCTTTCCAAAAGATTACCACCTGAACACTCTTGTTTTTTCTGTTTCCCACCCTCCAAGTAAAACAATTCAGTTTTATCTGCTGGCACGCTTGTGATGAAAGTATTGAGAACTGTAAAAAAACTTTTTTTCTCTCAGTTTCCAATGACTGTTGAAAGACGGGGCTAGGTTAGCGCTGCCTAAACAATTTATGCTTGCACGAGTAAGTGGGAGAACTCAACTTGGTCCCATGAAAAGTCCTTGCAAGCAGAACCGTAGGACGCCAATATGATTGCAAAGGCTTCCTTCGCACACCGTCAGTGTCCTTTGTGCACAGCAGGCTTTCCTTCAGCCAACTTCTCACCATGTCATTTTGTTTTACAATTAAAAAGAACGGAAAGGTAACATAGGGACTTCTTTAAAGTTAGGAAGCGTGAATATGTAATTTTATACATTCTTGAATTAAATAAATGCTCTTTTGTTACGAAAAATCTGCAAGTCACCAGTTGAACTACCCAAAATTGCACTGCCGAATTAAAACATCCTTAAAAGGGTTATTTCACCACAAATGCATAAAGTAAATGCTGTTTCGTATAATTGCTCCGTCATTGAAGAAGTTGACCCACGTAATAGTGTTTAAGAAATATCTTTAGAAGTATCTAAAAAGGGTTTTCGGGCACAAGTCGTATCAGACAAGAACATGAAGTGGGAATATGTAGCATTTTTCCAATTTTTAGCAAGTTCATCTGCAAGCCCGGCAGCACCGCTGGCAAATCTAGGCCTGCACCAAGCAATCCTTGCCCCTTGCTATGAACTCCAGTGTGGGTGACCTTGGGCCCCGTGTATCTTGCCTGAAAGCAGCATGAACTCCTGCAGGTGCCGGGCTCTTGCTGCCAACAGAAATTACTTCCGCACATTCATCCATCCACCCACCCACTCCATCCACCCAGCACCCATACATGCACCCATGCATCCATCCACCCATACACCCCTCCATCCATCCATCCATCCATCCATCCATCCATCCATCCATCCCCCAGCACCCATCCATCCAGCCATCCACCCACCATCCACCCATCATGCATCCATCTATTATTAATTCATGCATCCATCCAGCCATTCATCCACCATCACCCATCCATCCACCCATCCTTCATTCATGCATCCATCCACCCATACACCCATCCATCCAAGGCTTTGAATACTGCGCCATTAATTATTTGCTGTCTGTATTTTTTAATGGCATGGGACAGTCTGTGACGATTTTTTAATGGTGTGACGATTTTTTAATGGCATGTGACTGTCTGCATTTTGCTCTGACAGTCTGCATTTTGCCGCATTTTTACAAGGAAAATCCCGTTTTGCCATGAACATCGCATGCTTTGTAATGACATTAACATCGTTGAAAGGCATTTTGCTGTGACAGTCTGCATTTTGCTGCATTTTGTGACGATTTTTGAATGGTGGGACGATTTCTTAATGGCATGTGACAGTCTGCATTTTGCTGTGACAGTCTGCATTTTGCTGCATTTTGTGACGATTTTTTAATGGTGGGGCGATTTTTTAATGGCATGTGACAGTCTGCATTTCGATTGTTGAATGGTGTTACGATTAACATCGTTGAATGGCATTTTGCTGTGACTGTCTGCATTTTGCTGCATTTTGTGACATCCATTCATCCATCCATCCACCCACCCAGCACCCATCCATGCATCCACCCACCATACGGTCCGCCATCATCCATCCGTCGCCATGCACCCATGAACACTTTGATGCATCCATTCATCCATCTATCCACCCACCTAGCACCCATCCATGCATCCATCCACCATACGGTCCGCCATCATCCATCCATCCATTCATCCATCCCCCGCCATGTGTCAGGTGTCCATGCATCCACCCACCATACGGTCCGCCATCAACCATCCATCCATTCATCCATCCGTGTTGCTCATTGCTTCACTTGCTCCAGTGCCATGTGTCCATGTGTTACACGTGTTCAGCTCATTACTTCACTTGCTCCAGTGCCTGTTTGAAGTCCTCTGGCAGCTGTTTCAACTGTTGTTGCAACGTTGTATCATGAGCAAACAAATTGTGTAGTATTTTGTTGATGGATTCTGTTATTGTATTTTGTTTTTATTTTTGTTTGCTCTTAAAGACATAATAATTATTGAAGTATTTGGTATTAATGAAATGTAAATAAAACGAAAAGGTTCACATGTGTTAATGCAATGTAAAGAAAATTAAAAGGTTCACACGTGTTCTTTTGTATGTGGATACTTTTTTTCTTCTTTTTTTGGTGCTATTAATGACATGCTTATTTTTGAAGTATTTGGTATATGAAGAAAATAAAAAGGTTCAAACGTGTTGTGGTGTATGTGTTTTAATTTTTGCATGGTTCAAGGGTAATTTTCATAATCCATCCACCCATACACCCCATCCATCCATCCATCCATCCCTGCATCCATACACCCATCCATCCATCCATCCATCCCTGCATCCATACACCCATCCATCCATCCGCCATCACCCATCCATCCATCCCTGCATCCATCCATCCACCCATACACCCACCCATACATCCCTGCATCCATACACCCATCCTTCCCTGCATCCATACACCCATCCATCCATCCGCCATCACCCATCCATCCATCCCTGCATCCATCCATCCACCCATACACCCACCCATACATCCCTGCATCCATACACCCATCCATCCCTGCATCCATACACCCATCCATCCATCCATCCCTGCATCCATACATCCATCCGCCATCACCCATCCATCCATCCATCCCTGCATCCATACATACACCCATATACCCATCCATCCATCCATCCATCTACCCATCCATACATCCCTGCATCCATACACCCATCCATCCATCCACCCACCCATCCATCCCTGCATCCATACACCCATCCATCCATCCATCCGCCATCACCCATCCATTCATCCCTGCATCCATCCATCCACCCATACACCCACCCATACATCCCTTCATCCATACACCCATCCATCCCTGCATCCATACACCCATCCATACACCTATTCATCCATCCATCCCTGCATCCATACATACACCCATACACCCATCCATCCATCCACCAGCACTCACCCATGCATACATCCATCTATTTTTCCTGTAAATCCATAAAAAAGTTTCCTTGATAGGAGACTCGAACCCTGCTAGACAGCACCAAAGTCGGGAGTGTTATACGTCATGCCACAATGCAAGTTCCTAATTTGCCTTTTGAATCCCATATATCAGTAAAATGCGAAATTGTTGTTAATTTGCATTTTTAATCCAACATATCACTTAAATCCATCCTAAATGTTTGAATCCCACAACTGTTTTCGTGTTTGTTAATTTGCATTTTTAATCCCACATATCAGTATAATTTTCCCCATAAAAAAATTCCGTTGATAGGACATCGAACCCTGCTTGATAGCACCAAAGTCGGGAGAGTTATACGTCATGCCAATGCGATGAGAACGCACCTTAACATCGCATGCGTTGCAATGACATGCGATGTTGGTGGCCTCGCGTCCTCGTTGCATGCGCACTAAAGGCATGCGATGTAAACGTTCATCCGATGTCAAAGTCGCGGTGAGATAGCACCGCGATGTTTTGACACCGATGTGTTTGGTGTTTCCCCCAGAAGCCTGTTCAAAAAGACTCAGAGCCTGGAGACAGCGGAGTCCCGGTTGGGCTGGATCTGCTTAAAATAACAGAAAATCGCCAGCATAAAGGGGGATTTTGTCTTCCTCTAAGCCGGGCCATTTCCAGCCCGTACAAGACAGGCGAGGGATTCCATCGCCAACGCGAATAAGAGGAGTGAGAGGGGACACCCCTGCCTCGTGCCTCTGTTGATGGGGAAGGGGTTCAACAGGGCCCTATTAACCAGCACCTGGGCCCTGGGCTTACTGTAAAGTGACTTGACCATGCCACAGAAGGGGGCTCCAAAACCCATCTCCACCAAGACCGCTTCCAAGTATTGCCAATCCACTGAGTCGAAAGCATTCTCGAAGTCCACGAGAAGGAGGGGCTAATAGGGGGTCAATTGGTGCTGGTTCCCTAAGGCCAGGTGGAGGTGTCAGAGGCAGTGCCGAGTCCCCATGGAGGACATAAATCCACACTGGTCGGATGGACCAGTTTGGCCAGGTGTGGTCGTATAAGATTGGCTATGACCAAAGGAAATATTTTGAGCTCCGAATTAATAAGTAAGTTGGGACGGTAATCAGGACAGTGCCTCAAGGGGGCCTGCAACTTAGGAATAATCATGATAGTGGCCATGTCCATTTCAGGACAAAATTAACCTCGCTCCTTTGCCTCTTTATACATCTCTAGAAGGTGGGGAATCAGCGTGTCCCGTAGGATGCGTGGAACTCCTGGGGGAGTCCGTCTGGTCCTGGTGTCTTACCTGCCGCCATGCGCGATATGGCGTCACTAATCTCCTCTGGGGTGACAGGGAGTTCTAGCCCTTTTGCTTCTGACTCAGTGAGCTGTGGGAGGGAGAACTGTTCACTCTGGAGGAGCTCCGGGAGTGAGAGAGTGGGGGGTTGAGCGGAGTAAAGGGTAGCATAATTGGTGGCGAAGCACTGGCCACTGCGATGGTAGCACAATGGAGCACTCCATTTACACAGAGTACCTGGGGGATGATATGGTTAGCCATCCGGTAAGTGGCAAGAAGATGGAGAAGTTTCCCGTTTTTGTCTGCCCATCCATATACACATGCCACATAGAACATCCAAGGCAATTTGGCCTCTTCTAAGGAGGTTCATTTTATCTTGTCTCTCAGAAATGTCAGTCTCCTGTCCTGGACCTTTGATCTCTCCTCCGGGGGCTGAGTTCCAAATAGGACAGCCTGTGCCTCCAGAAGTGTGAGTTGGGAGTCCTGCTTCTGATGCTTAAGTTTGAGCTAGCCCTTGGCAAAGCCTCAGATGGTGGCCTTACCGGTTTCCCATAGGGTGCTGGGAGAGGACACCGAACCGTGGTTAGTATCGAAATAGTGACAGAGCTCATCTTCCACCTGGTCTCTTAAATCCTTGTCTTGGAGAAACCACGCATTCAGCTGCCATATTGGTCTTGAAGACACAGGAATATTGCCCATCCGCACCACCACTGGGGAGTGGTCTGACAGACCTCTGGAGAGGATGGTAACATTTTGAATAGCGCAACAATCTAGAGCCGGCAGGAAAACATAGTTGAGTCGTGCATGTGTATGATGGAAGGCTGATGTGTAAGTGTAAAGTCGGGTCATTGGATGCCAAAGTCATCAGGCATCTCCGAGGCCCAGAGCGCCGCCCAGTTCTACAGAAGAGCAGACTGAGCGGCCCCGGAGGTGAAGGGCGTTGTAGCCGTGTCAAGGACAGGGTCCATTACTGCGTTATAGTCTCCCCCAACAATAGTCGTCCCCAGGGGTAGGGCCGCAATATGTGTAGTAAGATGCTGTAGTGTGGAGGTCAATAGGGAGGAGGTAGTATACAGTGAGCAAATTCAAAGGCTAGTCCCAATGATTCCCTTCTAGGATGACAGAGCAGACATTTGAATCGTGCGTTGCTTTACGCACCACGAGTGGAAGACCACAGCGCACCAGAAAAGCCACACCTTGCGATCCCCGATTATAACCGGCATGCCAAACTCCACAAAAGCCATAATGGGCCGGGAAAGGACAGTGGCCTACCAGGTGTGTCTCTTGGAGTAGCAACAGATCTACCATGTGACACTGAGCATAGCGCAGGCCCGCTTTTCGCCTGACCTTGTCCAGCAAGCCTTTAACATTCCAGGACATTATGTGAAGCGTCGCTTTCTCAGCATGAGTGTCAGTCATTGGGAACGTGGGTGTAGGACAGGACAGCCAGTGCGGGCAGCCAGTGCAGGTGGGTTAGCGCATGTACATGAGGTGGTGGGTGCGAGGTCACCATGTTGGGCCCCATGCGCCTGTCGTGTAGTTGGAAATGCAAGCTGTTGTAAGAAGCAAATAAAACAACAAAGGCAATTTGAAACAACAGTCACCCCCAACCCAACTCCCTCCCTCCTCCCTATACTTCAGGAACGGAAGCATTTGTCGCCGAAACAAGGAGTAACCAAGGAAAACCAAACTAAAAGGCTTGGGACTGGGGAATCGTGAACACCTGCTTTTAATGTGGGGGTTGGAGGGTTGTTGAATTCACAGCATGTTGTGCAGGTGAGATCAGGTGCAGTAAGGCTTGATATATTTTGGAGATAATATAAACCGACTTTTATATTTAGATTCCGCTTGCAGCTTACACACCTAGCAGAATCTAGTAATCCAGTTCTTGTGCTGGGAAAACACCTCTCATTGGAAACATTAAACAATATTTTAAACTGTTCTGTTGTGCTATTTTTACTCTGCCCACCCTTGCGTTGGAGCTTAGGGGCCCGATTCACAGAATGAACTTAAAACTCAATCCTAAACTTACTACTATGTTGGTATTCACAGAATGCACTTACTACTTTTGGCATTCACAGAATGAACTTACTACTTTTGGTATTTCCAGAAGTTAGGATTTTGTCTTAAGTTTGTCTTAATACAGACTTAAGAAAGACTTAAAACAGACTTAAGTTAGGATTTTGTCTTAAGCCTGTCTTAAGACAAAATCCTAACTTCTGTGAATACCAAAAGTAGTAAGTTAATTCTGTGAATGCCAAAAGTAGTAAGTGCATTCTGTTAATACCAAAATAGTAGTAAGTTTAGGATTGAGTCTTAAGTTCACTCTGTGATTCGGGCCCCAGGTTACTGGTCATCCTTCCTACACTGCACACCACACTTTAGCGTCTTCAAAATATGACAGTCTTTTTTCTCTTTTTACTATCATTTACCAGTTTGGGGGAGGGCACTTGCATTTTCTGGCCAACCTCTAGTTTCCATGTGTCAAGCCAATAAGAGAGATTTAAAGTGATTTAGTGTGCGAGCCCACACGGTGGGTATGCCACAGGCTCACCAAAGGAGCACCAAAGGCAAGCTTGTTTGTGTTTGTCCACACTCATATGGTACGGTCTGCATGCCATGTCGCTGGAACAAACCTAGATAGCTCTATCGCGGACCCAGGCCCTGCCAAGTTTCAATATACAGGTGCTGAAGTTCGATCCACATGTCGTAAGGATCTTAGTTCAGACCATGACACTAATAATAACATACTAATATAATTGCCTGTCTTTTGAAGGAATGTTAGAAAGTTGCTTACATTCCTGCCACTCTCTTCAGCTAATAATAATCAACTTTCTACTAATCTTAATGTGAATAAAATGTTGACTATACATTCCCTGTTGTGTAATGTGCATTGTACCTCAGCACATTGTATTGAAATCTATATGCTGCTTGAGCAATTCAATTTACATTTACCTTTTTTAACAAGAACACTGCTGTCCCCACACTGCAATCCCATAATATATGGGATAAAGGAGCATATTACCAACAAATAGTGATATTTATCGCTAAGTAGGCTTAGCGGCGGGGGCGTGGCTTGGCCACCAACGGTAATGGACGCGTGAGCGCTGTGCTCCATGCCCATCTTCCCCACTTATCCTGTTTGCTGCCATCCTGGTGTCCCGGGGGACCTGACACTGCACGCTCCCACAGTGGGGTCCATCAGGAGCTGATTCGCAGCCGTGGAGCTGGCGGAGCGGCGACGATCCGGCGAGTCTCGGCGGAGCCTTTGTGGGCGGCGCCGGCCATCTTCCCGCGGCCTACGCGATCGGCCTCATTCCCGGCCTCGATTGCGGGGCCGGCCGGAGGTGGGGACTATCTGGGCTCCGATCGCGGAGCGGTTTCGGGCTCCGGAGGTGCCCCCGAGCAGCCGCGATTGACAGGGGAGAGCTGTGGGGGCCTGCATCCCCCGCCTGTGGTACGTGGAGAGGAGCTGGACCGGCGGAGGGGGCCTCGCACCCCCGGGGGCAATTGCGACGGGACTGTGGGCGGCGGCTGCTGCGGTCCGGACCCATGGCGGGCCGCCACCGGGTGCGGGAGCTTGAGATCTTCAGCCCAGCCATATTCTGCTCTGCTGGCAGCTTGGACACCCGGCTGGCTGGCGTGAAGCGCTGGTGGACCCCTAAAGCCACGAGAGTCCTGGGGGAGACGACGCTGTGAGGGCCCAGCTGAGGAACTGGCGGCGGTGACTGGAGGTGTTACACTCGCCCCCGGACTGGGGCTTCTCGGCTCTGGGTCCACGGCGTGGCTCATCAACCATTGGCGGTGAGGAGGACTGGAGCCCTACAGAGGTACCTGGGGAACTGATTGGGCCGGGTGCTGGAGGCAGTTCATTGACGGTCTGGAACATTGTTGGTGCTTTTAGCTGGGGCGTGTATCGCCCACTATTGAGACACTCACCCGTTGCTGCATCGGATGGGCCACGGAACCCACGCTGGGGGTGGCCCTGCTGTGGACCTATCTGGTTGAGCCTGCCCCGGTGGGGCGGTCCTGTTGGTTGGAACTGGGCATCGACGGCCTGCGCTGTGGGCTTGTGGAGATATTGCCATCGGCGCGACCCTGGGGGCACTATTTGTTCTATGGGATTGAGTTCCTATTGGCTGGATTGGTGTATACCCTTGGTGGTGCTGTTTCAAGGGCTAGCCCGCGCCCGCTGGTCAAGCACGAGAGGACGGCTACCATGGGGAAAGCGCGCCAGAAACCGCCGCCTGATGCAGGGGAAGACTTGTCGGGCAGTCAAGACCCTACCGTACCTAATGACTCTGCGACGGGCCTGTCGCAAAGCCAACTGGATCAAATCCTGAAAGCAATCACGGACACGAGGGAAGCCTTGCATCACGACATCACTCAAGTATCCACGATCCTGGGGCTCCTAAGGGCGGATCACGGCAAACTAGCGGACCAGGTCAAACAGACGGAGGCTCGGTTGGATACGCTGGAGCCTACCCACAAGGCAGTGGAGGCTTCCCTGGGAGACCTGCAGCAGCGGGTACAGTTGCTTGAAAGGAGAGCGGAGGATGCAGAGGGGCGCAATCGCCGTAACAATATACGCGTGGTGGGCCTGCCGGAAAACATCGAAGGTGCGGACATGGTGGGCTACCTCGAAGCTTGGCTCCGAGATGTGGTGGTCCCGGAGGGCCTGACGCAATTTTACACACTGGAGCAGGCTCACCGTGTGCCGGCCCGCCCTCCTGCCGCTGGCCGTCCCCCTCGGCCGGTTGTTGCGCGCCTCTTGCATTTCCGTGACCGGGATATTATTTTACAGAGGGCGCGGGCACTAGGGCCATATCAAGTGGATAATGCCCGAGTCTCCATATATCTGGATTATTCCCTTGAGGTCCAGAGGCTGCGCTCTACATTTCTGGCGGTCAAGAAGGCTCTCCGTGAGGAGGGTATACGTTACTCCCTTTTGTTCCCGGCCCAACTCCGGATTGTGGTGGATGATAAATCCTCCTTCTACGACTCTCCTGCAGACGTTTGGGACTGGCTTGAACTTTACAGAGCTGGAGCAGACACACGCTCGCCATCTAAGGTGGCACAGAAGGAAGCGCCGAAGCCTAGACGCAGCAGGAGACTCAGACGTCAACCGACGACTGCACGGACCCCCTCCGTGTCGCAGACTGAGCTGGGGCGCAGAGAGGCCCTCAAGGCGGTCTCTACTATCTCAAGTGCAGTGGGGTCGACATCGGCGGTGGAGTCGGGCTCCCGTAAGGGCTCTGAAGATGGGACGTCGGAGGGTTCGGGAGGTGGCGACCCTGCGCTACCTCATGTCACCCCAGGGACTGCGGATGACCTGCTGGATGAATTAACCCTGTATCTCCATCACTGTGGTATTGTAACTGTGTCTGTGGTTTATGCTGTGGGACTTGGGTGGGCATGTCTCCATCGGACTGTTTGAGAGCTATTGCACTGCTGCCTCGGGTGCATTGTGGTTCTTGCCGCGGACAACGGCACGGATAAAGGACACCAGGGGTGTACTATGGGAAGTGGGGCTGACGAACTATGGGAGCTCACTGTCCGTGTAGTAAAGTGCCAAGCCCCCCTCGCTCTCACACTTAGTGTGAGGCTCTGGTAGTTGCCAGAGACTAGTTTCATGGGGTGTTGTATTTGGATGGGTTTCTGCAGTTTAGTGCCTATTCTGGGGGTGGGTGGGAAGAGGGCTTGTTGGGTGGTTTTTTGGGACTTCGTTGTTGTGGTACTGTCAGTGCGCTTGGGGATTTCTGATGATTCAAACTGTATATGTTACTTGAATGGGGACCCTACCTGAATTGAGGTGTGTGACTTGGAATGTACGGGGTCTGAACTCCATGGTGAAACGTGATAAAGTACATGCTTATCTAGTTCGTAGAGGGATCCAGATAGCTTTCCTACAGGAAACACATTTAGACCAGACAGAGGGGCGGGCCTTGCAGCGCAGGTGGCGAGGTCAATTATTTTACACGTCATGCTCAGCCTTTGCACGGGGGGTTCTGATTTGGGTGAGGGCTGGGGTCCCGTTTCAGCCCTTGATGTCAGTGGTGGATCCTGAAGGGAGGTTTGTGGCGGTACAGGGCAGACTGGACGGGAGGGACTTGACACTCTGTAGTGTTTATGCCCCCAATGTAGAGCAATCAGCCATTTTTGCACGGCTACCTGGGAAGCTAGCGGCAGTCTTAGCGAACGCAGTATTGCTGGGAGGAGATTTTAACTCAGTGCTGGATGTGGGGCTAGGCAGATCACACCCTCCATTAGCGCAGTCTGCGGTCCATAGGTTAGCGAAGAGTAGACGAGAATGGCAAGATAGATGGGGCCTGGTTGATGCATGGCGTACACAGCACCCAGTTGAGAGGGATTTTTCCTTTTATTCCACTCCGCACGCTCTGCATGTCCGGCTTGACAGCATTCTTTGCTCTCCTGATGTTCAGGGTCTGATCCGACACAGCGAGTATTTAGCCAAAACGATATCCGACCATAACCCCTGCATGGCGGTGGTCCAATGGACCAGACTACGACAAGCTATCCCCACATGGAGACTGAACCCGCTGGCGCTGGAGGATGCGCCTTTTAAGGTGGATGTGCGAACCGGAGAACTACTTTGCGGCTAACGAGGGCACGGCATCAAGCAGGGCCTTAGATTGGGATGCCTTTAAGGCGGTAATTAGGGGAGTCTGTATTTCGGCCACCGCAGGAGCTCGTAGGACTCTCCTGCAGGAACTCGAGCTGAGTGAGGGTCGACTGCGCGCGGCTGAGCGCACCAGCCATGAGGATTCTGACGCTCACGGGGCTGTAGCGGCCGCTCGTGAGGAGGTTGCCTCGCGGATGGAGAAGCTCCGCTGCTTTGATCATAAGGAGTTTCTCGTCAGGGCTCATGCTGAGCGCGATAAGGTGGGCTCACTGTTGGCCTGGCTGGCCAACTCTGAGACTCGTGGTGCTCCGATTGTGACCTTGGCTTCGGAGGAGGGGCGCCTGGTCTATACTCAGTCGGAGATTAACGCCCAGTTCTGTGTGTACTACGAACACCTTTATCGGAGCACGATGGTAGATGTGCCTGCAGAGCTCAATGACTTCTTACTTGCGGCGCGGCTCCCCCGGCTCTATCCAGACCAGGTGGACCGCTTGGGTGGGGAAATCTCGGAAGCCGAGATACGCGTCGCTATTAAGCACATGGCTCGCAACAAGACCCCGGGGGTGGATGGCTTACCGATCGAATTCTACGCAGCTTATGCGGACGTGTTGCTCCCGAGGTTGTGTATTGTTTATCGGGAGGCCTGGGAGACTGGGGCTTTGCCTGCAACCGCGCGCAAAGCCCTAGTGATACCTCTGTTGAAGCGCGGTGGTGATGCCAGCTCTCGCACGGCTTATCCCGCTTTCCAGACTACAAGATCCTGAGTAAAGTGCTTGCAACGCGACTCCTGGCTCATATGCGGACTCTGGTACATCCCGACCAGGCAGGCTTCATCCCTCAACGCGCTACCGCCACCTGTGTGCGCCGACTGCTTCGGGTTCTAGGGGGGAGAGGTGGGTGGGCTACCGGAGGCGGCGGTACTCTCAATTGATATTGAGAAAGCCTTTGACAGTGTGGAGTGGCCATACCTGCTCCGCGTATTGGAAGCGTTTGGGCTGGGTGAGCGGTTTGTAAGGTGGACGGCTTTGCTCTACGCGGCGGCCACGGCTCGAGTCAAGACGGGGCCACGATTTCAGCTGCGTATCAGGTTGGTCGGGGGACGCGGCAGGGATGCTCCTTGTCGCCCCTGTTGTTTGCGCTGGCCATTGAACCGCTAGCGGCTCATACTCAGTTGGGCCAGGCTTATGAAGGCCTGCTGCTGAGGGGTTACCCTCATTACATCTCCCTTTATGCGGACGATTTACTGATGTTTTTGGCGAACACAGGCAATTCGCTCCATGGCGCTAGGTGCTTGCTCCGTGACTTTGGCTGTCTTTCGGGGCTACGGGTTAATTGGGGGAAGTCTTGCCTTTTCCCGGTGACCCCTCGACAGGAAGGGCCGCAGTTGGACGGGAACCTGCGATGGGAAGGTCATTGCCTCCCCTACCTGGGCACGTATATCTATCATTCCCCACCGGATCTCTAGGAGGGCAACATTAATCAGGCCATTCGAGCCTTGCAGGGGTCAATGGGATTTTGGCGTACGTTGCCGCTGTCGATCGCGGGACGGGTGGCGTTGCTGAAGATAGTGGCACTCCCCCGTTTCTTGTATTTGTTCCGCACTCTGCCGGTATGGGTTCCGGCGGTGGTTTTTCGCAGACTCCGCTCTCTTACGTCGGGGTTTATTTGGGGGTCGGGCAGGCGTCGGGTTGCGCTGACTACACTGATGCGGCCCAGAGGGGACGGGGGCTTGCGGTTCCGGATTTTGAATGGTACTATATTGCGGCACAGCTGCAGTGGCTCACCCAGGCGGTAGCTTGGGAGTTCCGAGGGCCGGAGGGGCAACAGGACCGAATGATTCCCAGGCATATTATCTCCTTTATAATTCTGAACCAGAAGTTGGACCTCACTCAGCTCACACTGGAGGAGCGTACCTTTCGTAGCTGCTGGCTTCGTTGCCATAGACGTTTAGCTGACATTCGCCCGTATGCCCCTGAAATCCCAGTGGGGATGTGCACGGCCCTCCCCCATGGGGGTGATTGGTTGGCACTGGCAACCTGGGAGGACCTGGGATTGCACATGGTCGGCGACCTCTACAGTGATGGCGCATTGCTTACTTTCCAGGAATTGCGGGACACTTATGATCTCCCACGGGGAGATTATCTGCTACATGCCGCACTGGTGGCCAGTATACAGAAGCATTGGAGGGGAGGGCTCACCGAGCCGCCGACATCGGCGGGCTGCCAAAATGTGGTCATGGCGGCTGGTACGTTCAAGGCCGTTACCTGTCTCTATGGCAGACTGACGACCGCTACTCTCCAGCCTATGGACGGACTGCGAATTAAATGGGAACAAGATATTGGCAGACCAATACCGGAAGCGACCTGGCCACAGTTGGTCCGCCATGCCTGGAAGGGCACCAGGAATGCCAGGTTCCAGATGGTTCAGTTTTTCACCCTTCACCGCGCGTACCTGACACCTGTTAATATTTCACAGTACTTTGAGGGTGCGCCGTTGCTATGTCCCCGTTCCGGAATGGCCGAGGCTGATTTTGCCCATATGTTCTGGTCTTGTACGAGGTTGGCTGAATACTGGGGAGGGGTGCTGACTTGCCTGAATGCTGTCACGGACCGGCAGATAACGTTGGATGTGGGTACTTGCTTACTATTATGGTTCCCTCACACTCCTCGCACCAGGGTCACTAGCAAGTTTCTTGATTTGGGTTTGATTTTGGCTAAACAGGAGATTACCATGCACTGGAAATCCAGCCAGGGCCCCAGCTATCTCCGTTGGAAGGCAACTCTTCAGCGCTGGGCGAGGGCTGAATCCACGCTGCGTATGCGGCAGGCTAAGCGGCTAGACAATGACAAGGCCTTGGATGTGGCCAGGGCATGGGAAGCCCTGGTAACAGCGCTTCAAAGGTCTGAAGATAGTTCCAGCGAAGAAGATGAGGAGAGCGTAGTGTAGGGTCGATGAGAGGGAGGGTGACGCGTTTCCAAGATACACGTTGTGGATGCTTCTACTGTGGGGTTGTAGGTTGCAGGTGGGCCCGCTAGGAGTAATGACATTACTAGGCGACAAGAAACAAGCAGGACGAGATCTTAATGATATAAATGTTTGTCAATTGCACTAGAGCGCACTGACAGGGGTGGGAGGGATTGAGGGTGGTTTGATAGGGGGTTTGTTAGATAAAAGGCACCTCAAGAAGTTATTTCATCCTGATCCACTTATGATTGAGATATGTTCTCTCTAATGTTAACCTGATTATATGTCCTTCTGCCAATAAAAATTGTTTTTATTGAAAATAAAAGTAGGCTGAGCGGCTATTTTTGTATCGCCGCGCATCACCGGATTTTATCGCTGAGATAACGTGCTATTAGCAACGCTTATCTCAAAAGTGAGAAAATTCCCGGCGATAGCGGCAAAATGCGTGAATATCGCTGAGAATACAGCGATATTCACACATTACCGCTAACAGGGTCTTAGCCATTATATCCACCTCCCATTGGATATAATGGCTAAGAACTGGTCTGAGCAGGTGTTAGTTTTTGGAGATATTCGCGCTTAGGGGGAATATTTCCATCGCTTCGCCTGTGTTGGTAATAGACGATAGCGATGTTGGCGACTGCTTTCAGTCGCTAACAGGTTGGGTTAGAGACAGCTTGCTAATAGAGCGAGGAAATTATCGCCGGCTGAAAACGGACGCTAAAGCGGCGATAATTAAAAAAAAAACATATCTTTATTAAAGCACAATTTGGCTTACTGCTGGGTTTATGTCATTTACCTCCATTGAAGTAATCAGAAGAGGATACCCAGTGTAGGTTATGTGAATCGGTACAAGAGAATATTATATATTTCCTGTGTCTTTGCCCTGAATTAGAAAACAAAAGGAAAATTATACTTAAGAGACTATTAAACGATCGTGGAGTAAGGACATGTAGGCAAGCTTTGATAGTATGTCTAAGCTCTGATGATATATCTATTAATTCTGCATTTGTAAAATTGTTGTGGAGGGTGGAAATAAATTGAAATCCTTATCTACTGTATTTTAAATATATTGGGGCAGATTTACAAGCCCCTTGTGCCCCTTTTACACCTCCCTTGCGTCACTTTTGTGACGCAGCGGCGGCACAAAAGATGCGCCATTGTGCGGTGTACTTACATTTGGGAGATGTGTCACATTGTAAAGCCCTGCGCTAGAAGGAGACGTTCCTGCGCGGGGGGGGGGGGGGGGGGGCTTCCGGTGCACGAACGGCTCCTAAAAGTGGCTGAGAGAAATCTACACATCACGCTGTGGTCTGCACATTTTACAGCTTACTACAGGGACCTCTAGTAACGAGCTGAGGTACTGCACCCCACGCTTCTAACACAAGTCTACAGCCTGTTGTGCTCATTTTCCAAACAAAGGAGTAGATGAAGAAATCATCCACATTCATGACGATTTTAATTATGATGAGAATATATTATTATACTGTAGTTCGGAAACTTAAGGTTCGTGGGTCGCCCCTCCCGTGAAGCCAGAAAGCACAAATAAATGGACATATTTGTCAACAGGTGAGAGAGATTGCGTGTATAACGCACTGGACACTCGGAACAGACATGAATCCTTTCTGCAGAGCCAAGTAACAAAACAATTCAACAAAAAAAAGAGAGGGGGCGCCCTTTATGCAGCCAATCAACAACAAGGCTAAGTTACATTATAGGATATCCGTGCAAGAAATGACGTCTGCAGGAACCACAATCCTCTTAGAAATTTGCATGACCAGAATCCTTTGCGAAGAAAGAACGTTTTATTGTCGTCTGAATACATACATTCTGTAAGAATAAATCATATCTTGTCATTCTTACCTTCATTTATTATATGTAAGGATTTTTTTAATAAGGTACAATTAAACAACCACAATATCAGAGTGATATCAGTTGTGTATGTACCCTTCTTCCACTATGTCTAATTATCAAAATGGCTAAGTTTCCCTCTCATTTGTAGCCTGTTGTCACTGTACTCTGTGTGATAATGATGAAGGTCATATATAGAGAGAAATTTTTGAAGGTTCCTTGCAGCGCAGGGATCCGCTGACATAGTAAAAAATAGAACATTGAAGATTGCATAGTATCTTATTAACGTTTGTGTTGTTAAGATACTGTGATTTGGGCAAATCAATTAGGAGTAGACTGACAAGCTCCTTAAGCCTTTCTTACCTCTCCCCCCTGTCACATTGAAAAGCTCATTGCAGGTTTCAAGTGGGTTTAATCCATGCAGGGGTTGGGGGGCGTTCCGGCGTTACAGATAGGGCAAGTTGGAAAAGTGCTGGAGTTGTGTGCCGCGTCCAACACAACTTCAGTACTGCGCCAACTTCACGCCCTAGATGCGACACTCATCTGTTTATTCCTGCCCCATGCGCATCATGGGTGGCGCAAAGATAAACTTGCCTGCTGTATCTTTCCTGGCGCATCTCTGCTGATTTGCAGAGATGCGCCAGGCAACATAAATCTGCCCCCTAATCTGCCCGTGCCTGAATGTGGAAACGGAACCTGGGCTCATGTAAAGCGTTCCAATACCTTCGGGTCGAGTATATAAAATCTGCACACAAAACAAAATTATAACATGGCTCTGTTATGTTTGTTCAGGTCTATCCTATGGCGCTTGTGCCCCAGGATCATCTGTTGTATGTACTTTGCGGGGCCTGGAGTATTGCGGCAGAATTGTTTGCTTCTGCGCTTTCTGCTTAGGGACTTTGGGGCAGATTTACAAGAAAGTGACTCGGTGTGGAACACATGCCATTTGGCTGCGTCGCACGGAGTCACTTTAAATGCACAGGGATACGACATATTTACAACAATATGTCGCATCTCTGTGCTTCTCCCTGCGCTGAGGCACAAACTGCTGCCATGCGCCTGTGCAGGCACCCTTGCACCATGGTGCAAGGATGCCTGCGTGGTGCGGAGATTGTTTTTGAGCAGGAAGCGTTCCTTTCCTGCACAAAAACAATCTGAAATGCTGTTTTACAACTTCTATGTGTGCTGCATTAGTACACATAGAAGTAAAAAAACTTCATTGTTTCAATGATTGTTTATGTGCATTAAGTGAACCCTTCCTGTACATAAAACAATCAGTAGAGGTGATTTCCTCTTTATATGTGTGCTGCAGAATGCAGAACACATGGAAAGAGGAAAAGAAAACTAGAAGAAATTAATACATCTCTCCTCGTTGCGCCTCCCTACGCCTCTCCATGCGAGGCGTAGCATTCACACACACTTTTTCCAGATTTACAATTCCTCATAAATCTGGAAATGTGTCTGGTTCTATGGGTGTTGTGTGGGAACACCCACAGCAACACCCATGGAACAACCCTTTCACGCAAAGTACTGCATGCAAAGGGGCCATATTTACAAGGAAAGGAAAAGTAACGCAAGGGGGCTTTTCTTGTACTTGTAAATATGGAGCAGTAAAATGGGCCACCTTGCATCACAAAAAGTGACACACGGTGGCGCAAGGGGCTTGTAACTCTGCCCCTTAATTTCACCACTTTTAGGTCAAGCTTAGATCGACCTGTTATATCGTTCTGTGGGATTTGGCAAGCCCACTGATTGCTATTGGTTACTAATTATGACATTCAGAAATGCTGGCTTCTTATTGGTACATTTCTGTCAAAGTCCTTCCTTTGTGTGTTTAGTTCTCTTTCCGACGATTTCACTCTGAGAACATATTAGTTGGCCATCACACAGTACAGTGTCTTCCCATCTGGCTATTGAAGGTCAGCGAGCTCTACCCAATGGTATTGAAGCACTTTCCAAGAAGAACATCAAGTACGTTGCAGGCGTACACATTTATTTTTGGATAGGCACAGGGAGATTAAAGGGCATATATACAAGAGCTTTATCAAGCCAAAAAAGTGGAGATAAAACTATCGCCCTTTTTACAAGAGGGTGCTAACATGCATAATCGCATGTTAGTACGCTTTTCCCCAACGCCTCCCTTTGCATCTCTAATGAGATGCAAAGTGGGCGTTACTGGGCGTACCCCGGATGGACTACCGTGCAAATATCGCTGATGTTAACATCACAATATTTACAAGGCTGCCCCAGCATTTTAGCACACGTTAGATTTTGGAGAAAACCTCTGTTTTCTCCAAATCTAACGTCTGCTAAAATGCAGACTTACCTATCCCCAACATTGGGGTGGATTATGCTGATACGACCCTGTGGGTCGTATCAGCATGGTTATCACTGTTTTGCAGGGAACATCGCTGGAAAACCAGCGATGTTCCCTGCAAAAGGGTGATAACCTCACTATCTCTGGAATTTTTATCCTTGGAGAAACACGTTGTTAATAATGTGCTAACAGGGCAGTAAATTCCAGAGATTGCCTGCGATAACAAAATTATCGCTAAGCACGGCCAGCAATAATTATTGCTGGCCGTTGATAATATGCCTCTTAGTTTTTTTTTTTTTGTCTCTCTCCTCTTGCCCTAAGAGATCCCTGTTTATTTATTTATTATTGAAAGAACCGTGATTTGCTAATAATTACAATTGCTAAGCCACTAATATTTACCATTGTTGAGCCGATGCTGAGGCTCAACACTGGTCCCCAAGCTCCTGAGTCAGCAGCTCTAACCCCTGAACCACAGCCTCTCCCTCTGAGGGCAGCATAGAAACGGGACAATTGATGACGTGCTTTTTTTTTTCTTCACTAGTTTTTTAACTTCTATTACAATGGGGCATGCACGCCACCATTATTACAAAAGTAAACAAACATAGGAATTGCGGTACTCGCTTTTTAGCTATAAACAACTGAAGCTAAAGTGCAGGTGCCGCGATTGTTTCAAAAGTAAGGAAATAGGAAAAATGCACATTTCCTATTTCCTTACTTTTGAAGCAATCGAGGCACACGCGCTTTAGCTTCAGATGTTTAAAGCTAAAGTGCGAGTGCCGCAATCGGCATTATGATTGTGGGGTGCTTGGCCTCTCCAGCCCCCACAGATCAGCGGCCCTAGTTCCAACGTGCTTTCAGATAAGAGCCACGCTTTAAGGACAGTGATTAAAGAATATCTCACAGTGACCCCTTTTTGTTATTATGCTGAGCGCTCTGTCTACATTACATAAAGCCTCCACTGGCTCAAATTACTCTTAATTATGTGAGTGGGTGCAATCGTGTTATTATTGGTAGTCCCGTTCCACATCAACGAGTAAAACGGAATTTCAAAAAATACTCAGATTACTCTGGTAAAATTGAAGTTCCACCTAGGCCTACCTAGAAGAAATGTGCACTATCCCTGAATAACTCTTTGCAAGAAATTGTAAAACTGAGCTGACAAACGTGGCAAACAACTACGTGTGTTCCTACTAATCATAGGTGGCAGCATAATTAATGGAAGAGTTGAGTCAGATATGCCTGCCAGATCCACTAGAAGACAGGAATCTCAACAATAGACTATAGAATCTGAAACCATGAATAATGCAATTTAATATCTGGAGTAAATTTGTTACATTTTACACACAGTGAGCAATCAGTTCTTCGAGTTACCTTCGAGCCCTTGCTGGAACAATCCTCTGAATGGTCCTTTGAGACTCGATATGGTCAGAGTGATGTTGGCCCAACACATGGACAATTGCATTGGAACACCGCTAAAATAAAACATTTCAATAAGATGGCTATAGCAAGTTAGGGCCTGATAGTTTGCGGAGGATCATCTCGTAACAGAGTATGAGAACTGTATATAAAAAATAACAAAGGAAATGGATAGTTCAACAAAAACACGAAAAAAGATTTTAAAAATTATATGAAAGATGCTGCAGATGTAAAATAATAACGGGCTCAAGTGCAAAAAAATCCTGCAATAATCTATAACTTGGAAGAAGAGATTATGAACTTTAGGAAAAATGGAAAATACACTGAATCGCTCAAAAGGGGTAGGAATATGATGACATTTAGCACAAATTACATATAGCCACTTTAAGAAAATACACAACGCGGGGGCATATTATCAAGGGGGTTTATCTCTGCTTTTTTGGCTTTAAAACCAAGAAAGCGGAGATAAAATGATCTCCCTATTACCTAGCTGTCGCTAACACCAGTTAGCGACAGCTAGTAGGAGATAGCGACCATCTTGGGCCCCACTTTGCATGTCAGTGATATTTATCACTAATGACATGCAAAGTGGGCGTGCCAAGATGTTAGCGACTGGAAACAGTCGCTAACATCGCTATCTCCTATTACCAACTTTTGGAGATATTCGCGCTAAGCGCGAATATCTCCAAAAACTAACACCTGCCCTGAGCAGTTCTTAGCCATGTTATCCAATGGGAGGTGGATAACATGGCTAAGAGCATTAGTTCGGTAATGCATGAATATCGCGGACTTTTCAGCGATATTCATGCATTGCGGCCGTTTTTTATCGCATTTGCGATAAACCTTGATAATAGCAAGGTTTATCTGCAATAATTTCTGACGATGCTTAGCGTTAAAAAATTCGTTGCTAAGCATCATTAGCGATAAATATCGCTTAACGTTGGTAATATGCCCCGCAGTTTTAGAGAATAGTTGCTCTAAACTGTTGGACAAAGAACTCTTGGGTTGTCTCTATCCCACCTGAGGCATGGATAGATTACATAAACAAGTTAAACACAATGAAAATAGCTAAATCGTTGGAAGAAACAGCAGGTTATTCTTCTTAATCCCAGTATTCTGAGATGATCCCTCCTCCAATGTGCAAACAAATAGAGAACTTTATAAAACGGGCCAGATCTTTAAGAGCCTTGGGCCTAGATCAAAAAGACCTGGCGCATTTCCCATAAACAGCATCTTTTGTGGGGTTTTAGACATAGAAACTGCACACATATCTGGTAATGAGATGTGACTTAGTAAGGTCGGACTAACAATGTATCATTCGAGTGAGCCAATCAATATTGTAATATATAACATAGTTTTGGAGACATCTACTTTCTACTGCATGCTAATAAATTGAGGTATGCATAGCAAATAAAGGAAATATTATGAATTATAATGTAGCACAGAAATACAATGGACAGTTCAAATAATGAGTAAATACACAAAAATATCTTGAATACCTTTTCCATAATTCTAGTAGATTGGCAAATCTTTTTGACTAGTGTCCAAGGTAGCAGCTTGACTGCTTCCTTATGCCCCTCACAAAAATGCTTATTTAGGCTGACCTGAATTTGGCATTACTTTCTAATTATTTTTTAAAAAACACGCTGTCGTATCATACAGGATATAGCACTGTACCCTTCCTGCTGCCTCTACAGGGCAATCTCATACAGGTCACAGTTGTGGATCACTGTTGCTGACCCCACAGGTTCATCTAACGCAGATTATTTCACTACACCCTGCTGCTGCCTCCACAGGGTCATCTAATACAGATTATAGTACTGTATCTTGCTGCTGCCTCCACTGCCACAGCTCACACTGGTTATTAAGCTACACAGTGCTGCTGCAACCACAGGGGAATAGCATTTTAGTGCTTCACTTTGCTGCTACCACTACTGCCACAACTTGTAAATAGTTATGACCCTACACAGGGCCGGCTCTAGGGCGGTGCAATCGGTGCCACTACACCGGGCACTGACTTGGGGTGGGGGCATCAGTTTGCAAGAATATTCTCGTTTTAATAGCACCTGCTGCCACGTTCCTTGCCTCCAGCAATTTTCAAAAGTATATGGCAACAATATCTCAATGGGATTCAATTGGACAGCAGATATATTTGCATGTGCAACACATTACAAAGGATCTGGACAAGAAAAGAGAGACTCACAATTTTTGGGTTTTTGAAAGTGCATATAGCATCATATATTTGAAAGGCAATATTGGCAAAACAATCAAAGAAAGTAAAATAGTGAACAGTACTTATGGCAAGTAATGCGGTGTGTATTGTCACCTCCAAATGAAGAGTTGGTAGACAGCAGTGATGGAAAAGGAGGCTTTATTGCAAGCAAGTATCTTGAGACCTCATCCACCAAAGTCCAGCTCCCAAATGGCTGGTCACTGAACATCACATTCTAAGAGTCTACATTCTAGATTGGAACACACATAAACAACAGTACAAGTAATAAGAATAACAGATTACATCTAAGGATACCACAGCACCTCCCTCCCATTACCAACAGTGATGGAAAATAAAAGAAATACATTTTAGGAAGTAACAAAACCACTCAAACGAGAGGAAGTAATTCTTTGTCTCGTGGATCTTCTGACTTCACCAGTAGAAGAGTGTGAAGAAGAAGAAGGAGAAGAAGAGGAAGAAGAAGAAGAAGTGTCAGGAAAAGTACAACTTGAGCGACAAACTACAATTCTACTGAGATTCCAAACTTTATGATCTTCTGTCCTGACGGCGTTACCTAAAAGTTTAATGACTTTTATAGGCTTGCTGAATTTAGAAACACCAAACTTCCTCACAGGCAACTTGATTCTCACCATATCACCAACACACACAACTGTCTTTTTAACAGCATTTCTCTCATCATAAGCACGCTTTCTTTCATGCATTTTCTCTAACTCTTTTTTTTCTCCAAATGGCGGTGTCACGCGTATTGTCAGGAGAACCTGCAGTTAGACCCATCTTCTTTGAAATCCAAGCAGGTTTGAGAGGGGTACAAGCAGATCTACCTTTGAACAAAATGAAGGGAGTGATTCCAGTGGAAGAATGTGTAGTGAACCTGTATTCACAAACTTTCTTTTTCAAAGCCTCTTCCCAATCACACTTAGAAACAACAGCTAACTGCATAGCTTCTTTAAGAACCTTAATGAATCTCTCAACGACACCGTTGCTTTTAGGATGATATACAGCAGTGTGCTTATGAACAATACTCCTCTCATTAAAAAACTTCTCAACTAGATCTGAAGTGAACTGCACACCATTATCGGTAAGGACAGAACTCGGTAAACCCTCACAAGCAAACAGTTCATCTAGAAAGGAGATGACAGAAGAAGAATTCACACAAGAGACTACCTTGATGAAAGGCCACCTGGAGAACATATCCACACAAACTAAGACATATTTATCCTGACTATTCACTTTTACAGGACCCAAAATGTCTAACGAGATGTCTACCCATGGCCCCTCAGATTGCTTTCTAATAACCATAGGTTGTGTTCTGCATTTCAAAATGTTGTCGCTCGCTGAACACTGTACACAATCACGTACCAATCTTTCGATCTCTGTGTCCATAGCAGGCCACCAATATACATCTCTAACTCTCGCCTTGGTTTTTGCAATTCCCATGTGACTAGAGTGTGCACAATTAATAATCTCAGACCTTAAACTAACAGGAGGTATGAGCCTACTTCCTCTGACCAACAGACCATCGAGTAAAGACAGCTGATCTTTCACAGACCAAAACCCTTTAATGTCCTCACCACATTCCTTCTTTTGACACCAACCATTACTCACATACCCAACAACTCGCTGGAGATTTGAGTCAGAATCCAATTCAGAGAACCATTCACTCTCAGTGATGACACCTTGTGTGACAATACACACTTTAAAACTCTCAAATGGATCATCACTAACAAAAGAAGAATCACCCGGGTGATCAGGTACCTCATCACCTGTAAGTCTAGACAAACAGTCCGCAAGTACATTGTTAGTGCCTGGTAAATAGGAAACATCAAACTCAAAGTCCTGTAATGACACTACCCATTTCCTTATTCTGTGTGAAATACAATCCAAACCTTTCTTTCCAAAAACCTCTTTAAGTGGCTTATGATCCGAAATAACAGTGAAGTACTTACCCCACTCAAATTTCTTAAGCTTGTGAACAGCCCAATACACAGCCAAGGCTTCTTTTTCAATAACTGAGTAGTTACTCTCAGCTCCTCTTAAAGGTCTTGAAATAAAAAGAATAGTGTTGTCCATTTTCTCACCCTTTTGTAGTAGAACGGCACCAATGCCTTTGCAGCTCGCATCAGTCATAATAAATGAGTCTTTTCCAGGATCAAAGCTACCCAAGTTTTGCGCCTGACTAAGACAACACTTTATATGATTAAACTCATCACAACATTCTTTGTCCCACAGAAATTCTTGCCCTTTCTTCAGTAAATTCCTCATTTTTTCAGTCTTTTGAGCAAACCCCGGGACAAATTTGTTATAAAATTCTTACATCCCAAGGAATTTAACCAATTCATCCTTACAGTCAGGAAATTTAAGATTCGAAATAGCTTCTACTAAAGAAGGATTGGGTTTGATGCCAAGGCTGGAAACCAAGGGGCATATTACCAAGCAATAGCGATAATTATCGCTATTGCTTGGTTAGAGACAAAAATTTACCGCAGATTTAACTCTCTCATATCAATGCATAATCTTGCTTCGCCATTGGCCTTCTGAGCCATAACTTCTGGAGAAACCCAATCCGTGCCTTCCACCTCCTCTATCACACCGTTACTTATCAATTTATCTAACTCAGCTTTCATCTTGTCACGTACTAAAAGAGGTACGTTCCTAACTTTGGCTACTTTGGGAACTGAGGGGCATATTACCAAGCAATAGGGTTAGAGACAAAGGGGCATATTATCAAGGGGGTTTATCTCCGCTTTTTTGGCTTTAAAAGCCAAGAAAGCAGAGATAAAATTATCTCCCTATTACCTAGCTGTCGCTAACACCAGTCAGACCCCCCAGGATATAGCGGCATGGATTGGCAAATTTAGCGGCACAAAAATGAAAATTTAGCGGCACAAAAATGGAAATTTAGCGGCATTTAGCGGCATTTTATTTTGGGTTTTTTGCAACACCAAACACAGATATCTTACTGTTTGAGTTATTTGACAACATGGAGCTATGTACATTTTGTTTATTTACAATTCAGCCCATTTGTTTTAGTTAAAAGGCATGTTAATCTTGGCCATGTACGTTCAGTTCTTCTGAGCCCCCATAGGTTTCAGACTAGGCATGCTGGTGGCAGAGACAGGTCTCGGAGCGAGTGGGACGGGTATGCTCAGACGTGAGTCCCGTGCTCTCCATGCCACTGGAATCAAGCTATCCAGGCTGATGAGGGCTGAAAGCCCGAAACCTGTCCTTGGATGCTTGTTTCCAGTCCAGGGAGGACTTGGCTTGGCAGTTCGGGCTGGACTGTACCCATGGGGCTCAGGGTCAAGACTGATTTGCATATGGCTGGGTTCAAACTGGAATGGCATGGTGAGCAAAAAAACGATGGATTTTGGCCCAGATCTCTGTACTGGGGTGAATGTATGACATTGTTCTGCATTCTGTCCATCACCTGTTGTTTTTACAATCCACAATGTTTTAAGGCAAAGGTCATGCAAGAGCTGCTATATTTTCTAAGGAATATGCAAAATTCGTAAGGTTGTGGCCTGGGAAAGTCCACTCATTCCATAAACCCACTTGTAAGCAAAATGACTTGTTGTCTGAATGAGGCTGTGAATACAAAACATTGGGGTATATTATCAAGGGGTTTTATCTCCGCTTTTTTGGCTTTAAAAGCCAAGAAAGCGGAGATAAAATTATCTCCCTATTACCAAGCTGTCGCTAACACCAGTTAGCGACAGCTAATAGGAGATAGCGACCATCATGGGCCCCACTTTGCATGTCAGTGATATTTATCACTAATGATATGCAAAGTGGGCGTGCCAAGATGTTAGCGACTGGAAACAGTCGCTAACATCGCTATCTCCTATTACCAACTTTTGGAGATATTTGCGCTAAGGGCGAATATCTCCAAAAGCTAACACCTGCCCTGAGCAGTTCTTAGCCATGTTATCCAATGGGAGGTGGATAACATGGCTAAGAGCATTTGCTCGATAATGCATGAATATCGCTGACTTTTCAGCGATATTCATGCATTGCGGGCGTTTTTTATCGCATTTGCGATAAACCTTGCTAATAGCAAGGTTTATCTGCGATAAAAATCGCCGATGTGCGGCGATAATTTTTGTCTCTAAACAAGTTAGAGACAAAAATTATCGCTAGTTGTTGATAATATACCCCATTGTTCCTTAACGCATGTCAGTCAAGGTTAAAGTACAAAACAGCATAAACCTGGGGAATGGAAAATGGGTGCACATGGGGCTGGATTTTAAGGCGGAAACGTGCGGAAAACGGCGGAGACGGTAAATTTCGCGGGCTTTTGCCCAAATATCGCGGCATTTCAACAGATCGGACGATTTCGCGATTTTTTTGCAAATCGCGAAAACCGCGATAAGCTGGAGGGTCTGTATATACACACACACACACACACATACATATACACACAATATGCATAAAGACAGAGTGAACGAGACAGACGTAGAGGGAGTTAGAGAGAGAAATGTGGGAAAGGAAGGAGAGAGAGCTTAAGGAAAAGAAGGGAAATGAGAGGAAAAGATGGGGATTTCGAGATTGGAAGAGTGGGAAAAAATATGAACTGAGGTAGGGGCGAGAGATGCAGAGGGTTATGGAGAGGCGTAAGAAAAGAGAGAGGGTAGGTAGGAGGGTGAGACATTAAAGCTTTGCTTCCGGGCGCCTCTAATTGTTTCCTTCACAGAAAAGCCCCCACTGTGCTTCTTAGTAAAAGCGTGTTTCTTGTAGCACCTGTGGGAACTGTGGGGCATATTATCAAGGGGGTTTATCTCCGCTTTTTTGGCTTTAAAAGCCAAGAAAGCGGAGATAAAATTATCTCCCTATTACCAAGCTGTCGCTAACACCAGTTAGCGACAGCTAATAGGAGATAGCGACCATCTTGGGCCCCGCTTTGCATGTCAGTGATATTTATCACTAATGACATGCAAAGTGGGCGTGCCAAGATGTTAGCGACTGGAAACAGTCGCTAACATCGCTATCTCCTATTACCAACTTTTGGAGATATTCGCGCTAAGCGCGAATATCTCCAAAAGCTAACACCTGCCCTGAGCAGTTCTTAGCCATGTTAACCAATGGGAGGTGGATAACATGGCTAAGAGCATTTGCTCGATAATGCATGAATATCGCTGACTTTTCAGCGATATTCATGCATTGCGGCCGTTTTTTATCGCATTTGCGATAAACCTTGCTAATAGCAAGGTTTATCTGCGATAAAAATCGCCGATGTGCGGCGATAATCTTTGTCTCTAAACAAGTTAGAGACAAAAATTATCTCTATTGGTTGGTAATATGCCCCTGTATTATTACTTGTTTATACCGTGGCTCTGGCAGTCACTAGATCGTTTTAGTCGCGTGGCAGTCAGAGGCGGGCTTTGTTGACCGGAATAAAGGGTTTGACTATTTTCATTTCAGCGGGTTGGAAGGAGCGCCATGTAAGGCGCCGACCTTGAAGACATCTCTATAATTAGCGAGGCGCTGCAGTTTGCTCACTTTTGTCACGTTTGTGTGCACAGGGAAGAGACGAGGCTCTAGCATTTGCACCCTCCAGTCCCATGAGTTGCTGGATGTGACTCACAGCACGTGGCTCTTGTTAGCGTCAGAAGGTGTAACTCTGGCGTCCTCTAACGGCGGACTTTCCTATCAAGCCTACACCCAAAACCCACAGAATGTCAGCGCGCAAGCTACTGAAATGTGACAGCTAGTGCCAAAGACAACATGACGTTACATAAGGAAATTACTGGTTTAATAATACACTTATAAGTTAATTGAGCTTAAAGAGTGCATGTGTGTGGTACGCAGGTCACATGTACTGGGCCAGTTCACCCCTCTCATGTCCATATGTGTACCTTCGACCTGAGTAATAAAACATCTACAACTGAAAGGGGGAGTTTGGTTTAGCTTGAGGTGTGCGTAAATTACTGTCAGTATGCTTTATGTTCTCTGTGATCCTTCAGCGTATTTTATCTTTTTAGTCGACAAAACTCTGCACTCTGTGCGGGGGGGCCTTCGGGGGACATTAATCTTTTATTTTTAGTATTTCTGTGGGTCGGAAATGACTTCCGAACAGCTTCTTGTTCCCTGCTAACGGGATCCTGGCAGGGACGGTCTGTGTTCGCCGGCCGGCTGTTCTCCTGCTCAGAGTCCGCTTCCCTGGTCTCTGGAGAAGAGGAAGAGTCTTCGTGTGTGTGTCGCTGCCGCTTCTTGCTGGGCGGAAAACGGCGGAAACGGCAAATTTCGCGGGCTTTTGCCCAAATATCGCGGTATTTCAACAGATCGGCCGATTTCGCGATTTTTTTGCAAATCGCGAAATCGCGATAAGCTGGAGGGTCTGACCAGTTAGCGACAGCTAGTAGGAGATAGCGACCATCTTTGGCCCCGCTTTGCATGTCAGTGAAATGTATCACTAATGACATGCAAAGTGGGCGTGCCAAGATATTAGCGACTGGAAACAGTCGCTAACATCGCTATCTCCTATTACCAACTTTTGGAGATATTCGCGCTTAGCGCGAATATCTCCAAAAGCTAACACCTGCCCCTGAGCAGCTCTTAGCCATGTTATCCAATGGTAGGTGGATAACATGGCTAAGAGCATTAGCTCGGTAATGCATGAATATCGCGGACTTTTCAGCGATATTCATGCATTTTGGCCGATTTTTATCGCTTAGGAGATAAACCTTGATAATAGCAAGGTTCCTAAGCGATAAAAATCGCCGCAGCACGGCGATAAAAATATTGCCGCTAAGCCAACATAGCGATAATTATCGCTAGTTGTTGGTAATATGCCCCAAAATTTTACCGCTGAGCTGCGGCGATTTTTATTGCAGATAAACCTTGGTATTACCAAGGTTTATCGCAAATGCGATAAAAACGGCCGCAATGCATGAATATCGTTGAAAAGTCAGCGATATTCATGCATTACCGAGCTAATGCTCTTAGCCATGTTATCCACCTCCCATTGGATAACATGGCTAAGAACTGCTCAGGGCAGGTGTTAGTTTTTGGAGATATTCGCGCTTAGCGCGAATATCTCCAAAAGTTGGTAATAGGAGATAGCGATGTTAGCGACTGTTTCCAGTCGCTAACATCTTGGCACGCCCACTTTGCATGTCATTAGTGATAAATATCACTGACATGCAAAGTGGGGCCCAAGATGGTCGCTATCTCCTACTAGCTGTCGCTAACTGGTGTTAGCGACAGCTAGGTAATAGGGAGATAATTTTATCTCCGCTTTCTTGGCTTTTAAAGCCAAAAAAGCGGAGATAAACCCCCTTGATAATATGCCCCTGAATCTCTCTTTAACTTAATCAAATGAAGATATTTCTTAAGACAACCCAGATTCTTGCTGAATACGGTAGGATACTTGTTTTCCCAGTGGCAGTTACCTGAAACCACATCCACTCTAGGAGGTATATCTCTCAAACATACAGAAGGAGTTTGGTTGGGGTCAAGATAAACTCCAAGGTCTCTTTGGTGTGCCCAACTTATGAGAGAATCCCCTTTCATGGAAACATAAATTTTACCAGCTGTAATTCTACCCTTAAAATCAATTGTACTCATGAAGTACCCCAAGAGATTAATGACTTGACCAGCATATCCCTTAGGAATTATGTCCGGCTTGAGTAATTTGACTTTTCCAACCAGACAGCTTTCGAAGAAGGTCTTGGGTATCAAGGTGATTCTAGCTCCAGAATCAAATAACATATCAACTGAACAGTTTTCAATTAACACTTTCTCCATTGGACCATCCATATCAACAATGTTGACCTGAGATACAACAATATCACCTTGTGTTTGGTCAAAAATATTTTCCCATCCTCGTCGCCAAAATGTAGTGTCACCTCCAAATGAAGAGTAGGTAGACAGCAGTGATGGAAAAGGAGGTTTTATTGCAAGCAAGTATCTTGAGACCTCATCCACCAAAGTCCAGCTCCCAAATGGCTGGTTACTGAACATCACATTCTAAGAGTCTTCATTCTAGATTGGAACACACATAAACAGCAGTACAAGTAATAAGAATAACAGATTACATCTAAGGATACCACACGGTGGCAACCCAAGGGGGCTTTGTGCACTACGTGATAGTGAGACAAACAGTGACGGCGCGAGTGACATAACGGTGAAAAAGCAGCGATCAGCGCAGACAAAGACATTTTTTTTAACACAATATATACAGATTGTAGGTTCCTCCTTGATGAATGAGTAATAGTAGTTAGTTTGGGAACCAAAGCAGGTAATGCGCCATGAGTTGCACTGCAGTGCGGGTCGACGGCGTTTCGATCCAATTGATTTAGGATCTTCATCAGGAACGCCCCTGAAAAGTGACTCAGTTCACTGAGTCACTTTACCAACGCTGATGCGTCAAACCCCTGCGCCTGCTTGAAGCAGGCGTAAGGCTTGACGCACCACGTTACAGATAGGGCAAGTTGGAAAAGTGCTGGAGTTGCGTGCCGCATACAACACAACTTCAGCACTGCACCAACTTCACGCCCTAGATGCGACACGCATCTGTTTATTCCTGCGCCATGGTGCGCCGAATTGTAAATGCGGCGCATCATGGGTGGCGCAAGGATACTTGCGTGCCGTATCTTTCCTGGCGCATCTCTGCTGATTTGCAGAGATGGGTCAGGCAACATAAATCTGCCCCCTAATCTGCCCGTGCCTGAATGTGGAAACGGAACCTGGGCTCATGTAAATCGTTCCAATACATTCGGGTCGAGTATATAAAATCTGCACACAAAAAAAATTATAACATGGCTCTGTTATGTTTGTTCAGGTCTATCCTATGGCGCTTGTGCCCCAGGATCATCTGTTGTATGTACTTTGCGGGGCCTGGAGTATTGCGGTAGAATTGATTGCTTCTGCGCTTTCTGCTTAGGGACTTTGGGACAGATTTACAAGAAAGTGACTCAGTGTGGAACACATGCCATTTGGCTGCGTCGCACGGAGTCACTTTAAATGCACAGGGATACGACATATTTACAACAATATGTCGCATCTCTGTGCTTCTCCCTGCGCTGCCGCACAAACTGCTGCCATGCGCCAGTGCAGGCACCATTGTGCAAGGATGCCTGCGTGGTGTGGAAATTGTTTTTGTGCAGGAAGGGTTCCCTTCCTGCACAAAAACAATCTGAAATGCTGTTTTACAACTTCTATGTGTGCTGCATTAGTACACATAGAAGTAAAAAAACGTCATTGTTTATGTGCATTAAGTGAACCCTTCCTGTACATAAAACAATCAGTAGAGGTGATTTCCTCTTCATATGTGTGCTGCAGAATGCAGCACACATGGAAAGAGGAAAAGAAAACTAGAAGAAATTAATACATCTCTCCTCGTTGCGCCTCCCTACGCCTCCCCATGCGAGGCGTAGCATTCACACACACTTTTTCCAGATTTACAATTCCTCATAAATCTGGAAATGTGTCTGGTTCTATGGGTGTTGTGTGGGAACACCCACAGCAACACCCATGGAACAACCTTTTCACGCAAAGTACTGCGTGCAAAGGGGCCATATTTACAAGGAAAGGAAAAGTCACGCAGGGGGGCTTTTCTTGTCCTTGTAAATATGGAGCAGTAAAATGGGCCACCGTGCATCACAAAAAGTGACACACCGGTGGCGCAAGGGGCTTGTAACTCTGCCCCTTAATTTCACCACTTTTAGGTCAAGCTTAGATCGACCTGTTATATCGTTCTATGGGATTTGGCAAGCCCACTGATTGCTATTGGTTACTAATTATGACATTCAGAAATGCTGGCTTCTTATTGGTACATTTCTGTCAAAGTCCTTCCTTTGTGTGTTTAGTTCTCTTTCCGACGATTTCACTCTGAGAACATATTAGTTGGCCATCACATAGTACAGTGTCTTCCCATCTGGCTATTGAAGGTCAGCGAGCTCCACCCAATGGTATTGAAGCACTTTCCAAGAAGAACATCAGTTACGTTGCAGGCGGACACATTTATTCTTGGATAGGCACAGGGAGATTAAGGGGCATATTTACAAGGGCTTTATGAAACCAAAAAAGTGGAGATAAAACTATCGCCCTATTTACAAGAGGGTGCTAACATGCATAATCGCATGTTAGCACCCTTTTTTCCCAACGCCTCCCTTTGCATCTCTAATGAGATGCAAAGTGGGCGTCACTGGGCGTCCCCCGGATGGACTACCGTGCAAATATCACTGATGTTAACATCACGATATTTACAAGACTGCCCCAACATTTTAGCACACGTTAGATTTTGGAGAAAAACTCTGTTTTCTCCAAATCTAACATCTGCTAAAATGCAGACTTACCTATCCCCAATATTGGGGTGGATTATGCTGATACGACCCTGTGGGTCGTATCAGCATGGTTATCACCGTTTCGCAGGGAACATCGCTGGAAAACCATAGATGTTCCCTGCAAAAGGGTGATAACCTCACTATCTCTGGAATTCTTACCCTTGGAGAAACACGTTGTTAATAATGTGCTAACAGGGCAGTAAATTCCAGAGATTGCCTGCGATAACAAAATTATCGCTAAGCACGGCCAGCGATAATTATTGCTGGCCGTTGATAATATGCCTCTTAGTTATTTGTTTTTTTCTCTCTCCTCTTGCCCTAAGAGATCCCTGTTTATTTATTTATTATTGAAAGAACCGTGATTTGCTAATAATTACAATTGCTGAGCCACTAATATTTACCATTGTTGAGCCGATGCTGAGGCTCAACACTGGTCCCCAAGCTCCTGAGTCAGCAGCTCTAACCCCTGAACCACAGCCTCTCCCTCTGAGGGCAGCATAGAAACGGGACAATTGATTACGTGCTTTTTTTTTTCTTCACTATTCTTTAACTTCTGTTACAATGGGGCACGCACGCCACCATTATAACAAAAGTAAACAAACATAACAAAAAAAATATATGGCTGCCATTTTTTCCCCTATTTATTTATGTTAGTTACAATTGCGGTACTCGCGCTTTAGCTATAAACATTTGAAGCTAAAGTGCAGGTGCCGCGATTGTTTCAAAAGTAAGGAAATAGGAAAAATGCACATTTTCTATTTCCTTACTTTTGAAGCAATCGCGGCGCATGTGCTTTAGCTTCAGATGTTTAAAGCTAAAGTGCGAGTGCCGCAATCGGCATTATGATTGTGGGGTGCCTGGCCTCTCCAGCCCCCACGTATCAGCGGCCCTAGTTCCAACGTGCTTTCAGATAAGAGCCACGCTTTAAGGACAGTGATTAAAGAATATCTCACAGTGACCCCTTTTTGTTATTATGCTGAGCGCTCTGTCTACATTACATAAAGCCTCCACAGGCTCAAATTACTCTTAATTATGTGAGTTGGTGCAATCGTGTTATTATTGGTAGTCCCGTTCCGCATCAACGAGGAATACGGAATTACAAAAAATACTCAGATTACTCTGGTAAAATTGAAGTTCCACCTAGGCCTACCTAGAAGAAATGTGCACTATCCCTGAATAACTCTTTGCAAGAAATTGTAAAACTGAGCTGACAAACGCGGCAAACAACTACGTGTGTTCCTACTAATCATAGGTGGCATCATAATTAATGGAAGAGTTGAGTCAGATATACCTGCCAGACCTACTAGAAGACGCATCACAGGCATCTCAACAATACACTATAGAATCCTATCCATGAATTGTTCAATTTAATATCGGGAGTAAATTTGTTACATTTTACACACAGTGAACAAGCAGTTCTTCAAGTTACCTTTGAGCCCTTGCTGGAACAATCCTCTGAATGGTCCTCTGAGACTCAATATGGTCAGAGTGATGCTGACCCAACACATGGACAATTGCATTGGAACACCACTGACATAAAACATTTCAACAAGATGGCTATAGCAAGTTTGGGCCTGATAGTTTGCGGAGGATTATTTCGTAACAGAGTATGAGAACTGTATATAAAAAATAACAAAGGAAATGGATAGTTCAACAAAAACACGAAAAAAGATAAAAAAAATTATATGAAAGATGCTGCAGATGGAAAATAATAACGGGCTGAAGTGCAAAAAAATCCTGCAATAATCTATAACTTGGAAGAAGAGATTATGAACTTTAGGAAAAATGGAAAATACACTGAATCGCTCAAAAGGGGTAGGAATATGATGACATTTAGCACAAATTACATCAAGCCACTTTAAGAAAATACACAGGGCAGTTTTAGAGAATAGTTGCGCTAAACTGTTGGACAAAGAACTCTTGGGTTGTCTCTATCCCACCTGAGTCATGGATAGATTACATAAGCAAGTTAAACACAATGAAAATAGCTAAATCTTTGGAAGAAACAGCAGGTTATTCTTCTTAATCCCAGTATTCTGAGATGATCCCTCCTCCAATGTGCAAACAAACAGAGAACTTTATAAAACAGGCCAGATCTTTAAGAGCCTTGGGCCTAGATCAAAAAGACCTGGCACATCTCCCATAAACAGCATCTTTTGTGGGGTTTTAGACATAGAAGCTGCACACATATCTGGTAATGAGATGTGACTTAGTAGGGCCCGACTAGCAATGTACCATTCGAGTGAGCCAATCAATATTGTTATATATAACATAGTTTTGGAGACATCTACTTTCTACTGCATATTAATAATTGAGGTATGCATAGCAAATAAAGGAAATATTATGTTTCATAATGTAACACAGAAATACAATGGACAGTTCAAGTAATGAGTAAATACACAAAAATATCTTGAATACCTTTCTCATAAGACTAGTAGATTGGCAAATCTTTTTGACTAGTGTCCAAGGCAGCAGCTCGACTGCTTTCTTATGCCCCTCACAAAAATGCAAGATGGCTGCGGCCTACTCATGCTAAGTTAGGCTGACCTGAATTCGGCATTACTTTCTAATTATTAAAAAACACCCACGCTGTTGTATCATACAGTATATAGCACTGTACCCTTGCTGCTGCCTCCACAGGGCAATCTCATACAGGTCACAGTTGTGGATCACTGTTGCTGACCCCACAAGGTCATCTAACGCAGATTATTTCAGTACACCCTGCTGCTGCCTCCACAGGGTCATCTAATACAGATTATAGTACTGTACCCTTGCTGCTGCCTCCACTGCCACAGCTCACACTGGTTAAAAATCGACACAGTGCTGCTGCCACCACAGGGGAATAGCATTTTAGTGCTCCACTTTGCTGCTACCATTACTGCCACAACTTGTAAATGGTTATGACCCTACACAGGGCCGGCTCAAGGGCGGTGCAATCGGTGCCACTGCACCGTGCACTGACTTGGGGTGGGGGAATCAGTTTGCAAGAATATTCTCGTTTTAATAGCACCTGCTGCCGCGTTCCTTGCCTCCAGCAATTTTCAAAAGTAGAAGGCAACAATATCTCAATGGGATTCAATTGGACAGCAGATATATTTGCATGTGCAACACATTACAGAGGATCTGGACAAGAAAAGAGAGACTCACAATTTTTGAGTTTTTGAAAGTGCATATAGCATCATATATTTGAAAGGCAATATTGGCAAAACAATCAAAGAAAGTAAAATAGTAAACCAGTACCTATGGCAAGTAATGCGGTGGCAACCCAAGGGGGCTTTGTGCACTACGTGATAGTGAGACAAACAGTGACGGCGCGGTTGACATAAGGGTGAAAAAATAGCGATCAGCGCAGACAAAGACATTTATTTAACACAATATATACAAATTGTAGGTTCCTCCTTGATGAATGAGTAATAGTAGTTAGTTTGGGAACCAAAGCAGTGGCACAGTGGTAAACAGCCTCAAAAGCTTTCTCAACGCACTTGATCTCAACCAAATATGCAATAGCCCGACCCATGAGAGAGGTTCTATCATTGACCTTATCATCTCCAAAGAGGGCGCTATTCAACTGGAGTCAATCCAACCTTGTGACTGGTCAGATCATCATATTGTCTCCTTCCTCATTAATGAAAAAATTAGATTTAACCCAGTTCAACCCCCTAAGCACAAAGCGTGGAAAAGAGACTTGAAGAAACTCAACCCAAACTCCTTACCGCCTAACAGCTGCAATCTCCTACTTCCCCCTTCCGGCGCTACGGATGTTCAACTTCTGACTGACCACTATCTCAATACTATGTCCACAATAATTAATGAGGCGGCACCCATGCAACTGAAAAGAGTTTCGTCCAAGAAGACTTCCAACCCATGGTATGACAGGAGCCTCAATGAGGACAGACGGGCCATGCGAATGGCAGAGCGTACCTAGAGGTCAGCCCCTTCTGCAGTGCACCTAAAAAGTCTAAAGAAACAGAGAAACGCGTACTTCAGGAAAATAAAACACTCTAAAAGAGATTTCTTCAGCCTCCAGCTCGCCCAAGCTAAAAACCGCCCAAGAAAATTGTTTGAGTTAGTCAGAACACAATACAAAGAGCAACCCCAGACACTCAGCTCCATGGGCGTTACACCTTCATGTGAAGACTTCTCTGCCTTCTTTATCCAAAAAACGGAGAGAATAAGAAGCGATCTCCTCAATGACGCTATCCTGTACTCCAACCCCCGGCGCACAGCAGTGCCTGAACCAAAGAACAAGGCTACTTGGTCATCCTTTGGCACCTACTCCGAAGAAGAAATTGGCAGATTGCTCAGCACCTTGAAACCATCCAATCACCTCTCTGACCCCCTTCCTGCTAACGCTGTAAAAGACTTTTCCCCTTGGCTTCTCCCACTCTGGACTAAGATTATCAATAGCTCTCTTCAACAAGGATCCATCCCCAATGCCCTCAAAGTCGGGCAAGTCACACCGCTACTAAAAAACCAACAGCAGACCCCTCTGATCTAAACAATTACCGCCCTATTACAAATATCCCCACTCTCGCTAAACTGCTGGGAAAATGCGTACAGCTACAACTGACTAAACACATAGATAAGTTTGATCTCCTCAACGCATATCAGTCAGGCTTCCGAGCAGGGCACAGTACCGAAACTGCCATGACTCACATAGTGGACGACGCCCTCCAAATACTAGACCAAAACGATACCTGCCTCCTCATCCTTCTGGATCTCTCCTCAGCATTCGATACAGTTAAACATGAGAACTTACTCGAACTGTTAAACACAAGAATGGGCATATCTGGGACTGTTCTCAAGTGGTTCACCTCATTTCTACACAACCGGACACAAAGAATCAAAAGCAACAACCTGCTGTCCTCTCCGGTACCTGTATCGCTAGGCGTCCCTCAAGGATCCTCCCTCTCCCCAACACTGTTCAACCTAGTTATGGAACCTCTCACTACTTTGCTACAGACATCTAATGTTCACTTTCACATGTATGCCGATGACACCAAACTTTATCTCAAAATACAATCTCCTAATGACATCATGCTTCTGAACACCACGATCAGAAACACCCAATCCTGGCTTGCTGAGAATCACCTCAAACTCAATGCGCTGAAGACCGAGTTCCTCCTGATCTCCCCTCCCGCTAAAATCTCCACGGCTCAAACATGGCTTAAGCACTTAACGGCTCTAAATGTACAGCCCATCGTTGTAGACTCATCAAAATCTTTAGGCATAACACTTGACGCCAATCTCAACATGCAGCAGCACATCAGCAAGGCAACCAAAGGAGCGAACTTCCAAATCAATACCCTGAGAAAACTTAAACCCTTACTTCCTGCCAAAGACTTCCAAACGGCAGTTCAATCTATAGTCATTCCGCACATAGAATACGGTAGCACCGCCCTCTGCGGGCTCCCCCTAACTACAACGGCACCCCTAAGAGCGTCCCTTAACGCCGCAGCGAGACTCATCACCGGCTCAAAAAAACACTCGCATATTTCCCCGGACTTTAAATCACTGAACTGGCTACCTTTTGAAGCCAGAATACATCTGAAAATTGCATGCATGACACACAAGGCTGTTCACATGAACTCACCCGCCTACCTCACTCAAACACTGACAATTTCGGGTGGCTCTAGAACTACTAGAAGCACAAACAATCTTTTGCTGAAACCTCGAAGATTTCGGAAGGAAAAAACATATAAACGCTCCTTTTCAGGAATGGCACCCAGGATCTGGAACTCACTCCCTCCTGAAACAAGGCTCATCTCCTCCAACGCACTTTTTAAGAAAGAAGTTAAAGCGATCCTCATGGCTAAATACACATGATCTACTATTCAGTATTACTCATGAATCTGCTCTGTAAGACCTGCCAGACCCCCCTGATCTTACTTGATGGTATACGCTCACTCTTTGTATATTGTTATATTGTTGACGCACCTGTGTGACTATGTATATTTATATTGCTGACGCACCTGTTTGATTTTGCACACTTTACCCACACCACCTCAACGACCCCTACTTCTCTACTACTGTCGCACCTGTGGGACTATACATCCTGCACTCACCCACCTCAACTATGCCCACCTTCAAGTTCCCCAAAAATGTTTTAAACACGCTTAAGCAAGTATATGCTCCTTATTTCTGTACTTTATACTATTGATGCAACTGTTTGTCTATGCACCGTGTACCGACACTACCTCACCTGTGACCTACCTCATGTCTTTTGACCTACCTATGTAACTGAGCACCTTGTACCCAACTACCTCAATTATTACTTAATATTACTTTGTATTACTCCTTATTACTTTGTATTATTATCCCCGTGTCCTTGTAAAGCGCTCTGATATCTGCAAAGATCTTGTTCGCGCTATATAAAACTTTCAAAATAAAATAAAGCAGGTAATGCGCCATGAGTTGCGCTGCAGTGCGGGTCGACGGCGTTTCGATCCAATTGATTTAGGATCTTCATCAGGACCGGGTTGCCGAATAATGGAAGTGAGGGTGCGTTCTGGTCCAGAAACAGATCCCCGTTCTGGTGGGGACGGGAGGCGGAAGGATCCTGTGGTGGGGGGTGATCCAAGGGAGTCAAAATGAGGGATAAGGCCCAGTGATGGGGCCTCGTAGTGGCCAGGAAGAATCCAAGGTTCAGGGGAGGATGGGGGTCTAGTACTGTGTGTCGTGTGAAGAACAAGGTGGCCTAATGCGGGAGAAAGAAAAACGGGAGGAAGAGGAGGTCGCCGGTGTAGTGGTGTAACCTCGAAGTAGACTTGGCAAGTGGTGGTGAGGATGCACGAACAGAGCCCCGTTCAGGTGGGATGGGATTAAAACAGTGTCGGGCGACCTGCTGAGTAGTCCCGGTGTGGGCACCGTGGGCACCCGTGTTTGCACCGGATCCCGATTTGCTAGTCAGATTCTTTGACCGCCCCCTGACCGCCAGATTTCTGATGGCGCTCACTCCACACGCCCATGGTGCCCGCACCGGGACCGGGACTACTCAGAATATTCTGAGGCAGCGTGATTGGCACCACCATATTTTGTGAAAGACAGGTATCATCCTTTCCTGTTTGGAATCCGGTGACATGAATGACTGTTCAACCAGTGACCTCACACTACAAGAATAGTTTGGAACCAATTATAGCCTATGTGAGAGATTCTAAACATAGCTATGAGCTACTCAATGTGGAATGACCATTATATATTCCTCATGTTTAATCATTCAAGAATATTATTCAAACAAATGTTTACGTCCCATGCTTTCATTTAATCGGATTTCATAGATTAAAATACGTACCTATCTTTATGAAGAGTTCCTTTGACTGAATTATTCGTCCTGGTCAGAAGAAGATAGAAAGTCAAGAATATAGGGCCCGATTCACAGAATGAACTTGACTCGATCCTAAACTTACTACTATTTTTGTATTCACAGAATGCACTTACTACTTTTGGCATTCTCATAATGAACTTACTACTTTTGGTATTCACAGAAGTTGGGATTTTGTCTTAAGTCTGTCTTAAGTTTGTTTTAAGACAAACTTAAGACAAAATCCTAACTTGAGGTGCCATGTGGTGGGTTAGTGCCCCTAGGATGAGGTGCCATGTGGTGGTTTAGTGCTCCTGGGATGAGGTGCCATGTGGTGGGTTTGTGCCCCTGGGATGAGGTGCCGTGTGGTGGGTTTGTGCCCCTGGGATTAGGTGCCATGTGGTGGGTTAGTGCCCCTGGGATGAGGTGCCGTGTGGTGGGTTTGTGCCCCTGGGATTAGGTGCCATGTGGTGGGTTAGTGCCCCTAGGATGAGGTGCCATATGGTGAGTTAGAGCCCCTGCGATGAGGTGCCATGTGGTGGGCTTGTGCCCCTGGGATGAGGTGCCATGTGATGGGTTTGTGCCCCTGGGATGAGGTGCCATGTTGTGGGTTTGTGCCCCTGGGATGAGGTGCCATGTGGTGGGTTTGTGCCCCTGGTATTAGGTGCCATGTGGTAGGTCTGTGCCCCTGGGATTAGGTGCCATGTGGTGGGTTAGTGCCCCTAGGATGAGGTGCCATGTGGTGGGTTTGTGCCCCTGGGATTAGGTGCCCTGTGGTGGGTTAGTGCCCCTAGGATGAGGTGCCATGTGGTGGGTTAGTGCCCCTAGGATGAGGTGCCATGTGGTGGGTTAGTGCCCCTAGGATGAGGTGTCATGTGGTGGGTTAGGGCCCATGGGATGAGGTGCCATGTGAATTGTTAGTGTCCATATAAGTTAACTTAACATGGTGGCTTCGTACCCTAGGAATGCCATGCACTGTGGTGCACAGCTGTCAACTTTTCAGATGCTTATATGTGACATCTCCATGTTTTTGCCAAGCTTATTTGAGAAATATTAATGCCATATATGGAACAACGTGAATGACACTTAATCACGAGTGTTTCAATATAAGGAAATGTATTTCACAACCTATCCCAGTTTGTGTGATGCGAGGCTCTAGAAATGCCCTTACAATATCTGCATTGTGTGTAATTTGCTTGTCATGTGCCTCTGTTCCAAAGTGTGCAACGTATGCTTTGCACTGCAATGTCAGAACCTGGCTTCTGTACTGAAATGTGCATCATATCATGGCCAGGCATGCGGACTGTGATAGGCTGCTGTTTCTAGCCAAATAATGCCTGAGTGCAATTTTGAATTAGAATGCTTTCACCCACTACTGGCTTTTGTACGCAATACCATATTGCATTCTGGGAATTGTAATTGCCTTTATATGTGCTGTTGGCTACAAAGGCAGAACTGACGGAAAATCAGTGCAAAACAGCAGCCCCTTTGCACCGTGAAATGTGGGTGAGTTCTGACTCACTTCAATTCAATTCATCTTTATTCGGATGTGAAAATTCATAAAAGATACCAATAGCATCTTACAAATAAAAATCAAGGGGCCAATACATTCTAAATCACTTTTTATCCAAATTTACTTGGGTAGTAGTGTTACCTAATACAAGAGAAACGTCCGCACATCCAATAACACCGTTTATACACGTGTAGTATCAATAAATATTGTTACAAAGCAAGAAAGAAGAATCGGGTGCCCAATACCCTTTATACACCAACTACCCAATGGCCTAAACTGCACAAAAACCTTTTGTGCAACATAAACATACAACAGAGAAAAGCGAAATATAGCAGCACACCTCTCTTCTTGATAATAATGTCCTATTTTACTCAATGTAGTTATGTATGGACTAGAACATGAAAAAACAATTAAAGTCTGGTTAAATATAAAGGGATCCCAAACTTTCGTTGATCTTGATGTTCTTTTATTCACAAATTTCATTAAAAGTTCCCAGCACCCAGCTTGCCGACACGTGTTTAGTCTTTTACAGACTTTTTCAAGGCTGGAAGTATTAAAAACATATATATCCATCATTCACATTTTGATATAATATATACAGTGTATAAAAACAACACATAAATATCTAACATTGCAACATAGACATTAATTACAATATCACATGTATATACATATATATATGTATATATATATAAATACGAGACATATAAAACAACTCATAATATACTATATTATAACCAACTCCATCGCCTACAGGGGGAGAACTGTAGCGAAACAGTAAGCATGGGAATAATTTGATTGCATCCCTCTAAACAACAAGGAGAACTGTCCTGAATAAAATAATGGAAAACATCATGAAATACAAGAAAGGAGAAAAAGGAGAAAAAGGAAGAAGAAGGAAAGGGAACGAGAAGACGACAACTAAAGGGCAGTAAATGAAAGAGGGTATAAAATATCAAATATACCCTAATATGCCAGTATCAGTGAAAAACTGGACAAAACATCAAGACGGTTAGGTCAAGACTTATAAGTATAACCTACCCGCTTGATTAACTATGATGTGCTTCGATAGTAAGAACTGATCCTCCAATGTCAGTCAAAACGGCGTGTAGTAACAGAATACAGTCCCAATTCGTGCAGAATCGAAAATAAATATATGTATATTCATGAATTGAGGTGCCCCGAAGTGCTGTATACAGGGTAACCTATTGCCCAAACATATGACACGTTGATATCGAGAACAGAATACTACATTTCATATATTCAAGAGATCGTAACGAAAAACACAGGAAGGTTAATTGGATCAAAAGATACTCATAACCTGATAGAATGGATCGATGTTTACAATGTAGTAAAACACGTAAAAAGAGAAATTCCAAAAACTATAACATTGGCTAAAGAGTGGTGAGAAGTTACATGTATGGTATAAGTCTGTTCAATTGGCTAGAACAGTAACTAATATGTAAAAACTCAGCAATATGTATTCTTAAGATAGGCGGACCAATCAGTATTCTTAACGTCGGTAAGGTAGATTTCACAAATGGTACCAACAAATAATGTCACCTATAGATATCAAAATAAGACATCAAACAAAACGATATTTCAGTAAAAAAGGGGAATAAGATGCTCATGTGGTCTTGTAACTTATAACCTGAAGACCAGATGGCTAGTTTATATATACTTTTGGCACAAAGCAGTGGTGTTCAATAGACCCTACCACACCCAAAACCGCAATTGAAACTATTAGATCAAGGGAGACCATACGCTGAGGCAATAGCTCACCTTATAAATGTAGGCGATCTCTGCAATATTATAATACAAGGATTAGATTACAATATCAGATATATAAGATGTTCCTGTTGAATAATAAAACAACATTAGCTAAAGGCTGGAAATGGATCTCAGACTATAAGTAGTGCAACAAATAAATTATATATTCCTTTTACCTAAAATGACTTTGGACACGTTGCTAGTAATGAACTGCCACCCAACGTTGATATTAGATTCCTCAGCCCAGGTCGGTCTGGACCAAAATGTATCCTGACCTGAACATCTAGATCAGAGAAAGCATCCCAAGATTATTTAGCGTGCTCGGTAGATAAACAGCAAGGCACAATACAGTACACCATGTGGCGAATAAATTGGTGATCGTTCACCCTAAGTATACACAAAAGGATATCACATTTTAACAGATGCCCCCATAGAAAGAGGCGTCTTCCTGTGGAATATCTAATGGTGAAACTATTCTACAAACTGAAACAGTGACAACCAGCTTGCCTAGTTAGTTTCTCTCCGTATTCGGCCTCGGTTTAAACTGCCCGTAACAAACAAAGCATAACAAATATTACCGCCTTACCATGTTAAGTGGTCCAAGGAGCGACGTAATAACCCTCCTGTTGACTCGAAAAAACGCCGAATCAACAGTGCGCGGAATCCACGAATATAAGTACAGCCCTCAATCTCACACACCTGTGGAGTTGATGGCAAAAATAAACAACGGTGTTCGCAAAGGGGAATGTTTTGTAGTTGGCTGGCGGCCATCTTTGTAGTGTCGAGTATTAAACGATTGTTGATAACTTAGTTTGCGTGCTGTAAGGTACTGCAACTCACTTGATAATACGTAAATATTTAACAAGGACCCCCTGAGTACATGGAGATACAGTTCCTAGACCAGGGAAAAACAAATGAATGATATATATCAATCTAGGCAACAATCGTAATAGAAGGTCGGAAGGGACTGAGCTACAACATTGGTTTTTGTTAAAAGAGAGTACAATTTTATTCAAATTTTATCAAGACACATAAATTAAAAATACAAATTCACTATTTGCAATTAACACATATAACTCAATAAATTGAAAATACAAAACATCATTAAAACAGAGAAATGATCCAATAAAGTATATGGATGTACATAAAATAAACACAATTTAAAAGAAAATGTGGCAGATTTAATCTCTACGCGCGTTTCGGCGAACCAGCGCCTTCTTCTGGAGCAGCCACGATAATATCTAAAAAAAGAAGAGTATCATACAGGAAAACATTATATACAATATTGTTTAAATTTTAGTTTATAATACATAAATACTCTACATTCCAATGTTATTCTAGTAGTCTCAGACTTTCCATTATTTAATGACCTAAACTCTTTGACATTACAACATTTCTTTTAAAGATTTCATTTCCTTGCCTTAATAGTGATTACAGAATTTATTTATCTCGTTGGAATTCAAACCAGTATATTTAGACCCAGATAGGTGACTGTAGTAGATCAATATTTATGATGAACCCATTCTATTTTATCTGTAACATGGGTCACCGAAAAAAGGGGGATATATTACATTGAAATGACAATTCCTAAGGTTGAAGATGAGAAAATTCTTGGATGAATAAGTATTTCAGAGTTTCTGATATAGTTCTCTCTATAGCGGGCCATGTAACTCTTGATAGTAGATAGTACACATGGGGCTTGAAATGGTAGCCGTTATCAAACAATTATCCTAGCGAGACCCATGTATTTATATAAGATGCGTGGATTTAATGAATAGGGTCACTTACTTAAACAACGGAGTATGTTACGGTAACTTGATGAATCAATCTGGTTTATGTATAAGAAGAATATCCTTTCTTAATTTTTTGGTGAAAAATACTATAAACCAAAAGGAGACAATAAAGGTACAAAGTAAAATTATAACCAAGTCCATGATTATTTCAAAATAAAGGTTTGTTAAAAACAGGAATTGGTGTTTACCTATTTTAATTTGAATTCACGGATGGATTTCCAACAGAAGATGGTCCTGTGAGTTGGTTTCAGGTATTGATGTTTTAGATTTTATATTTCCTAAAGAAATTGTTACATTTTTCAGTTTTTGCTGGATTATAATAACTAAGGAATTGTAAAATATGAATTCTCACAATTAGCACTCATGAAAAAGAAATTACCTGAATTGGAAAAGAGGGGTTCATTTAGACCCGCCGACCGGAAACAAGACGTAATGGCCACAAGAATATTTATTTATTTGGTGCCACAAAGAATATATATATGCAATCCTCCTGATGTGGGGATTTTCGTTAATGATGATTTCCTATATTTTGAGTGGAAAATATTCTACAATAAGCGTCTGTTCGATACAGTGATCGGATAACAACATGGTGACCTAATAATCAAGAGGTAAGAAACTACTGGTTACCTTTTTGCCTTTACTCCAATGGAGTCGGTTCAATATGGTTAAAATAACTCCCTGTCTGAAAAAATAAATAAAGAAATAGTGTAAACCGCTGATAACTAAGAATACAGAGTCAGCTGTAGAGCGACTAGGCTACAAGTATTAAGCCTAGGGCTTTTGTGGTCTTACCCGATCAACTTCCACCTGGAGAACAACAACGACCGCAACACCAGCGCCCTGCTCGACAACCTCGCCAATCTTGGACTCAAGCAGCTGGTGTCCACCCCCACCCACCTCGCCGGACACACACTCGACGCAGTCTTCTTTTCCAGCACAGACATCGACTTCAGCCACGCCACAGAGCTTCAATGGACGGACCACAGCTGCGTCCACTTCACCTTCAAGAGAACGAAGACCCACCACCACCAGCAACAGGCCGCCCGCAGAAGCTGGAACAAGATCACAGCAGACCAGCTCGCCACCTCCCTGAGCCAGCACCCTCCTGCCAGCTCAGCGAACCCCAGCCAGGCCGCCGACAACCTCACGAAGTGGATCAGCATCTGCGCGGACGAGCTCGCCCCGCTGAGGACCCCGCCCAACAGACCCAGCAGCAAGAAGGCCCCGTGGTTCACCGACGAACTCAAGAGCTCCAAGAAGAACTGCAGAGCCCTCGAGAAAGTCTGGAGAAGGGAACCCACACCGGACAACAGGACCACCTTCAAGCTGGCCACCCGGAAGCACCACCAGCTGATCCGCGCCGCCAAGAAAACTGCATTCAAGGACCGGCTGGACAACAACGCACACAACTGCAAAGAACTCTTCAACATCGTGAAAGAGCTATCCAACCCCAGCGCAGGAAACAACGACATCACCCCATCGCAAGACCTCTGCAACTCCCTCGCGTCATACTTCCACAACAAGATCGCGGACATACACAACAGCTTCAACAACCAACCAACGTACACCAAGACCGAACAACCACCCCCCACCACCACCCTCCACGCCTGGACCCCGATCAGCACCGAAGACACCATCCGCACGATGAACTCCATCCACTCCGGATCACCGACCGACCCCTGCCCTCACCACGTCTTCAACAAGGCCGACGCTGTCATCGCACCCCACCTGCGAGACATCATCAACACATCCTTCGACACCGCCACCTTCCCTGAGAGCTGGAAGCACGCCGAACTCAGCGCTCTACTCAAGAAACCCACAGCGGACCCCACCGAACTCAAGAACTACCGCCCAATCTCGCTCCTACCGTTTCCAGCCAAAGTCATCGAGAAGACCGTCAACAAGCAGATGGCCGCCTTCCTCGAGACGAATGGATCCCTCGACCCCTCACAGTCCGGCTTCCGAGCCAATCACAGCACCGAGACCGCCCTCATAGCCGCCACCGATGACATCCGAGCCCTGATGGACAACGGAGAAACAGTGGCCCTCATCCTCCTAGACCTCTCTGCGGCATTCGACACTGTCGGCCACGGCACCCTAGTACAGCGCCTCAGCAACGTCGGAATCCAGGACAAGGCACTGGAATGGATCATCTCCTTCCTCGACGGAAGAACACAGAGAGTCCACCTACCACCGTACAAATCAGAGGCCACCGAAGTCATCTGCGGCGTCCCCCAAGGATCCTCACTGAGCCCCACGCTGTTCAACGTCTACATGAGCCCCCTCGCGGCCATCGCACGCCAACACAACCTCAGCATAATCTCCTACGCCGACGACACCCAGCTGATCCTCTCCCTGACCAACGACCCCGCCGCCGCCAGAGCCAACCTGCATGAAGGGATGAAAGAGGTAGCCGAGTGGATGACGACCAGCCGCCTGAAACTGAACTCGGACAAGACGGAGGTCCTCATCCTGGGCTCTTCACCCTCCGCCTGGGATGACTCCTGGTGGCCCCCCGCCCTGGGCACCGCACCCAAACCGACAGACCATGCACGCAACCTGGGCTTCATCCTGGACTCCTCCCTCTCCATGACCAGGCAAGTCAACGCCGTCTCCTCGTCGTGCTTCAACATCCTACGCATGCTACGGAAGATCTTCTGGTGGATCCCCACCGAGACCAGGAAGACCGTCACCCAGGCCCTCGTCACCAGCCGACTGGACTATGGCAACGCCCTCTACGCCGGTACCACCGCCAAGCTCCAGAAGAGACTCCAGCGGATCCAGAACGCCTCAGCCAGACTCATCCTCGACATCCCGCGAACCAGCCACATCTCCGGACACCTGAGAGACCTTCACTGGCTCCCCGTCAACAAAAGAATCACCTTCCGCCTCCTCACCCACGCACACAAAGCCCTACACGACCAAGGCCCAAGCTACCTCAACAGCCGAATCAACTTCTACGCTCCCAAACGCCACCTCCGATCAGCCAACCACGCCCTCGCCGCCGTCCCCCGCATCCGAAGAGCGACTACAGGAGGAAGGTCCTTCTCCTACCTGGCCGCCAAGACCTGGAACTCCCTCCCGGCCGACCTGCGCCTGACCCAAGACCATCTCTCCTTCAGGAAGAAGCTGAAGACCTGGCTGTTCGAGCAGTAGCGGCACCCCCCCTCCCCCAGCGCCTTGAGACCCTACGGGTATGTAGTGCGCTCTATAAATGTCATTGATTGATTGATTGATTGATATCAACAGGGCTCCAGGTTTCCGGCGGCGGGACACGGGGGTTCTGTAATCCTTCCACGAGCGATAGCGTTTGAAGGCATCTTGGGCTACAGTTTTTATACCCTACTTAATTGGAGAATTAAATGCAGCTGACCTGTGTCAGAGACAAAAAACGGACCAAGTAGTTGGAAAAATAGAAAGGGAATTGCGTTTTGGAAGAAAAGTCGCATTGGCTCTGGACGAATGCGCTGCTTACAGTGAAAATAGACGACGGTGTGGAAGGCACCGGACGGACCAACCAGTCAACATAATAGAAAGGGGACTTCGTTCCCAAGGGGAAATAGTGTTAACTATAACTAATGATAGTTTCCAGCAAAAAAATAAAATAAAATAAATAAAGAAATAGATGACAGAGAATACCGTGAATGATTTAGTTTGGGCGCTGAAATAAGGGTGAAGTGGAAAACGGACTCCTTATGAATACAATCAGAGTCTGCTTAATGTTCTTTAGACGATCGGTGGTGATATATTGAGATGCGAATAGTCATAACATTTAATGTACAGACAAATTTTTTTTTTATTATATAGTTAACAGAGCGGTCGATGTGAAAGTAGTAAAAAGTCATTACATTTATAATTTTAGCAAGATTGATAAACGGGCTAACAACTAATTAGGAGAATAACTGAAAGGGGAAAAGGGGATGTTTATGGTGTAATTCTCAAAACCTCATGGAAGGAGAGAACATGAAAATTGTCAGTAATTGTGTGTATAGACAGCCTATAGTTGACTGCCAACCTATAAGATAGAATCATGACTCAACAATAAATCAGATACATGAAATACAGTTTTCAATCAGACGGGAAGAGTATAGGGGGATGATCTTATTCTAGCAAATAGCGTGTTCCCAGGGCAATTCGCTATTCATTCCCTCACGGAAGGTGTTGAAGACAAATATCCAAAACACCTCCCTCTTTTTTCTGATAGCACAACCACCATTGGAATCTGGGGTATGGATTTTTTCTAAGACTCTCCATTTAAAGTCTTCTGCCTTGTGTCCTTTTTCCAAAAAATGTTTCACCATTGGGGCAGCAATTTTTTGAGTTCTAATCGCAGAGCGATGTTCATTTAAACGTGTCTGTATTGCACGGGATGTTTCTCCTATATACCCGAGGAGACAGGGACACTGTATAAAGTAGATCAAATTTGAGGATCTACAGTTCCACATTTCTTTTGCAACTGTTGTATGGCCATTATGCGTGAATTCTTTTCCCCTTATGATATTCGTACAAGAGGAACAAGAGGAACAAGGAAAGGTTCCTTTCACTGGGTTGCCTGATATATCGACCTTTGAGCCGGATAATTTCCGACTGATGTAGATTGAAAACGTGAATGGACGATGTGTTCCTTAATGTTTTTATTTCTTTTATAGGCAAAAAGTGGCTTGGCTAATTTCTGTTCTGAGTTACAGTTGCTATTTAGAATGTGCCAATTCAAATTTATTACTTGTTTAATTTTGGCATCAATGGTAGAATGTTTTGTTATACAGACCACTTGTTCAGTTGTTTTAACAGGCTTGGACTGGAGCAAACAATCACGGTCGTAATAACGGGCACGCTTGTAGGAGTGTCTCACTAACCGGTGAGGATAACCCCTCTCGATAAATTTACTTCTCATCAATAAGGCTTGTCTATCGAAATCTGCAAGACTTGTGCAGTTTCGTCTGACCCTTAGAAACTGAGAGAAAGGGATAGAATCTTTTTGAGATCTGGGATGAAAGCTACTGTAGTGCAGCAGGGTATTTCTGGCTGTGGGTTTTATATGCAGATCGACTTTTAAAATGCCCACATCATTTATGATTTCAATGTCTAGGAATTCCACTTTGTCAACACTGATGTGTGACGTAAAATGAAGATTAGAATCTGCTTCATCTATCCAAGAAATAAACTCATCCAGCGTATCCCTCCCATCGGTCCAGACAAAAAAGATGTCATCTATGTATCTGGACCAATGGGAGACAGACTCGAAGAAGGGAGCCATTTCATTATGTATATATTTTTCCTCAAAGGCCGCCATGTATATATTTGCGATCGAAGGTGCCACCGATGCGCCCATACTTACGCCCTTGATTTGGCGGTAAGTATTCGATCCAAATTCAAAAAAATTGTCGGTTAGGACAATTTCCAGACATGCCAGTAAGAATGATTTAGGGCAAGGGATGTTATGTAAATCAATGAACCAAGATGTAGCTTTCATTGCTTCGGCTAGAGGAATATTGCTGTATAGAGACTCTACGTCCATTGTGACTAAGAGGTCTCTTCTAGAATTAAAGACTAAACCTTCTGTCTTTTGTATCATGTCACCTGTGTCACGCACATATGACTTGATTTTGGATACAAATGGACGTAAGTAATTATCTATATATTTGGATTGGGGCTCGGTAGCTGTACCTATTGTTGAAACTATAGGACGATATGGTGGATCGGTTGGATTTTTATGAATCTTAGGGAGCCCGTATATACAAGCAGTTTTGCCTAGATTGTGATTTAAAAATTCGAATTCCTTAAGATTAATGCAGCCATCTTCTAGGGCTGTTTTCGTCAAAGACCTTATCTTTTTAGATAGATTCAGTGAGGAGTATGTTTGAATAGGGATGTAAAAAGACTTGTCATCCAACATTTTTAACATGTTTAATTCATATTGGGCAGTGTCGATGAGAACAATCCCACCTCCCTTGTCGCAACTCTTGATGGTAAGGTCTTTATTCGAGGAAATAGTTGATAGAGCTTGGTGTTCTTCTTTGTCTATATTATAGATAGGTTTTGGGATAAATCTCAAAGCCTGGTCTAATTTTTTTAAAACTACTAGCTCAAAAGTGGCCACTTCTGGTCCTAGTTGTTCTAGAGAAGGACTGAAGGTTGATGGAAGACTTAAGGATTTAATGATGGTGGATTCCTCATCACTACTGCCTTCAGTCGCAAAAAATCTTTTTAAACGGACCTTCCGAAAAAAGGAGATAATATCACAATATAGTTCAAAAAGGTTTGGAGTGGAGTGAGGTACAAAGGAGAGGCCCTTGGATAACAGTGCAATACTAGAAGTGTCTAAAACAATTTTTGAAAGATTAAAAATAGGAATTACATTCCCTGCTTCCAATATTGCCTGTTTCTTGTTTCGCGTATGAATTGGGGTTCCTCCTGTTGTTGCTGATGGTGTTGGGGTTTGTAGTTCCCTCTCGGTTGGCCCTGAAAATGGACTCTGGGGCGTCCCCGTCCCATCCCTCTGTTCCCTAAAAAAGGCTGTCTACGTGCCCCTCTACCTGAATTTTGGTTGTAATTGGATTCTGGTTCATAATAACCTTCATTCTCGTTCTCTGAGTCGGAACTTTGAGAAAAAGTGTTTACCCGTTGTTGCTCATCACTGTTGTCCGCAGTGAAGTGGTTTTGTTTATAAAAATCTACTTTTAGGTAGGGGTAGGTGTTTTCTATCATGGCATACCGTTTGTCTTTTAGTAATTTATCGTTCTTTCTTTTATCCAAAACAGGTGAATCTTCTCGTCATAATGATGACACTAAAAAACTATTAGATCTTAAAAAAAAGCTAACCCGTATTGAAGCCCATGGCGAATTCATGTTGGCATATCTACGTCTAGGTATTATCCCATTGGGTCTTCGCATTAAAAACATCCCTGGTCTCTTTGTACACTACAAGGCGTTTCTGGATAAATGGAGTAGAATTGCCAGCAGATGTTCAAGAGACTTGATGATGCTAATAGTCGAAACTGCAAAAGAATTGGCAGCAGAAGTAAGATCAGATATCGATGAACTTGAAGACAAAATCAAAAAAATGGGAAATATAGAGGATGCAATGAACAAAATTGCAGATTGCAATAAAGAATTAGAATCGTTCTCTAGCTATTTGGATAAAAGAAAGAACGATAAATTACTAAAAGACAAACGGTATGCCACGATAGAAAACACCTACCCCTACCTAAAAGTAGATTTTTATAAACAAAACCACTTCACTGCGGACAACAGTGATGAGCAACAACGGGTAAACACTTTTTCTCAAAGTTCCGACTCAGAGAACGAGAATGAAGGTTATTATGAACCAGAATCCAATTACAACCAAAATTCAGGTAGAGGGGCACGTAGACAGCCTTTTTTAGGGAACAGAGGGATGGGACGGGGACGCCCCAGAGTCCATTTTCAGGGCCAACCGAGAGGGAACTACAAACCCCAACACCATCAGCAACAACAGGAGGAACCCCAATTCATACGCGAAACAAGAAACAGGCAATATTGGAAGCAGGGAATGTAATTCCTATTTTTAATCTTTCAAAAATTGTTTTAGACACTTCTAGTATTGCACTGTTATCCAAGGGCCTCTCCTTTGTACCTCACTCCACTCCAAACCTTTTTGAACTATATTGTGATATTATCTCCTTTTTTCGGAAGGTCCGTTTAAAAAGATTTTTTGCGACTGAAGGCAGTAGTGATGAGTAATCCACCACCATTAAATCCTTAAGTCTTCCATCAACCTTCAGTCCTTCTCTAGAACAACTAGGACCAGAAGTGGCCACTTTTGAGCTAGTAGTTTTAAAAAAATTAGACCAGGCTTTGAGATTTATCCCAAAACCTATCTATAATATAGACAAAGAAGAACACCAAGCTCTATCAACTATTTCCTCGAATAAAGACCTTACCATCAAGAGTTGCGACAAGGGAGGTGGGATTGTTCTCATCGACACTGCCCAATATGAATTAAACATGTTAAAAATGTTGGATGACAAGTCTTTTTACATCCCTATTCAAACATACTCCTCACTGAATCTATCTAAAAAGATAAGGTCTTTGACGAAAACAGCCCTAGAAGATGGCTGCATTAATCTTAAGGAATTCGAATTTTTAAATCACAATCTAGGCAAAACTGCTTGTATATACGGGCTCCCTAAGATTCATAAAAATCCAACCGATCCACCATATCGTCCTATAGTTTCAACAATAGGTACAGCTACCGAGCCCCTATCCAAATATATAGATAATTACTTACGTCCATTTGTATCCAAAATCAAGTCATATGTGCGTGACACAGGTGACATGATACAAAAGACAGAAGGTTTAGTCTTTAATTCTAGAAGAGACCTCTTAGTCACAATGGACGTAGAGTCTCCATACAGCAATATTCCTCTAGCCGAAGCAATGAAAGCTACATCTTGGTTCATTGATTTACATAACATCCCTTGCCCTAAATCATTCTTACTGGCATGTCTGGAAATTGTCCTAACCGACAATTTTTTTGAATTTGGATCGAATACTTACCGCCAAATCAAGGGCGTAAGTATGGGTGCATCGGTGGCACCTTCGATCGCAAATATATACATGGCGGCCTTTGAGGAAAAATATATACATAATGAAATGGCTCCCTTCTTCGAGTCTGTCTCCCATTGGTCCAGATACATAGATGACATCTTTTTTGTCTGGACCGATGGGAGGGATACGCTGGATGAGTTTATTTCTTGGATAGATGAAGCAGATTCTAATCTTCATTTTAAGTCACACATCAGTGTTGACAAAGTGGAATTCCTAGACATTGAAATCATAAATGATGTGGGCATTTTAAAAGTCGATCTGCATATAAAACCCACAGCCAAAAATACCCTGCTGCACTACAGTAGCTTTCATCCCAGATCTCAAAAAGATTCTATCCCTTTCTCTCAGTTTCTAAGGGTCAGACGAAACTGCACAAGTCTTGCAGATTTCGATAGACAAGCCTTATTGATGAGAAGTAAATTTATCGAGAGGGGTTATCCTCACCGGTTAGTGAGACACTCCTACAAGCGTGCCCGTTATTACGACCGTGATTGTTTGCTCCAGTCCAAGCCTGTTAAAACAACTGAACAAGTGGTCTGTATAACAAAACATTCTACCATTGATGCCAAAATTAAACAAGTAATAAATTCGAATTGGCACATTCTAAATAGCAACTGTAACTCAGAACAGAAATTAGCCAAGCCACTTTTTGCCTATAAAAGAAATAAAAACATTAAGGAACACATCGTCCATTCACGTTTTCAATCTACATCAGTCGGAAATTATCCGGCTCAAAGGTCGATTATATCAGGCAACCCAGTGAAAGGAACCTTTCCTTGTTCCTCTTGTTCCTCTTGTACGAATATCATAAGGGGAAAAGAATTCACGCATAATGGCCATACAACAGTTGCAAAAGAAATGTGGAACTGTAGATCCTCAAATTTGATCTACTTTATACAGTGTCCCTGTCTCCTCGGGTATATAGGAGAAACATCCCGTGCAATACAGACACGTTTAAATGAACATCGCTCTGCGATTAGAACTCAAAAAATTGCTGCCCCAATGGTGAAACATTTTTTGGAAAAAGGACACAAGGCAGAAGACTTTAAATGGAGAGTCTTAGAAAAAATCCATACCCCAGATTCCAATGGTGGTTGTGCTATCAGAAAAAAGAGGGAGGTGTTTTGGATATTTGTCTTCAACACCTTCCGTGAGGGAATGAATAGCGAATTGCCGTGGGAACACGCTATTTGCTAGAATAAGATCATCCCCCTATACTCTTCCCGTCTGATTGAAAACTGTATTTCATGTATCTGATTTATTGTTGAGTCATGATTCTATCTTATAGGTTGGCAGTCAACTATAGGCTGTCTATACACACAATTACTGACAATTTTCATGTTCTCTCCTTCCATGAGGTTTTGAGAATTACACCATAAACATCCCCTTTTCCCCTTTCAGTTATTCTCCTAATTAGTTGTTAGCCCGTTTATCAATCTTGCTAAAATTATAAATGTAATGACTTTTTACTACTTTCACATCGACCGCTCTGTTAACTATATAATAAAAAAAATTTTGTCTGTACATTAAATGTTATGACTATTCGCATCTCAATATATCACCACCGATCGTCTAAAGAACATTAAGCAGACTCTGATTGTATTCATAAGGAGTCCGTTTTCCACTTCACCCTTATTTCAGCGCCCAAACTAAATCATTCACGGTATTCTCTGTCATCTATTTCTTTATTTATTTTATTTTATTTTTTTGCTGGAAACTATCATTAGTTATAGTTAACACTATTTCCCCTTGGGAACGAAGTCCCCTTTCTATTATGTTGACTGGTTGGTCCGTCCGGTGCCTTCCACACCGTCGTCTATTTTCACTGTAAGCAGCGCATTCGTCCAGAGCCAATGCGACTTTTCTTCCAAAACGCAATCCCCTTTCTATTTTTCCAACTACTTGGTCCGTTTTTTGTCTCTGACACAGGTCAGCTGCATTTAATTCTCCAATTAAGTAGGGTATAAAAACTGTAGCCCAAGATGCCTTCAAACGCTATCGCTCGTGGAAGGATTACAGAACCCCCGTGTCCCGCCGCCGGAAACCTGGAGCCCTGTTGATATCGATCGGGTAAGACCACAAAAGCCCTAGGCTTAATACTTGTAGCCTAGTCGCTCTACAGCTGACTCTGTATTCTTAGTTATCAGCGGTTTACACTATTTCTTTATTTATTTTTTCAGACAGGGAGTTATTTTAACCATATTGAACCGACTCCATTGGAGTAAAGGCAAAAAGGTAACCAGTAGTTTCTTACCTCTTGATTATTAGGTCACCATGTTGTTATCCGATCACTGTATCGAACAGACGCTTATTGTAGAATATTTTCCACTCAAAATATAGGAAATCATCATTAACGAAAATCCCCACATCAGGAGGATTGCATATATATATTCTTTGTGGCACCAAATAAATAAATATTCTTGTGGCCATTACGTCTTGTTTCCGGTCGGCGGGTCTAAATGAACCCCTCTTTTCCAATTCAGGTAATTTCTTTTTCATGAGTGCTAATTGTGAGAATTCGTATTTTACAATTCCTTAGTTATTATAATCCAGCAAAAACTGAAAAATGTAACAATTTCTTTAGGAAATATAAAATCTAAAACATCAATACCTGAAACCAACTCACAGGACCATCTTCTGTTGGAAATCCATCCGTGAATTCAAATTAAAATAGGTAAACACCAATTCCTGTTTTTAACAAACCTTTATTTTGAAATAATCATGGACTTGGTTATAATTTTACTTTGTACCTTTATTGTCTCCTTTTGGTTTATAGTATTTTTTACCAAAAAATTAAGAAAGGATATTCTTCTTATACATAAACCAGATTGATTCATCAAGTTACCGTAACATACTCCGTTGTTTAAGTAAGTGACCCTATTCATTAAATCCACGCATCTTATATAAATACATGGGTCTCGCTAGGATAATTGTTTGATAACGGCTACCATTTCAAGCCCCATGTGTACTATCTACTATCAAGAGTTACATGGCCCGCTATAGAGAGAACTATATCAGAAACTCTGAAATACTTATTCATCCAAGAATTTTCTCATCTTCAACCTTAGGAATTGTCATTTCAATGTAACATATCCCCCTTTTTTCGGTGACCCATGTTACAGATAAAATAGAATGGGTTCATCATAAATATTGATCTACTACAGTCACCTATCTGGGTCTAAATATACTGGTTTGAATTCCAACAAGATAAATAAATTCTGTAATCACTATTAAGGCAAGGAAATGAAATCTTTAAAAGAAATGTTGTAATGTCAAAGAGTTTAGGTCATTAAATAATGGAAAGTCTGAGACTACTAGAATAACATTGGAATGTAGAGTATTTATGTATTATAAACTAAAATTTAAACAATATTGTATATAATGTTTTCCTGTATGATACTCTTCTTTTTTTAGATATTATCGTGGCTGCTCCAGAAGAAGGCGCTGGTTCGCCGAAACGCGCGTAGAGATTAAATCTGCCACATTTTCTTTTAAATTGTGTTTATTTTATGTACATCCATATACTTTATTGGATCATTTCTCTGTTTTAATGATGTTTTGTATTCTCAATTTATTGAGTTATATGTGTTAATTGCAAATAGTGAATTTGTATTTTTAATTTATGTGTCTTGATAAAATTTGAATAAAATTGTACTCTCTTTTAACAAAAACCAATGTTGTAGCTCAGTCCCTTCCGACCTTCTATTACGATTGTTGCCTAGATTGATATATATCATTCACTCACTTGATAATAAACATTAATCAGACTGCAAATTCAGTTGTTTGCATATATGTCAGATGATTGAATAAGTAACATTAAATAAAAATTAAATTAACATTGAATTTATAATACATCGCATGTCACACATAAAAGCCACGTTCTATTAGCTTTGTTACCAAACGCCAGACATACGTTAGAGCAACTCCATATCAGCCAACAGCCCCTTTCTCAGTACATATAGAAGAATATTAACATCAAGCCATCATTCATATTATGATGATTATGATGACATAGTTCGTGCTTTAAGTACTGCCCCCTAACTAGGTAACAAAAAACTGATAACACTGCAGATTCAGTGGTTTCCAAAACTATTAAGTTTTGAGATAAATAAAGGCTACGGTGCATCACATATCACAAATAAGGGACATGTTCTGTTCCATTCATTACAACAAGACCAGACATATGTTGGAGCTACTGAATGTCAGCATGCTACATGTCCACCAGCAGCACCTTATTTTTATATAAACGAGTATTTAGGATTTGTGTCGTATGATCGGTAAGTTAACACTGATGTTTAATTATCTAGTGGATGGCTAGATCTGTCCCAAATATATCATACCTGCTGGGGAACGGGTGATGGCCTAATCCAAAAGTTTTGCAACACCAGAATATGAAGGATAGCAAAGAGAGGCATAAGCATATAGTGCTATACGGAGTTAGATATGTCACATGTTGAAGCATAAGAAAATAGTCGATAGAAAGCAACATGCAAGATTCACTTGTAATGCTAGAATATAGGTTCACAGAAAATTAGGCACAGGATGGTTAAATGGTTGTAAAACCACATTGTTGCCACAACATATTCAAACACTTCTCACACAGTGCTTTGGAGGCTACTAGTATATATCCGATACTGTCCCTACTGTCTACATAAACCATATAGTTGGAACCCACTGTCTTCATAAACCATATAGTAGGTATCTAGTTGTCCTGAGATCAGATATACCTACGGTATTACCAAAGTTATGCCATGTGTTGTCTGGCTATAGTTTAATCCCTCGGGAATACATGTAGCTCCCGATCTGTGTTGAGCCCCAAATCTACTGCCCTAAGTCTTATCAGCAAATTGGCTTTTGTTCTTCGAAGGGGAGTGGTCCTATCCCCACCCTGTGGATCTGCATCAACTGTAGCAATTCCATGAAATTTGATTGCTAGGATTTCTGACCCGGCATGAGTGGAATTATAGTGTACTGCAAGCGGGTAGTTGGTGTTATGGTTCCTAATTGCTCTTATATGCTCTTGAATCCACTCCTTAAGAGGTCGTATAGTGCTCCCTATATAAATTAGGTTGCACTGACAGATGATGCAATATACCACATACTTTGTGTTGCAATTAATAAAATCACGTATGTGGTGTATTTGTTTCGTGTTGTAACAGAAAGTTATCTTTTTGTCTTTAGCAAACGGGCAAGTGTTGCATTTGGTACACTTGTAGAAACCCTCTGGTTTCTTGGGTAACCAGGTGTTGTTACTAGATGTGACTGGTCCTGTGATGTTGGATGGACTTATCAGATTGTGTAGGGTCGTCCCTCTTTTGTAAATGATACAGGGCTTGTTAGTGGTATAACTGTCCAAGTCATGATCCAATTTCAGCAGGTGCCACTGTTTCCTCAAAATACCATATATCTGTGAGCTGCTAGAATTGTATTTGGTAATGAATGCAACCCTGTCGTTATATGCCTTTTTCTTTTTCTGTTTCCTTTTGAGTAGTTCTGCTCTCTCAGTTTTGTTGATCCTAGTGTGTGCTTTGTTAAGAAGGGCTTGATCATATCCCCTCACTAGGAATCTATCCTTTAAGATTTCTAATTCTTGTTGAAATGTATCATCCGTGCTACAATTGCGTCTGAGGTAATTCAGTTTCAACTCCATTTTGTATTCCGTCGCCATTTTGTGTTGCCCTCACTCAGGCAGCTTGGTAAACCGAGTGTTTTTGCCCTTTGTACTGCAACATGTCAAATAACCTCCCCTTCTTGTTGTGAAGCCAATTCCAGGAACTAGCCAAACTGACTAATCCTTGTCTAGACTGACTAATCCTTGTCCCAACTATTTGTTGGCCTTCAGTATTCTTTCCCTGCCTTATCTTATCTGTTGGCCTTTGGTATTCCTTCCCCGCATTATCCTATTTTGCAAGTTGTCCTTTGAAGCACACAAACATGTCCTGCCATTACTGATTGACCTATAGGTGCTGTCATTGATTGACTTATGGAGTTGGGCAAAAACACGACTCAAGGGGGTCGTTCTGGTTACATGATGCCTTGTTTTGAATGTTTTCCTATTGGCTAATATTTGGCAGGTCTTGCATGTCCATATTAGGCATTTTGCATGCTTGTATGAGCTAGGACTGCCCCTTGCTTTTATGCCAAGCATGTAACCCTCACATATATAAAGCTCCAGTGTTCTGTACTCTTTAGACTGCCTCAATTCAGTTGCTAAGGCTTCTGTGTGACGTAGTCACACTCATTTGAGTTTAATAAAGATGGTCTTTTATATTCAATCTTCTGTGCCAACTTCTTCTTTGCATTAGTGAGACCCCTGAGAAGGAGTTTTGATTTCTTCAATTGGCGCCCTACGTGGGGCTCATCAGAGAAGTGACTATCTGAGGGAGTGATCTTGTCAGGAGACTGAAATCTGCTAAGGAGGTACTCTGTGCACGAAGATACTGGGGATTCTCTGTCTCTACAGCCCAGTATATTTCTGATCTTCCTGATTTTGATCCTCCACATGATGTCACTCCTGACTGAGAACCTTTTTGGCGTGAGTATTCTAAAAAAGACCGTTAGGTAATTCAGAACTTGGCAGTTAGAATTTGGACAACCTTTTCATTGGTAAGAGTAAGGTAGTTTAGCAACGCTTACTGTAGCTTTGGAATTTTGGAATTTGTGTTAGCCAACTTTGGATATGTGTGGATTTGATATGCAAATTGCAATTTGTGTAGGCAGGTAATGAGGAGAATTTTCTCTATCTGATTTTGTTGAACGGTGCACGTACGAAGAGTACCTTAAGCACTACTTTGATTATAATATTTGCATATTCTGAAATATTTTTGGCATGCCTGTTTCAAGCTCACATCGAAGAATGTGTTGCTTTTTTTGGAGGTACCATAGTGTGATGTGAAGTAAATTAGCCAGCTCCCCTAGAGGGAATACCTAAATAGGTTTAGGTTTAAAAACATATTTCTTCCTTGGTGATTCTGTATCCCCAGGGAATTAAAATATGGACATAATACATACAAGGATCCTTTGTTCTGTGCAATTTTATGAATGAAGATATGCAGAGCGAAATATATATAAAAAATATATATATATTAAAAAAAAATAGCCAAAGCTAGTGAATTGAGTGTATTTTGGCTTCTTAGATATACAGCAGTCTTTTGGGCTGTGTTTGCAGTCTTTTGGAACACTATGGAGAAGCGCTTCTTGTAAATATGACTTACAACTAGTATTTACAAATGGTTTGGTTTAAGTACAGTCTGTGGGCTGTCCTTTGTTTCTGTCCTGAGTATTGATCTGTGGGTTAAATGTGTGTTTAAATGTCTATGTGGTTTTCCCATTAGTGCAAATTCTGTGAGTAAATAGTGATGCGCTATTTACGAAATGAATGGCTAAAGCTCGCTGTATTGTGTGTCCTGAGTGTTTGACCCCTTTCTGTTTATGTCTGAAATGAGCTCAATGTGTGTTTGGGGTTTTTCTTGATGTTTTCAGTCTGTTAAGCAAAATGTCAGTTAATTAATATTAAGTAGAAATTAAATAAAAATCCAGAAATGGACCATGTGATATGCTAAAATAATTACGCACATGTACAAACTGTTAAATGCTTCAAAAGATACAATTAGAAATCACATTCAATAGATATAAAAAAGGCCTCAAAAACGAAATTGTGTGTTTTGTTAAAAAATAAACTTATAGTATTTTTTACTTACATACATTGTATTAGATATTAACAGGCAAACACTTCAGCTGAAGTAAATTTTTGCTGAACTCAAACGCATATTATAGAACACGCACTGATATGTCTTAGTTTGAAAAAGACTGCCACCGTGCTCATGTTACAACACTGAGAGACAAGCTTTTACTTACGCTAAGCAATGTTTACTCAGCCAGGACTTCGCCCTCAGTTAAACACGGGTGAAACTTTGTATTTCAGAATAGTGTTTTAAAAAGGTTCCAAAAATAAGGTTCAATATTTTGTATTACAGGAAGACATTTCAATTAAGGGTTTCCTCCCTTTAAGCATTTTTTTATAAGCATATTCTTGGTTCTAATGTTAAAATAATTGTTCTTTTTTAAACAAAAAAAAGTGGCTCAAAAATGTGTCATGTTTCAAGTTAGGCTTCTGTGCTTAGGCTAATAAATGAATGCGTCTAAAAATGATAGGCAAGGGATGCAGCTTGCTTTCATATGTGGAATTATCAAAAATGATTGTGTTTATTAAAAATACGTATTAATTATGAAAAAGAATTATTAAAAATAAGTGCTGCTAAATTCGTTTTTTACTATTTATAAAGCTTAATACACATAATGTGACCTCCTAGCATTATAATTTAATTTAAGTTGTGTTGTACTGCATAATGAGGACATTAGCATATGGAATTTCACTTGGCGCAGGCTTAAAAAACTCATTTTTTCTAAGGATTTGCATGAGATATGTCTAATGTCCAATCTCTGCAATCTGTAAAGAACATTCCGAGGATGATTAATATGTAACACAATTATAGGATATTTATTTTCAAGTGCCCCAAATATCAAAGTCAACATTGGGTAAAATAGACTATTCAAACAGCATTCTTGCTATTTACAATAGCTTTAAAGTGCCTTAGGCTTCAGTAAATGCATACATTTAGGTATAATACAAATTGCAGGTTGTTCCCATTTGGGGTTGCTTTTAATGGCTCAGTGAGCCAATGTTCCCGGGGCAGAGGTTTGAGTTTAATATCAGGGTTGTAGGTTCTAACTTTAGCTGGACCTACGAAGACGTTCATTCATTTAAGGTTGATGAACTGAGTACTGTTGCAAAGGGTAGTAACACACATTTGTTCTAAAGCTAGTATATTATGTTATTATGTTCTGAGAAATATTCACAGTAACTGTTTTTTTTTATTTCAACAGTTTTTTATTAACAAATTTTCATATATACATACAGTACAGTGGTACCGTCGCCCCGCGGGCTCCGTAGGGGTTACAACGGGCTAGGCGGGCTACATGGTGGGCTTATATCACACGGTCAATTGTATATGCATGCTGTTGTGTCTTGTTGCACCCTTGTGCCAGGAAATAAAGAGATGAAGAGAAGTGGGTGAAGGGAAAGGAAAGAGGTTGAGATAGAGACTTGGTGTTGCTCAGGTTATACAGTGCCAAAACGGTCATTGGCGGTGAATTGGGGGTACCTCATATGACCATATCATGGGGGTTTGTTCGTTCCCAGCTGTCTGTCTAGGGGTGTCCACATTTCGCCTCTCGCTGTGTGGTAGGGGGAGTGTGTTGCTGCTATGTTGTCTGCCCCCCTCAGGAAGGTGATCCAGTTAATCCAGCCCTTGAACGTGGCTTTCCCTGTGTTTTTCCAGTTAGCTAAAATCGTTTTGACTGCTGTCGTGAGGAGGAGATCTATCAGGTCGCCTTCCTCTTTTGATTGGAGGTCTGGGGCCATGAAGGCCGTCGCTAGTCCTACGAAGCCTGGCTGTATGCCCCTCCCTACAACCTTTGTGATGAAGTCTGTGATACTGGCCCAAAAGGTTCACAGTAACTATTTTAATAATCTAAGAATAGAAATACATTGTAGCCCCTAACAGAAGTAATATATATAACATGTGTTTTTAAATAGGGTTAATTATTGCAGGTTCGAAAGAGTTGGGAAGGCTTTTTGTCTTTGACAGCTTCAGGTTGAGGAGAGAGAGAGGGCTGAGGATGTGAGGCAGATTTTGACCTTGAGGTCAGTAAGGTGGGAGTTAGGAGTGAGTGTAAACAGATGGAGAAGTCATTGCTTGGAAAAGCAGGGCCTCAAAGGGGGTGATACATTTGTATTTCTGCTTTTGAAAAATAAAGTCCATGTAGTTGCCTTACTTTAAGATGGTTAGTTACAGTTGATATTTTGTGTTTTATGTGAAGTATCAGCAGTATGTTGAAACAAGATGAGTTTTTTGTATGACTCCTTTGAAAAAAAAGAGAAAAAAAAATGTTTGTGTGTTGTTCATGTTTTTGCATTTTGTCCTTCTATTCTATCTGAATGGATGTCTTCACACATGGTGGCATTGTCTAATGGGGTAAACATTTTTTTTCTCAATGATTACGTCTAGGTGTTCCTAAATTCCTTATCTAGAACACCTCAAAAGAGAAATCACATGATACAGATTATCAGGGACATATAGATACCTCCCTTTAATAATTGTGCATCAGGTGCACTATGCAATACAAAGGCTAATGACCAAAATGTGGAAACAAAAGACAAGAACTAGAGAGTCCTGGTATTTCCATGATTTAGAACACATCTGATCCCACCGAAAATTAAAGAAGCAGGAACAAAAGGGTAAAAAACTAAATTAAAATAGTCATTGAAAATTTGTCATGTTCAAAAAAATAAATGTAAGGTTTCTCCTATTGAGGTGGAAAACTTGTCTTATTATAGTATTGAGACAGTTAACCAGTCCATCACTACCCTGACAGTCAGACTGGAAAATATCGAAGTAGGCCTAAAGAAAATTCTTGAAAACCAGTCTTGTCATACAAAAGGGAATTACACATAATAGGGGGGTCCCTGGTACATTACTGCAGTCTGGAAGTGTAAACCTGAACAATACACCAACCATAATAAAAGGGCTGACTGGTGAAAGGAATACGGAAAAAGGAAATGGGACTAGGACACAGCTAAAATCCCCAATAACTAGGCACAATGCGACATCAATCAGGGGAGAAGCGGCAAAAGAAAAATCTATAGGAAGAACAAGAAATTACTCGGGTGATAGTCAAGTTGACTATTTTAATTTGGTTTTTTACCCTTTTGTTCCTGCTTCTTTAATTTCCCGTGGGATCAGATGTGTTCTAAATCATGGAAATACCAGGACTCTCTAGTTCTTGTCTTTTGTTTCCACATTTTGATCATTAGCCTTTGTATTGCATAGTGCACCTGATGCACAATTATTAAAGGGAGGTATCTATATGTCCCTGATAATTAGTATCATGTGATTTCTCTTTTGTGGTGTTCTAGATAAGGAATTTAGGAACACCTAGACGTAATCATTGAGAAAAAAAATGTTTACCCCATTAGACAATGTCACCATGTGTGAGGACATCCATTCAGATAGAATTCCCATGTAACTATCTACCCTTAGATGGCAGAGGATAATGAAGGGTACCCAATTGAAGAGATTAGAAGTATTGCCTTTGAGAATGACAGTGTATTCTAGACCAGAATTGTCCTATGGCGTATTGCCACTCCCTCGCAGATTGCAGGCCACCTGCTTGCAGTCCCCTTGTTAAATACAATGAACTGTTTTTGTTCTATATTGAAGGAAACTAACAACTGTGTCACATTTCCTACGTCACTAGGTTCTGCGGGATCAAGTCATAATAACCTGCAGAACACTGATTTAAGCCTAATTCCCATCAGTGACAGCTACAGATGAGGGCCGGACGTCTTGGCCCTACAGTCCCAGCACCCAAAAAGTAGCAAGGCTGGACAGCGATCGCCAGCACGCCATCACTGGTATCTCCAAAGCATCGTACTTGCTCCATCAGACGGCATTGGACATCACAGAACCAGAGTTTCAGTGCAAAAGAGTGAAAGGCTTCAGTTTTCTACCTGTCATGTGCTGGTAAACTCTGACAGTGTGCAGTCCCTTGAGCCCCTTGGCCTAAGTTTTAGCTACACACCCCCTTTTCTTTGCTTCAATGGAAGGGCAGTGCACCGGAGGATCCAAGATTGGCAAAAGGCACTACATTGTGGTACCCATGATGAAAGGAAAAATTAAATGAAAGAGCAGCCCAAGCGTCATCTGACACTAAATAACGAGTGTTGGAGCCTGAAAGTGTTGCTGAGTGTGAAAGTCTGTTGCTCTTTCCCGATTAATAGTACTTGGGTCTGCACGAGATGATCTGTGCCCACGACCAATGAAGAGCACAATATCTGTAGTGTCTGCCGCAGAGGAGATACACTGGTGCACTGCAATGAGACATTGAGACTTTCGAGTGAGCTGTGAGTGTTTGACAGGACGGCACTCCAACGGATACTGAGAAGCACTATTTTCATGGAAGGCCTGAATCAAGAGGCCCAATGCGACAATGGAAGCAGATTTGATGGACGATAGAAGCCTACCAGAGAGGCTTAGAACGGACTTTGGGTATAGTTGTGGTTGCACAAGTGTTGCCAGTGCCACTGTATGAAGTGGGTGTTGGATATGTTCGTCCAAAATGGTCCTGAAGTAGTGTTCTTTCTGTATTCTGATAAAGGATATTCTCATTTCACCTAGCAATGAATTAGGATTTGCCTGCGTAATGGCAAAAGGAGGGTCTGAGGTAATTCAGTTTCAACTCAAGTTTGTATTCCGTCGCCATTTTGTGTTGCCCTCACTCAAGCAGCTTGGTAAACTGAGTGTTTTTGCCCTTTGTACTGCCACGTGTCAAATAACCTCCCCTTCTTGTTATGAAGCCAATTCCAGGAACTAGCCAAGCTGACTAATCCTTGTCTAGACTGACTAATCCTTGTCCCAACTATTTGTTGGCCTTCAGTATTCTTTCCCTGCCTTATCTTATCTGTTGGCCTTCGGTATTCCTTCCCCGCATTATCCTATTGGCTAATATTTGGCAGATCTTGCATGTCCATATTAGGCATTTTGCATGCTTGTATGAGCTAGGACTGCCCCTTGCTTTTATGCCAAGTATGTAACCCTCACATATATAAGGCCCCAGTGTTCTGTACTCTTTAGACTGCCTCATTGAGTTGCTAAGGCTTCTGTGTGACGTAGTCTCACTCATTTGAGTTTAATAAAGATGTTCTTTTATATTCCAGCTTCTGTGCCAACTTCTTCTTTGTATTAGTGAGAGCCCTGAGAAGGAGTTTTGATTTCTTCACGTCTAAATCTGGTCATCTCACCGAGTGGGATGGCCCAGACCTGCGTTTTTGGATGTGCACTACTGGCATGCAACACAGAGTTGCATGCTGTGTCTTTTCTAAAAAGCTTATATGCCAGATTTCCATTCTCAATGAATAGTGTTACATCTAGGAAGTCAACACTTTCTTGACTGCTGCTCGAAGTGAAACTCAAATTATACTGGTTTTTATTGATGTAGCGCATGAATGTCTCTAACTCCAGATTACTGCCTCCCCATACCATAAAAATATCATCAGTAAATCTACACCAATAGATTATCCGATTGGTGAGTTCTGGCAGGCATTGTCTCCAGATGTGTTGCTCCTCAAAAAAACCATATAAATATTTGCAAAAAAGGGCAAAAATTTCGCCCCCATTGCAATGCCTGCGTGTTGTTGGTAGGATGGTTAAATGGTTGTAAAGCCACATTGATGCCACAAAATATTCAAGTATTTCTCACAGGGTGCTTTTGAGGCTACTAGTATATATCCGATACTGTCCCTACTGTCTACATTAACCATATAGTTGGTACCTAATGTCTGCATAAACCATATAGTAGGTATCTAGTAGTCCTGAGATCAGATATACCTACGGTATTACCAAAGTTATGCCATGTGTTGTCTGGCTATATTTTAATCCCTTAGGAATACATGTAGCTCCCGATCTGTGTTGAGCCCCAAATCTACTGCCCTAAGTCTTATCAGCCATTTGGCTTCTTTACTTAGAAGGGCAGTGGTCCTAACACCATTTACGCCATTGGGTAGTTGGTGTATAAATGGTAGTGGGCACCCGATTCTTCTTTCTTGCTTTGTGACAATATTTATTGATACTACACATGTATAAACGGTGTTATTGGATGTGCGGACGTTTGTCTTGTATTAGGGAACACTACTACCCAAGTAAATTTGGATAAATATTGTTTAAGTGAGTCCTAGCACTTCAGTTCTTTGTTTTTTCAGTACACGTGGTCTGAGTGAGGAGACTTACTGGACAAATTACTAAAGTATATTTACAATCATGGCCAACTTTGAAGATGACAGGGACAAGGTTTTCAATGATATATTCTTAGATAAAGGGATTCAGAATAAGCCAAGGACAGTAAAAGAAGACAAACCGCAGGGACTTAAACAACTCTTTATAAAGCTGGAAAGACTCCGTAAATCGGAATTGTCCAGGTGGTGGGACTTGGCCACATTTGTTTTTTTTACAAATATTTTTTATTTAACAGTAAGACAAGAGGAGGCAGTACAGATATCAGGTGTCAGACAGTAAAATGCAGAGCAGGGACAGGTGGGGGAGTAATACAGACAAATAATCATTATAAAGGAACACATAGCGTATCGCGATTACGGATATTGGAGATAGGGGAATAAACAGTTTATCAGACGATCCAAAACCATCCCACCCGCGAGACCCCGTCCTCAATGATACAGGATAATTAAAGCCAGTTTGGACACCCGGACAATAAAGGATCCGTGGAGAATAAACAGCCCACCTCTCGTAGAAAAGAAAAAGGAAAAGGCAAAAGGGCCATAGAACAAAACAAAGGCAAAATAAAAATCCCCTCCCCTAAGCCCCCACCCTGCACCCCTGCAATGGCTACGGCCTAACCCCACTAGCAGCGTGCCTGTTGCCCAAGAACTACCCTAAAGGAAGGGAAAGAGATAGAGTGGAGGAGTAGAAAGCAAACACACTCCCGGTCTCCCGTACCCCCCGCCAATAGCGACCACCCCGAGACGTAGTAAAACCAATATTCAGTAAAATATACAAACCAGTCGGGGGAGTTTAGTCAAAAAACCACCCAACTCCCGTCACATTATAGGCACAACACCTGCATAGCATAAAGCTATTTTATCAAGCCCAAGCGATCAAGTTCAGCCCTGGCCAGTCCGGTCTTTCATAAGAGTCTTTCTCACTCGAGCCGCCATCTTGATGGAAAAGGCAGAGCGTTCACAAAAGTTCATGTCAGTGCTGCAGGATCGAAAACAGGATAAAAGTTCACAAAATCCACCAATCGAACGAGGAAAGGTGTCCAAGAACAGCGAGTATCTCCAACAGTCACTGAGGAACTGGTTACCACACAGAAGACCGTCTATAAACGTATTAGGGTCAGCAGAATCGGGCAGGAGACGCTGGCGATAAACACGGGCTGGCTTGTTGTTAAGTGGGAACCGCCAAGGCTCATTAAATCCGGGATCTGCACGGGGACCTCGATCTCAGGCGTGCAGTGCACCGCTGGTACCACAGCTAGCTGGAAACTGAATGAAGAATCGTTCTCCGGTCCCAGGATACCGTCCACTTTCACAATCAGTGTCCGGAACACAGCGATAGTGTGCGAATGGAGCGCCCCAATGGCGGCCATGATGGCCTGCAGCGATGGCGTGCCTTCCGTCCGCCCCATCCCCTCTCAATAGGCGATAGAGCAGGACTTGAACCCCGGAGGACGGCTACTCTGGGGTAACAGGCCACGCAAATCCGATGTCGAACAGTCGGCGCTCCTAGTCTTGCAGAATACACCTTTGCCGTCGGCGAAGGCCCCAGTCGGTCGACCCCGACAGGGTAGCAAGGTCTCCGGGCACCAGACCCCGACCACGGCAGCCGGTGTGGCACGCTGGTGTGTCCGCGGTGTAGACCGTTAACAGGGTCGTCCCCAAAAATCAACAAGTCACGGCACACTTCGGGAGACCGGGCTCAGTCCAGGTCTCGCGGCCGATGTTGATCAATTCCGACCCGGCTAGGCTAGAAATCGAGTCCCCGGCTTCCACACGTTGTTAGGCCGAGAATGGAAACACGGCGTATCATCGTCAGCTGATAAGGTAGAAAACTCGGGATTGCACCTTTAGAAGCAGAAAAACTTCACGAACACGGGAGTCTTGCGTGAGTTCAGGATTAAAGGCAGGATATTCGAGCTGCTGGCGGAGGTCGGCGGAGCCGGGAGCTTATGCGGCCATCTTGATTGCTGGCGTATCTCCTCCCCGGACTTGGCCACATTGAAGAAATATATAGAACTAAAACAAATTCCAAGGGGACTATGAGTGATCATTTTCCCCACATTTGAGGACCTTGATCCTGACTTATTGGGGGAGTGGGAGAACCTCATATCAGGATCTTCATTGGGTATGATGGATATTCTCATCTGCCATGCCGAGCGTAAAAGAGCTAAGCTACTGACAGAAATAGACATGGTGGAAGAAGAAATTACCCGTCTCAACTTGTCAGATCAGACAGAGAAAAACTACAAAATCTTAAAAGATGTATTGAGCTCACACCAAAATTATCTTAGAGATAAAAATATCAGAAAACTCAAGAGGGACAAGATGGACTATAAAAATGGCAGGGTATTTACCTTTGCCAAACGTTTTGATGAGGTTAAACCCAGGAAGGGAACAGCTGCACTTAAGGATACCAGAACTGATAACATCATTTCAGCTAGTGAATCGGACATCTCGAGCTTAGCCAGTGAGGTTAGTGACGTAAGAAGTAAGACGTCATCTATTGCAGGAACCCCACGAAATATTACCCTTGCCTCATTGTTTTTATTAGAACTCCATCGGTACCGCGAAGGGACCAAACCAGGCTTCAACCGGAAATTCACAGGAGGAAAAGAACAAGGAGGGGGGGGCAGGAAAAACCGGAATAGAACAAAATCAAAGAGTGACAAGATCAGTGTCACATGTACTGAAAAAATAGATGACGCAAAAGTGATTAATAACAATGTTGTTATGGAAAATAGAGCTGATGTGGTCAATAATGATATTTCTATTGTCAACCTATCACAAATTGACTTGACTATCTGTGAAAAAAATGTTTTGCAAAAAGGACGGTTTGTCCAATGTCTAAACCTGATTTCACTAACCTGCATATTGAGTTATATAAATTTGTTCGCAGATTAAAATTGAAAAAATTATTTGATGCAAATAAAAAACCTTGCACTATCCCGTTGTATACTGTTAATGAAAGGAGACAAACGATTCATGAAATACAGGCTGTTCAAACATTGTTACAACTAGATGATAGTTTTGAACTGTGCCCAGCATCAAAGAGATCATGCAAGATCTGGACATTGAAAGCAATTTGTTAACAGATAGTGGGCTTAGGAGAAAATCGATAAGGGGCAGATTAGGGGGGCAATATTGTCCTTATGGACAATGTTAACTATATGGCAGAAATTGACCGTCAACTCTCCGACATAGATTCCTACACCCACATTGCCTACAATCCAATTACAGATATCAGTCAGCGACTCGAAAGGGTTTTAAGGTATTGGTATAGTGCAGGCTTACTGTCGGATGCAGAACTCAAATGTCTCTACATTGCAAATCCAAGATTGGCCTATATATATATACATTGTCAAAAATCCATAAGAGTCAAACGGCCCCCCCAGGTCGTCCTATAATATCAGGAATTGGGGGGCCGGCAGAACAAATTTCAGAATTCATTGATATAGCACTACAACCGATAGTTAGAAACCTCCCTTCATTTATTGAAGACACCAAGGATTTACTTAATAAACTAGAGGATCTTACTTGGTCACAGGAATTTATTGTTGTGACACTTGATGTCTGTGCTCTCTATACCTGCATTCCAATCGATAAGGGTATGGCAGCACTAACTTACTTTCTCTCTAAAAGAGATGCCACCCTGTATGATCATACACAGATGATCCTAGATCTTACACGATTCAGTCTTGACAACAACTTTTTTAAACATCAGAACACCTGGTACCAACAACACGCAGGCGTTGCAATGGGGGTGAAATTTTCGCCCTCGTTAGCAAATATTATATGTTTTTTTTTGAGGAGCAACACATCTTTTACCCATTGATAGAATCACATTGTTTGTATATGCATGCCAGTAGTGCACATCCAAAAACGCAGGTCGGGGCCATCCCATTTGGTGAGATGACCAGACTTAGACGCAATTGTAGCACGGATGATAAATTTCAATAAGAATTAGAACTCTTAAAGAATAGATTCCTAGTGAGGGGCTATGATCAAGCCCTTCTTAACAATGCACACACTAGGATCAACAAAACTGAGAGAGCAGAACTACTCAAAAGGAAACAAAAAAAGAAAGAGGCATATAACGACAGGGTTGCATTCATTACCAAAAACAATTCTAGCAGCTCACAGATATATGGTATTTTGAGGAAACAGTGGCACCTCCTAAAATTGGATCATGACTTGGACAGTTATACCACCAACAAGCCCTGTATCATTTACAAAAGAGGGACGACCCTACGCAATCTGATAAGTCCATCCAACATCACAGGACCAGTCACATCTAGTAACAACACCTGGTTACCCAAGAAACCGGAGGGTTTCTACAAGTGTACCAAATGCAACACTTGCCACGTTTGCTGAAGACAAAAAGAAAACTTTCTGTTACAACACGAAACAAATACACCACATACGCGATTTTATTAATTGCAACACAAAGTATGTGGTATATTGCATCATCTGTCAGTGCAACCTAATTTATATAGGGAGCACAATACGACCTCTTAAGGAGAGGATTCAAGAGCATATAAGAGCGATTAGGAACCATAACACCAACTACCCGCTTTCAGTACACTATAATTCCACTCATGCAGGGTCAGAAATCCGAGCAATCAAATTTCATGGAATTGCTACAGTTGATGCAGATACACGGGTGGGAATAGGACCACTGCTCTTCGAAGAACAGAAGCCAAATGGCTGATAAGACTTAGGGCAGTAGATTTGTGGCTCAACACAGATCGGGAGCTACATGTATTCCTAAGGGATTAAAATATAGCCAGACAACACATGGCATAACTTTGGTAATACCGTAGGTATATCTGATCTAAGGACAACTAGATACCTACTATTAAATACAAGGTTAGGTAACAGGTTGACAGGGCGCTCTGCAAGAAGTAAGGCCAAGGTACAAATGAAACAGTTTACGTTAGGTGCTCTAAGCAAGAGAGGGAGGTTACCACACTCCCCCAAAATTCATTGAGCTAACCTCTGAAAGTCACAAGTTCAAAGTTCCTGCTGAGCACACAAATTGAAGATGTATAAATTCTGAGTCCAGTATGAAGTCTTCAAAAATAGCAATTTTCTTCATGAAAGTTCTGTTAGTATTCGGGAGTATCAAACATGCGTAAAGTAGTATCAGTCTTATTACAAATCAAAACGTCAACGAACGTGAGGTTGGTTCTTTTATTTCCAAATATCAACCAATTCTGCAGCCAACACGTGTTTCGTCAGGCATCAATCATATGCCAAACAACTTCCTCAGGGCTGCATGCCAAAAAATAATATAAAAAATTTGTATCACAATGCTTGTTCAATAATGATAATAACACTATCAGAAAATAATTTTAAACTTATGAACTAATCACCACCTAAGTGAAAGAGTAAGGCAAAGATCCTTAAGTGAGCAACAAATATAAAAACTCACGTGACTCCCGGTGTGAAATTTACAACCAACACAAAACATTCCGTTTTATAGCCAACTCCATAAGTATAGCAATGATATTTACCTATATTAAACAGATCGCATTTCAGTATAATCAGAGTTGACAAATGAAGAAAATAAACGCAGAAATTGAATCTGGAATGACATAAGCGAACCCTCAGTCCAGACGCCAAAACCTGAGCCCAACAAGAAAATCTCTACAGTCATCCTCTTCTAATAATTAGTGTCACACTACACTTAATCATTAATCTCGTATTTAAAAAATATATCTCACATATTTCTAGTGGAGTGTTACCTCATATCGTTTTTCACAGTCACGATATCAAATTCTTGATCCAATCAGGTCGTCATCACAAAATCAAATTTCTTAATCTATAAGATAAAACACCACATCAGTCTATTCTTCCTTAGTTGTATTGCCCAGCTATTAGTTTCTACCAGTATAAGCTTTCTTTCTAATAGAGTATTACCTTATATCGTTTTTCACAGTCAAAATATAAATGTCTTGATCCAATCAGGTCGTCATCATAAATTCAAGTTTCTAAATGTATAAAATAAAACACCACATCAATCTATTCCACCGTGGTTTGTATTGCCCAACTGTTAGTATCTACAAGCAAATGCTTTCTTACTAATAAAATGTTACCTTATATCGTTTTTCACAGTCAAAATATCAATTTCTTGATCCAATCAGGTCGTCATCACAACTTCAAGTTTCTAAATGTATAAGGTAAAGCACCACATCAGTGTAATCCTCCGTGGCTTGTATTGCCCAATTGTTTTTATATGCAAGCATAGACTTACCCTATATTCGAATACAGTCGTCGGTAAATCCTCACGTCTCAGTCCCACCGAGTTCAGTGGACTGGCGTCTATTGCGGCCGCCATGTTGTTTAAATAAAGGTCGATTATAAATTGTTAACACTGTTTATGGTAAATATAGATGAATAGTCCGTGTTTTAATGCGGACCCGGCTCGCGCAGTGAAGTTTGCTTAAAAAGCAAATATATTTCGTAATTTGCTCATGTTTATCGGACCTAACGCGAGTTTATAATAATTGTATATTTATAACTCTAAATGTAATGTACGATTTAACATATCCCAAATGAACCTTCGTTTACCAAAATTATACTTAAACGATTCATTTCTTAGCGAAATATGCTATTTATTTCTCTAGCGTCAGCGCCATCTTGGGTTGGGAAAATAAAGGCCAATTTTAAAATGTTAACACTATTTATGGTAAGCGCAAATAAGTAGTCCGTGTTTTAATGCGGACCCGGCTCGCGCAGTAAAGTTTACCTGAAAATCTGTGACTTTAGAAATTGATAATATAATTAAAAGAGAAATACATCAGAAAAATAAAATTCTACCAGACAATTTGAAAATAGCTGAAAGGGAAGCACTTCGGGAACTGATAGATCACCCTGACCTTATTATACGCAACGCGGATAAGGGTGGCAACATTGTTGTTATGAATCGTAGTGATTACAATCATGAAGTACTGTCTCAACTGACAGATAGTAAATACTATGAGAAGATTGATACCAATCCTATGGAAATGGTTACGAATAAAATTAACAAGAGACTCAAAGAATGGTATGACAGCTCTCTATTGGATTTAGATGAATTCTTATACCTTAAAATTCAATCACCTAGGGCCCCCTGTATGTACTGCCTACCTAAAATACATAAAAATCGATGCAACCCCCCGGCAGACCAATAATTTCGGGCATAGGTGGGCCAACTGAAAGGTTATCGCAATTTATTGATTCATTCTTAAGTCCCTATGTACAGAATTTACCATCACATATTGATGATACAAAACATGTGCTCAACATCATGAATGACATAGTTTGGGATGATGATATGATTATGGCTACACTTGATGTAGTATCCCTTTACTCAAATATTGACCATGAATTGGGAATCCAAGCGATTGAGAGTTTTTTTAACAGTAGACCTATCGAGTATCTGGATCATACATCAATGCTGTTAGAAATGACAAAAATAGTTTTGGAAAATAACTATTTTTTATTTGAATCTACCTGGTACAGACAAAAACTTGGTACGGCAATGGGTTCTAAATTTGCTCCGTCCTTCGCGAACCTCTTTATGGGGAAACTGGAGGCGGAGTGGATTTGGGGCCCCAAAGGCCAGCAATGGATAGATCACATTTATTTTTGGGGAAGATTCATTGATGATTGTTTATTATTTTGGAGAGGGACTTCAGATGAGTTGGAATCTTTCTTTGAGTATCTAAATGCTAACGATTTGAACATGTCATTTACCACGCATTATGACAAAAAGAAACTATCTTTTTTAGATATTGAACTCTTTGTAGAGGATAATAAATTACACAGTCGGATGTTTCGGAAAGAAACAAGTTGTAATGCTTTACTGCGAGCTGATAGCTGCCACCCCAGAAGTCAAATTAACTCTATCCCATATGGAGAAATGATTAGAGCAAGGAGAAATTGCTCCAAAGATGTAGATTTTCATAAGAATATACTTGGAAAATAGATTCATAAACAGAGGATACAGCAAAAATGTGATTAACAAAGCAACCAGTAAAGCTATGAAGCTAAAGAGAGATGCTACATTAAAATCAAAAATTAAGAGTGATGCAAGTCAATCGAATCAGAAAGTAAGAATGATTACTAATTTTGCTAAAGGAAGCCAAAAACTCTATAATATCATGCGTAAATATTGGCATATGCTGAGCTCTGATAAGGATTTGAAACCCTTTCTCACTGATAAACCAAGTGTGACTTACCGCAAAGGAATGACTATTGCTAACTATGTGAGTCCTAGTTATCCTAAACCTATAATATCTACAAGCCAAAGTGACTGGTTACGGCTAAAATATAAAGGCTTCTACTACTGCGGTAATTGTAGTTCTTGCTGGTGGGCGGAGAAAAAAATACTTAAATTTGAATACAATGAGACTGGTACTTTTTACATAAATTCTTTTATTAATTGTGAATCGACATATGTGATTTATGTAATTGCCTGCACATGTGGGAAGATTTATGTAGGAAGTACAGTGAGGAGACTGAAAGAGCGTATGGTGGAACATTATAGAGCGCTGAAAAATGGAGATACGAGGTATCCTATAGCCTCACATCTGATTCAAAATAAGAATGATTCCAGTAAACACAAATTCTCCTATCACGGTATTGAACAAGTGATTATGGATAAACGTGGAGGAAATAGGTTGCTAAAACTGAGGCGCAGAGAAGCAAAATGGATCATGGTCCTTCGGGCAGTAGAAGAGGGACTTAATGTTGATACCGAATTACAGTATTTTCTAGGAGAACGTTAATAACTGGGACCGCTATTTACTTTTGAAATAATTTGTTGCTGAAATGTATAGTGTATGCTCTGTTTAGTTGTTCAGTATATAACTTTGAATATTACCCTGTGGATTCTTCTCATGCCTATGCTGTGTCCCCATGTATCTGAATTAAGATGCTATATTACATTAGTGATGCTGCTCACTGAAACGTTGGTATATCATAAATCACGATGTAATTAGGTACATATATGCATATTTGTATTGATTTAGTAGAAATTGATGGCGTGACTGGGGGCACCCATTTGACTGGACGCTGACTCTTGTGACCCGCAAGTTAACTAGACTTTTTCAAATGATCAAAAATAAAGTCTATAAGACTAAAAATATTTAGGTAGATTTCGAACAAATTTTTAAACTTGTATTGTACTTAAAAATAGATTTACAGAATGCGAAAACGCATGATGATCGCTTAAATACGATTATGACTCTGTGTTAAGTTTGCCCAACCCAAGATGGCGCTGACGCTTGAAAAATCAATAGCATATCTCATTAAGAAATGAATCGTTTAAGTATAATTTTGGTAAACGAAGGTTCATTTTGTACATGTTATACCTTTTATTATATTTAGAATCATAAATACAAAAATTTTTTAAACTCGCGTGGGGACCAATAAACATGATCAAATTATGTAATATAATCGCTTTTCGGGTAAACTTTACTGCGCGAGCCGGGTCCGCATTAAAACACGGACTACTTATTTGCGCTTACCATAAATAGTGTTAACATTTTAAAATTGGCCTTTATTTTCCCAACCGAAGATGGCGCTGACGCTAGAGAAATAAATAGCATATTTCGCTAAGAAATGAATCGTTTAAGTATAATTTTGGTAAACGAAGGTTCATTTAGGATATGTTAAATCGTACATTACATTTAGAGTTATAAATATACAATTATTATAAACTCGCGTTAGGTCCGATAAACATGAGCAAATTACGAAATATATTCGCTTTTTAAGCAAACTTCACTGCGCGAGCCGGGTCCGCATTAAAACACGGACTATTCATCTATATTTACCATAAACAGTGTTAACAATTTATAATCGACCTTTATTTAAACAACATGGCGGCCGCAATAGACGCCAGTCCACTGAACTCGGTGGGACTGAGACGTGAGGATTTACCGACGACTGTATTCGAATATAGGGTAAGTCTATGCTTGCATATGAAAACAATTGGGCAATACAAGCCACGGAGGATTACACTGATGTGGTGCTTTACCTTATACATTTAGAAACTTGAAGTTGTGATGACGACCTGATTGGATCAAGATATTGATATTTTGACTGTGAAAAACGATATAAGGTAACATTTTATTAGTAAGAAAGCATTTGCTTGTAGATACTAACAGTTGGGCGATACAAACCACGGTGGAATAGATTGATGTGGTGTTTTATTTTATACATTTAGAAACTTGAATTTATGATGACGACCTGATTGGATCAAGACATTTATATTTTGACTGTGAAAAACGATATAAGGTAATACTCTATTAGAAAGAAAGCTTATACTGGTAGAAACTAATAGCTGGGCAATACAACTAAGGAAGAATAGACTGATGCGGTGTTTTATCTTATAGATTTAGAAATTTGATTTTGTGATGACGACCTGATTGGATCAAGAATTTGATATCGTGACTGTGAAAAACGATATGAGGTAACACTCCACTAGAAATATGTGAGATATATTTTTTAAATACGAGATTAATGATTAAGTGTAGTGTGACACTAATTATTAGAAGAGGATGACTGTAGAGATTTTCTTGTTGGGCTCAAGTTTTGGCGTCTGGACTGAGGGTTCGCTTATGTCATTCCAGATTCAATTTCTGCGTTTATTTTCTTCATTTGTCAACTCTGATTATACTGAAATGCGATCTGTTTAATATAGGTAAATATCATTCCTATACTTATGGATTTGGCTATAAAACGGAATGTTTTGTGTTGGTTGTAAATTTCACACCGGGAGTCACATGAGTTTTTATATTTGTTGCTCACTTAAGGATCTTTGCCTTACTCTTTCACTTAGGTGGTGATTAGTTCATAAGTTTAAAATTATTTTTTGATAGTGTTATTATCATTATTGAACAAGCATTGTGATACAAATTTTTTATATTATTTTTTGGCATGCAGCCCTGAGGAAGTTGTTTGGCATATGATTGATGCCTGACGAAACACGTGTTGGCTGCAGAATTGGTTGATATTTGGAAATAAAAGAACCAACCTCACGTTCGTTGACGTTTTGATTTGTAATAAGACTGATACTACTTTACGCATGTTTGATACTCCCGAATACTAACAGAACTTTCATGAAGAAAATTGCTATTTTTGAAGACTTCATACTGGACTCAGAATTTATACATCTTCAATTTGTGTGCTCAGCAGGAACTTTGAACTAGATACCTACTATATGGTTTATGCAGACAGTGGGTACCAACTATATGGTTTATGTAGACAGTAGGGATAGTATCGGATATATACTAGTAGCCTCCAAAGCACTGTGTGAAAAATGCTTGAATATTTTGTGGCAACAATGTGGCTTTATAACCATCCTGTGCCTAATTTTCTGTGATACTACATTCTAGCATTACAAGTGAATCTTTCATGTTGCTTTCTATCGACTATTTTCTTATGCTTCAACATGTGACATATCTAACTCTGCTTAGCACTATAAGCTTATGCCTCTCTTTGCTATCCTTCATATTCTGGTGTTGCAAAACTTTTGGTTTAGGCCATCACCCGTTCCCCAGCAGGTATGATATATTTGGGACAGATCTAGCCATCCACTAGATAATCAAACATCAGTGTTAACTTACCGATCATGCGACACAAATCCTAAATACTCGTTTATATAAAAATAAGGTGCTGCTGGTGGACATGTAGCATGCTGACATTCAATAGCTCCAAATTATGTCTGGTCTTGTTATGAATGGAACAGAACATGTCCCTTATTTATGATATGTGATGCACTGTAGCCTTTATTTATCTCAAAACCTGATAGTTTTGGAAACCACTGAATCTGCAGTGTTATCAGTTTTTCGTTACCTAGTTAGGGGGCAGTACTTAAAGCACGAACTATGTCATCATAATCATCATAATATGAATGATGGCTTGATGTTAATATTCTTCTATATGTACTGAGAAAGGGGCTGTTGGCTGATATGAAGTTGCTCTAGCGTATGTCTGGCGTTTGGTAACGAAGCTAATAGAACGTGGCTTTTATGTGTGACATGCGATGTATTATAAATTCAATCTTAATTTAATTTTTATTTAATTTTACTTATTCAATCATCTGACATATATGCAAACAACTGAATTTGCAGTCGGAATAATGTTTATTTTCAAGTAAGTTGGCAGTACCTTACAGCACGCGAACTAAGTTATCAACAATCCGTTAATACTCGACACTACAAAGATGGCCACCAGCCAACTACAAAACATATTGCCCACACCGTCATCCGCTCCCCATTGCATTGCATACACTTGCCCATATAATGATTACACAGGACACATTGTTATGGGTAAAGAACTGCTGCAGGTTTACTTTCATACAACAAAAGTATGACGTTTTAGTGGGTTATCTTACGAGCGATCCAGGGCAGGCAGCCCCTTGCTGCCCCACCCGCCTAATGAGCCAACCAGCACGGTGGGTCGACGCCCGGACAGTGTAGCACCTTGTAGATCCTTATCTTATATTCTCGCCCCTTTCAGGGCGGAGCGGTATGGCACACCCCCGGTTGGTTCAGGCCCCCAACCGCCCGAAGGACTAACGGGGCGCCGTCGTGGTTTCCCGGAACCTCCTGCGGCTCCAGGTCTTTGGCTCAGGCACCCTTACTGTGCCAGGCAGAGGTACCCTTACTGTACCGGTCTGCCGCTGAGGTACCCTTACTGTACCCGTTTGCCTCCAGATCGCCCTGTAAGTCCGCCACAGCTCTGAAGGAGGCTACCGTCGATGACAGAGCCCCCCACCTCTATGTTCCCTACTTGCATCCTACAGCTTCCCGGGCATCCTGCACATCCAGGAGGAATATATTTACCCCGACTTTGCCACATTGACCAGACAACTTCATGGGTATGTTCAAATTATCCCTGGTGCCCCTGACAATGGTGTCACAACAGGTCTGAAGGAATAGTGCAAGGTGTCCCTCTTAAGCCATTGCACCTTTCGTGAAGTGCCAACCTACAGATGGCCGGACCCTGCTATCCGCCTGTGACCCTGGATACTTATATCAGTAATGGTGTCGCACTACCAGATGGTGGGTCACATGTCTAGCTATAGCCCCTTCATGGTGGATTCGCTGGAGACCCATCAGTGTCCCTGCCGAAGCTGTTTCACCCTCTGCGGCCCTATAAGCCCTAGCCCATCCCTTAAAGACACCTCACCGCCTGCTCTCCCTCACTGCCTCTTGATGGGGATTTTGGGCCCAGCACCCTTTATCCCCTTTGCAGGCTCCAGCTAGTGTGAGCGGCTGTCCCTGACCTGCGAGGCGCACAATGGCCATCTCCCACCTTGGGGACTATCCTGCCCTTCAGGCACTAGTGCCGGTGTCATTATCTGGGTTGGGATATCTCATGGCCGGTGGGCTTGAGCATCCGTTTCTTGGTGCATGCCTGCAACCTTAATGTAATCACCGTAGTTGTGTAAGCCCCTGCCTGGCAGCAATCTTAGTTAGGCCCTTGTTGAAATCACCTGCCTGTGCATGCCGGCCAAGCTATCTACCTAGGCGTCCTGTCCCTAGCTGCAAAGCTTACCTCTCTTGGCATGTTACTAATTGTCCCCCTCATGCATTGAAGGCTTTTTTGAGATCTACTTAGACAATCTCCCTTGCAGTACCGTGCAGAGTAGCTATCCCATCAGACTCATGACCAGTCACCCTATTGGGCATTCGTTGGATCCCAGGCGGTCGTTTGATACGCGCCCTGTTCAGATGTAATCCAGTTGGGCAACTTGGAACACTATTACTTTTTCACTATGCACATTCGGGCATGTAAATACCCCCTAAGAACTCCCCACCTTAGCCTGAATAACTACTAATTAAATTGACTCAGGCCGTACGCTTACTGGTGCACCTAGCCCATGGCCCTCCACTGCGTGTTAACCCTGCAGTTCGCATTGAGACTGTTATTACCTACCCCCATCTAGACATGGAGCACACATCTTCAACCAGGCCAACTGTTTGCTCACTGCATGCTTCTTAGTTGCCTAACTTAAATAGGCTACCGAATAGCGCAAACTCCCTCGGGGATCAGAGTGCTTTACAATCGCACCAGTCGCATTACAGAGGCACACATTTTTTAATTCTGAGCCTTTCGCCGGACTATAACCTGGGTCTACAGCTTCAGAGTCGGCCGCCCTAGCCGCTAAGCTACCCTCGAAGAGCGATAGCTTCCTTGCCTAGCCAGCTGAGAGCTAGCCTCCCCCACCCATGTCCGCCCCGGTCTCAATTGCCCTGTGTGACATTTCCATCTCTTCGATGCATTATGAGTGACCTTAAGGCTCAGAATGACCTTTATTGCTGGCAATAAAACAATGAGGAAGGGGGAGACCCCTTACAGTAATACTAACATTTGCCCGCAAGAAACCTAAGATGACCTTGGATTGGGCCGCCCTTATGGGATACCTGATCTCGCAGTGTGCATGTGTGAGACAGACATATGTACGATACTTTGGGAGACACACTGCCTGGTAGGTATGAAACTGAAGTAGCTCAGATGGAGCAGGGTATAACACATGTCCACAGTCAGTCCGAAAAGTGTGGGGGCACCCCGTTAAGGCTTACCATCCTAGCCTGGAGCACGCCCTGGCAATTCCTTCTTCCGTTCCCACCTGTCCTTGTCAGAGTGGTGCCCGTGTACTTGATCTGATTGTCCTGCTCCAAGGCGTGGTTTGACCATTATCACGTGAAACACAAGCGTTTCTGAAAGAAAGATCACAACCATGAAAACCGCCCTTAACCAGCACTGACCGGTAAGCCTATTGCTAACTCGATCGCCAGGATCAGACCCATTACTTGCGCTCCAGTTGATGTAGAAAAGACTCATTCCAGTATTGCACAGGGATGCATGATGTGCCCTGACTCACCATTTGTTTAAGACAACGCATTACTATCTGTCACAGGGGATGCCGTATTTGCCCCCACCCTGCCAATGCTAATCGATCGAGCACCCCAATTTATTTCTTAGTAAAACAACAAATAGCCCAGACTCATCAGTTGTTGTAAGAGGGAAAACAACCCATTCTTGCACAGGAACTACCTTCTCTGCTCAGAATCACCAGTCGACTACCAATGTATTACTTACATGGGGCGTAACCTGCGCGCCCTCAAACAGGGACAGTAGTGACTCCTGGGAGGAACCTGGGTGGACCAGACCCTAGCCCACTGCCCCCCCCAGTGTGCATGACCCTTATACCTGTTGATATTTCTGGTGGCCCCCCATGTGAATCGGGCGGTTCTCCAGCGCGGTTCCTGCATGTGGGGCATCAAACATCTATTAGAAGCCCTACCCCCCTAATATACCACTATTTATTCTCCGCAATGAGGCAGGGGCCCTCAATATCCCCCATGTTGCCAAGGCCAAGCCTGTTTGTCAGTTAAGAGAACTAGCTTGCCCCGATGGATTCTCGGAGAAGTTGGGTATGGCCGCGCTTGGGTACTGACCGAGGTAGTAGTGTAGTGTTGTGTCTTGAAAATGAGTCATTTATTCGGATGATGACCATTGCACTTTGGTGTGTGTGATTTAGTATCACATCTTAACTCGACCCCTTACCATTCTGCCCAGGAACCTTCCTCATCCCAGGCCTCCAAGCTGACCTACCTCCAAGTTCTCCTCCTTTAATGGCACTTCTAACTACAATTAATGCCATTTCCATCATCTGCAGAAACCCTTTTTATTGTAGCAAGTTCTATTCTCCATGACAATGGAAGTGTCTTCCCCTAGTGTTCCTGTGGTTAGAGAGTACGCCATTTACTGCAGTATTATCCTTCTAACTGTTTTTGGTACTCTTTTGTAACCTGTACATGTCCCTTTCATCTTGAAATGCAATGTTTGCTACCTCTTACGTCGTGTCTGCTTCTGTTACTTGCACAGGTGCCACCCTTACTTCGTAACATTTGTTCTCGTGTATGACTGTCTGCCCTGTATTGCTGTCTTCTACCTCTACTTGTAACTATTTTGTAACTTGCACTCTTGTAACGTTCTCCTCCTATAAAGACACTTCTAACTATAACATGTCCTCTCTATTATCTGAAGGAAGATCATTTTAGAAACCTTGTCCATGGAAGTGTCATCCCAGTGTGTTCTTGTGGGTTGAGAGTCTGCCCTTTAGTGCCGTATTACCCTTTGTCCTGTGTTTGGTACTCTTTTGCAACATGTAAATGTAAATGTGTGTATACTTGTAAAGCGCACTGCCGCACCATCTCGGGGCATCCTGGCGCTGTATACCGCTGTGGAACCCTTCCTGGCTTTCCCTGTGAGATGCCCCCTCCTGGGCACCCCCAAGGTGAAGCCAGGCATCCCAGCGCTGTTGGGGCCGTTGTGGAGATTAAGCAAGCAATTGCCCAGAGTTGCACAGTGGGACCCATGATCAGAGTAGGCACCGAGGCGAGAATTATCGAGTCTGCGGACATTGAGCCCAAGATCCTGCCGCGTCGGGAATTGAACCCTGGTCCCGGGCCAGACCTCTGCTTCAGGGTGTGCTGCTTCTAACCAGTGAGCCACACTTCTCCATGCACATGTCACCTTTCTCTTGTAACACACTGTTGGCAGTATTTTACCTCTACTTGACTTTATACGCTTTTGAGCACGAGAGCGTGACTTGCCCAAAATCATTGGAAGAGAACGCGACCATGGCGTGACCCTGATAACGCACCAAAGACATCAGCGCTAACTCAACCCGAAAGAAAGAAGCCCTTCCAAGCGCAGTTTATACATTGCATGTTCCGGCAGGTGCGAGTTGCGCATTTTGACCGGAATCACCTAATTTGACCGCGACCCTTAGGCTCGAACCCTGGATTTAGCACCCAAGTCGGCAGTGTGGACTCGGCCCATGCGTAAGGAGCGCTTAAATGCGCAGTAATTTATCACCCATACCAGGCACATGCACGGTCAGTAAGTTGCACAAAATCACTGCACGTGAACGCGGCCCTGGGGCAGAGACCAATAGTTATCCAGCGCGAACTCAATAAACATGATCACCTTGTGACATTGAAAAGGGGGGGCTGTTATAAAATTAACTGCGGCCATCTCTGTTGTGTTCTTAAAATTACAACAGGGGTTGCCGAATCCGGTATCAGAGTGCTCCTGTAGCACCAGTTATGTTACATGAAGACTTTCTCCTCCCCTTAGGCCCGGTGAATTTTGTGATTTGCCCAGAAGCACAGATGTTTCACGTCATTACCGAGACTCGAAACCAGATCCCCAGGTCCGAGGTGTAGTATGCGCTCTAGTCTATGAGCGTGAACGCGATGACGCGTCACGCTATAGACGAGAGCGTGAGGCGCGCGCAGGCGCAGAACGGGGTTTTGGTGAAGGCGCGAAAGGAGGAAACGACAGTTGGCGACCGGAGCGATTGTGGTTAGACGCTCGGCGCCCTTATGCTCATAATTGCTTGATAACAAATGCAAATAAAGAAGTTATCAATTACAGAGCCTCAGTGTGTAGTGTGGGGGCAAAGAAGAAACATCACAGTGGCGACGAGGCTGGGACCACGAACACCAGGGAGCGCAGTGGTCAGGAGCAGGGACTCTACAACAGCCCCACACCAACCAGAGGGACAATATAGCAACAAGGACGAGCAGAGGGCGTGGCAGCAGCGAAACAGCACTAATATAAGCTACACCACAGCTCCAACAACCAGGTCAGTGCTGGGATAAGGAACGAAGAGCACAGCTAGCACCCTGGCAGCCAAAGGCATCACCCCCAAGACAGAGGAGGGGGCACAAACTGACAACCCCACGCAGGCCATAAGGGACAACACCCCAGGTAGTCCCAGAGGGCAAGGTGACACGGCAGGGAGTGCAGGGGCATCCGGTGTACCCATTCAACAAGGTGCCCAAGTGGCAGACCCCAGAGGTGAAGCCAGGATGGCGAATCAAGCGTCGGCCCTGATGGCCCCCGTCCCATTCCTGCCTAGACCGGGAGAACCACAGTTAAAATGGGAAGATTGGAAGGAATACTTTCAAAATTACATTGAGGCACTTGAAGATGAAAATGAGGGGGCATTCACCCCGGAAAGGAAGAAGAGACTGCTACTCCACAACCTGGGCCCGGAAGGGGTGAGAGTATTCAAGAACCTGGTGCCCAAGGAGAGGGGAGCGACTGAAACAGATGTCTTTAAAAACGCACTAGATGACTTGGACAGCCATTACCGTCCAGCAGTTTGTGTCTCCATTGACAGGTATAATTTCCAACAGAGGAGGCAGGAGACGGGTGAATCGATTGATGATTATGTGGCGGCACTTCGGCGCCTGGCCATAACGTGCCAGTATGGTGCTCTTCAAGAGGAGTATATCAAAGACCAGATTGTCATGCATACCACCTGCAGGGCTGTCCAGGACAAACTTTGGGCGCAGAGCGAGACGTCACTTAAAGAAGTTGTTGCTATGGTCAAAAAGGCTGAAATGTCAAAACGCGGCGCTGATGCAGCCAAACGAGAGGGCGCACCGAGACAGATGATTAACAAGATAGACGAGGCGCCCCAGCCCAGCAAACCCAGAGGGGTGTATGGAGACCAGAGGAAGGATTCGAGATGGACAGGGAAACAGATGGTCCGCCCAGGCTCAGACAACAAGTTTGCATGTTACAGATGTGGCAGCAAGGCACATTCGGCACAGGATAAACGCTGTCCCGCGTTCCGCGCCAGATGCTCGTTTTGTGGCCTGGTTGGCCACTTTGAAAAGGTATGCCGCAAGAAGGGGAAGAAGTCCACGGTCAAGTGCGTCGATGCGGCCACAGCAGACGTCAGCGAGGAGGACGACCTGGAAGATGGAGATTTGGTGCTATGCATCGAGGACCAGGTGCTTGAAGTGGCGGGGAAGCGAAGAGACAAGCCTCGCACGGACATGCTGATAGGGGGAGTGAAGGTACATGTGGCCGTCGATTCAGGATCCCCTTGGACCATCGTGCAAAGATCCATTTGGGAAGAAGACTTCGTGCCAGTAGTGGGGCCAGACCTATGGCCGCCGGACATCAAACCAATCTCGTATACCGAGAATGCCATTCCACTAGTGGGGTGCCGGGACTTTGCATTTGAATTCAGAGGGAGGTCAGCCACGTGCACCCTGTATGTAGCAGAGAGAGGTCCTTCAGTGCTGGGGTGGAGAGACGCAGGAGATCTAGGTATCATTGTGAGAAGTTGGCCTGGTAGGGGATGTTTCCAATTCTGGAACCACCTACTACCTGACCAAACAATCCCTTATGGTGTCTGGTTGTAAGTCAACCTTATTAGACAAGCTATCCTAGGGGTAGCATGGACTAAGCAGCCTAAAGGCTTAACTTAAGAGGTCGTGTTAAGCGAGCTGTTTTACCACATACAATCCTGTAATACCAAATGAAAGGACACCACACAAGTATATATTATAAAAATATATGTGTTTATTACTAAAAACAATCCCCAGTATTCTTTATGAATAAAGGGGCACAAGCGTTAAATCAAAAGCACTGTTTAAACATACAAGTTGCACAATTATGGATGAGGGCGGGTGGCCACTCAAACCATATACTAAACAAGTGGTATAAGAGAGGCCACTCGAACAGTGGTTAGGCCTGGGGCCTAGGGAATCGCTGGGAGCAGTCAGGACAAGCAATGCTGAAGTCGGGAATGGCCCTCGGGATTCGGGAGATGTGCGGAAAGCGCACGCATGCACCAATGTTAACCAATGGTGCGTAAAAGTCATAGAGTTAAAGTTTAAGGACACTTCCGCTGAACCTAGAGGAACAAAACTTAACACACAGACCCTAGAGGTGTGCACCAGTGTGGGAACACCGGCGGAGCAAAGTTACCTCACCCACAGGAAGTGGGTGCACAGGGTCGAAGTGGCGTCGGGTTTTGACACGCAGGCTCTTGGTGCTTGGAGCTGAAAGGGCTGCAGGCAGGTTGAAGATGAAGTGTCCGGTGGAGTCCAAGGGTGGACTCAAGTTGTAGAGTACCTGAAAGCAGAGGGGACAGAGTCTGGGTCACTCAGCAGTGACCAGGGTGGAACCAGGACGGAACCAGGCAATGTCGGGCGCAATCAGGTGGTCGTCGAGGAGCTTCTCTCCGCTGTCACGTGGGCTCTGGGGCATCTGCGACGTCCAGGATCAGGTCACGATCTGTCCCACGCAGGCTCTCACCGTCGGTGCAGTCGGCTTCAAGTTTGGAGCAAACAAGCCTTGGCAAGAGCAATCCACGCGGGATCGGAAGATTGCTTCTCACTCGGACCAGGAAGGTCAGAGTCGGGGCTCCTTTTCAGGGGAGCTGGTGTGGATCTGGAGCAACCAGATTCACGAGCCTTCTTAGGTAGTTCGTCGGCACAGGGACCACTAGCCAGCTGGCAAGTGACCGGGCCAACGCGTTGAGCCAAATAGAGCCAAAGGGCCCCACGCAGCACTCGTCGAGTGTGGAGGGCTGAACTTCGGTTCAGGAGCAGCTCAGGGTGGGGGCTTCTCAAACCCCGGTGCACAGCTTCGAGGGTCACTCGTGGGCTGCACGGTCAGCGTCTCGTGGTCAATTCAAGATGGCGTGCCCCACGCTTCCGGTCGCCTCCACGGGTCTCAGCTCTGCAGGGACTGTGGATCGGGCTGTTGGAAGGCAGGCAAGCTTGATCTCGTCGATCTCAGTTGCTCGAGTTCCGGCGGGAACTGCAACTAAGTAGACGTCGAGGGCTGGATGGTGCCTGCTGCTGCAGGGTGGTCACTCCTTGACCACAAGGGAGATTCTTCGGGCTTCCACGTTGAGATGGAGGTCCAAGGGTCCAGAGTTTCGTTTCTAATGTTTCTTCCAGGAAATCTGATGTGCATTGGCACTGCTCCCGCTCTTATTCCAATCTGGGGGGCGTGATTACCTGCTAGGTCCCCCCCTATGGGTGGGACCCAGGAAGGGGGTGGATACACCCCTTTCCTTTGATCCAGGCCGCCCTGGCACGAGGGCTGGAGTGCCCCAGAACCGGTTTGGCCGGATTATGCAAGGGGCAGCCTTGTGCGCCCCAGGCAGTGTCTGGTTTCTTTCAAACCTCCCTGCTACAATACACTATCTCCTGTCTGGAGGGTGGTGACACCCTCCTGTGACAGGAAACCCTTTGTCCAGGACCCCTTTGGTCGAGTTTCGGTCAACTGCAGGGGTCCAGACATTTGTCTGTGGCAGAGGCATCCATTTTGTGGATCTTAAGGTCTTTGGAGAAATTAACCGCATTTAGTAAAGGAACATGTCTTACCCCTCTAGAGGGGTGGAATGCCATCCCCGTCGCCAGAACTGGCGAGGGGATGGTATTCCAAATCGTATGACACCTTACACGACATGTTTTGATAAAGCCAAATCAAAGTTGCTAAATAACCGCGAGGATTATAAGGCACTTAATAGTATATGGTATGGCATTATCCTGAAACAGCTTAGGGAGTTGTTCCCGACAGCTGCAGACAGGCTCAGCTCATGCTAGAGCTCCATCTCACATGAAACCACGCACTCTGCCTCCAGGATTGATGAGGCCTTCCATAGGAGTGGCTCACAGGTTAATATGTGTCCAGATATAGGTTTAGATATAGGTATACTACATCTAAGCAAGGGGTGATTACACCACCTTACCCCAGCTGAGTGATCAGCCAGTTGTGTCAATTTAAGAACCAGCCAGGGGTGGCAAAAGATATGCTGCAGCCCCTGGTAGGCCTTGGTGGCCCCTATGCCCTGGGCACCTATAGTGCATTATACAGGGGCTGACAAGGGGTCCATTTCCAATTGGGGTATGTACCTAGGGTACATGGAATCCATTTTACAGAGAGAGCAGATGGCCTGGGGCCCTGATTAGCAGGGAACCAGGTCAACTAAGTCAAAAAACCAGCTAAACACAGGCAAAAAATCCGGGGTAACCATAGTCAGGTAGCCACCTTCCTACATAACCCCCCCCCCAAACGAAAGGAGATAAGGCTATCCTTGGCCAGGTAAGCCTATATTGCCTGAGTGGCCATATAAGGAAGTACCTGCACTAGCATGGGTACCCCCTGTCTCATGGTCCACTAAGCAGTCCCTCACCCTTTGGGTATTAGAGGGTCTCCACCATAGGGAATTACTACCTTGGGTGTGTTTATGCAAAGTTAAAGGCTGGTTTGGATATGGAGTATTGAAGTGAGGCTCTACTAAGTTAGGGCTTGGCTTCCTCCAATTATCTTCCACCATGTGTGCCTTTCTTTCTTTAACTGAGTTGCACTGTGCTCTCAGGGTCAACCTCTGGCTACCTAAAGCTGGAGGCTGGGTCCCTCTGTTTGGCTTGCTGGAGGGACAGTTCAGGTTTGGGCCCCTTGGGTCCCAGGTTTGGCTGTGCCCAACAGAATCCATCTGTGGGAGGTCCCTAACTGTTTTTAAGGGGGCTCCCTCAGGAGTATTTAAAGTTTTCACCTTACTAGGGCTACTAGTTTTGGTGCACCTAATCTTTTGATGGGGGTGCTTTATTTGACAGGGGGCCCTCTGGGTCTCACTGTCCTTCTTGTCCTCTGCAGCCCTGGGCTGCCTAAGGCAAGGTAGAGAGGGGCAGGTTACCTGCTCCAGACTGGGTCCCACCTGAGAAGGGTCCACCGCCATCAGAGGCTCTGTCAGGCCAGGCCTAACAACCTCTGGGGCAGTTCCTTCATCAGGGGTAAGATCAGTTCCCTGAGGAGGCTGATCCTGTCCTAAAGTCTGGTGAGGGGGAGATTTCTCTTCCTCCTCCATGCTCTCAGTTTGTGTGGAGTTATCCATCATTTCAGGCTTCACAACACACATATCAGTTTGAGTTTGGGCTGTGGCCATCACAGCCCCACCAACCTTTTCAGGAGGAGACTCAGTTTGGGTTTCTGCTGTTATCATAACAGCTTTGCTATTCTGTTCAGGAAGAGCTTTTGCTAAAGATGGGGCAGAGAGTTTCTCAGCCCTACCAACCTTTTCAGGAAGGACATCTTGAATTGGGGCTGTAGCCATTACAGCCCCACTAACCTTTCCATGGGAATTCACCATTCTAGAATGGGTTTCCTGTTCAACCTCAGCCCAGGCTGAGATCTCCAAATCATTACCAAGTAGGCAGTCTACAGGCAAGTTTGGTGACACTGCCACTCTCTTTGGGCCAATGACACCTCCCCAGCTGAGACTTACTACTGCCATGGGATGATTTGTTTGGATTCCATCAATGTTTGTAACCTGGTATGTGGCACCAGGTAAAAGTTGCTTAGAGGGGACTATGCCATCAGCCACCATGGTGATGCTAGCCCCTGTGTCTCTAAAAGCTTCAACTTTCAAACCATTGATGATGGGTTCTTGTCTATACTTGCTCAAAGTATTTGGGCAAGCAGAGAAGTTGGCAAACCCCATGCCAGTCTCATAAACAAGATCATTGGGTGATGGGGACCTGGATAGGCCAGGGTCCACCTGAGCTCCAACAGTAAACCCACCCAGATTCCTGGGTGTGCTTCCACTTCCTGGGGGAGTACTGCTGACAGTAACAGGAGGTGTTGAAGCTGGCTTTGGAGGTATATTTTCTTTATTGTTATTCTTGGGACAACAGTTGTCTGTTTTGTAATGCCCCACCTGTTTACAGGCATAACAATAAGGCTTTTTCTCAGTTGAAGAAGTGTTTTGGGACCCACCCCCATTCTTGGAGTTTTGGGGCCCTGGGGAAGTCTTTTCTTTATTTTTATCCCCACCCTTATCTTGAGGCTTGGTAGACTCCTTCTTCTGGTTACTGTCCTGATTCTTAGGCCTAATCCTGGTTCTGACCCACTTGTCTGCCTTCTTTCCCAATTCTTGGGGAGAGGTCAGATCAGAGTCCACCAGGTGCTGGTGTAAGAGCTGGTTCTGACAATTACTTAGGATCTGCTCCCTCATAATCAAATTATACAATCCTGTAAAGTCATGTACTTTGCTGCCATGTAGCCAACCCTCCAGAGCCTTAGTTGCACAATCAACAAAATCAGTCCAGTCCTGAGTCTGTGTCTTCTGGGTGTCTCTGAACTTCAACCTGTACTGTTCAGTGGTTAAGCCAAACCCATCTATTAGGACACTCTTCAGGACTTTGTAATTGTTTGCATCCTCATGTCTAACAGTGAGGAGCTTATCTCTCCCTTTCTCTGAAAAGGAGTACCATAAGATTGCTGCCCACTGTTCCTCAGGAACCTGCTGTACCATGCAGGCTCTCTCAAGAGCAGTTATCCACTTGTGGATGTCATCCCCTTCCTTGTAGGGGGGCACAATCTTTGTCAGGTTTCTACTATCATAGGACCTGGGTTTCTCTTAAGGAATATTGCTGCCACCAGTGGCATCTAAGCCACTTAATTTCTGCTCTCTTGCCAAGGCAAGTTTAGCTTGAGCTAAGGTAAGTTTAGCTTGACTCAGGGCTACCTCCTCTCTCTCTATCTGGAGTCTGACAGCCCTCATCCTAGCCCTATGCTCAGCTTTCTGAGAAGCAGTCATGCCTCTCTCTGATTCTCTGGAGGCACTAGAAATATGAGAGTCCCCTGAGGGAGATCTCATTCTTCTGTTGCCTGGGAGAATCCCATGTGGGGTTCTGGGGAGGTGCTGGCCCTCTCCATTCCCCAGTAGGTCCAAGTTGGCCTGGCTAAGCCTGCCAACTGGAACCTGGCTACCCGGATCCTGTACTTCTAAGTCCTCAACATCTGAGTCCTCATCTAAGTCATCATCATCTTCCTCCTCCTGAGGGAGATCAGTTTCAGGGGGGTTCCCTCCATTTCCTGTGTCTAGGGAAGCTGCTTTTGCCTTCTCTAAGTCATCCTGTTCTAGGATTTCTACCAGGATTAGGCAGGTGGGGCTTCTGCCCCTTTTTAACCCTCTTGCTTTGCACAAGGCAATCAAGTCTCTGCGGGTTAGTTTGTCATATCCAAAAGTTGCCTGGGTAGGGTCAACTGTCACAGGAGTAGACCCTGAGGCTTTTCCTGTGTCAGACATGGTTACTAGTGAGGTGTAAGTGGTGCACTTACCTACACTAAGTGTTTTCCTACTGTACCTTGCTAGTGAGTTGTAGTCAGGGTGTGCTAATCCCTTCAACCTACAACTACTAAGTTCAGTAGAACTTAATATGCTAAGCTTTTGATTTTATATGTACCTAGAGGTACTTGATGTGATCTTTCAATTTGATACAAAGATTGCAATGGTAAAACAACAGCAAGCTCAAATCCGCACCGCTGCTCACCAATGTGAGAAGTTGGCCTGGTAGGGGATGTTTCCAATTCTGGAACCACCTACTACCTGACCAAACAATCCCTTATGGTGTCTGGTTGTATGTCAACCTTATTAGACAAGCTATCCTAGGGGTAGCATGGACTAAGCAGCCTAAAGGCTTAACTTAAGAGGTCGTGTTAAGTGAGCTGTTTTACCACATACAATCCTGTAATACCAAATGAAAGGACACCACACAAGTATATATTATAAAAATATATGTGTTTATTACTAAAAACAATCCCCAGTATTCTTTATGAATAAAGGGGCACAAGCGTTAAATCAAAAGCACTGTTTAAACATACAAGTTGCACAATTATGGATGAGGGCGGGTGGCCACTCAAACCATATACTAAACAAGTGGTATAAGAGAGGCCACTCGAACAGTGGTTAGGCCTAGGGCCTAGGGAATCGCTGGGAGCAGTCAGGACAAGCAATGCTGAAGTCGGGAATGGCCGTCGGGATTCGGGAGATGTGCGGAAAGCGCACGCATGCACCAATGTTAACCAATGGTGCGTAAAAGTCATAGAGTTAAAGTTTAAGGACACTTCCGCTGAACCTAGAGGAACAAAACTTAACACACAGACCCTAGAGGTGTGCACCAGTGTGGGAACACCGGCGGAGCAAAGTTCCCTCACCCACAGGAAGTGGGTGCACAGGGTCGAAATGGCGTCGGGTTTTGACACGCAGGCTCTTGGTGCTTGGAGCTGAAAGGGCTGCAGGCAGGTTGAAGATGAAGTGTCCGGTGGAGTCCAAGGGTGGACTCAAGTTGTAGAGTACCTGAAAGCAGAGGGGACAGAGTCTGGGTCACTCAGCAGTGACCAGGGTGGAACCAGGATGGAACCAGGCAATGTCGGGCGCAATCAGGTGGTCGTCGAGGAGCTTCTCTCCGCTGTCACGTGGGCTCTGGGGCATCTGCGACGTCCAGGAGCAGGTCACGATCTGTCCCACGCAGGCTCTCACCGTCGGTGCAGTCGGCTTCAAGTTTGGAGCAAACAAGCCTTGGCAAGAGCAATCCACGCGGGATCGGAAGATTGCTTCTCACTCGGACCAGGAAGGTCAGAGTCGGGGCTCCTTTTCAGGGGAGCTGGTGTGGATCTGGAGCAACCAGATTCACGAGTCTTCTTAGGTAGTTCGTCAGCACAGGGACCACTAGCCAGCTGGCAAGTGACCGGGCCAACGCGTTGAGCCAAATAGAGCCAAAGGGCCCCACGCAGCACTCGTCGAGTGTGGAGGGCTGAACTTCGGTTCAGGAGCAGCTCAGGGTGGGGGCTTCTCAAACCCCGGTGCACAGCTTCGAGGGTCACTCGTGGGCTGCACGGTCAGCGTCTCGTGGTCAATTCAAGATGGCGTGCCCCACGCTTCCGGTCGCCTCCACGGGTCTCAGCTCTGCAGGGACTGTGGATCGGGCTGTTGGAAGGCAGGCAAGCTTGATCTCGTCGATCTCAGTCGCTCGAGTTCCGGCGGGAACTGCAACTAAGTAGACGTCGAGGGCTGGATGGTGCCTGCTGCTGCAGGGTGGTCACTCCTTGACCACAAGGGAGATTCTTCGGGCTTCCACGTTGAGATGGAGGTCCAAGGGTCCAGAGTTTCGTTTCTAATGTTTCTTCCAGGAAATCTGATGTGCATTGGCACTGCTCCCGCTCTTATTCCAATCTGGGGGGCGTGATTACCTGCTAGGTCCCCCCCTATGGGTGGGACCCAGGAAGGGGGTGGATACACCCCTTTCCTTTGATCCAGGCCGCCCTGGCACGAGGGCTGGAGTGCCCCAGAACCGGTTTGGCCGGATTATGCAAGGGGCAGCCTTGTGCGCCCCAGGCAGTGTCTGGTTTCTTTCAAACCTCCCTGCTACAATACACTATCTCCTGTCTGGAGGGCGGTGACACCCTCCTGTGACAGGAAACCCTTTGTCCAGGACCCATTTGGTCGAGTTTCGGTCAACTGCAGGGGTCCAGACATTTGTCTGTGGCAGAGGCATCCATTTTGTGGATCTTAAGGTCTTTGGAGAAATTAACCGCATTTAGTAAAGGAACATGTCTTACCCCTCTAGAGGGGTGGAATGCCATCCCCGTCGCCAGAACTGGCGAGGGGATGGTATTCCAAATCGTATGACACCTTACACGACATGTTTTGATAAAGCCAAACCAAAGTTGCTAAATAACCGCGAGGATTATAAGGCACTTAATAGTATATGGTATGGCATTATCCTGAAACAGCTTAGGGAGTTGTTCCCGACAGCTGCAGACAGGCTCAGCTCATGCTAGAGCTCCATCTCACATGAAACCACGCACTCTGCCTCCAGGATTGATGAGGCCTTCCATAGGAGTGGCTCACAGGTTAATATGTGTCCAGATATAGGTTTAGATATAGGTATACTACATCTAAGCAAGGGGTGATTACACCACCTTACCCCAGCTGAGTGATCAGCCAGTTGTGTCAATTTAAGAACCAGCCAGGGGTGGCAAAAGATATGCTGCAGCCCCTGGTAGGCCTTGGTGGCCCCTATGCCCTGGGCACCTATAGTGCATTATACAGGGGCTGACAAGGGGTCCATTTCCAATTGGGGTATGTACCTAGGGTACATGGAATCCATTTTACAGAGAGAGCAGATGGCCTGGGGCCCTGATTAGCAGGGAACCAGGTCAACTAAGTCAAAAAACCAGCTAAACACAGGCAAAAAATCCGGGGTAACCATAGTCAGGTAGCCACCTTCCTACAATCATACTCAACCCAGGTGGAAAAGAGCAGATTCTCTTGACGGACGAGTGGCCCCTCACGAGAGATGAAGACTGGAAATCTGCTTACCCCAAGGTGTTCGATGGCTCAGTCGGAAAACTGGACAAGTTCGTCCACAGAATGGTCCTCAAGGAGGGTGCAGTACCAGTAGTGCACAAAGTCAGAAACATACCCATATCCACTAGCGGAGCGGTGCAACAAGAACTTCGGAGGCTGGAAGAGCAAGGCATCATAGAACCGGTAGACAGTGCGGAGTGGCTATCCCCCTTGGTGGTGGTCAAGAAACCCAATGGACAGGTTCGTCTCTGCGTTGACCTCCGCGAGCTCAACAAAAACCTCATAGTAGAGAGATTTCCCCTGCCCAGGATCGAGGAGATGCTCGCCAAGACGAAAGGTGTAACCCACTTCTCCACTATAGATCTCACATCTGCATACTATCAGATTGAGCTGCATCCGTCGAGTAGGAAGTACACAGCCTTCATTACACCCTTCGGGTGCTACCAGTTCCGGAGGATGCCCTTTGGCCTGGCATCCGCAGCGGCTGTATTCCAGAAGCTGATGCATCGGCTGTTCAAGGACATTTCGGGGGTACAGTACTTTCAGGATGACATCCTGGTGATGGGCTCTTCTAAAGGAGATCACGACAGCAAGCTGCATAGAGTTCTGGGAGTACTGCAAAACAGGGGGCTAACAGCGGAATGGAGCAAATGCAAGATTGGTACCCACACAGTGACATACTTGGGTCATGAGATTGGCACGCTTGGAATTTCACCCAAGGAACAGAATGTGAAGGCCATAAGAGATGCCAAGGCTCCCAGCACCAAGGAGAAAGTGCGGTCATTCCTTGGAATGGCCGAGTATTATAGTAAGTTTGTGAGGCACTTCGCCACCAGGACATATAGAATGAGGCAACTCATCAGAGACAAGACAAAGTTTGAGTGGGACTCAGAAGCGCAATTGGAATTTGATACGATAAAAGACTGCATCAGCCATGCTGTTCCACTGCAAGGGTATGTCCCCATGGGCAAGACCGTGGTAACTACAGATGCCAGTGATAAGGGCTTAGGAGCGGTGTTGGCGCAAGTGAGAGAAGATGGAGCTACTGAAACAATCAGCTTTGCTTCACGAGCGTTGTCCCCGACGGAGCAAAGGTACAGCGTCATTGAAAAAGAGATGCTGGCAGTCACCTGGGCCTTAGGCAAGTTCCGGCAGTTCGTTTGGGGCACAAGATTCAAACTTCAAACCGATCATAAACCCTTGATCAAAGTCTTGACGTCCTCGGGTCATGAGACAGCGACCCCGAGAATAGCAAAGATGACTCTCAAGCTGCTCGATTACACCTATGATGTGGAGTACCTGCCAGGAACGCAGAACAGGGTAGCCGATTATCTCAGCAGAGCTGCGGCGATGGAAGCGGCGCCGGTGGATGCCCTGGATAAGGAAGAGATGGTGGCCAGCATGGAGGACCATGAGAAGTCGATAAGTATCCAAGAATGGGCGGCAGCCTATGATCAGGACGTGGAAAAGGTAGAGTTAAAGAGACATTTGACGTCGGGCTGGCCTGACAAAAGGAGGCTCACCGATGGAGTACGGAGGTTTTATGAAATGAGAGAAGAGCTGTCCCTGAGTGACTCGGGAGTGTTCATCTACAGAGGTGAGAGGGTCGTGCCTCCAGATTCAATAATACCCAGATTATTAACTCTACTTCACGAGGGGCACCTGGGTATCGTGAAGACCAAGGCACGTGTCAAGCAAATGTATTGGTGGCCAGGCATGGATGTCCACATAGAAAGACAAGTAAGAGAATGCGGCCAGTGCCAAGGAGCGGATAAAGTACTGAGACCACTCCGGCCCGCCTTAGGGAAGTTTGACACGCCACAGGGCCCCTGGGAGAATGTGGCCATTGACATATTGGGACCTGTACTGGACAGCAAAGGTGTGAACAAGTATTTATGTGTGGTAATAGACAAGTATTCTAAATGGCCTGAAGTGGACATTCAAGAATCCATGGATACGGACACGATTCTGAAATTCCTGACGACGGTGTTCTTAAGAGAAGGTATTCCCAAAAACATCCTCAGTGACAATGGCCCGCAGTTTGTCTCGGACAAATGGATCAGATTCATGAAGAGGAATGGGATTGAGTCTAAACACACGGCAGTATATCATCCAGCATGCAATGGTCAAGTGGAGCGGTTCAACCGCGTGCTGATGGGCTCCATACAGGCGGCCATCACGCAGGGAAAGGACTGGGAGACCGAAGTGATGAGTATGCTGTGGGCCTACAGGATCACCCCCACGGCTGTGGGGTACAGTCCATTTCAAGTGCTGAGAGGACGGCATCCGTTCACCCGGGACAATGTAGTGTGGAGGGAGAAGACCATCACTAGCAAATGGTCCCCTGCGGTGGTTCAGCACAACTTGGAAAAGGCCCAAAAGATCTATGCTGCACACTATGACAGACGTCGCAATGTGAAAGAGGCAGAGCTGGAAGAAGGAGAGTGGGTCAGGGTTAAACTCCCTACCCTACAAAAGAAAGGTGAAAGCAAGTATAGCCAGCCGTTACAGGTCAAGGAGGTGCGAGGCAGGGCAGCACTCCTCAGCGATGGCAGGGTGTGGTCACAAGACCGCATGGCCAGAGTAAACAAGATAGTAGTGTGGCCCAAAATGGAGGAGATAGAGACACCAGTGGATTCCCGTGAAACCAGGCCTCGACCAGAGCAAGGTGATGAAGTCCTGCCAAAGGAACAGGAGAGGACAGTGAGACGGAAAACCCAATCACAGGGCCTACAGCCAGAGATGGTGCACCGACCGAGGTAACAATGAGCGGAGATCAGAGAGACGGTGCGAGATCAGGAGGAGAAAGAGAAGCGGACGAGAACATGCCGGTAAGACACACCCGGAGTGGCAGGGCGGTCACTGTGCCCTCTCGATATAGAGACTTTGAAATGAGTGGACACTAGCCATAGACATTCAGACCTGAGTGCCCTCAGAGACTATTGGGGACCATGGACACTCAGTGAGAGTTGGGAAAAGGGATACTTTGTTTATTGTTGAAAAGGGGAGATGTGTAGTATGCGCTCTAGTCTATGAGCGTGAACGCGATGACGCGTCACGCTATAGACGAGAGCGTGAGGCGCGCGCATGCGCAGAACGGGGTTTTGGTGAAGGCGCGAAAGGAGGAAACGACAGTTGGCGACCGGAGCGATTGTGGTTAGACGCTCGGCGCCCTTATGCTCATAATTGCTTGATAACAAATGCAAATAAAGAAGTTATCAATTACAGAGCCTCAGTGTGTAGTGTGGGGGCAAAGAAGAAACATCACACGAGGTAACAGCGTCGAACACGAATAATAGACCCCACATCTAAGAAAAGGGGGCGCAAGCGGAACTATTACTGGAAATAATATTTGGATCTACATACGTGTTGGTATCTTGTGATGTTAAAGGGCATAAATCGCTTCATTCACGCCTATAGATAGCTCTATTCTATTCGAATAAACTCCCTTTAGCCAGGTTTTGTACCATCTGGCAGATAGCCAGCAGATGGCGATGGGTAGATGCCAAAGTTAGAGAATGTACACTTGTCCGGGGCCATGAACTTTTTGCTTTAGCTATTCTGTGTGGTTTTTGGCAATGTGACTAAAAGCTATCTTTTGGCTCAGTCTTTCTATTGCAATATAAAGTCGAAATAGAAGGACCCCGTACATTTTACACCCAGAGGAGGTGCGGAGCCATGAGTAACTATGGGCAAATACCGCAAGTATTGCGTCCGCTGTCTTGTAAAAGCATTTATAGCTGGGGCTACTGTAATTATGCGGCAGGAAAGGATACAAAATATGGAGCAGGGTTGAGTTCACCGGGCGCCGCAGAAGCCCTCCTGATTCAGCATGATTTGTCCGCCGAGAAGCCAAGCAACTACAAATATATCGAGCTAACTTGGCTCCCATTCACCACTACAAGTCCTCCCAGCAGCACCCCCCAGAGCCGAGAAAAAACATCAGCTGGTATGTAAACCACGCTTTGGGCCACGAAAAAAGTGTAAAATATTTATTTACCACGTTTCTAGTTGTGCCGGGGGTGAATATTTAGACAATCGATGGCATCTGCCAAACCCAGGATAAAACCGGGAAACTCTCGATCTGAGTCTAACTCTCTTTGGGAGAAGCTAACTCGGCCTCTAATTGGCTTCAAAATTAGAGAATCAAAGCACGGGCATGACCGGAAAGTCTTTGCGCGCTTACTTGGGTGCTGGTTCCTTAAACCCACAGGCACGGTGTGTAACGATAATTACCAAGCGTAGGTTCCCTATTTGAGTGGCGCGGACTAGAACGTAAGGCCTTGTCGCGTTTACATGAACACCCCTTCTCTGAACCTACCGGCGCGGGGGAAAAAGAGTCTATTCTTTGCATTTTCACCGCGGGGGAAACGAATCCCGCGTGGATGGGACCTCCAGTGCATCCACTGCACGGTGCACAGCCCGGCCCGCTCCGGTCACTGCCTGTGGCCCGCCGGGCTCGCAAAGCCCCCCCCAGTTTACCGAGTTCAGGTTCTGCCCCGCAGGAGACGAGCGCTACAAAGCGGGCCTCCAGTTGCTGTGAACGACCTGACCCTCCCGCGAGCGCCCAGCGCATAGGAGCATGCGGTGGTGAACAAGTTGAAAGATGGCCTAACTCATTGCACGCTGTCCCCGAGGCTCCTAGCAGAGGGTGGGCCAGAGATCCCAATCGCCCAACGTGCCCCGCTAGTACCCGCTAACTCTGCGGGGGTGGCCTGTTGAACGCCACAAGACAACCACACCCCCGCCGCCGCTCGTGAGACTTGGCGGGGGTTGGGGGGTGACCCGTTGCCCTAAACTTCTTACTCCCCAGTTGCCGCTGCTTGTACAGGATCAGGGCGCTACAGTAATCAGTGCCCCAATTCTTCATCTGGGGCCTTCCTTGTAAAACCCAAACCAGTCTACCCTGCTTCTACCCAGAAGGACTTCTATACGTTGTTGTTTGTTGCCACAGATGCTTCTAGACAGGGCCAAGGAGGTGAGGAAAGGGGCAGACAGAGTCCCCTGGGCCCACAGAGGTCACCTTTCATGTGGAGTTGAGAATGCCGAATGCATCAAAGCACTTTAAATGAGCCCCCGTTATGTCATAGACGGCTGTATTCAATTCTATTCCGCACGGGGAAATAAAGGTCACCTTTCATGTGGGGTTGAGACTACCGAATAGAACAAAGCACTTTAAATGAGCCCCCGTTATGTCATAGACGGCTGCATTCAATTCTATTCCGCACGGGGAAATAAAGGTCACCTTTCATGTGGGGTTGAGACTGCCGAATGCATCAAAGCACTTTAAATGAGCACCCATTATGTCATACACGGCTGTATTCAATTCTATTCCGCACGGGGAAATAAATCAAGCAAAGTGGAGCCTCCCTACCGAGACTCGAACCCGGATCCCCAGCTCCGCGGCCGACCGTCCTAACCGCTAGGCCACATTCTCCCCCCGACAACAACGCCCAACTTGCGGTAAATACTGCACACAGCGAGGGTGCTCTCCTACTAATAACCCCGCGCACTGTTGTGAAATTATGGGGGTGACGCACTCTCCGTGGCACACCACAAACTGTGCGATAGGTCTGGAGGACACAAGGCCACCTGAACCCTTCTCGTGACTCTTGGTCTCTAGCGCTGCCGATAGCTTCGGTGGAACCGCGCGCCTCAAAGGCCCCCTACCCGCACCCCCACCTGCCTATGCATGCTGAGGACCTTAAAGGCATGGCAGGCGAGGGCCGATACATGCGGGCAGTGTAAGTACAATGTGGCCGTGTCTGTGGGGCTCCCCTGAACGCGGGAGCCCCGATATAGATGAAGGAGGATGGGAGCCCACCCCGCCTCTGCATTCGCTAGCCTGTGGCACTACCAGGAAGAAAGGATGGGCGATTTGGTGACAGAGGCCGGGAGCCCACCCCGCCTCCTCGTTCCCCCACCCACGTGGTGCCGTGGGAGGGCCGCAGTGCCCATGAGGGCCCAAAAGTTATCCCCGTCCTGAGGCGTGATCTCGCCACGCAGGTGAGCCCATCGTTCTAAGCGTGGCTCGCCGCAATGCAGGGATCCCCGGTGTCGTTCTGTTCAAATCATTTTTTGGGTGGGGGAGGTGCGGGGATCAGCCCGACCACGACGCATGGTGATGCTGAACATGTTCAGGGGGGGCAAGGGCCAGAAGTCCCGAATCAGGATTCTCCCTTCCCCCCAGCCGTGGAGGGCAACACAAGTATTAGAGATGTGCCCTCCTTCGTCCCCCACAACCCCCCCGTTCGCAATCCCCGGCCGCGCCGTATCCCGATGAGGACCCACCTGCCCGCACAAATCACCCATATTGCCACATCTTCCCCGCCCCGTGGCATCCTGCCACAGGCCCCTGTGTAACCTGTGCTTAACCCAGGGACAGGGCCGGGGGGAGGCGAGAGCGTGACACTCACCTAGTGTCCTAATCAACGATGACGAACGCGCAGGCAAGCAGCGAGGCAGGCAGGTGCAGGACGACCGGACAGCATCCAGACAGGAAGCAGCCGGATGGGCAGGACGACCAGCAAAGAGGACGCATGCTGGCGGCTGGGGCCTAAATACCCGGCCCGCCACCAACTCGCCCTCCCCCGGGTGCACGTCACTGGTGCACCCGGCCAGAGGAGGGGCGGAGGACTGCCCGAGCCTCCCCCTCCGAGGACTGGAGGAAGGGGGGCCTACGACTAATGGGCACTAAGGGGGCTGCCCTGCTGATGTCCCCCTGTGGGGGACGCGGGCAGCAGCATTCCCCTTTGCAAACACCGTTGTTTATTTTTACCATCAACTCCACAGGTGTGTGAGATTGATGGTTGTACTTATAATCGTGGATTCCGCGCACTCTTGATTCGGCGTTTTTTTGAGTCAACAGGAGGGTTATTGCGTCGCTCCTTGAACCACTTAACATGGTAAGATGGTAATATTTGTTATGCTTTGGTTGTTACGGGCAGTTTAAACCGAGGCCGAATACGGAGAGAAACTAACTAGGCAAGCTGGTTGTCACTGTTTCAGTTTGTAGAATAGTTTCTCCATTAGATATTCCACAGTAAGACGCCTCTTTTTATGGGGGCATCTGTTAATATGTGATATCCTTTTGTGTATACTCAGGGTGAACGATCACCAATTTATTGGCCACATGGTGTACTGTATTGTGCCTTGCCGTTTATCTACCGAGCACGCTAAATAATCTTGGGATGCTTTCTCTGATCTAGATGTTCGGGTCAGGATACATTTTGGTCGAGACCGACCTGGGCTGGGGAATCTAATATCAACGTCGGGTGGCAGTTCATTACTAGCAACGTGTCCAAAGTCATTTTAGGTAAAAGGAATATATCATTTATTTGTTGCACTACTTATAGTCTGAGACCCATTTCCAGCCTTTAGCTAATGTTGTTTTATTATTCAACAGGAACGTCTTATATATCTGATATTGTAATCTACTCCTTGTATTGTAATATTGCAGAGATCGCCTACATTTATAAGGTGAGCTATTGCCTCAGCGTATGGTCTTCCTTGATCTAATAGTTTCAATTGCGGTTTTGGGTGTGGTAGGGTCTATTGAACACCACTGCTTTGTGCCAAAAGTATATATAAAGTAGCCATCTGGTCTTCAGGTTATAAGTTACAAGACCACATGAGCATCTTATTCCCCTTTTTTACTGAAATATCGTTTTGTTTGATGTCTTATTTTGATATCTATAGGTGACATTATTCGTTGGTACCATTTGTGAAATCTACCTTACCGACGTTAAGAATACTGATTGGTCCGCCTATCTTAAGAATACATATTGGTGAGTTTTTACATATCAGTTACTGTTCTAGCCAATTGAACAGACTGATACCATACATGTAACTTCTCACCACTCTTTAGCCAATGTTAAAGTTTTTGGATTTTCTCTTTTTACGTGTTGTACTACATTGTAAACATCGATCCATTTTATCAGGTTATGAGTATCTTTTGATCCAATTAATCCTCCTGTGTTTTTCGTTACGATCTCTTGAATATATGAAATGTAGTATTCTGTTCTCGATATCAACGTGTCATAGGTTTGGGCAATAGGGCAATATGTTACCCTAAATACATCACTTCGGGGCACCTCAATTCATGAATATACATATATTTATTTTAGATATTGCACGAATAGGGACTGTATTCTGTTACTACATGCCGTTTTGACTGACATTGGAGGATCAGTTCTTACTTCCGACGCACATCATAGTTAATCAAGCGGGTAGGTTATACTTATAAGTCTTGACCTAACCGTCTTGATGTTTTGTCCAGTTTTTCACTGATTCTAGCATATTAGGGTATATTTGATGTTTTATACCCTCTTTCATCTACTGCCCTTTAGTTGTCTTCTTCTCGTTCCCTTTCATTCTTCTTCCTTTTACTCCTTTTTCTCCTTTCTTGTATTTCATGATGTTTTCCATTATTTTATTCAGGACAGTTCTCCGTGTTGTTTAGAGGGATACAATTAAATTATTCCCATGCTTACTGTTTCGCTACAGTTCTCCCCCTGTAGGCGATGGAGTTGATCATAATATTCTATGGGCCCGATTCACAGAACTAACTTAAGACAAAATCCTAAACTTACTACTTTTGGTATTCACAGAAGTTAGGATTTTGTCTTAAGACAGACTTAAGACAGACTTAAGTTAGGATTTTGTCTTAAGTCTGTCTTAAGTCTGTCTTAAGACAAACTTAAGACAAAATCCTAACTTCTGTGAATACCAAAAGTAGTAAGTTTAGGATTTTGTCTTAAGTTAGTTCTGTGAATCGGGCCCTATATTATGAGTTGTTTTTTATGTCTCGTATTTATATATATATGTATATGCATGTAATATTGTAATTAATTTCTAGGGGCCCGATTCAGAGAACTACCTTAAGACAAAATCGTAAACTTACTACTTTTGGTATTCACAGAAGTTAGGATTTTGTCTTAAGTTTGTCTTAAGACAGACCTAAGATAGACTTAAGACAGACTTAAGTTAGGATTTTGTCTTAAGTCTGTCTTAAGTCTGTCTTAAGACAAACTTAAGACAAAATCCTAACTTCTGTGAATACCAAAAGTAGTAAGTTTAGGATTTTGTCTTAAGTTAGTTCTGTGAATCGGGCCCACAGTTGCAATGTTAGATATTTATGTGCTTTTTTGTACACTGCATATGTTATGTCAAAATGTGAATGATGTATATATATGTTTTTAATACTTCCAGCCTTGAAAAAGTCTGTAAAAGACGAAACACGTGTCGGCAAGCTGGGTGCTGGGAACTTTTAATGACATTTTGTGAATAAAAGAACATCAAGATCAACGCATGTTTGGGATCCCTTTATATTTAACCAGACTTTAATTGTTTTTTCATGTTCTAGTCCATACATAACTAAATTGAGTAAAATAGGACTTTATTATCAAGAAGAGAGGTGTGCTGCTATAATTCCCTTTTCTTTGTTGTACATTCTAAATCACTAACAGAAGTGAACCTACAAGTATGTCAGATTATTCTTTAAAAGCAGTTATACAGCTTGCCATAAATACGTTATGATCGCAATTTACTGGCTAAATATAAGCAGTTAATTAGTCTTATACTGTCGCATTTCTATATGAGTATATGTTTTCCTTCGTTTTAATGCATATGAAATATATCCAGAGTCTGCAAAGCAAACTTCTATTGTATTTAGATTACATAAAAAGTTAAATGCATCCTTAAACAAATCAAACCATTAGCAATATATAATGGTTTTAAAAAACTTTTTCTAATATCCTGATAAAAGTTGCAAAAAAGAATAAAATGTTGAGTTGACTGTACAAATGTATCACTGCCTGTGCAGTTTGGTAAGTTGGTAAGTTATTTGTCCACAACCCCATCTGTGGCACTGCAACAATAAAATGTAAAGTGCACAACACAAGCCTAGTGTACTGGTTCCAATCGATAAACAGCTCTGAATACCATTAGGCACATTAGGGCCATATTATCAAGAAAGGGCTACACATTATTGCCGCTTTTATCAGCAGGAAACTGCCGCTAAAACAGCAATATTGGGCCTGATAATATGCCCTTGTGAATTCCCATAGAAGCCAGGTTCTGGTGTTAACCTGGGCTTCTATGGGAATTCACAAAGGCATATTATCAAGCCCATTATCGCCTCTTTAGCTGCAGTTTCCTGCCGATCAAAGCGGCGATAATGTATCGCCTTTGCTTGATAATATGGTCCATTATTCTCCATTATTTGAAGTGCTTTTGTTGTTGACAACCCCCACAAGGCAGTCATATAGTTGAAACTACTAATGAATTTACTTTTGTTTAATTGAAGAATTTCAGGTATGGGTTTAACCCAATTTCTCCTGCAAATGTAAAGATTGCTTCTTTTGTTCTAGCGAATATCATATTTACAATTTTTAGATCTGAGTTCCATGTATTCTTATTTGAAAAATGAAGGCCCTGGTATGAAAAGCTATCAACTTCTGCTAGTGTGTGCAATTTTAATCAGTGGATTCTCATCTTCACATTACCTGTACCACAAACCATTAGGTTTAGTTTCATATCCATTTTGCTCCATAAATGTATTAACATCTTCAATCAAAGATTGTAGGCAGTTAGCAGTCCGCGATAACAATACCACACCGTCGGCTTACAATAGGGTCGATACTAAGGGGCATATTAACAAGGCGGCGATAAATACATTATCTCCGTATCAACAAGGTCACTTAGCGTTGGTTTTCAACGCTTAGCGACCAGGTTTATTATCGCCTAGCCTGCAAGGTAGGTGTGTGGTAGGCGTTTCTGGGAATACTATCGCTAATGAGGCTTCGCGATATTATCAACGAGGCCCCGTCAGCGTTAGTGATGCGATTTATATCGCTAACAGGGGCTTAACTCAGGAATTTAACGTCTGCTAAATTCCTGATTTAGGCATACCTGTAATGGGGGGTAGATTATTTGTCTAAATCCACCGGCCCTATCAACAAAACCAGCGATATTCCGTTGAAAACGGCAATAATCCCCACTATCACTGGGATTTTTATCTCCATGCGGTTAAGCGTTGTTAATACAACGCTAACATGGAGATTATCGCCAGCGATAGCCGGTGATAGATTTCCTCATAATTATCGCTGCAGCTTGTTAATATGCCCCTAAACGTTTTCCTATTATGGAGGGGTCCGCAGCTATTTGTTACCTTCTACCGTAAATGGGTTTTCCTTAGATCTAATGTATGTTTATAAAATAGCCGCAGGCCTTTCAACTCTTCCCTATTCCTGGGTTGAGCTTGTATGGCTAGTTAAAGTTTTTGGATTCCCCAGTATGCAATGATGGTCAAACCATCCCGGTTTGTTAGCCTGAAAGTTAGGGCTAAAGCTAATAAAGCTATCTCCAATTGCAGCAGTCAGCTTATAGAAGGCTATAAAAAGAGCATATTTTAAAATTATAGGGGCATATTATCAAGGGGGCGATAGGCAATTTTCACCGCTTTAGCGGCCGTTTTCGACCGCTAAGCGGCAATAATTCTAAAGCCCTATTAGCAAGCTGTCGCTATCAGCAGCTAGCGACTGCTTGTAGGCGATAGCGAGCGGTTTGGGGCCCGCTTTGCATGTCACCGATATTTATTGCTAATGACATGCAAAGTGGGCGTACCAAACCTGTTAGCGACTGAAAGCAGTCGCTAACATCGCTATCTCCGATTAACAACACAGGCGTAGCGATGGAAATATTCGCGCTAAACGCGAATATCTCCAAAAACTAACGCCTGCTCAGACCAGTTCTTAGCCATTATATCCAATGGGAGGTGGATATAATGGCTAAGACCCTGTTAGCGATAATGCGTGAATATCTCTGTATTCTCAGCGATATTCACGGATTTCGCCACTATCGCCGGGAATTTTATTGCTTTTGAGATAAACGTCGCTGATAGCACGTTATCTCAGCGATAAAATCCGGCGATGCTTGGCGATAGAAAAATTGTCGCTAAGCCTATTTAGCGATAATTATCGCTAGTTGTTGGTAATATGCCCCATAGTTCCGACTCAAACTTTGTTAATTCCAGTGCTGGCCAGAAAATGTAGGACTTTTGACCAGATTGAAGACAAGAGTGGAATGCCTGACCTCTATCTTTAAAGGATTGGAGTGGCATTTAAATAAAACACCTGCTTTTATTTTTTTTGATTACCAAATTTATTGATTTTTGCAGAAGATAGACAAAAATAACAAAACATAGCATAACAATACCAGCTACGTGCGCACGTGGAAGTGGAAGTCGAAGTGGAAGTCACATACAGGTGGACATTACATCAGTATACAGGAATTGATAGACAAAGCAAAGGTAAAAAATATACCGCACCCATTCCAGTCCTCGGGCGGTCATTGAGAGTATCAATCTTTCACCATCCCAACCCATCTGACCCACATTCTATGAAATTTCTTCATGCAACCTCTTGCCTGGTATAAGGGTCGCTCCTGAGTGGCACACCAATCCACCCCTCTGCGCCAATGTGCCGTGGTGGGGGCTGTTGAGCTCAACCAGTTGGCCACAATGTCTCTTTTTGCCACCATCAGTGCTGTGTTCAAAAAACGTTTTTCAGCTCTAGAGCCGACCATCCCCTTGGTGACACCCAGCAGGACATTCAGCGGGTTAGGGGGAACCTCTCAGCTCAGTACATCTGTGAGTTCCCCAATTACGGACGCCTAGTAGAGCACAATTACAGAGCAGAGCCATACCTTGTGGTAAAAATCAGCTTGTGGGTGGCTACAACGAGGACAGGAAGCATCGGGTCGCAGTCCTGCGCACTGGAGACGCAGTTGTGTAAGATAGACTGTGTGGAGATAATATATTTGGACTAGGCTGATCCTTGCTGAGGCTGTGACTGTCTTGGGGGCCATCATTGCATCTCTCCAATTAGCGTCATCCAGAGACCCGAGACAACCCTCCCACCTGTCCCTGAGGTGTGATAGTGTGTTGGGGGTGTTCTTGATAAGGGATCTGTAGATACAGGAGAACCCGCCCTTCCCTAGGTTACCCGTCATGGTCTGGGCTTCGGGTGGGCAGGGAGGAGCCATCTACAATGTGAGATTGAAGCGCCTTCTGTATCATTAGATATCGATAGAACTGGGAAGTGTGTAGGGAGTAACAGGTTTGCAATTCCTTGAAAGTGTCATGTGGTTCCCACTCCGGATGTCTCCCAGCAGGGATATGCCAATGAGATCCCACGTTCAAAAGCCAGAGAGGTTGGCAACTTCTCGGAGCCAAGTGCCGCACCACAGTGGGGTATGCTGGGTCAGTTTATTTGACCATTTGATGTGGTGCAGGGAAGCCCACCATGCCAAAAGTACCCCGTGGGTGACCTCAGTCAAAGTTGGGGAGCTGAGGATTCCCATACAACATCCCTTGGATGTTGGACAGGCCCAGGGTGTGCAGTTCCAAGCGGTATGCCGGGTACGACCCGCCACCGTTAAACCAATCATGCTGGGTTGCAAGATAATAAAGATAGAGGTTTGTCATCCCCAAGCTGCCATCTAAGGGTGGAATCCGGCACTGGATGAGGGCCAACCGAGGCCTCCGACCCCCAATAGAAACTTGGTGGCCATGCCGTCTAGTTCCCGGAACCACGACCGCGAGAAGGAGAGGTGCGTGTTTTGGAGCATGTAGAGAAATCGGGGTAGAATCATCATTTTAAAAAGGGATATTCTGCCCATAAGGTTGAGCTGTAGGGATTGCCATCTGAGGAGATCAGCCCAGGCCTTTTTCACTAATGGAGTGACATTAAGCGATCAGGCACGGTAGGAGAGGAGGGCAACCCAGATCCCCAGAAACTTGAAGGACTGTCGCCGAAGAGGTATCGACGACTGCCAGTCAAAGCATTCTCTTTCGAGATGTAAAGGGACCAAAACGGATTTAGTCGAGTTCAGCCGAAGACCAGAAGCCTGTTCAAAAAGACTCAGGGCCTGGAGACAGCGGAGTCCCGGTTGGGCTGGATCTGCTTAAAATAACAGAACATCGCCAGCATAAAGGGGGATTTTATCTTCCTCTAAGCCGGGCCATTTCCAGCCCGTACAAGACAGGCGAGGGATTCCATCGCCAACGCGAATAAGAGGAGTGAGAGGGGACACCCCTGCCTCGTGCCTCTGTTGATGGGGAAGGGGTTCAACAGGGCCCTATTAACCAGCACCTGGGCCCTGGGCTTACTGTAAAGTGACTTGACCATGCCACAAAAGGGGGCTCCAAAACCCATCTCCACCAAGACCGCTTCCAAGTATTGCCAATCCACCGAGTCGAAAGGATTCTCGAAGTCCACGAGAAGGAGGGGCAAATAGGGGGTCAATTGGTGCTGGTTCCCTAAGGCCAGGTGGAGGTGTCAGAGGCAGTGCCGAGTCCCCATGGAGGACATAAATCCACACTGGTCGGAAGAACCAGTTTGGCCAGGTGTGGTCGTATAAGATTGGCTATGACCGAAGGAAATATTTTGAGGTCCGAATTAATAAGTAAGTTGGGACGGTAATCAGGACAGTGCCTCAAGGGGGCCTGCAACTTAGGAATAATCATGATAGTGGCCATGTCCATTTCAGGACAAAATGAACCTCGCTCCTTTGCCTCTTTATACATCTCTAGAAGGTGGGGAATCAGCATGTCCCGTCGGATGCGTAGAACTCCTGGGGGAGTCCGTCTGGTCCTGGTGTCTTACCTGCCGCCATGCGCGATATGGCGTCACTAATCTCCTCTGGGGTGACAGGGAGTTCTAGCCCTTTTGCTTCTGACTCAGTGAGCTGTGGGAGGGAGAACTGTTCACTCTGGAGGAGCTCCGGGAGTGAGAGAGTGGGGGGTTGTGCGGAGTAAAGGGTAGCATAATAGGTGGCGAAGCACTGGCCACTGCGATGGTAGCTCAAAGGATTTAACAAAAAAGAAATCCTTTCTGTGTATTACGCTTTCTATAAGTGACCAACAGGCCTACACATTTAACTCATTTGGTGTTACTTTTGGGTTTTAAGCAGTTTTTCAACATTAGTACGCCACACTAGAATGTCATTTTAGTTACTCTCAAAGTTTTTTATTTAAAATGTTTTTTCCGTAAAAACTTTTTTTATAAAAAAGAAGAACATGTATATTCACAAACTTTATATCACGCTTTAAATCATTTAAAAAGTGTGCTCTGTTACACTTATAACTCCTATCTAACAATTCCGGGTTACGGTTTCTAATTCAGAGTCACACCTGGTTCAAACAATATTTGTGTATTCACATTAAATAAATCAAAACAATACAATTCATTAATAATTAATAAGTCCTATTTGTCGACGCGTTTCGGTGCGTAGATTGCATTTGTGGCACCTTCCTCAGGACAGACGTAATTAAAACAAACGTGATGGCTTCTTTCTAAAAAGGAAAAAATAAGTATAATCAATATATTTTCCTAAAGAGAGTTTTTCTTCTAGTTGTGGGCTAATTTACAAGTGGTTACTTATTAATATATTGGGTCCCCTTACTTGAAATTTTAGGGATTTCAGTCCTTGTATTGATCTTTCAGGACTGCTTTATTCCTATATGGCGTTACGTTTCTCCTTGGTAGCGCCAAAATCTTATTCTTTTATTGACTTTCTAAAAAAAGAAAAGCAGGGAATTACGCACCATGCTGGCGATAATGGTATTGGCTAGTGCATCCATATTTCATAATTTACTCACTTGTAGAGATTTTATATATCCCTTTAAAATATGGGTGTCTGTCAAAGCTGGTACTGTTTTCCAGTCTGGCCCACAAGCGTTTTGGTGGTATTACTTTGCCACATACATTTGATAATGTTACTGCGCCTGTAGACAACACATTAATTAATTAAAGAGTTTTTAGCCTACTTATTTGGGTAGGTTTGGCTTAGGGGAGTAATTTGGCTGATACTCACCTGGCAATTTAATACTCAATGCTTACACTCTGGCTCTTTCTTTATTACACCCTCTCCAGTGGTGTCTGTCAACCTGTATTTGGAGTGACATAGTGGTGTATTTAAGTATCATCACCTCCATTATTTTCACCATGTTCTAATAACCCTATCTTCTATGCTTCTAGGGCAATTGGTATGTCATACATACCTCGTTTATTTGACGGGTTTGGCATAGGTCCAGAGTGCGCCTTGACTTTTTGTTTGGAGCGATAATCTTTCTTTGGTCTGTTCTTTTACCTGAAAGGTTAATAGAACATTTTAAGATGGAAACGGTGACGTGTTGATATTTTGTCTGTATATTACATCTGCCGCCTTAACATGGGCATCTACTGTTTACTTTTCGCCCAATGTCTCGCTCTCTTAAAATGAAGCCCAGTAATCCTTCGTTATTATGCCTTGAAGCGGGTCCCTCACCCTGCGCCTGTTCTTTCAGAACATCAAGCCCCAATTTATGTTCTTTATTCTCACTGGCGGTAAAAGTTCCCCGCTGGTCGCCTACTCTTTCGATGGTGCATGGACTATTACCGTCCTCCTGCTGAAATGGCGCAGCCACCATCAGCTTTTGTATTCCCTGGACTGTTACCGCCCTCCTACTCAGGTAGCGCAGCCCCCGTCAGCTTTTACTTCACCCGAGTGCTTACCTTCTCATTGCCGGCACCGAGAGAGTTGCTTGCGACCGCTTCCTGCTTTGGCTGCTTTCGATTGAGTTTGTTACTTTGTATCCGCCTTAAATACCCATACGCATCCTAAATTAGTTAGCAATTATCTCGTTAATTGAAGTAAATTGCTTTTATTTCGCGGCAAAATTCGGCGCCATTTTTGTAGTTTTATTATCCCTATTCGACTACCGTGCCACGAGTTCGAGTCCCCCGTATTCCCGAATCTGACCCTCGTTATTTAATTAATTTCATTTTTCAGGGGCATCGTGTCCCTGCAATCACTTATTGTCTATGCCATATTCTCGCCATCGTATTGTTTTGCCTATTAATTTACGTGTATAGTTGTCTGCGCCCATCTGTTAGCGCCATTTTAGTAGTTCGAGGTGTTTGTTTAGAACTACATGGTCTCGAGTTCGAGACCGCTGTGGATGCACAAACTCACTCTTGAATTTTATATTATGGGTAATCTAGGGCCTCATCTCTAGTCTTATTTACTCTACCTAGCCCTGGCATGAGTTTATTTTTCTTTTGTTCTTTGGAAAAAAGAACGAAGTTACTCGTTTTGTCCATACATTATTTTCTAGACAGAACATTAAAGCCACACGTTCGATACCAGTGCATGCCTCGTATCTCAATTGGATACCAATTATTGCATTTTTATGTAATCTAGCAAATAACATAATGATGTTAAAACAATGGGTAATACTCAGCAATACATCTAATTTGCACTGATATAAAAGGAATACAGAAGTACATAGTGTATATTTCACTTCATACAGACTTAAGTAGAGATATGCCTAGATTGAAAGTTATACAATTAATTTGCAGTGGTACAGACGGAATACAAGGATGCATAGTATATGTTACATTTTATACAGACTTCAGTAAAAGTGTACAAAGGTGCATAGTATATGTTACATTTTATACAGACTTCAGTAAAAGTGTACCAGGGTGAAAAGTATACTGTCCTGTGGGGTAATTACCGAATCATTCTGTCCCACTCCTCCCGTCCATTTAATCCATGATAGTATGACTTAAATTTGGACATATAGAATTGTTCCCTCTGTTTACGTTTTTTGTTTAAATCGCCCCCTCTTACTGATATCTTGATCTTTTCCAGTATAAACCACTTGATGTCATCTAGACTGTGATTTTGCGCTGTCCAATGATCAACTAGTGGGGCATTCTTTTTTTTATTTCTAACTGCAGAACGATGTTCCGTGAGTCGTAGACGCATTTCGCGGCCCGTCTCACCAATGTAACATTTGTTGCAAGGGCACAGCACCAGGTACACTACATTGGTCGTGCGACAATTTACGTGTTCGTTCATCCAATGGGTAATGCCCTGCACTTCTAATTTGTCAGTTTTGATAATATTTTTACAGTGCGAGCAAGAACCACAAGGTAAATTGCCCCTGATGGGGTTGTTACTTACAACATCTAGTTGTCCTCCTCTTTTCGGTTCTCTGAAGGTTTGTACTATGTGATTTCTTATGGTCTTATTTCTTCTGTATGCGTATATGGGTTTACTCATAGGTGTTATTCCTACTTTATTTAGTATGGTCCAATTTTTGTTTATCAGATTCTTCACTTTATTACTAAAGCCATTGTAGTCATTTACCATAACGATCTGATCATTACAGTTTTTAGGTTTGGACGATGCTTCAAATAAACTGTCACGATTGTAATACTTAGCACGCTTATATGCCTGTTTTATTAAGCGATTTGGGTATCCTCTTTGGGCGAGTTTTGTTTTTAAAATAGCTGCATGTTTTTCATAACTCGCTCTGTCGCTACAATTCCTCCTTATTCTTAGGAATTGACTAAAAGGTATCCCTTCTTTTTGGCACCTCGGGTGATAGCTTTTATGGTGAAGAAGCGTGTTTCGGTCAGTTGGCTTAACAAATAAGTCCACATTGAGGACCCCTTCTTTTTCGTGGATCTTGATATCCAAAAAATCTACTGACATTTGGCTTTTGTTGGAGGTAAATTTCAGGTTTGGATCCCCACAGTTTATCCAGTCTAGGAAGGTGTCTAATTCTCTTTCCTCCCCCTCCCAAATGAAAAAAATGTCGTCTATGAAACGTGACCAGCACTTCACGTTTTCAAAAAAAGGACACATTTCATTGTAAATATGCTTTGTCTCGAAATTACCGACATACAGGCATGCCAGGCTGGGAGCACATGTGGCTCCCATACTGGTGCCCTTGATTTGGCAATGGTAATCCTGTTTGAATAAGAAGATGTTATTTTTTAGGATTATTTCTATGCATTCTATAATGAAGGTGTCATGCGTGGTTAAATCGCCATTTTCATTACCTAAAATATCCCTCATCATTTTTACAGTGTCTTCTTGCGGGATATTTGTATATAACGCCTCTATATCAAGGCACACCAACCATTGAGTGTCCTTATTGAATTCTCTCCCTTCAATTTTTGAGATCATATGGGTGGTGTCCTTGATATACGAGGGCAAATTCGTGACCAGGGGCTGAATAAAGTGATCCACGTATTTACTGAGGGGCTCAGTTAACGAATCGATCCCAGACACTATAGGGCGCATTGGAGGATCCTCCAAACTTTTGTGCACCTTTGGCAGTCCATATAGTGCTGGGACCTTAGGATTTTCATTTATTAAAAACCTATACTCCTCCTCACATATGAGGTTGTCCTCTTTGGCAAAGTTGACAACATCACGAACCTTCTTCTTTAAGTTATCCCATTCTCTCACACTGCTTGGTCTATAGTGTAACTCATTATTTAAAAGTTTCATCATTCTATTCTCGTAGTCAGTGGTGGTTAAAACCACTATACTCCCACCCTTATCTCCTGGTTTTATCGTGATTTCCTCACAGGATGACAAGGACTTTAATGCCAACCTTTCTTCTTTTGATAGATTGTTTTCTGTCCAAGCCTGTGTGTCTAATAATTTTTCTAGGCCGCTGGTTACTGCTTTTTCAAAAGTATCTACCTCTGATCCGACCATCCCGATATTGGGTGTCCATGTAGATGGAGGTTTTAGGCCAGATTTATTTGTGACATCTCTACCATCTTTTCCCATAAAAAACTTCTTAATTCTAATCTTTCTAAAAAGGTCCCTTACATCTCGTTCAATGTTGAATCTGCAGCCTGTTGTACTGGGGGTAAATCCAAGACCCTTTTCTAGGACACTGGTTTCATGTTCACTAAGTATTTTGTTCGAGGGATTGATTATTGGGGCTTTTTGGGCTATTCCCTCTACTGTCTGTCTGCACTCTGGGGATGTGGGATTTCCTCCTATTAGTCCCATTCCTTCTGGCTGCGGGTCCGCATATACGGTCTCCGTGTCATTCCTCCTGCCTGTTGGTTGCCCTGACGTCCCCTCCCCCGGGCTCTGAAACCTCGCTGTTGTCTCCTCTGTGTTTGTCCTAAAAAAACAGGTTGGTAACATTGAACGAGATGTAAGGGACCTTTTTAGAAAGATTAGAATTAAGAAGTTTTTCATGGGAAAAGATGGTAGAGATGTCACAAATAAATCTGGCCTAAAACCTCCATCTACATGGACACCCAATATCGGGATGGTCGGATCAGAGGTAGATACTTTTGAAAAAGCAGTAACCAGCGGCCTAGAAAAATGATTAGACACACAGGCTTGGACAGAAAACAATCTATCAAAAGAAGAAAGGTTGGCATTAAAGTCCTTGTCATCCTGTGAGGAAATCACGATAAAACCAGGAGATAAGGGTGGGAGTATAGTGGTTTTAACCACCACTGACTACGAGAATAGAATGATGAAACTTTTAAATAATGAGTTACACTATAGACCAAGCAGTGTGAGAGAATGGGATAACTTAAAGAAGAAGGTTCGTGATGTTGTCAACTTTGCCAAAGAGGACAACCTCATATGTGAGGAGGAGTATAGGTTTTTAATAAATGAAAATCCTAAGGTCCCAGCACTATATGGACTGCCAAAGGTGCACAAAAGTTTGGAGGATCCTCCAATGTGCCCTATAGTGTCTGGGATCGATTCGTTAACTGAGCCCCTCAGTAAATACGTGGATCACTTTATTCAGCCCCTGGTCACGAATTTGCCCTCGTATATCAAGGACACCACCCATATGATCTCAAAAATTGAAGGGAGAGAATTCAATAAGGACACTCAATGGTTGGTGTGCCTTGATATAGAGGCGTTATATACAAATATCCCGCAAGAAGACACTGTAAAAATGATGAGGGATATTTTAGGTAATGAAAATGGCGATTTAACCACGCATGACACCTTCATTATAGAATGCATAGAAATAATCCTAAAAAATAACATCTTCTTATTCAAACAGGATTACCATTGCCAAATCAAGGGCACCAGTATGGGAGCCACATGTGCTCCCAGCCTGGCATGCCTGTATGTCGGTAATTTCGAGACAAAGCATATTTACAATGAAATGTGTCCTTTTTTTGAAAACGTGAAGTGCTGGTCACGTTTCATAGACGACATTTTTTTCATTTGGGAGGGGGAGGAAAGAGAATTAGACACCTTCCTAGACTGGATAAACTGTGGGGATCCAAACCTGAAATTTACCTCCAACAAAAGCCAAATGTCAGTAGATTTTTTGGATATCAAGATCCACGAAAAAGAAGGGGTCCTCAATGTGGACTTATTTGTTAAGCCAACTGACCGAAACACGCTTCTTCACCATAAAAGCTATCACCCGAGGTGCCAAAAAGAAGGGATACCTTTTAGTCAATTCCTAAGAATAAGGAGGAATTGTAGCGACAGAGCGAGTTATGAAAAACATGCAGCTATTTTAAAAACAAAACTCGCCCAAAGAGGATACCCAAATCGCTTAATAAAACAGGCATATAAGCGTGCTAAGTATTACAATCGTGACAGTTTATTTGAAGCATCGTCCAAACCTAAAAACTGTAATGATCAGATCGTTATGGTAAATGACTACAATGGCTTTAGTAATAAAGTGAAGAATCTGATAAACAAAAATTGGACCATACTAAATAAAGTAGGAATAACACCTATGAGTAAACCCATATACGCATACAGAAGAAATAAGACCATAAGAAATCACTTAGTACAAACCTTCAGAGAACCGAAAAGAGGAGGACAACTAGATGTTGTAAGTAACAACCCCATCAGGGGCAATTTACCTTGTGGTTCTTGCTCGCACTGTAAAAATATTATCAAAACTGACAAATTAGAAGTGCAGGGCATTACCCATTGGATGAACGAACACGTAAATTGTCGCACGACCAATGTAGTGTACCTGGTGCTGTGCCCTTGCAACAAATGTTACATTGGTGAGACGGGCCGCGAAATGCGTCTACGACTCACGGAACATCGTTCTGCAGTTAGAAATAAAAAAAAGAATGCCCCACTAGTTGATCATTGGACAGCGCAAAATCACAGTCTAGATGACATCAAGTGGTTTATACTGGAAAAGATCAAGATATCAGTAAGAGGGGGCGATTTAAACAAAAAACGTAAACAGAGGGAACAATTCTATATGTCCAAATTTAAGTCATACTATCATGGATTAAATGGACGGGAGGAGTGGGACAGAATGATTCGGTAATTACCCCACAGGACAGTATACTTTTCACCCTGGTACACTTTTACTGAAGTCTGTATAAAATGTAACATATACTATGCACCTTTGTACACTTTTACTGAAGTCTGTATAAAATGTAACATATACTATGCATCCTTGTATTCCGTCTGTACCACTGCAAATTAATTGTATAACTTTCAATCTAGGCATATCTCTACTTAAGTCTGTATGAAGTGAAATATACACTATGTACTTCTGTATTCCTTTTATATCAGTGCAAATTAGATGTATTGCTGAGTATTACCCATTGTTTTAACATCATTATGTTATTTGCTAGATTACATAAAAATGCAATAATTGGTATCCAATTGAGATACGAGGCATGCACTGGTATCGAACGTGTGGCTTTAATGTTCTGTCTAGAAAATAATGTATGGACAAAACGAGTAACTTCGTTCTTTTTTCCAAAGAACAAAAGAAAAATAAACTCATGCCAGGGCTAGGTAGAGTAAATAAGACTAGAGATGAGGCCCTAGATTACCCATAATATAAAATTCAAGAGTGAGTTTGTGCATCCACAGCGGTCTCGAACTCGAGACCATGTAGTTCTAAACAAACACCTCGAACTACTAAAATGGCGCTAACAGATGGGCGCAGACAACTATACACGTAAATTAATAGGCAAAACAATACGATGGCGAGAATATGGCATAGACAATAAGTGATTGCAGGGACACGATGCCCCTGAAAAATGAAATTAATTAAATAACGAGGGTCAGATTCGGGAATACGGGGGACTCGAACTCGTGGCACGGTAGTCGAATAGGGATAATAAAACTACAAAAATGGCGCCGAATTTTGCCGCGAAATAAAAGCAATTTACTTCAATTAACGAGATAATTGCTAACTAATTTAGGATGCGTATGGGTATTTAAGGCGGATACAAAGTAACAAACTCAATCGAAAGCAGCCAAAGCAGGAAGCGGTCGCAAGCAACTCTCTCGGTGCCGGCAATGAGAAGGTAAGCACTCGGGTGAAGTAAAAGCTGACGGGGGCTGCGCTACCTGAGTAGGAGGGCGGTAACAGTCCAGGGAATACAAAAGCTGATGGTGGCTGCGCCATTTCAGCAGGAGGACGGTAATAGTCCATGCACCATCGAAAGAGTAGGCGATCAGCGGGGAACTTTTACCGCCAGTGAGAATAAAGAACATAAATTGGGGCTTGATGTTCTGAAAGAACAGGCGCAGGGTGAGGGACCCGCTTCAAGGCATAATAACGAAGGATTACTGGGCTTCATTTTAAGAGAGCGAGACATTGGGCGAAAAGTAAACAGTAGATGCCCATGTTAAGGCGGCAGATGTAATATACAGACAAAATATCAACACGTCACCGTTTCCATCTTAAAATGTTCTATTAACCTTTCAGGTAAAAGAACAGACCAAAGAAAGATTATCGCTCCAAACAAAAAGTCAAGGCGCACTCTGGACCTATGCCAAACCCGTCAAATAAACGAGGTATGTATGACATACCAATTGCCCTAGAAGCATAGAAGATAGGGTTATTAGAACATGGTGAAAATAATGGAGGTGATGATACTTAAATACACCACTATGTCACTCCAAATACAGGTTGACAGACACCACTGGAGAGGGTGTAATAAAGAAAGAGCCAGAGTGTAAGCATTGAGTATTAAATTGCCAGGTGAGTATCAGCCAAATTACTCCCCTAAGCCAAACCTACCCAAATAAGTAGGCTAAAAACTCTTTAATTAATTAATGTGTTGTCTACAGGCGCAGTAACATTATCAAATGTATGTGGCAAAGTAATACCACCAAAACGCTTGTGGGCCAGACTGGAAAACAGTACCAGCTTTGACAGACACCCATATTTTAAAGGGATATATAAAATCTCTACAAGTGAGTAAATTATGAAATATGGATGCACTAGCCAATACCATTATCGCCAGCATGGTGCGTAATTCCCTGCTTTTCTTTTTTTAGAAAGTCAATAAAAGAATAAGATTTTGGCGCTACCAAGGAGAAACGTAACGCCATATAGGAATAAAGCAGTCCTGAAAGATCAATACAAGGACTGAAATCCCTAAAATTTCAAGTAAGGGGACCCAATATATTAATAAGTAACCACTTGTAAATTAGCCCACAACTAGAAGAAAAACTCTCTTTAGGAAAATATATTGATTATACTTATTTTTTCCTTTTTAGAAAGAAGCCATCACGTTTGTTTTAATTACGTCTGTCCTGAGGAAGGTGCCACAAATGCAATCTACGCACCGAAACGCGTCGACAAATAGGACTTATTAATTATTAATGAATTGTATTGTTTTGATTTATTTAATGTGAATACACAAATATTGTTTGAACCAGGTGTGACTCTGAATTAGAAACCGTAACCCGGAATTGTTAGATAGGAGTTATAAGTGTAACAGAGCACACTTTTTAAATGATTTAAAGCGTGATATAAAGTTTGTGAATATACATGTTCTTCTTTTTTATAAAAAAAGTTTTTACGGAAAAAAACATTTTAAATAAAAAACTTTGAGAGTAACTAAAATGACATTCTAGTGTGGCGTACTAATGTTGAAAAACTGCTTAAAACCCAAAAGTAACACCAAATGAGTTAAATGTGTAGGCCTGTTGGTCACTTATAGAAAGCGTAATACACAGAAAGGATTTCTTTTTTGTTAAATTTGTTGATACCCAGTCCTTTCTGGTCCCTGGGAAACTCTCTACCTTTTGAGGTAGCTCAAAGGAGCACTCCATTTACATAGAGTACCTGGGGGATGATATGGTTAGCCATCCGGTAAGTGGCAAGAAGATGGAGAAGTTTCCCGTTTTTGTCTGCCCATCCATATACACATGCCACAGAGAACATCCAAAGCAATTTGGCCTCTTCTAAGGAGGTTCATTTTATCTTGTCTCTCAGAAATGTCAGTCTCCTGTCCTGGACCTTTGATCTCTCCTCCGGGGGCTGAGTTCCAAATAGGACAGCCTGTGCCACCAGAAGTGTGAATTGGGAGTCCTGTTTCTGACGCTTAAGTTTGAGCTAGCCCTTGGCAAAGCCTCAGATGGTGGCCTTACCGGTTTCCCATAGGGTGCTGGGAGAGGACACCGAACCGTGGTTAGTATCGAAATAGTGACAGAGCTCATCTTCCACCTGGTCTCTTAAATCCTTGTCTTGGCGAAACCACGCATTCAGCTGCCATATTGGTCTTGAGGACACAGGAATATTGCCCATCCGCACCACCACTGGGGAGTGGTCTGACAGACCTCTGGAGAGGATGGTAACATTTTGAATAGCGCAACAATCTAGAGCCGGCAGGAAAACATAGTTGAGTCGTGCATGTGTATGATGGAAGGCTGATGTGTAAGTGTAAAGTCGGGTCATTGGATGCCAAAGTCATCAGGCATCTCCGAGACCCAGAGCGCCGCCCAGTTCTACAGAAGAGCAGACTGAGCGGCCCTGGAGGTGAAGGGCGTTGTAGCCGTGTCAAGGACAGGGTCCATTACTGCGTTATAGTCTCCCCCAACAATAGTCGTCCCCAGGGGTAGGGCCGCAACATGTGTAGCAAGATGCTGTAGTGTGGAGGTCAATAGGGAGGAGGTAGTATACAGTGAGCAAATTCAAAGGCTAGTCCCAATGATTCCCTTCTAGGATGACAGAGCAGACATTTGAATCGTGCGTTGCTTTACGCACCACGAGTGGAAGACCACAGCGCACCAGAAAAGCCACACCTTGCGATCCCAGATTATAACCGGCATGCCAAACTCCACAAAAGCCATAATGGGCCGGGAAAGGACAGTGGCCTACCAGGTGTGTCTCTTGGAGTAGCAACAGATCTACCATGTGACACTGAGCATAGCGCAGGACCGCTGTGCGCTTAACCTTGTCCAGCAAGCCTTTAACATTCCAGGACATTATGTGAAGCGTCGCTTTCTCAGCATGAGTGTCAGTCATTGGGAATGCGGGTGTAGGACAGGACAGCCAGCGCGGGCGGCCAGTGCAGGTGGGTTAGCGCATGTACATGAGGTGGTGGGTGCGAGGTCACCATGTTGGGCCCCATGCGCCTGTCGTGTAGTTGGAAATGCAAGCTGTTGTAAGAAGCAAACAAAACAACAAAGGCAATTTGAAACAACAGTCACCCCCCAACCCAACTCCCTCCCTCCTCCCTATACTTCAGGAACGGAAGCATTTGTCGCCGAAACAAGGAGTAACCAAGGAAAACCAAACTAAAAGGCTTGGGACTGGGGAATCGTGAACACCTGCTTTTAATGTGGGGGTTGGAGGGTTGTTGAATTCACAGCATGTTGTGCAGGTGAGATCAGGTGCAGTAAGGCTTGATATATTTTGGAGATAATATAAACCGACTTTTATATTTAGATTCCGCTTGCAGCTTACACACCTAGCAGAATCTAGTAATCCAGTTCTTGTGCTGGGAAAACACCTCTCATTGGAAACGTTGAACAATATTTTAAACTGTTCTGTTGTGCTATTTTTACTCTGTCCACCCTTGTGTTGGTGCTTAGGGGCCCGATTCACAGAATGAATTTAAGACTCAATCCTAAACTTACTACTATTTTGGTATTCACAGAATGCACTTACTACTTTTGGTATTTCCAGAAGTGAGGATTTTGTCTTAAGTTTGTCTTAATACAGACTTAAGAAAGACTTAAAACAGACTTAAGTTAGGATTTTGTCTTAAGCCTGTCTTAAGACAAAATCCTAACTTCTGTGAATACCAAAAGTAGTAAGTTAATTCTGTGAATGCCAAAAGTAGTAAGTGCATTCTGTTAATACCAAAATAGTAGTAAGTTTAGGATTGAGTCTTAAGTTCACTCTGTGAATCGGGCCCCAGGTTACTGGTCATCCTTCCTACACTGCACACCACACTTTAGCGTCTTCAAAATAAGACAGTCTTTTTTCTCTTTTTACTATCATTTACCAGTTTGGGGGAGGGCACTTGCACTTTCTGGCCAACCTCTAGTTTCCATGTGTCAAGCCAATAAGAGAGATTTAAAGTGATTTAGTGTGCGAGCCCACACGGTGGGTATGCCACAGGCTCACCAAAGGAGCACCAAAGGCAAGCTTGTTTGTGTTTGTCCACACTCATATGGTACGGTCTGCATGCCATGTCGCTGGAACAAACCTAGATAGCTCTATCGCGGACCCAGGCCCTGCCAAGTTTCAATATACAAGTGCTGAAGTTCGATCCACATCTCGTAAGGATCTTAGTTCAGACCATGACACTAATAATAACATACTAATATAATTGCCTGTCTTTTTAAGGAATGTTAGAAAGTTGCTTACATTCCTGCCACTCTCTTCAGCTAATAATAATCAACTTTCTACTAATCTTAATGTGAATAAAATGTTGACTATACATTCCCTGTTGTGTAATGTGCATTGTACCTCAGCACATTGTATTGAAATCTATATGCTGCTTGAGCAATTCAATTGACATTTACCTTTCTTAACAAGAACACTGCTGTCCCCACACTGCAATCCCATAATATATGGGATAAAGGAGCATATTACCAACAAATAGTGATATTTATCGCTAAGTAGGCTTGGCGGCGGGGGCGTGGCTTGGCCACCAACGGTAATGGACGCGTGAGCGCTGTGCTCCGTGCCCATCTTCCCCACTTATCCTGTTTGCTGCCATCCTGGTGTCCCCGGGGACCTGACACTGCACGCTCCCACAGTGGGGTCCATCAGGAGCTGATTCGCAGCGGTGGAGCTGGCGGAGCGGCGACGATCCGGCGAGTCTCGGCGGAGCCTTTGTGGGCGGCGCCGGCCATCTTCCCGCGGCCTACGCGATCGGCCTCATCCCCGGCCTCGATTGCGGGGCTGGCAGGAGGTGGGGACTATCTGGGCTCCGATCGTGGAGCGGTTTCGGGCTCCGGAGGTGCGCCCGAGCAGCCGCGATTGACAGGGGAGAGCTGTGGGGGCCTGCATCCCCCGCCTGTGGTACGTGGAGAGGAGCTGGACCGGCGGAGGGGGCCTCGCACCCCCGGGGGCAATCGCGACGGGACTGTGGGCCGCGGCTGCTGCGGTCCGGACCCATGGCGGGCCGCCACCGGGTGCGGGAGCTTGAGATCTTCCCCCCGGCCATATCCTGCTCTGCTGGCAGCTTGGACACCCGGCTGGCTGGCGTGAAGCGCTGGTGGACCCCTAAAGCCACAAGAGTCCTGGGGGAGACGACGCTGTGAGGGCCCAGCTGAGGAACTGGCGGCGGTGACTGGAGGGGTTACACTCGCCCCCGGACTGGGGCTTCTCGGCTCTGGGTCCACGCCGTGGCTCATCAACCATTGGCGGTGAGGAGGACTGGAGCCCTACAGAGGTACCTGGGGAACTGATTGGGCCGGGTGCTGGAGGCAGTTGATTGACGGTCGGGAACATTGTTGGTGCTTTTAGCTGGGGCGTGTATCGCCCACTATTGAGACACTCACCCGTTGCTGCATCTGATGGGCCACGGAACCCACGCTGGGGGTGGCCCTGCTGTGGACCTATCTGGTTGAGCCTGCCCCGGTGGGGCGGTCCTGTTGGTTGGAACTGGGCATCGACGGCCTGCGCTGTGGGCTTGTGGAGATATTGCCACCGGCGCGACCCTGGGGGCACTCTTTGTTCTATGCGATTGAGTTCCTATTGGCTGGATTGGTGTATACCCTTGGTGGTGCTGTTTCAAGGGCTAGCCCGCGCCCACTGGTCAAGCACGAGAGGACAGCTACCATAGGGAAAGCGCGCCAGAAACCGCCGCCTGATGCAGGGGAAGACTTGTCGGGCAGTCAAGACCCTACCATACCTAATGACTCTGCGACGGGCCTACCGCAAAGCCAACTGGATCAAATCCTGAAAGCAATCACGGACACGAGGGAAGCCTTGCATCATGACATCACTCAAGTATCCACGAGCCTGGGGCTCCTAAGGGCGGATCACGGCAAACTAGCGGACCGGGTCAAACAGACGGAGGCTCGGTTAGATACGCTGGAGCCTACCCACAAGGCAGTGGAGGCTTCCCTGGGAGACATGCAGCAGCGGGTACAGTTGCTTGAAAGGAGAGCGGAGGATGCAGAGGGGCGCAATCGCCGTAACAATATACGCGTGGTGGGCCTGCCGGAAAACAACTAAGGTGCGGACATGGTGGGCTACCTCAAAGCTTGGCTCCGAGATGTGGTGGTCCCGGAGGGCCTGAAGCAATTTTACACACTGGAGCAGGCTCACCGTGTGCTGGCCCGCCCTCCTGCCGCTGGCCGTCCCCCTCGGCTGGTTGTTGCGCGCCTCTTGCATTTCCGTGACCGGGATATTATTTTACAGAGGGCGCGGGCACTAGGGCCATATCAAGTGGATAATGCCTGAGTCTCCATATATCTGGATTATTCCCTTGAGGTCCAGAGGCTGCGCTCTACATTCCTGGCGGTCAAGAAGGCTCTCCGTGAGGAGAGTATACGTTACTCCCTTTTGTTCCCGGCCCAACTCCGGATTGTGGTGGATGATAAATCCTCCTTCTACGACTCTCCTGCAGACGTTTGGGACTGGCTTGAACTGTACAGAGCTGGAGCAGACACACGCTCGTCATCTAAGGTGGCACGGAAGGAAGCGCCGAAGCCTAGACGCAGCAGGAGACTCAGACGTCAACCGACGACTGCACGGACCCCCTCCGTGTCGCAGACTGAGCTGGAGCGCAGAGAGGCCCTCAAGGCGGTCTCTACTATCTCAAGTGCAGTGGGGTCGATATCGGCGGTGGAGTCGGGCTCCCGTAAGGGCTCTGAAGGTGGGACGTCGGAGGGTTCGGGAGGTGGCGACCCTATGCTACCTCATGTCACCCCAGGGACTGCGGATGACCTGCTGGATGAATGAACCCTGTATCTCCATCACTGTGGTATTGTAACTGTGTCTGTGGTTTATGTGGTGGGACTTGGGTGGCCTGTCTCCATCGGACTGTTTGAGAGCTATTGCACTGCTGCCTCGGGTGCATTGTGGTTCTTGCCGCGGACAACGGCACGGATAAAGGACACCAGGGGTGTACTATGGGAAGTGGGGCTGACGAACTATGGGAGCTCACTGTCCGTGTAGTAAAGTGCCAAGCCCCCCTCGCTCTCACACTTACTGTGAGGCTCTGGTAGTTGCCAGAGACTAGTTTCATGGGGTGTTGTATTTGGATGGGTTTCTGCAGTTTAGTGCCTATTCTGGGGGTGGGTGGGAAGAGGGCTTGTTGGGTGTTTTTTTGGGACTTCGTTGTTGTGGTACTGTCAGTGCGCTTGGGGATTTCTGATGATTCAAACTGTATATGTTACTTGAATGGGGACCCTACCTGAATTGAGGTGTGTGACTTGGAATGTACGGGGTCTGAACTCCATGGTGAAACGTGATAAAGTACATGCTTATCTAGTTCGTAGAGGGATCCAGATAGCTTTCCTACAGGAAACACATTTAGACCAGACAGAGGGGCGGGCCTTGCAGCGCAGGTGGCGAGGTCAATTATTTTACACGTCATGCTCAGCCTTTGCGCGGGGGTTCTGATTTGGGTGAGGGCTGGGGTCCCGTTTCAGCCCTTGATGTCACTGGTGGATCCTGATGGGAGGTTTGTGGCGGTACAGGGCAGACTGGACGGGAGGGACTTGACACTCTGTAGTGTTTATGCCCCCAATGTAGAGCAATCAGCCTTTTTTGCACGGCTACCTGGGAAGCTAGCGGCAGTCTTAGCGAACGCAGTATTGCTGGGAGGAGATTTTAACTCAGTGCTGGATGTGGGGCTAGGCAGATCACACCCTCCATTAGCGCAGTCTGCGGTCCATAGGTTAGCGAAGAGTAGACGAGAATGGCAAGATAGATGGGGCCTGGTTGATGCATGGCGTACACAGCACCCAGTTGAGAGGGATTTCTCCTTTTATTCCACTCCGCACGCTCTGCATGTCCGGCTTGACAGCATTCTTTGCTCTCCTGATGTTCAGAGTCTGATCCGACACAGCGAATATTTAGCCAAAACGATATCCGACCATAACCCCTGCATGGCGGTGGTCCAATGGACCAGACTACGACAAGCTATCCCCACATGGAGACTGAACCCGCTGGCGCTGGAGGATGTGCCTTTTAAGGTGGATGTGTGAACCGGAGAACTACTTTGCGGCTAACAAGGGCACGGCATCAAGCAGGGCCTTAGAATGGGATGCCTTTAAGGCGGTAATTAGGTCATTGCCTCCCCTACCTGGGCACGTATATCTATCATTCCCCACCGGATCTCTAGGAGGGCAACATTAATCGGGCCATTCGAGCCTTGCAGGGGTCCATGGGATTTTGGCGTACGTTGCCGGTGTCGATCGCGGGACGGGTGGCGTTGCTGAAGATGGTGGCACTCCCCCTTCCCATCGCAGGTTCCCTTCCAACTGCAGCCCTTCCTGTCAAGGGGTCACTGGGAAAAGGCAAGACTTCCCCCAATTAACCCGTAGCCCCGAAAGACAGCCAAAGTCACGGAGCAAGCGCCTAGCGCCATGGAGCAAATTGCCTGTGTTCGCCAAAAACATCAGTAAATCGTCCGCATAAAGGGAGATGTAATGAGGGTCACCCCTCAGCAGCAGGCCTTCATAAGCCTGGCCCAACTGAGCATGAGCCGCTAGCGGTTCAATGGCCAGCGCAAACAACAGGGGCGACAAGGAGCATCCCTGCCGCGTCCCCCGACCAACCTGATACGCAGCTGAAATCATGGCCCCGTCTTGACTCGAGCCGTGGCCGCCGCGTAGAGCAAAGCCGTCCACCTTACAAACCGCTCACCCAGCCCAAACGCCTCCAATACGCGGAGCAGGTATGGCCACTCCACACTGTCTAAGGCTTTCTCAATATCAATTGAGAGTACCTCCGGCTCCGGGAGCCCACCCACCTCTCCCCCCTAGAACCCGAAGCAGTCAGCGCACACAGGTGGCGGTAGAACATTGAGGGATGAAGCCTGCCTGGTCGGGATGTACCAGAGTCCGCATATGAGCTTAAACTTTGTGTAAATTGACCCTAACGACCGTAGCGAGCCGCTTCCTCATGCAGAACAATTGCATGACTTGAAGCTGTTCTCAGTGCTCCCGGTCTGTCTTTGAAACACCCCTCGAGGCGCAGAATCCACGTGCGCCATCTTTGAACGGGGCCTGGACAGCGCTCTAGTGGCTGGGCGATTTGGGCCCAACCGCTACAAAAGAGCCTCTAACTGTCTCTCCCTATTTAGTGATTGCACTTCTCCTGAGGCGGAAGTCGGGAGGCTAGATCCCCAATAGCAAATCAATTGGTACTCTCCCTGTTAAGCACCGCATTTTATTCGCGCTCGCGCTTATTAAAATATTGGCACTGCTGCTTTTTTACCGTGTTGTTGTAAAAATTGCCTAAACTTTGTGTAAATTGACCCTAACGACCGTAGCGAGCCGCTTCCTCATGCAGAACAATTGCATGACTTGAAGCTGTTCTCCGTGCTCCCGGTCTGTCTTTGAAACACCCCTCGAGGCGCAGAATCCACGGGCGCCATCTTTAAACGGGGCCTGGACAGCGCTCTAGTGGCTGGGCGATTTGGGCCCAACCGCTATAAAATGAAGCCCTCTTCTCGTCCGCGCAGCGGGCGCGCCGATGGCGCGCCGGAGGCGCGCCAGAGGCAAGCCCGTCTGGGCCCGTCCGGGCCAGGCCGGGCACAGGGCCACCCACTATGCCCAATTCCCGTAGCCACCGAATTAGTCATTCACGTGACTACCTCCTACAATTCGATACGGCTGCTCCTACCTCTACCCCATCACCCTCGCCGCTGGGTCAATCCCCACGAAAAACCATTCGCCACTCACCTAACCTTGTTAGCCTTGCTCTGCTTAACTGCAGATCCGCTTCCAAACATTCTCTAGAAATTAAATTACTAATCCAAGACGTTAAACTGGACATACTCTTCCTTACGGAAACTTGGTTGACACCTCATTCCGAGGCTGACATTGTTAACATGCTACCCCATGGTTACCTTATACAACACCAAAACAGACTGAAGGGAAAAGGAGGTGGTCTAGCGATTGTTTATCGAAACACCTTCATATGCAGGCTACAAGAGGGAGGGATCGAAGACTGCGAAAGCGTCCACTTTTCCCTCCAAATAACCCCCAACAAATCCCTCTCGGGTACCCTCTTATACCGACCACCCGGCAATCTAGGAAACTTTGTCGGTTCACTACTAGACTCCACGATCTCCTCCTGTACCTCAACCTCTAATTTCATCCTGCTTGGAGACTTAAATCTCCATTTCGAGGACAGTTCAGACAAAACCGCAGGGGACCTCATTTCTGAACTTAAGGCACTTGACCTACACCTTTTAAATTCAGAGGCAACTCATACCAAGGGTCACCTTCTAGATCCTCTATTCACCAACCTGTCAAAAATAGAAATACTACCTTCACTCCCGCTGCCATGGTCTGATCACTCCCTCATTCCATTCACTTGGCAAACTACTCTTAACACTCCCCAAACCTCGTCCTCCAGAGAACAGGACAGAATCTGGTCCAAACTCTCATCTAAGTGTTGGACCCAGGAATTGATACGCTCTGCCCCTCCCGCAGACCCTGACCCCGTAAAAGCAGACGAAAACCTCACTAGATGGCTCACCTCCACTCTTGATGTAGTCGCTCCCAAGAGAAATCTAAAGAAAAAAAGCATGACCTTCAAATCCCCATGGTATTCCCAAGAACTAAGGAACCTAAGAAAAATTTGTAAAACCCAAGAGCGGAAATGGAGGAAAAACTGGGACCCCCTCATCAAAGATGAATACAAAAAAGCAATGAGGACTTACAAATTAGCCCGAAAAACAGCCCAAGCTTCCTTCTTCGAAGAAAAAATTAAAACTGCATCTAATTCATCCAGGGAGACTTATAAAATAGTCAAGGAACTACTCAAAATTCCCAATCCTCCTTCTACTCAGCAACCTACAGTCGCTAGATGCAATCAAATAGCAGCCTTCTTTCAGAATAAAATTACAAACATCCGACAAACCCTCCCACCCAAACCTGATAATAAACTCCCCTTCAAATTGGTACCCTCCATAACCGGCCCGACTCTAGACAGTTTTCACCAACTGTCCAACGAAGACTTTTTGAAAACTCTTTCAGGCATGAAAAGTGGTTCACCTAGTGACCCAGCCCCCATTCGTATCCTCAAACAAGTCGGACCAACCATCTCATACCTGGCAACAAATCTTATTAATGCTTCTCTTAGCCAAGGAGTGGTCCCCCCTAATTGGAAACATGCAATAGTCAAAGCTCTACAAAAAAAACCAGGGCAGGATCCTTCAGACCTTTCCAACCTTCGCCCAATCTCTCTTTTACCAGGCATGAGTAAGATCGCAGAGAAGTTGGTCAACCAGCAACTGTCGGCTTTCCTTGAAACCAACAATCTCCTTCGCCCCTCGCAAACAGGTTTTCGTCCAGGGCAGGGGACCGAGACCGCTCTCCTGAAAGTAGTCGAGGAAGCCAGATGCATCTTGGATTCAGGGGGAACGGTGCTACTGATCCTCCTGGATCTAAGCGCTGCATTTGACATGGTGGACCATAAGATCCTGATCCAGCGACTACTCAACCTAGGAGTGAGGAACAAGGCGCTCTGTTGGCTCTCATCCTTCCTGAAAGACAGAACCTTCCAGGTCTGTGAAGGGAATATGCGATCGGACCTTTTCCCCCTCCAGTGTGGGGTTCCCCAGGGCTCTTCATTGAGCCCTACACTATTTAACACATACATGGCCCCCCTGGAGGATGTGGTCACTCCCTTTGGGATAAAAGCCGTCACATACGCTGATGACACCCAAATGGTTGTGTCCTTTTCCCTTGAAGGTGAAAAGCTAAAAAATCTCCATGACTGTCTTGAAGGAATCCATGACTGGATGTCCAACTCAAGGCTGAAACTTAATGGCTCCAAAACCGAGCTTATGCTGCTGGGACATCAAATATCACCTCTTCCCTCCGCCATGTGGCCATCATGCTTAGGTCCCCTTCCTCAACCCAAGACGGAACTCAAGAGTTTAGGCTTCTGGCTAGAACAAGATCTATCTCTGAAAACACAGGCAAAAAAAACAGCTTGTACCTGTGTGGGCTTACTTCGTTCAGCCATGAAGATTCTCCCACTACTCCCCGCACAATCACAAAAAATGCTTATTCAAGGTCTAATATTATCTAGATTAGACTACAGCAACGCCCTCTTCCTGGCGGCCCCAGAAGCCACCATTAATGTTCTTCAGAGAACACAAAATGCCGCTGCAAGGATTCTGACAGGAACCCCTCGAAGAGCATCAGCCAAACCAGCCCTAAAGGCACTTCATTGGTTGACGATCCGAGAAAGGGTCAAATTCAAGGCCCTATGCACCACCCATAGAGCCATGCAAAACCTAGGGCCTCCGATGCTGAAGACCATGCTCTACCCATACAAACCCAACAGGTCCCTTCGTTCCTCTCAAAGTAACCTGGCCACCGTCCACAGAGTAAAGAAAGCCCGCACTGGAAGGCGCCGCTTCTCGGTTACAGCTGCAACTCTGTGGAACGCCCTGCCAACCCAGTTATGTGCCGAACCTAACCACGTGAAATTCCGGAAGCTACTCAAAACTCACCTTTTTCCACAATAAATCTGTCCCTTCCCCCTCTGCCCCCCCCTCCCCTCAGTTGTATATGCAATCTCAGCGCTGGGACGCTCCCGGGCAGCCATGCGCTATATAAATCCCGCTTTCATTTCATTTCATTACTCTGCCGGTATGGGTTCCGGCGGTGGTTTTTCGCAGACTCCGCTCTCTTACGTCGGGGTTTATTTGGGGGTCGGGCAGGCGTCGGGTTGCGCTGACTACACTGATGCGGCCCAGAGGGGACGGGGGCTTGCGGTTCCGGATTTTGAATGGTACTATATTGCGGCACAGCTGCAGTGGCTCACCCAGGCGGTAGTTTGGGAGTTCCGAGGGCCGGAGGGGCAACAGGACCGAATGATTCCCAGGCATATTATCTCCTTTATAATTCTGAACCAGAAGTTGGACCTCACTCAGCTCACACTGGAGGAGCGTACCTTTCGTAGCTGCTGGCTTCGTTGCCATAGACGTTTAGCTGACATTCGCCCGTATGCCCCTGAAATCCCAGTGGGTATGTGCACGGCCCTCCCCCATGGGGGTGATTGGTTGGCACTGGCAACCTGGGAGGACCTGGGATTGCACATGGTCGGCGACCTCTACAGTGATGGCGCATTGCTTACTTTCCAGGAATTGCGGGACACTTATGATCTCCCACGGGGAGATTATCTGCTACATGCCGCACTGGTGGCCAGTATACAGAAGCATTGGAGGTGAGGGCTCACCGAGCCGCCGACATCGGCGGGCTGCCAAAATGTGGTCATGGCGGCTGGTACGTTCAAGGCCGTTACCTGTCTCTATGGCAGACTGACGAGCGCTACTCTCCAGCCTATGGACGGACTGCGAATTAAATGGGAACAAGATATTGGCAGACCAATACCGGAAGCGACCTGGCCACAGTTGGTCCGCCGTGCCTGGAAGGGCACCAGGAATGCCAGGTTCCAGATGGTTCAGTTTTTCACCCTTCACCGCGCGTACCTGACACCTGTTAATATTTCACAGTACTTTGAGGGTGCGCCGTTGCTATGTCCCCGTTGCGGAATGGCCGAGGCTGATTTTGCCCATATGTTCTGGTCTTGTACGAGGTTGGCTGAATACTGGGGAGGGGTGCTGACTTGCCTGAATGCTGTCACGGACCGGCAGATAACGTTGGATGTGGGTACTTGCTTACTATTATGGTTCCCTCACACTCCTCGCACCAAGGTCACTAGCAAATTTCTTGATTTGGGTTTGATTTTGGCTAAACGGGAGATTACCATGCACTGGAAATCCAGCCAGGGCCCCAGCTATCTCCGTTGGAAGGCAACTCTTCAGCGCTGGGCGAGGGCTGAATCCACGCTGCGTATGCGGCAGGCTAAGCGGCTAGACAATGACAAGGCCTTGGATGTGGCCAGGGCATGGGAAGCCCTGGTAACAGCGCTTCAAAGGTCTGAAGATAGTTCCAGCGAAGATGATGAGGAGAGCGTAGTGTAGGGTTGATGAGAGGGAGGGTGACTCGTTTCCAAGATACACGTTGTGGACGCTTCTACTGTGGGGTTGTAGGTTGCAGGTGGGCCCGCTAGGAGTAATGACATTACTAGGCGACAAGAAACAAGCAGGACGAGATCTTAATGATATAAATGTTTGTCAATTGCACTAGAGCGCACTGACAGGGGTGGGAGGGATGGAGGGTGGTTTGATAGGGGGTTTGTTAGATAAAAGGCACCTCAAGAAGTTATTTCATCCTGATCCACTTATGATTGAGATATGTTCTCTCTAATGTTAACCTGATTATATGTCCTTCTGCCAATAAAAATTGTTTTTATTAAAAATAAAAGTAGGCTGAGCGGCTATGTTTTTTATCGCCGCGCATCACCGGATTTTATCGCTGAGATAACGTGCTATTAGCAACGCTTATCTCAAAAGCGAGAAAATTCCCGGCGATCAATCAATCAATCAATCAGTGACACTTATAAAGCGCGCTACATACCCGTAGGGTCTCAAGGCGCTGGGGGGGGGGGTGCCGCTACTGCTCGAACAGCCAGGTCTTCAGCTTCTTCCTGAAGGAGAGGTGGTCTTGGGTCAGGCGCAGGTTGGTCGGGAGGGAGTTCCAGGTCTTGGCGGCCAGGTAGGAGAAGGACCTCCCTCCTGTAGTCGCTCTTCGGATGCGGGGGACGGCGGCGAGGGCGTGGTTGGCTGATCGGAGGTGGCGTTTGGGAGCGTAGAAGTTGACTCGGCTGTTGAGGTAGCTCGGGCCTTGATCGTGTAGGGCTTTGTGTGCGTGGGTGAGGAGGCGGAAGGTGATTCTTTTGTTGACGGGGAGCCAGTGAAGGTCTCTCAGATGTCCGGAGATAGCTGCAAAATGCGTGAATATCGCTGAGAATACAGCGATATTCACACATTACCGCTAACAGGGTCTTAGCCATTATATCCACCTCCCATTGGATATAATGGCTAAGAACTGGTCTGAGCAGATGTTAGTTTTTGGAGATATTCGCGCTTAGGGGGAATATTTCCATCGCTTCGCCTGTGTTGGTAATAGACGATAGCGATGTTAGCGACTGCTTTCAGTCGCTAACAGGTTGGGTTTGAGACAGCTTGCTAATAGAGCGAGGAAATTATCGCCGGCTGAAAACGGCCGCTAAAGCCGCGATAATTTAAAAAAAAACATATCTTTATTAAAGCACAATTTGGCTTACTGCTGGGTTTATGTCATTTACCTCCATTGAAGTAATCAGAAGAGGATACCCAGTGTAGGTTATGTGAATCGGGACAAGAGAATATTATACATTTCCTGTGTCTTTGCCCTGAATTAGAAAACAAAACGAAAATTTTACTTAAGAGACTATTAAACGATCGTGGAGTAAGGACATGTAGGCAAGCTTTGATAGTATGTCTAAGCTCTGATGATATATCTATTAATTCTGCATTTGTAAAATTGTTGTGGAGGGTGGAAATAAATTGAAATCCTTATCTACTGTATTTTAAATATATTGGGGCAGATTTACAAGCCCCTTGTGCCCCTTTTACACCGCCCTTGCGTCACTTATGTGACGCAGCGGCGGCACAAAAGATGCGCCATTGTGCGGTGTACTTACATTTGGGAGATGTGTCACATTGTAAAGCCCTGCGCTAGAAGGAGACGTTCCTGCGCGCGGGGGGGGGGGCGGAGGGGGGCGTTCCGGTGCAGGAACGGCTCCTAAAAGTGGCTGAGAGAAATCTACACGATCTCACTCAGTCATTATTGGGCCCATGCTGCGTCAAAACCCTGCGCCTGCTTGAAGCAGGCATAACGATTAACGCAGCATTGTAAGAATAGGGCCCCCAGAGCATTGCTGGAGCTGCATCGCGCCAGCGACGCAACTCCAGCAATGCACCGCTTTTACGGCACAGATGCGAAGCATTATACCGTTTTTGCCCCATGGTGGCAGAGGCATGGTGCACAATAACTGGCGCATCCCTGCTGATATGCAGGGATGCTCTAGTTATTGTAAATCTGCCCTTTTGTGTACTGCATATTATTAAGTATGAGTTAGCATATTTAAGATATGGTATCAATAATATATGTTCTTTGAATCTTTTATATTTGATCACATTATTGGAACTTTTGTAAGATTTTAATTAATCAAACAAATAAAATAAATTGAAATTGAAAACCTTTTATGACTCCACAGGGACATCACGCAGCGGTCTGCACATTTTACAGCTTACTACAGGGACCTCTAGTAACGAGCTGAGGTACTGCACCCCACTCTTCTAACACAAGTCTACAGCCTGTTGTGCTCATTTTCCAAACAAAGGAGTAGATGAAGAAATCATCCACATTCATGACGATTTTAATTATGATGAGAATATATTATTATACTGTAGTTTGGAAACTTAAGGTTCGTGGGTCGCCCCTCCCGTGAAGCCAGAAAGCACAAATAAATGGACATATTTGTCAACAGGTGAGAGAGATTGCGCGTATAACGCACTGGACACTCGGAACAGACATGAATCCTTTCTGCAGAGCCAAGTAACAAAACAATTCAACAAAAAAAAGAGAGGGGGCGCCCTTTATGCAGCCAATCAACAACAAGGCTAAGTTACATTATAGGATATCCGTGCAGGAAATGACGTCTGCAGGAACCACAATCCTCTTAGAAATTTGCATGACCAGAATCCTTTGCGACGAAAGAACGTTTTATTGTCGTCTGAATACATACATTCTGTAAGAATAAATCATCTTATTATTGGTACCTTCAATTATTATATGTAAGGATTTTTTTAATAAGGTGCAATTAAACGACCACAATATCAGAGTGATATAAGTTGTGTATGTACCCTTCTTCAACGATGTGTAATTGTCAAAATGGTTATGTTTTCCTCTCTTTTGTAGCCTGTTGTCACTGTACTGTGTGTGATAGTGATGAAGGTTATATATATTTAGAGAGTAATTTTTGAAGGTTCCTTGCAGCGAAGGGATCCGCAGAAATAGTAAAAATTAGAACATTTATAACGTTGGTGTCATTATGATATTGTAATTGGGGCAAATCACTTCGGCTCAGATTGGCAAGCCCCTTATCTTTTTTTACCCCCGCTGTGTCAAGTCCTGCACCTAAAACCTGCGTCAGGTCTTTAGTGCGTTTTTCCATGCAGGGGTGGGGGCAGGGGTGCGGGTGCGGGTGCGGGTGGGGGTGGGGGTGGGGGTGGGGGTGGGGGTGGGGGGGGCGTTCCGGCACAGGCGTAAGGCTTGACGCACCACGTTACAGATAGGGCAAGTTGGAAAAGTGCTGGAGTTGCGTGCCACATGCAACACAATTTCAGTACTGCGCCAACTTCACGCCCTAGATGCGACACGCATCTGTTTATTCCTGCCCCATGCGCATCATGGGTGGCGCAAAGATAAACTTGCGTGCCGTATCTTTCCTAGCGCATCTCTGCTGATTTGCAGAGATGCGTCAGGCAACATAAATCTGCCCCCTAATCTGCCCGTGCCTGAATGTGGAAACGGAACCTGGGCTCATGTAAAGCGTTCCAATACCTTCGGGTCGAGTATATAAAATCTGCACACAAAACAAAATTATAACATGGCTCTGTTATGTTTGTTCAGGTCTATCCTATGGCGCTTGTGCCCCAGGATCATCTGTTGTATGTACTTTGCGGGGCCTGGAGTATTGCGGCAGAATTGTTTGCTTCTGCGCTTTCTGCTTAGGGACTTTGGGGCAGATTTACAAGAAAGTGACTCAGTGTGGAACACATGCCATTTGGCTGCGTCGCACGGAGTCACTTTAAATGCACAGGGATACGACATATTTACAACAATATGTCGCATCTCTGTGCTTCTCCCTGCGCTGAGGCACAAACTGCTGCCATGCGCCTGTGCAGGCACCCTTGCACCATAGTGCAAGGATGCCTGCGTGGTGCGGAGATTGTTTTTGAGCAGGAAGCGTTCCTTTCCTGCACAAAAACAATCTGAAATGCTGTTTTACAACTTCTATGTGTGCTGCATAAGTACACATAGAAGTAAAAAAACTTCATTGTTTCAATGATTGTTTATGTGCATTAAGTGAACCCTTCCTGTACATAAAACAATCAGTAGAGGTGATTTCCTCTTTATATGTGTGCTGCAGAATGCAGCACACATGGAAAGAGGAAAAGTAAACTAGAAGAAATTAATACATCTCTCCTCGTTGCGCCTCCTTACGCCTCCCCATGCGTGGCATAGCATTCACACACACTTTTTCCAGATTTACAATTCCTCATAAATCTGGAAATGTGTCTGGTTCTATGGGTGTTGTGTGGGAACACCCACAGCAACACCCAGGGAACAACCCTTTCACGCAAAGTACTGCGTGCAAAGGGGCCATATTTACAAGGAAAGGAAAAGTCACGCAGGGGGGCTTTTCTTGTCCTTGTAAATATGGGGCAGTAAAATGGGCCACCGTGCATCACAAAAAGTGACACACCGGTGGCGCAAGGGGCTTGTAACTCTGCCCCTTAATTTCACCACTTTTAGGTCAAGCTTAGATCGACCTGTTATATTGTTCTGTGGGATTTGGCAAGCCCACTGTTTGCTATTGGTTACTAATTATGACATTCAGAAATGCTGGCTTCTTATTGGTACATTTCTGTCAAAGTCCTTCCTTTGTGTGTTTAGTTCTCTTTCCGACGATTTCACTCTGAGAACATATTAGTTGGCCATCACACAGTACAGTGTCTTCCCATCTGGCTATTGAAGGTCAGCGAGCTCCACCCAATGGTATTGAAGCACTTTCCAAGAAGAACATCAAGTACGTTGCAGGCGTACACATTTATTTTTGGATAGGCACAGGGAGATTTAAGAGCTTTATCAAGCCAAAAAAAAGCAGATAAAACTATCGCCCTTTTTACAAGAGGGTGCTGTTAGACCTGTCTGGATTTTTTGCGTAGTCCCTCCTCATTATTCTTTATTTTGTCCCCTTTTTGCCCCTCATACCCTTAGTATTTTTGTGTCTACTACTTTTTTATAGGTGTTGGTCAAGGGGATAGGTGCTCTTTCTTCCCCCCATAATCTTTTACCTCAGGCCCAAAGGCCTGTTCTGACAGGAAAGTTGGAACCACACAAAATGGTGGCTTCCAACTGCCCTAACTGTCGCACTCAGAACTTGGCCATAGCCTAACATAGGGCATTCCAGAACCTTCTGGTCCATGCTGGACCATTGAAGGGCAGCCTATAAAAGGCGGAATGCGGGGCAGCCATTTTGTCTACCTCTGGAAGTCAGCTGGAGGACAGGTTGTAGCTAAGGGTGGGAAAAGGTTAGACTTAGGGTTGACCTCCTGGACTGGGAAGCTGCCTATTTGGTCCAACCCACTACTCCCCTTTTAGTTACTTGTCTTGGCCCCGCTGTGGGAAGTTACTGGAGACCCTGGGCGCCTAGCTTGCCCCTTGTCTAAATTGTCCAGGGGAAGCCTTCAGGAGAAGGAGACTGCAGCGCTGCGGTGTGCAGTCCTCTGCCCAGCATAAAGAGTCCAGAGACTGGTAAATTGTTCTAGACTGTCCCCTAATTCATAAACCCCTGGAGCGTTATCTCTCACCTGCTGTGGTGGAGCGCCACTGAGGAGAGTAGCAGAAGCCAGGAGAAAACGGGCTGTTCCGCCCTTCCAACCCCCCAATCCGGTGCTGGGCGAGCGGCGCCATTGTGGAGCTGTAATTGAGTGCCCTGAGGTGAGGAGCGGACCCGGGGAAGCCTTAGACAATTTCCGAGTGTGCTGGGAGTGGAGAGCAGCGTCGGACGAACAGCGCGGTCTCAGGCGGTGAGACACTCATTACTCGCGCATGCTCAGTGGCGCCGCCGGGCTCCGTGAGGTGGAGCCGGATCAGTGAAGGCGGGAGCGGCAACTGAGGAGCGAGGAGCGCTTCGCGCATGCCCCAGAGAGTAGCGCGTCCCCGGCCAGCGTGAGGAGCGGAGTTGGAAAGCCGGGAGGTCTACGGCAGTAGTGGTAATCAAGAGCTTCTCTCCCCTGCTCAAGCGCCCTACAAGTGAGGCTGGCGCGAGCGGGAGGAGAGGCGTGAGAAGCTTGATAGTGGCTGAAGAAAGTTGGGGAAATCTGCCTGATTAGGCGCTGGTATCACGCAGTGGAGAGCTGAGGGGCCCAGGGGCTGGTGCACCTCGCCAGCGCGTGGCCCTCTTTTGTCTTGCTCTCTGTCCCTCCCTCACCCTCTGGTGCAGCAAGACTACCACTGCCTGGTAGGAAACAAGTAAGGAGGTGTTCAGAAGGGGGAGAGTGACGCTAATGCTTAACTTGAGAATAACTTATTCACTGCTCAGTTCCACAGTTGTGTAGCCTACAGTGGGGAGGAACTTTAGGAAACCCTCAGTGACTGTGTGCTGGAAGGAGGAGGTTACTGGAACTGTGGGAATCAAGTATAGTGCGCTATATGTTAGCCCCCCTGCAACTACTTCTGGGGCTTAATTAAATGCTGAGTTAAGTGGGTCTATCCCCATTGCATTCAAATAGATAGAAGAAGACCTGTAATGTTTCCATGCAAATGAAAGTGTTGCTCTGATCTGATTAGGAGCTGTTCTTGCCAAATCTTAAAGTAATGCTGTGCTTAAAGGTGATATAAAGTAAGCTGAGTACAGTCATTATCTAGTTAAGTTATAAAAGAGTAAGAGTTATCTGCCAGTTGTCTAAGTGAAGTGTCTATACTATAAATGCTGGTAGTTAATATGACCTAGAGTTGAGAAATATTCCTGCTTTATTCCACACAAACTGAAATGTAATTTAATTGTGAATCCTAAAAGTAAAAATACAAAGAAATTATTTTTATAAACCAGAACGTATTTTTACAACAAATTGGTGTAGTGTTGTTTTTGTGTGCTATTGCGTGGATTTACTCTTGGGTGGCCTGCAACCTTAACACTGTGCCTCTGAAATGTATGTCTTGCCCTAGGCCAGGCTACCCCAGGTTCTAACATTTGGTGCCTAGCGGTGGGATACTGACTTGGTTGCAGCTACTCACTAGTAATTCAATGTAATACACTAACCTACACCAGGAGTTTTCTCCTTGCGGCCCTCCTAATTTAAATTTTGTTTTTTCTAAATTTATTTCTGGTGGTGGGTGGAGGTTAACCTCAGGTCACTTCTTGGTTTTCTCCTGTGAGTGATTTTATTCCATGGCAAAGATGGAGTTGAATTTTAAAGAGCTGGAAGCCAATACTGTGGCCCAACTCAGAGATTGGTGTCAGCATCAAGGGGTATTTTTTAATAAAGGTGCCAAGAAAGGAGAGTTGCTGACAAGCATAAGGGCATGGGTGGAAGCTCATTTAAGGGAGGAACCAGAAACTGAAGAGGGTGACGGGGACACTGTCACTGAGGCTGCATTGTTAAACCAAGTGGGAGGTGGGAATCTGCTGACAGGTCCCAGGATACCTTCAAGGGCAAGCAGCAGCGTCTCAGACAGGGGTTTAACTGAAGCCGAGCTAGAAGATAGGAGGGAGGAGAGGAGAATGAAGTTGGAATTAGCTAGGATGGATATGGAAAGGGAGGAAAGGAGGTTAGCTCATGAGCGAACCATCAAGGAGATGGACCTACAAGCCTTAATACAAAGGCCTCCCAATCCAGACAATGGTGGCAGCGAAAAGAAAGTGGACACCAGGGAATCCAGACCCTATTTACCCAAAGATGTAATCGCTAGCTACACCCCAGGTGATGACATTGCCAAATGGTTGGCCGCCTACGAAGTTTCTTTAAGGGCTCACGGGATCCTAGAAACTCACTGGGGAGGTGGGCTGTATAAATACATGCCACCTGCTGGCAGAGACACCTTGTTGGCTCTGGAGCAGGATGAGCAAACCCACTACCCTGCAATGAAGGTGGCACTGGTGAAAAAGTTTAGACTTACCCCTGAAAGGTACAGACAGAAATTCAGGGGAAGTCACAAAATGAGTACCCAGAATTGGGTAGACTTTTTAGACTACGCCAAGAAAGCTTTGGAGGGTTGGGTCAAGGGCAGCGAGGTGAAAGATTATGAGGGGCTGTACAATCTATTTTTGAAAGAACACCTCCTCGAGAAATGTTTTCCCGAGTTGCGCCAACACGTGGTGGACAGCAAGCTGACCGATCCCCGGAAGCTTGCAGAGGAGGCGGACACTTGGGCAAGTACCCGGGTGTCCTCCAAGGGGACTGGAGGGGATTCTCAAAAAGCCGGACAGGGCGCCCCCCAGAAGAAAGAGGGAGGAGATAAAAAGAAGGAGTTCTCCAAAGGTCCCCAAAATAATTTCCAAGGTAAGGGAGCAGGTTTCACCCCTAGGGCAAACCCCCCCAGAAACCCTAATCCTGGCCAAAGCCAGCAGCCAAGGGTTCTCCACTGTTTTGAATGTGGTGGTGTTGGACATTATAAGGGAGATGTCAAATGCCCAAAGAGACCACCCCCTCCCACCGGAGGAAAGTCACCGGGAGTAGCTAGTGTAGCGCTCGGGGAGGAGTTGCCCTTAGATAAGGGGGGTGAGTGGGCGGGTGTCACCTTAGTGTCCCTGGGAGAGCGGGAGATGGTACCAAAGATCCAGGTGCCCTCAAATACTACAAAGTATGGGCAATGGGTTACCATCAATGGCCAAAGAGGGGAGGCTCTGAGAGATACAGGAGCCAGTATGACTATGGTGAGAAGTCAACTGGTGTCTCCAGAGCAGGTTGTTCCTAATGTACTCCACCCCGCCGCGATGGCTGACGGCAGAATGGGCCACTATCCAGTGGCTGAGGTTCCCTTTGAGTGGGAAGGGGTTGCAGGTTCACTTCGAGTTGCCGTAAGCCCTGCCGTGCCAGTTGATTGTCTGTTGGGGAATGACATCGAGCACAACACTTGGAGAGAGGTGGAATACCGGATGCATTCTGCGATGCTGGGTACACCTGACTGGGCCTGTGTAAGCACACGGTCTGCGACTGCCCGGAGAGGGAGTACGCCTGGGTTGGAGCCTGGAACAATGGCCCAACCCGCTGCCAAAAAGGGACAGAATCGGAGACAGGGACAGCCTGCTTCGGCTTCCACGCCCCATGTGACAGATCGGCCACCTGCGGTGGTAGGCCAGGAGTCCGTGGAGGGGGGAGTAGACTCTCTGGAGGATTTACCCATCCCTGATGAATGGCATGTGGAGGGAGGTCCTACCAGAGAGGAATTCTGTAAGGGGCAGAGGGAGTGCCCTACCCTTGAGGGACTGAGGCGTCAGGCTGAAGCCCAGGCAGCAGGTGACGCTACGGGACACCACCATATTTACTGGGAGGATGGCCTCCTCTACAGTGAACCCAAGGTACCTCTACCTGGCTCATCAATCAATCAATCAATGACACTTATAAAGCGCGCTACATACCCGTAGGGTCTCAAGGCGCTGGGGGGGGGGGAGTGCCGCTACTGCTCGAACAGCCAGGTCTTCAGCTTCTTCCTGAAGGAGAGGTGGTCTTGGGTCAGGCGCAGGTCGGTCGGGAGGGAGTTCCAGGTCTTGGCGGCCAGGTAGGAGAAGGACCTTCCTCCTGTAGTTGCTCTTCGGATGCGGGGGACGGCGGCGAGGGCGTGGTTGGCTGATCGGAGGTGGCGTTTGGGAGCGTAGAAGTTGACTCGGCTGTTGAGGTAGCTCGGGCCTTGGTCGTGTAGGGCTTTGTGTGCGTGGGTGAGGAGGCGGAAGGTGATTCTTTTGTTGACGGGGAGCCAGTGAAGGTCTTTCAGATGTCCGGAGATGTGACTGGTTCGTGGGATGTCGAGGATGAGTCTGGCTGAGGCGTTCTGGATCCGCTGGAGTCTCTTCTGGAGCTTGGCGGTGGTACCGGCGTAGAGGGCGTTGCCGTAGTCCAGTCGGCTGGTGACGAGGGCCTGGGTGACGGTCTTCCTGGTCTCGGTGGGGATCCACCAGAAGATCTTCCGTAGCATGCGTAGGATGTTGAAGCACGCCGAGGAGACGTTGTTGACTTGCCTGGTCATGGAGAGGGAGGAGTCCAGGATGACGCCCAGGTTTCGTGCATGGTCAGTCGGTTTGGGTGCGGTGCCCAGGGCGGGGGGCCACCAGGAGTCGTCCCAGGCGGAGGGTGAGGAGCCCAGGATGAGGACCTCTGTGTTGTCCGAGTTCAGTTTCAGGCGGCTGGTCGTCATCCACTCGGCTACCTCTTTCATCCCTTCGTGCAGGTTGGCTCTGGCGGCAGACGGGGTCGTTGGTCAGGGAGAGGATCAGCTGGGTGTCGTCGGCGTAGGAGATTATGCTGAGGTTGTGTTTGCGTACGATGGCCGCAAGGGGGCTCATGTAGACGTTGAAGAGGGTGGGGCTCAGAGATGATCCTTGGGGGACGCCGCAGATGACTTCGGAGGCCTCTGACTTGTACGGTGGTAGGCGGACTCTCTGTGTTCTTCCGTCGAGGAAGGAGATGATCCATTCCAGCGCCTTGTCCTGGATGCCGATGTTGCTGAGGCGCCGTACTAGGGTGCGGTGGCAGACCGTGTCGAATGCCGCGGAGAGGTCTAGGAGGATGAGGGCCGCTGTTTCTCCATTGTCCATCAGGGCTCGGATGTCATCGGTGGCGGCGATGAGGGCGGTCTCGGTGCTGTGGTTGGCTCTGAAGCCGGACTGTGAGGGGTCGAGGGATCCGTTCGTCTCGAGGAAGGCGGCCATCTGCTTGTTGACGGTCTTCTCGATGACTTTGGCTGGAAACGGGAGGAGCGAGATGGGGCGGTAATTCTTGAGTTCGGTGGGGTCCGCTGTGGGTTTCTTGAGAAGAGCGCTGAGTTCGGCGTGCTTCCAGCTCTCGGGGAAGGTGGCGGTGTCGAAGGATGTGTTGATGATGTCTCGCAGGTGGGGTGCGATGACAGCGTCGGCCTTGTTGAAGACGTGGTGAGGGCAGGGGTCGGTCGGTGATCCGGAGTGGATGGAGTTCATCGTGCGGATGGTGTCTTCGGTGCTGATCGGGGTCCAGGCGTGGAGGGTGGTGGTGGGGGGTGGTTGTTCGGTCATGGTGTGCGTTGGTTGGTTGTTGAAGCTGTTGTGTATGTCGGCGATCTTGTTGTGGAAGTATGAAGCGAGGGAGTTGCAGAGGTCTTGCGATGGGGTGATGTCGTTGTTTCCTGCGCTGGGGTTGGAAAGCTCTTTCACGATGTTGAAGAGTTCCTTGCAGTTGTGTGCGTTGTTGTCCAACCGGTCCTTGAAAGCTGTTTTCTTGGTGGCGCGGATCAGCTGGTGGTGTTTCCGGGTGGCAAGTTTGAAGGAGGTCCTGTTATCCGGTGTCGGTTCCCTTCTCCAGACTTTCTCGAGGGCTCGGCAGTTCTTCTTGGAGCTCTTGAGTTCGTCGGTGAACCATGGGGCCTTCTTGCTGCCGGGTCTGCTGGGCGGGGTCCTCAGTGGGGCGAGTTCATCCGCGCAGTTGTTGATCCATTTCGTGAGGTTGTCTGCGGCCTGGCTGGGGTTCGCTGAGCTGGCAGGTGGGTGCTGGCTCAGGGAGGTGGTGAGCTGGTCTGCTGTGATCTTGTTCCAGCATCTGCGGGCGGCCTGTTTCTGGTGGTGGTGGGACGTCGTTCTCTTGAAGGTGAAGTGGACGCAGCTGTGGTCCGTCCATTGAAGCTCTGTGGCGTGGCTGAAGTTGATGTCTGTGCTGGAGGAGAAGACGGCGTCGAGTGTGTGTCCGGCGAGGTGGGTGGGGGTGGACACCAGTTGCTTGAGTCCCAGGTTGGCGAGGTTGTCGAGCAGGGTGATGGTGTTGCGGTCATTGTTGTTCTCCAGATGGAAGTTGAGGTCTCCCAGGAGGATGTAGTCGGCGGAGGGGAGGGCATGCGGGCTGACGAAGTCGGCGATGTCCTCGCTGAATTGCGTGCGTGGTCCAGGGGGTCGGTAGATCAGGGTGCCTCTGAGGGTGGTGTTCGGGTTGGTGTGGATCTGGAAGTGCAGGTGTTCGGCGCTGGTCAGGGTGTTGTCGGTGCTGGTCGTGAGACGGATGGTGCTCCTGTGGATGATGGCGATGCCTCCTCCCATCTGGTTGGCGTTTCGGTCCCTCCGGACGATCTTGTAGCCCTCTGGGATGGCGATGGCGATGTCGGGAGCTGAAGAGGCGTTCATCCAGGTCTCCGTGAGGAAGGCGACGTCAGGGGCTGTGGCGTCTAGGAGGTTCCAGAGTTCGATGGCGTGTCTGTGGACGGAGCGGGTGTTGAGCAGGATGCACTTGAGGTGGGTGCTGCTGGTGTTCGTCTTGGCGGGTGCTGGTGCGAGGCTGGTCCGGATGCAGGAGAACTTGCAGGCGTGGCAGCTGAAAGGTCCGTGGGTACCTCGTGGAGCGGCAAGGTGGCAGTCTGGGAGTCGGCCGGTGTTGAGTGCGGTGAGGGTGGCGGCGGAGTACGTCAGGTGGGTCGGTCGGGCTCCTCGGGGTCCAGGGGTCCTGGCCCTGGGCGCGGTCCAGGCGCGGACGGGCTTACCTTTGGCGCGCCTTCGGCGCACAATCGGCGCGCCCGCTGCGCATGACCGCTGCGCGTTCGCACGGTCGCCATTTAAGGCGAAGTGCGCGGGTGGGCGGAGCAGCTGGGAGGCGGGAGCGGGGAGGGTACAGAAGAAAAAGGGGCGGGGCTAATGGCGGTGGCGGGAAGCGGGAGCGGGGAGGGAGAGCGGAGGGCGGCGAGGTAGGCGGGCAAGCAGGAAGGAGGCAGGCACAATGGGGGTCAAAAACACGAAGAGTAATTGGAACAGAAACAGGCTGAATACAGGTCAAAACACGGAGAGAGAACGGCACAGAGAAAACAAGCAACAATTCAGGTCAAAACGGGGGAAAAAAACAGTAGGAAAACGATGTTGGCCACAGAAAGAAAACAAGCACAAATTTTAGACAAAAACGGGCTGAAACCAAAGGGCAGCGCTCAAGGCGGCAGCGAGGTCGGCGCTGAGGCAGAGGCAGGCACTGGGAGCACACGCAGCAGCTGGTGGCCGTGCGGCGCGGGGGTGTCCCACAAGTGGTCATCAAGGGCCTTGGTGGTCCCGCAGCAATACCGAGCCTTTCTGCTGGAATTGGCTCATGCGATACCACTGGCAGGACACTTAGGCCAGGACAAGACCTTTGCACGGCTTGTCCTCCACTTTTACTGGCCTCAGATGAAAGTGGCGTCCAACACATACTGTAGGACATGTGTATCCTGCCAGGCTAGTGGGAAAACAGGGGTGAAGCTAAAGGCTCCCCTGGAACCACTTCCTGTCGTTAGCACCCCCTTTGAAAGGGTGGGCATCGACATTGTAGGGCCATTGGATCCACCAACAACAGCTGGTCACAGGTTTATCCTGGTTCTGGTGGATCATGCCACACGGTACCCAGAGGCCATCCCTCTGAGGACTGTTACTGCACCTGTGGTGGCTAGGGCCCTGATGGGAATCTTTACCCGGGTAGGATTTCCCAAGGAGGTTGTGTCTGACAGGGGGACCAACTTCCTGTCAGCTTACATACGGACCATGTGGAAGGAGTGTGGGGTTACCTACCGGTTCACCACTCCTTATCACCCCCAGTCCAATGGACTGGTTGAGAGGTTTAATAAGACCCTGAAGGGCATGATAAGAAGTCTGCCGGAGAGCTTACGGAGGAAGTGGGATGTCCTCCTGCCTTGCTTGCTGTTCTCCTACAGAGAGGTGCCGCAGAAAGGAGTGGGCTTCAGTCCTTTCGAATTGTTGTATGGGCACCCTGTGCGTGGGCCTCTCAGCCTGGTGAAGGATGGATGGGAGAAGTCTCCCAGAAAACCTCCCCAGGATGTGGTGAGCTACATGTTGGCCTTCAGAAGCCAGATGGCCAAGTTGTGGAAGCAGGCTGCTGACAACTTGGAGGCCAGTCAGGCAGTCATGAAGGAATGGTACGACCAAAATGCTCACCCGGTGGAGTTGGAGCCTGGCCAGAAAGTATGGGTGATGGAACCTGGAGAGCTAAGTGCCCTTCAGGATCGTTGGACAGGCCCATTTGAGGTGTTGGAGAAGAAGGGTAAGGCCACTTACTTGGTGGATCTTAAGACCCCGCGGCAGCCCCTACGGGTGCTGCATGCCAATCGCCTCAAACCCCACCATGAGAGGCCAGAGGTCATCCTGATGTTGGTGACTGATGGTGCTGAGGAAGCAGAAAGCGAGCCTCTCCCAGACCTCTTTTCATGTCAAGAGAAGGATGGGTCGGTGGAGGGAGTGATTCTCTCCCCATCCCTAACTCCTGAGCAGCGAGAGGATTGCCGCCAGGTATTGGGGCACTACTCTTCGCTGTTCTCCCTTGTCCCGGGAAGAACCCACCTGTGTACCCATGATGTGGACACAGGAGACAGCCCCCCAGTGAAGTCCAAGACCTACAGGCTGTCGGACAAGGTGAAGGCTAGCATCCATGGCGAAGTTGCCAAGATGTTGGAGCTAGGAGTGATAGAACCTTCCAGCAGCCTTGGTCCAGTCCGGTGGTGCTAGTCCCAAAAGCCGCCCCACCGGGCACCACACCAGAACTGAGGTTCTGTGTGGATTACCGAGGACTGAACTCAGTTACAAAGACTGATGCTCATCCAATCCCTAGGGCGGATGAGTTAATTGACCGGCTAGGAGCTGCCCAATACCTAAGTACCTTTGACCTCACTTCAGGGTACTGACAGATCTCCTTGACAGATGGAGCAAAGGAAAGGTCAGCCTTCTCCATGCCTGAGGGACACTTCCAGTTCTGTGTGATGCCCTTTGGGCTCAAGAACGCCCCTGCCACATTTCAGCGACTGGTGAACCAGGTCCTCTCTGGAATGGAGAGTTTCTCTGCTGCTTACTTGGATGACATTGCTGTCTTCAGTAGCAGTTGGGAGGACCACTTGCAACATTTGCAAGCCGTTCTCCAGGCTCTGAAACAAGCTGGATTGACCATCAAAGCCAGCAAATGCCAGATTGGGCAGGGGTCGGTTGTGTACCTTGGACACTTGGTGGGTAGGGGGTCAGTGCAGCCCCTGCAGGTGAAGATTGAGGCAATCATGGCCTGGGAACCCCCCAAGACACAGACTGAGGTCCGAGCTTTCCTGGGCCTCACAGGTTACTACCGTCGCTTTGTGAAGGGGTATGGCACTATTGTAGCGCCCCTCACAGAGCTCACCTCTAGGAAACAACCTCGACGGGTAGTTTGGACAAAGGCTTGTCAGCAAGCCTTTGAAAAGTTGAAGCAGGCAATGTGTGAAGCACCGGTCCTGAAGGCTCCCGATTTCTCCAAGGAGTTCATTGTTCAAACAGATGCATCCGAACATGGCATTGGGGCAGTGTTATCGCAACTAAATGAAGAGGGCCTGGATCAGCCTGTAGTCTTCTTATCCAGGAGACTGCTTCCCCGGGAACGGAAGTGGAGTGCAATTGAGAGGGAAGCTTTTGCGGTGGTGTAGGCTCTGAAGAAGCTGCAGCCATACCTCTTTGGCTCGCACTTCCTGGTTCAGACTGACCACCGCCCCCTTCGTTGGCTGATGCAAATGAAGGGGGAAAATCCCAAGCTGTTGAGGTGGTCCATCTCCCTACAGGGAATGGACTTCCGGGTGGAACATCGGCCTGGAGTGGACCACGCCAATGCAGACGGTCTCTCCAGGTATTTCCGCCTTAGTGAAGAGGACTCCCAAGGGGTTGGGTAGTTCTCCCCACTTTCAGCTGGGGGGGATGCGTGTTAGACCTGTCTGGATTTTTTGCGTAGTCCCTCCTCATTATTCTTTATTTTGTCCCCTTTTTGCCCCTCATACCCTTAGTATTTTTGTGTCTACTACTTTTTTATAGGTGTTGGTCAAGGGGATAGGTGTTCTTTCTTCCCCCCATAATCTTTTACCTCAGGCCCAAAGGCCTGTTCTGACAGGAAAGTTGGAACCACACAAAATGGTGGCTTCCAACTGCCCTAACTGTCGCACTCAGAACTTGGCCATAGCCTAACATAGGGCATTCCAGAACCTTCTGGTCCATGCTGGACCATTGAAGGGCAGCCTATAAAAGGCGGAATGCGGGGCAGCCATTTTGTCTACCTCTGGAAGTCAGCTGGAGGACAGGTTGTAGCTAAGGGTGGGAAAAGGTTAGACTTAGGGTTGACCTCCTGGACTGGGAAGCTGCCTATTTGGTCCAACCCACTACTCCCCTTTTAGTTACTTGTCTTGGCCCCGCTGTGGGAAGTTACTGGAGACCCTGGGCGCCTAGCTTGCCCCTTGTCTAAATTGTCCAGGGGAAGCCTTCAGGAGAAGGAGACTGCAGCGCTGAGGTGTGCAGTGCTCTGCCCAGCATAAAGAGTCCAGAGACTGGTAAATTGTTCTAGACTGTCCCCTAATTCATAAACCCCTGGAGCGTTATCTCTCACCTGCTGTGGTGGAGCGCCACTGAGGAGAGTAGCAGAAGCCAGGAGAAAACGGGCTGTTCCGCCCTTCCAACCCCCCAATCCGGTGCTGGGCGAGCGGCGCCGTTGTGGAGCTGTAATTGAGTGCCCTGAGGTGAGGAGCGGACCCGGGGAAGCCTTAGACAATTTCCGAGTGTGCTGGGAGTGGAGAGCAGCGTCGGACGAACAGCGCGGTCTCAGGCGGTGAGACACTCATTACTCGCGCATGCTCAGTGGCGCCGCCGGGCTCCGTGAGGCGGAGCCGGATCAGTGAAGGCGGGAGCGGCAACTGAGGAGCGAGGAGCCCTTCGCGCATGCCCCAGAGAGTAGCGCGTCCCCGGCCAGCGTGAGGAGCGGAGGAGGAAAGCCGGGAGGTCTACGGCAGTAGTGGTAATCAAGAGCTTCTCTCCCCTGCTCAAGCGCCCTACAAGTGAGGCTGGTGCGAGCGGGAGGAGAGGCGTGAGAAGCTTGATAGTGGCTGAAGAAAGTTGGGGAAATCTGCCTGATTAGGCGCTGGTATCACGCAGTGGAGAGCTGAGGGGCCCAGGGGCTGGTGCACCTCGTCAGCGCGTGGCCCTCTTTTGTCTTGCTCTCTGTCCCTCCCTCACCCTCTGGTGCAGCAAGACTACCACTGCCTGGTAGGAAACAAGTAAGGAGGTGTTCAGAAGGGGGAGAGTGACGCTAATGCTTAACTTGAGAATAACTTATTCACTGCTCAGTTCCACAGTTGTGTAGCCTACAGTGGGGAGGAACTTTAGGAAACCCTCAGTGACTGTGTGCTGGAAGGAGGAGGTTACTGGAACTGTGGGAATCAAGTATAGTGCGCTATATGTTAGCCCCCCTGCAACTACTTCTGGGGCTTAATTAAATGCTGAGTTAAGTGGGTCTATCCCCATTGCATTCAAATAGATAGAAGAAGACCTGTAATGTTTCCATGCAAATGAAAGTGTCGCTCTGATCTGATTAGGAGCTGTTCTTGCCAAATCTTAAAGTAATGCTGTGCTTAAAGGTGATATAAAGTAAGCTGAGTACAGTCATTATCTAGTTAAGTTATAAAAGAGTAAGAGTTATCTGCCAGTTGTCTAAGTGAAGTGTCTATACTATAAATGCTGGTAGTTAATATGACCTAGAGTTGAGAAATATTCCTGCTTTATTCCACACAAACTGAAATGTAATTTAATTGTGAATCCTAAAAGTAAAAATACAAAGAAATTATTTTTATAAACCAGAACGTATTTTTACAACAAATTGGTGTAGTGTTGTTTTTGTGTGCTATTGCGTGGATTTACTCTTGGGTGGCCTGCAACCTTAACACTGTGCCTCTGAAATGTATGTCTTGCCCTAGGCCAGGCTACCCCAGGTTCTAACAGGTGCTAACATGCATAATCGCATGTTAGTACCCTTTTCCCCAACGCCTCCCTTTGCATCTCTAATGAGATGCAAAGTGGGCGTTACTGGGCGTACCCCGGATGGACTACCGTGCAAATATCGCTGATGTTAACATCACCATTTTTACAAGGCTGCCCCAGCATTTTAGCACACGTTAGATTTTGGAGAAAAACTCTGTTTTCTCCAAATCTAACCTCTGCTAAAATGCAGACTTACCTATCCCCAACATTGGGGTGGATTATGCTGATACGACCCTGTGGGTCGTATCAGCATGGTTTTCACCGTTTCGCAGGGAACATCGCTGGAAAACCAGCGATGTTCCCTGCAAAAGGGTGATAACCTCACTATCTCTGGAATTTTTATCCTTGGAGAAACACGTTGTTAATAATGTGCTAACAGGGCAGTAAATTCCAGAGATTGCCTGCGATAACAAAATTATCGCTAAGCACGGCCAGCGATAATTATTGCTGGCCGTTGATAATATGCCTCTTAGTTATTTTTTTTGTCTCTCTCCTCTTGCCCTAAGAGATCCCTGTTTATTTATTTATTATTGAAAGAACCGTGATTTGCTAATAATTACAATTGCTAAGCCACTAATATTTACCATTGTTGAGCCGATGCTGAGGCTCAACACTGGTCCCCAAGCTCCTGAGTCAGCAGCTCTAACCCCTGAACCACAGCTTCTCCCTCTGAGGGCAGCATAGAAACGGGACAATTGATTACGTGCTTTTTTTTTTCTTCACTAGTTTTTTAACTTCTGTTACAATGGGGCATGCACGCCATCATTATTACAAAAGTAAACAAACATAGGAAAAAAAATATGTGGCTGCCATTCCCCCCCCCCTATTTTTTTACTTTAGTTACAATTGCGGTACTCACTTTTTAGCTATAAACAACTGAAGCTAAAGTGCAGGTGCCGCGATTGTTTCAAAAGTAAGGAAATAGGAAAAATGCACATTTCCTATTTCCTTACTTTTGAAGCAATCGCGGCACACGCGCTTTAGCTTCAGATGTTTAAAGCTAAAGTGCGAGTGCTGCAATCGGCATTATGATTGTGGGGTGCTTGGCCTCTCCAGCCCCCACATATCCACGGCCCTAGTTCCAACGTGCTTTCAGATAAGAGCCACGCTTTAAGGGACAGTGATTAAAGAATATCTCACAGTGACCCCTTTTTGTTATTATGCTGAGCGCTCTGTCTACATTACATAAAGCCTCCACTGGCTCAAATTACTCTTAATTATGTGAGTGGGTGCAATCGTGTTATTATTGGTAGTCCCGTTCCACATCAACGAGTAATACGGAATTACAAAAAATACTCAGATTACTCTGGTAAAATTGAAGTTCCACTTAGGCCTACCTAGAAGAAATGTGCACTATCCCTGAATAACTCTTTGCAAGAAATTGTAAAACTGAGCTGACAAACGTGGCAAACAACTACGTGTGTTCCTACTAATCATAGGTGGCAGCATAATTAATGGAAGAGTTGAGTCAGATATACCTGCCAGATCCACTAGAAGACGGATCACAGGAATCTCAACAATAGACTATAGAATCTGAAACCATGAATTATTCAATTTAATATCGGGAGTAAATTTGTTACATTTTACACACAGTGAGCAATCAGTTCTTCGAGTTACCTTTGAGCCCTTGCTGGAACAATCCTCTGAATGGTCCTTTGAGACTCGATATGGTCAGAGTGATGTTGGCCCAACACATGGACAATTGCATTGGAACACCTCTAAAATAGAACATTTCAATAAGATGGCTATAGCAAGTTTGGGCCTGATAGTTTGCGGAGGATCATCTCGTAACAGAGTATGAGAACTGTATATAAAAAATAACAAAGGAAATGGATAGTTCAACAAAAACACGAAAAAAGATTTTAAAAATTATATGAAAGATGCTGCAGATGTAAAATAATAACGGGCTCAAGTGCAAAAAAATCCTGCAATAATTTATAAATTGGAAGAAGAGATTATGAACTTTAGGAAAAATGGAAAATACACTGAATCGCTCAAAAGGGGTAGGAATATGATAACATTTAGCACAAATTACATCAAGCCACTTTAAGAAAATACACAACGCAGTTTTAGAGAATAGTTGCTTTAAACTGTTGGACAAAGAACTCTTGGGTTGTCTCTATCCCACCTGAGGCATGGATAGATTACATAAACAAGTTAAACACAATGAAAATAGCTAAATCGTTGGAAGAAACAGTAGGTTATTCTTCTTAATCCCAGTATTCTGAGATGATCCCTCCTCCAATGTGCAAACAAACAGAGAACTTTATAAAACGGGCCAGATCTTTAAGAGCCTTGGGCCTAGATCAAAAAGACCTGGCGCATTTCCCATAAACAGCATCTTTTGTGGGGTTTTAGACATAGAAACTGCACACATATCTGGTAATGAGATGTGACTTAGTAAGGTCGGACTAACAATGTATCATTCGAGTGAGCGAATCAATATTGTAATATATAACATAGGGGCCGATTCACAGAACTAACTTAAGACAAAATCCTAAACTTACTACTTTTGGTATTCACAGAAGTTAGGCTTTTGTCTTAAGTTTGTCTTAAGTCTGTCTTAAGTTTGTCTTAAGACAAAATCCTAACTTCTGTGAATACCAAATGTAGTAAGTTTAGGATTTTGTCTTAAGTTAGTTCTGTGAATCGGCCCCATAGTTTTGGAGACATCTACTTTCTACTGCATACTAATAAATTGAGGTATGCATAGCAAATAAAGGAAATATTATGAATTGTAATGTAGCACAGAAATACAATGGACAGTTCAAATAATGAGTAAATACACAAAAATATCTTGAATAACTTTTCCATAAGACTAGTAGATTGGCAAATCTTTTTGACTAGTGTCCAAGGTAGCAGCTTGACTGCTTCCTTATGCCCCTCACAAAAATGCTTATTTAGGTTGACCTGAATTTGGCATTACTTTCTAATTATTAAAAACAAAAACACGCTGTCGTATCATACAGGATATAGCACTGTAACCTTCCTGCTGCCTCTACAGGGCAATCTCATACAGGTCACAGTTGTGGATCACTGTTGCTGACCCCACAGGTTCATCTAACGCAGATTATTTCACTACACCCTGCTGCTGCCTCCACAGGGTCATCTCATACAGATTATAGTACTGTATCTTGCTGCTGCCTCCACTGCCACAGCTCACACTGGTTATTAATCTACACAGTGCTGCTGCCACCACAGGGGAATAGCATTTTAGTGCTCCACTTTGCTGCTACCACTACTGCCACAACTTGTAAATGGTTATGACCCTACACAGGGCCCGCTCTAGGGCGGTGCAATCGGTGCCACTACACCGGGCACTGACTTGGGTGGGGGCATCAGTTTGCAAGAATATTCTCGTTTTAATAGCACCTGCTGCCACGTTCCTTGCCTCCAGCAATTTTCAAAAGTATATGGCAACAATATCTCAATGGGATTCAATTGGACAGCAGATATATTTGCATGTGCAACACATTACAAAGGATCTGGACAAGAAAAGAGAGACTCACAATTTTTGGGTTTTTGAAAGTGCATATAGCATCATATATTTGAAAGGCAATATTGGCAAAACAATCAAAGAAAGTAAAATAGTGAACAGTACTTATGGCAAGTAATGCGGTGTGTAGTGTCACCTCCAAATGAAGAGTAGGTAGACAGCAGTGATGGAAAAGGAGGCTTTATTGCAAGCAAGTATCTTGAGACCTCATCCACCAAAGTCCAGCTCCCAAATGGCTGGTCACTGAACATCACATTCTAAGAGTCTTCATTCTAGATTGGAACACACATAAACAGCAGTACAAGTAATAAGAATAACATATTACATCTAAGGATACCACACGGTGGCAATCCAAGGGTGCTTTGTGCACTACGTGATAGTGAGACAAACAGTGACGGCGCGAGTGACATAACGGTGAAAAAGCAGCAATCAGCGCAGACAAAGACATTTTTTTTAACACAATATATACAGATTGTAGGTTCCTCCTTGATGAATGAGTAATAGTAGTTAGTTTGGGAACCAAATGGTAATGCGCCATGAGTTGCGCTGCAGTGCGGGTCGACGGCGTTTCGATCCAATTGATTTAGGATCTTCATCAGGACCGGGTTGCCGAATAATGGAAGTGAGGGTGCGTTCTGGTCCAGAAACAGATTCCCGTTCTGGTGGGGACGGGAGGCGGAAGGATCCTGTGGTGGGGGTGTGATCCAAGGGAGCCAAAAAGAGGGAAAAGGCCCAGTGATGGGGCCTCGTAGTGGCCAGGAAGAATCCAAGGTTCAGGGGAGGATGGGGGTCTAGTACTGTGTGTCGTGTGAAGAACAAGGTAGCCTAATGCGGGAGGAAGAAAAACGGGAGGAAGAGGAGGTCGCCGGTGTAGTGGTGTAACCTCGAAGTAGACTCAGCAAGTCGTGGGAAGGATGCGCGAACAGAGCCCCGTTCAGGCGGGATGGGATTAAAACACGGTCGGGCTATCTGCTGAGTAGTCCCGGTGTGCGCACCGTGGGCACCCGTGTTTGCAGCGGATCCCGATTTACTAGTCAGATCCTTTGACCGCTCCCTGACCGCCAGATTTCTGATGGCGCTCACTCCACACGCCCACGGTGCCCGCACCGGGACCGGGACTACTCAGAATATTCTGAGACAGCGTGATTGGCACCACCATATTTTGTGAAAGACAGGTATCATCCTTTCCTGTTTGGAATCCGGTGACACGAATGACTGTTCAACCAGTGACCTCACACTACAAGAATAGTTTGGAAGCAATAATAGCCTATGTGAGAGATTCTAAACATAGCTATGAGCTACTCGATGTGAAATGACCAATATATATTCCTCATGTTTAATCATTGAAGAATATTATTCAAACAAATGTTTACGCCCCTCGCTTTCATTTAATCGGATTTCATAGATAAAAATACGTACCTATCTTTATGAAGAGTTCCTTTGACTGAATTGTACGTCCTGGTCAGAAGAAGATAGAAAGTCAAGAATATAGGGCCTGATTCACAGAATGAACTTGACTCAATCCTAAACGTACTACTATTTTTGTATTCACAGAATGCACTCACTACTTTTGGCATTCACAGAATGAACTAACTTCTTTTGGTATTCACAGAAGTGGGATTTTGTCTTAAGTCTGTCTTAAGTCTGTCTTAAGGTTGTCTTCAGACAAACTTAAGACAAAATCCTAACTTCTGTGATACCAAAAGTAGTACATTCATTCTGTGAATGCCAAAAGTAGTAAGTGCATTCTGTGAATACCAAAATAGTAGTAATTTTAGGATTGGGTCTTAAGTTCATTCTGTGAATCGGGCCCTCTGTGTCTTTATATTTGTGTGGATAAGGATTTGATATGAAATATCGTTTTAATATATTGTATTGTATGTGTATGATTTTTTGTAATATCTGATATCAATTATAAGAAACATAAAAAAAGAAAAAGAAATAAAAAAGATATATTTTTGCATAAGACAAGTATGAAGTATATCATTGTTTACAAATATCTTTGATATGACTGCAGCACAATTGAACAACCAGCACTGTGCCAGGTGCAAGCATTTTTCCAAATAAACGTTTGTCCTTGTTAGGGTAATATCCTTTATACAGGGGGCCCCTTGTTTTTCCAGATACATTTTTCAACTGACTACATGGACCTCTAGTAACGAGCTGAGGTACTGCACCCTCACGCTCTTAACACAAGGCTGCAGCCTGTTGTGCTCATTTTTCGAACAAAAGTAGTAGTAGATGAAGAAATCATTGATGCGGCAGAAGAGGAAATGCTGTATTGTTTTGATTTCCACATTCATGACGATTTTAATTATGATGAGAATATATTATTATACTGTAGTTTGGAAACTTTAGGTTCGTGGTAGGGTCGCACCACCCGCGAAGCCAGAAAGCACAAATAAATAGACATATTTGTCAACAGGTGAGAGAGATTGCGCTTAAAACGCATTGGACTCTTCGAACAGACATGAATCCTTTTTGCAGAGACAAGTAACAAAACAATTCGAAAAGAGAGGAACAGCCCTTTATACAACCAATCTAACAAAAAGGCTAGGGGGCATATTACCAAGCAATAGCGATAATTATCACTATTGCTTGGTTAGAGACAAAAATTTACCGCTGAGCTGCGGCGATTTTTATCACAGATAAACCTTGGTATTACCAAGGTTTATCGCAAATGCGATAAAAAACTGCCGCAATGCATGAATATCGCTGAAAAGTCCGCGATATTCATGCATTACCAAGCTAATGCTCTTAGCCATGTTATCCACCTCCCATTGGATAACATGGCTAAGAACTGCTCAGGGCAGGTGTTAGCTTTTGGAGATATTCGCACTTCGCGCGAATATCTCCAAAAGTTGGTAATAGGAGATAGCGATGTCAGCGACTGTTTCCAGTCGCTAACATCTTGGCACGCCCACTTTGCATGTCATTAGTGATAAATATCACTGACATGCAAAGTGGGGCCCAAGATGGTCGATATCTCCTACTAGATGTCGCTAACTGGTGTTAGTGACAGCTAGGTAATAGGGAGATCATTTTATCTCCCCTTTCTTGGCTTTTAAAGCCAAAAAAGCGGAGATAAACCCCCTTGATAATATGCCCCTAGGTTCCCTTATAGCACATCCATGCAGGAAATTACAGGACATATTAGCAACGCTTTGCGATAACTATCGCAAAGCGCGCTTAATGCAAATTTTTTTAACGCCGGCTATTGCTGGTTTTTATAGCGGAGATATCGTGTTATTTGCAACACGTTTCTCCAAAGCAATAAAAATTCCTGCAATAGTGGGGAAATCACCATTTTGCAGAAAACATTGCTGGAAAACCAGTGATGTTGCCTGCAAAATGGCAATAACCTTGCTGATACGGCCCCTGTGGTCATATCAGCATAATCCACCCCTATGTTAGGGATAGCTAAGTCAAGATTTTGCAAAAACAACAGTTGATGGACAGAATGCAGAACAATGTCATACATTCACCCCAGTACAGAGATCTGGGCCTAACTTGTTTTTGCATAAGTCAAGATTTTAACAGTTTTTGCCAAAATCTAACATCTGCTAAAATCCTGTGGGCTGCCTTGAAAATATCGCAAAGTGAACATCAGCGATATTTTACAAGGTAGACCTTTGGGGTATGCCAGGCGACGTCCACTTTGCATCTCATTAGAGATGCAAAGGGAGGCGTCGGGAAAAAGAATGCTAACATGCGATTATGCGCTTGTTAATAGGCCCCCAGGTCTGCAGGAACCACGGGGCATATTATCAAGCACAACATTAAAATTATCGCCATTTTAACAGCAGAAAACTGCTGGGCCTGATAATATGCCGTAGAGAATTCCAATAGAAGCCCATATTGACACCAGAACATGGGCTTCTATTGGAATTCTTAAGAGCATATTATCAAGCCCATTATCCCCGCTTTAGCGGCAGTTTTCTGCCTCTAAAGCATCGATAATTTTAACGCTGTTTCTTGATAATATGCCCCCACAATCCTCTAAGAAATTTCCATGGCCAGAATCCTTTGCGAAGCAACAACAACGGTTTTATTCTCGTCTGAATACATATGTTCTTTAAGAATAAATTATATAATATTATTGTTTCCTTCATTAGTTTATTTATTATATTTAAGAATGTTTACGAAAGTGCATTTAAACAACCATAATCTCAGAGTGATACAAGTTCTGTTTGTAACCTCCTTCTGTCTCTGCATAGATACAGTAATGGCATAATTCAACTTTGTCACTCCTGTTTTTATGCCACTGTATTTAGTGTAATAGAGAAGAAGGCGGTGTAAAGAGTAATTTTTGGAAGATTTCAGGTACGCAGGGATCAGTTTTACCTGTGTTTCAAATAGATTGGTAATGCCAAAGATGTAGATATTTTCTCTCACTCCAATTCTTATACTGGGGTGTACTGCTGAAGGGTGCTTCTGTTCTCACATAGTCCCGCCATTTAACAACTATAAAATGGCTCTGTTATGTTTGTTCAGGTCTATCCTATTGCGCTTCCGCTGCAAAATCATCTGTTGTATGTACTTTGTGGTCCCTGGAGTATTGCGGCAGAATTGTTTGCTTCTGTGCTTTCTGCTTAGTGGCTTTGGGGCAGATTTCCATTAAAGTGACTCAGTGCGGAACACATGCCATTTGGCTGCGCTGCATGGAGTCAATTTCAAAGCACAGGGATGCAACATATTTACAACAATATTTCGCATCTCTGTGCTTCTCCCCACGCTGGCGCACAAACTGCTGCCATGCACCGGCGCAGGCAACCTTGCACCATGGTTGTTCTTCGGATGCGCGGGACGGTGGCGAGTGCAAGGTCGGCGGAGCGGAGCTGGCAGTTGGGGATGTAGAAGGAAAGTTGTCTGTTGAGGTAGACTGGGCTGGTCTTGTGGAGTGCCTTGTGTGCGTGGATGAGGAGCTTGAAGGAAATCCTCTTGTTGACGGGGAGCCAGTGCAGGTTTCTCAGGTGGGGGGTGATATGACCATGGCGTGGTACATCGAGGATCAGTCGTCAGAGGCGTTTTGGATGCGTTGCAGTCGTTTGATGAGCTTGGTCGGGGCTCCCGCGTAGAGGGCGTTTGCGTAGTCAAGTCTGCTGCTGACGAGGTCCTGGGCGACTGTCCTTCTTGTATCTGTCAGGATTCACCTGTAGATCTTGCGGAGCATGCAGAGGGTGTTGAAGCAGGAGGAGGAGACATCGTTGACTTGCTTGGTCATTGAGAGAGTTGAGTCGAGGATGATTCCCAGGTTGCGTGCGTGGTCGGTGGGTGTCGGGGCTGCCCCCAGTGCCGTCGGCCACCAGGAGTCATTCCAGGCTGAAGGGTTTGCGCCGAGCATGAGGACCTCTGTCTTGTCCGAGTTCCGCTTCAGATGGCTGGTCTTCATCCAGTCGGCGACGGCTGTCATTCCTTCGTGGAGGTTGGCTTTGGTGGTGATGGGGTCCTTGGTGAGGGAGAGGATCAGTTGAGTGTCGTTGGCGTAGGAGATTATATTGAGGTTGTGCTGTCGGGTGACGTGTGCGTGCGGGGCCATGTAAATGTTGAACAGCGCTGGGCTGAGGGGTTATCCCTGGGGAACGTGGCAGATGATCTCAGAGGCTGCTGATCGGAATGGGGGGAGGCGGACACTCTGGGTTCTGCAGGAGAGGAAGGAGGTGGTCCATTCCAGGGCCTTGTCTTGGATCCCTGTGGCGTGGAGACGTGCGCATAGTGTGCGGTGGCAGACGGTGTCAAAGGTGGCGGAGAGGTCCATGAGGATGAGGGTTGCGGTCTAACTTGCTAATCGTGGCTGATGTTGCTCCCATTTTTACTTTACAAGGACAGCTATAACTTTCTTTATATCGAACATGGTCATCATATGCCTAGAGACAGAATGTGCACTAGTGCACACAATGTAACTAAGTGCATACAAGCAGCATGAATCTGTATTCAATTACAATTTGAAACGTGCAGAAGTGAAAGCAAGCAGCAGCCTGGGCAAGCCAACTAGCACATCACAGATGTCAGAAATTATTTGAAAAGCTCATGAGCTCCTGTGGTTTATTTACCTTGCAGCCTCAACTGGCCCTCTTCAATCACCTTGTTGCAGCTCCACTTCCAAGCCAATGAATAGAACTGATGGGTTGCAGACCTTGCACGAGCACACCAGTACCTGTTTTTCAGTTCATTGCGCATAGCCACCTGACACACAAATTACTATTGTGCTGCCAAAGTTTAAAAGCTCTGTGCATCTCCAGGAATGGGCCCTGGAGGCACTCTTCTGGCACACTAAATGAACAAGTCAAACTAGATCACACCCTGCATAGAGAACTCACAAGCGCACCTCTCACACCAGGATGCACCAATTCACTAGAGCTGCACCCACCTACGCTCAAATGTGAAGCCGTTTTTAACATGATGGGAGAGCTTCTGAAAATGATAAATAATAAATTACAGTAATGCCAATCCTAGGTTAGAGTTAAAAAGCACAAATTTTGAAGCATGTTCAGTAGTATGTAATAGCAGCAGTGAAAGACTAGAACATTCCGATAAAGCTGCCTGTGGAGGCTTTATGTAATGTAGACAGCGTGCTCAGCATAATAACAAAAAAGGGTCACCGTGCGACATTCTTTAATCATTGTCCCTCAAAGCGTGGCTCTGATCCAGCGGAACTCTCAAACAATACTCATCTCACTTAACCCGGGAGCAACTTACTTCTACTCATCGGTGGGGCCCATAACACTGCGAGTTACACACATTTCACACACCACACTACTCCTGAATCAGTGAAAAAAAAGGTGAGCTGCTGGTTACCGGGGTACCTAAGTTCTATACTGTGTACATTATATACATTTTATAGATTTCAACTAATGCTAACCTGTTACCTGGAAAACCATACATCAAGGCACTCCACTGTTTGGTCAATGGATCCATCTAGTAGAAGTTAGTTGATGGAGATTAAGACCAGTTCAATCATATAAATCCTATAACTTTAGCATTTATTCTGTCATGACATTTCATAAAATAAAATAAAAACAGACTCGAGTTTAGATTATTTTTTTTAATTTTTTTTTTTAAGTTCAACAGCAATCTTTATTATCAAAAAGGTGCATACATGAACACAGCCAGTGGCCTACAACCCTGGGGCCGGCCGCAACCGGGAGATATATAGAATCGTACACTACACAGCCTTTCAGCTGACAACCCGGGGGTCCGGCGGCAAATATTGTTCTAGTTATATGACTGCATGTCTTGGAAGATAGTTACAATTGTGTACAACGTGTGTGAGAACTTCATTTTTAGTTTAGATGTAAAGTTACTTAACAGTAAACCTAAGAAACCCAGGACAATACTGCACTCTGTCGCCATCTGTATTCTACATCACACTGATTACGTAGTTGGTAGGTCTGATTTATCCTATTGTGCTCAGAGTTGGCCATTCCTGCGTTGACATCCCCCACCATGTTCGTCAACTCCCCTTTATATATCAGTTTCATGCACCTCAATGCTAAGTAAATAGTCTGTTAGATAGTACCAGAAGTCTTTGGGACGTGATCTACTGGGTAATTCTTCTTCATACGTGAGCAACTTTTCCTTGCAGTACGCCATATCATTGAGCCAGGTCTTGACATTCGGCACGATGGTTCCCTCCCAACACTTGGAGATTTGTCTTTTAGCTAACAACAGGGCTATGGCACAGAATTTCCGCTTCCCTGCTTTCACATTTGGCAGTAGGCACAGTAGGCATATTTTAGTGGTACATCCAATATCAACTCCCACCATCTTACCCAGCATAGATGTGACTGCCTCCCAGTATGCATGTATCCTTGGGCAATGCCAAGCTAGATGCACAAAATCCGTCTCACCATATCCGCACCGTTTACACCTGGCATCTTCACGTAACCCCCATTTATGCAGTTTTAGTGGCGTGTGGTATGTTTGATGCAGATACTTGAGATGTGTGATACGGAGGTTTCCGTTCGGGGTGAGCAGTTTCAGGAGAGTGCAGGTAGTGGACCATTCACTGTCTGTTAGTGGCTCTGATAAAGAGGCATTCCATCTCTTCATTGCCTTATCTGACGTATATGGTATTTCACTCTGTGCTACTGTATACATTCTGGACACCAGATGTGAAGTGTTGGATGACTCGATAATCATTTGTAGTGTTTGCAGGGTCGGAGGTTCCTCTGGGTAGGTTGTGTATAATGCTCGGAGTGCCCTCTGCAGTCTATAATACGTAAATTTGAAAAGTAGTGTAGGATTGCTGATATATGTTAGGTCCTCCACCCCACAAAAGGTGCCGTCGTGAAACAGATCACCAAACGTGTCTACGCCTACTTGTTTCAGTATGTTCATGCCCACCCGTTCGTTAGTTACTGATAGAGCAGGGTGATGGTGTAAGGGTAGTGCTGGGGCATATATTGGTAACTTTTGAGCTAACTTTCCTAGTGCCTTCCATGCTCGGACAGTGGTATTGATCGTGTTGATGTCCATTGCGTGTAGTGGTGGTCTTTCATGTGTTACTATCACATTGAGCGGTATCGTTTGGGCATCCCCCTCTTCAACAGCTATGTGTGTAAGGTAAGGGGTGGGATGATACCAATATGCTGCATATCGGGCTTGTGCACACAAGTAATAGAGTTTAAAATCTGGCACACAAAAGCCGCCCCTTTCATAGGGTAGTGTAAGTGTTCGTAGTTCAATACGTGCCTGTTTGCCCGCCCATATCAGTTTCAGTATCAATGATGTTATATTCTTGAAGACAGCCCTGGGAGGTGTGATGGGTATGTTATTAAATAAATAGAGGAATTTGGGCAGGATATTCATCTTGACTATGGCTATTCTATCCGCCAGGGATAGCGGTAATTGTATCCACCGAGTTACTTTTCCATCAAGTTCTGCTAGCACCCTGCCATAATTGGTCCTTATCACTTCCTCCGGATCCCGACTGTACAGGATTCCCAAGTATCTCGTATGGTCGGTTTGCCAGTCTAAGGGAAATTTAGGATCGAAGGGCACGGTGGAGTCAGTAAGTGGTATGATTATGGATTTCTCCCAGTTGATTTGCAATCCTGAGTGGTGACCAAATCTGACATATTCCCACAATAACGGGCTGAGATTTTGTTCAGGATCTCGCACATACAGGAGCATATCTTCAGCATATAATGAAATATGTAAAGGTCTACCAGGGAAGTGTAGGGCCGAGTGGTTATGCGTCTGTCTGATTATACAGGCAAGGGGTTCCAAGACCAGTGCAAAGATCAGCGGCGACAATGGGCACCCCTGTCTTGTTCCCCTGGCTATATGGAAGGGCTCAGAAACGTATCCGTTCACCCTCACTCTTGCCTGTGGGCTTGTGTACAGCAACATCACCCAGGATATGAACCGTGGCGGGAAACCCATTCTCTGCAAGATCGCTAGAATATAGGACCATTCAATGGAGTCAAACGCTTTTGCAGCGCCAAGCATCACCGCCACCGCTTTGGTCTGTGGATTTAGGTAGTGAGACAGTGCGAATAATGTTCTAGTGTTATGGGAAGTGTCTCTCGTGGGGATGAATCCAGCTTGGTCCGGCAGGACCAGATTTGTCATCAGGGGTTGCAGGCGGTCAGCCAGCAATTTAGCCAGGATCTTTGAGTCGACATTTAAAAGGGATAGTGGACGATATGAATCACATTCGTCAGGTGCTTTACCCGGTTTTAGAAGGGTGATAATTACAGCCTCCCGCAGTGATGGGGGCAGTGTCGCCTGGTCAAAGGCGGCACCGTACATTGCGACCAAATGGGGGGCAAGTAGGTCCACAAACTTCTTGTAGAAGTCGCAGGTAAAGCCGTCAGGCCCAGGTGCCTTGCCATTGGGGAGCGCATGTATTATTGCGGTTACCTCTTCCACAGTAATGGGTTGCGCTAGATATTCTCTTTGACTATCTGAGAGCCATGCAATTGTTATATCCTGTAGATATCGCAGCGTTTCCTGGGTTGGTGCTGGTTGTTGTGAGGTGTATAGGTCAGGGTATGTATGAACAAAGTTACGAAGTATATCGGCAGTTTGTGTGTGCCATTGACCGTGTTCATCTCGAATCTCAGTAATCATCTGTATCCCTCTCTCCCCACAAATTTTCTTCGCTAGGACTCTGCCTGGTCACCCTCCTTCTCCGAATTGTCTAGCCTGAGGACGTTTGGTTATGTATTTCAGTTCATCGTCTGCAAACTGTTGGTGTTCAGTAAGCGTTTGTTTAATCTCTCCTAATAGTTCCGTTCTACCTGTGCGTGCATGTTCCTGCTCTAGTGTCGCCAGTTTGTGTTCAAGTCTGGTGATCTGCGTTCTAATATCTTTTAGTATCCCAGCAGAGGTGCTGATACACACCCCTCGAAGTGTCGCCTTGAATGCTTTCCATAGGACACAGGGGTCATTAACTGTACCTTCGTTTAATAGGAAGTAGTCTTCAATGGCAGTCGTTATAGCGGTGACATATGTTGGGTCTAACAACGCACTTGCGTGAAAACGCCAGCTGAAGGGAGGAGGTGTATGGTGAGGGATCTGCAACGAGAGCACAACTGGGTTGTGGTCTGACAAAGTGCGGGGAAGTGTCGCTAACTTCGTTGCCCATAGTGCCGCTGTATCTGTTCCCAGCCAAAAATCGATTCTGGACCAACTCCTATGTGCCATGTTAACGTGTGTTTCACCTGGGCTATTTGGATTGTACACCCTCCAGAGGTCTTTGAGTGCTCTGTCTTCCATAATGTCCCACAATTTCTCCCTGGACTTCTTGTGAGGTTCTGTGGAAGTCGCTGAGCGATCCACAGCATTTCGCAAGGTTACATTAAAGTCACCCCCCCAGATTAGGGTAGTATCACTAAACTCTAATAAATGATCCCATAGTTCCTGGAAGAATTCGGGGGAATCGGTGTTCGGGCCGTACACATTTACTATCGTGATCATTTGCCCCCTCAACATCCCTGATACAATCACATATCTACCCTTCCTGTCTTCAATCGTGCGTTCGATCCTGTAATCAGTGCCCTTCTTGACCAAAATCATTACCCCTCTAGAGTACGAGGAGTATGCCGCCGAAGCGCACGTCTCCGCCCAGCGTGTTCCAACAGTTCTGCGCAAGGTGGGATCTAAATGAGTTTCTTGCAGTAGTGCTATGTGAATATGATGTCTGTCTAGACACGTAAAAATCTGTCGCACTTTCTTAGGATTCAAGAGGCCCCTTATATTCCATGTTAAAAGATTTAAATTCCCACTATTCACAATATCTGTCTGACTATCTTCACAAAAAGAGCAGCATACTCTGACCTACCCCCTCCTAGCACAATACAGCATATCAATTGAACGGATAATGTCGACCTAAGTTTACACTTCCATACGTGGCTTCCAGCAGTGCTTCTCAATCGTCCTGGTTGGTTAGAAATGTATAAACCCCAACTAGCCCATGTCCCTCCCACTCCAGCAACCCAAATCTTCCGAAGCCATTGTACCCGTAACACAACAAATATCAACATAACTGGTCGGGGACCGCCCTAGAAGAGGTCCGCCGAGGACGCATTACCCCATCCTAACTAAAGGATGTGGGCAGATCTAGAATACGTAAACAGATCGCAGCTGGCCAGCAACTAATGCCGACATATAGGAACAAATCATCAACTCAAGGTGTCCAGAAGCGTTATACATATCTTTAAATGAGACATTGAAAACTGCAATGGCAATAGCAGAAATGACAGTCAGTAGTCTGTGATTAACCCACATATCTCCACATTACAGATCCTCCCGCTATTGCGGAGCTATCAGGTATCAACTCAAATGGACACATAACCCCTAACTGCAGCTCGTCAATCAGATATCGCTGTGCCACAATGTCCCCCGCACACTGTAGCAGGTCATGACACCCGGTCATGGTCGCAGAGTTTGGTCGTGGGATATCAGTCTTTGACAAAAACAAAGAAGTTTTTGTGCCATCAGAGAGTCAATGTTTGGAAATCATATATCTCATGGTCTTACCGTTAGTCTGAATCAGTCTGTCTTTCCCTGCGGTTTAATCGTTTTCCTTTGGTTGCCGTTGTCTTGATGAAGTCCATCGCAGTCTTGGGCGTCGACAGGAAAATTGGCTTGCCTTCCCACGTAACTTTCAGCCTCGCGGGGTATAGCATGGCATAGGGGATCTGCAGGTCCCGAAGTTTAGCTTTAACTTCATTGAATTCTTTACGTGCTTGTTGTACTGCAAATGTGAAGTCTGGGTAAAACTCCAATTTGTTGCCTTGATGTTGAATTTCACCTTTTTCTCGCGCCATCCTCAATATAGCATCTCTATCCCTGTAATTGAGAACTCGTGCTATTATAGGTCTGGGTGTCGCTCCTGGCTTGGGCTGCGGTGCAAGGGATCTGTGTGCACGTTCGACAATGAAGATGGATGACAGGTTGTCGGCACCGAACAGGTCTTTGCAGAGTTGCTCCACATACGGTTCCATACGGCCGGTGTTGGTTGATTCCGGCAGACCCGCTATTCGTATGTTGTTGCGTCTTGACCTGGCCTCCAACTCCTCTGACTTGGACTTTATGACTTCTAGGACCTTCTCCATACCTGCGCATTTAGTCGTCGTTGTGCGCGATTCGTCCTCCACCGTTGAGATTCTGGTCTCCGCTGTATCAAGCCTCTCGCCTTGCCTATCAAGTTTCGCCGCCATGCTATCGACCCTGCCCGTTAAATGGTCCAGTTTGCCGTTAATGTCCTGCAGGTTCGCTTGTATGGACTTCAGGATATTTTCCATAACGCTTCCTTCCTGAGGGTCTGTGTCTTGTTCCTCTTCCGTGGCCCCATTTTGGCCCCGCGGCGTCTTTCGCGCTTCAAAGGTGATTTTTGGCTGTTTATTATCCGGCTTCCCCATGATATACGGCACAATGCCCTCTGCGGCACCACAGGAGCGCGTGACTGGAGGCCTCTTCCGTCAGGTAGCCCTCGCAGGTCCGGCGGTAACGAGCAGTTCGAATGTGGGTGTTGGTTAACTAGCGATGCATGCCAGTACGTCGTATCCTCGGTGGAGTGACATTGTGCGCCTCAATGCTCTGTGAAAGGATCTGGTCCGTTCTGGCGGCTCCCACCTCAATTAAAGCGCGTCAGCTTCAGTGATATGTAGATAGAGAGGCCCAGCCGCCTGACATGCCAGTGAAACAATCCAGGATTATCTTAAACGCGGCACCAGCAGTAGAAACCAATGGTGCAGATCGGGTTTCGCGCCTTCTGTGCTGTATATGTTGATGTGACCGCAAGTGTCATTCAGCTACATAATATACCATGGGACACCCGTGAGTCAACAATCCCTGTAGTAGAAATATTGCATGGCACGTGAAGAAGCGTCGATCCACTTTGTCTACTAAGCCACAGCTGCCCGCTCAATTTTGCAATACCCAGCATGGTTTGAATGTTCGTATATGGGCGCCGCCATTTTGCGCTCGTTATAACTGTAGCGTGTCAAAAAAATGCCGTGCAGCAATGGGGGATAAGGGAACTTGCAGTTTTTAACAAACGTGAGCAGAAACCTCCAGAGGCTTACCGGGCATATGGTGCTCCGAAGCGTTAGTCAGCAGGGGTGATCCTTAGTTTTCCCCGAGTAGCCGCCATTTTGACAGCGCGAGTCGCCTTTAGCAGATGACAGTCCCCCGGTGCAAGGTACGTACAGCCGCGGCAATTATGGTCGTCCTACGACCTGAACCCTGCGACCATCAAGGCGCTGAACCGCTGACGGTCCCCGGTTACCGCATGCACGGGGCGTCCCACGTCCGTCACAGGTTGACCCGGGTACCGTCCGCCATTATGTCTTGCGCGGCTGAAGGGAGCATCGAGCTGCTACTGGGGAAGTTACGGCACAGTCGTTCTCTGTCAGCATACCGATTGTGTCCCGCAGTCTCCTATGTGCGGCGGTATGGTCCGATTCACGCTACGATCCGTTTCTTCATGTTTGTTTGGCGATTTTACGATCCGCCCGGCGAAGCTGCAAATCTAGGCAGCCATTCCGCTGTGCGCCCCCTAGCGCCTCTGAGTTTAGATTTAAATTGATTTTTTCTACTTCATTTAAGAAAGGAACTTTTAAAGTTTTATTTAGACAAGCAAAATTAAATTAATTTATTTAGTACATGTTAAAGGAAATGAAATTTAGAAAAATATATTACCCATCTGTTATGTGAAAATAACAGAGTCGCACAGGTTCCCAAACTGTCTCTCTATTCTCCTCAATGCCTCCCTTCCAAAATAAAAACTCTGCATTCGATCATTTCTTTGCTCCATCAAAAGTTAAAGTCCATAAATGTTTAAAGTCTCTAGCACCATAAAATTGTTCAGACCGACAGCATGTCATGGTGCAAAATGAAATCCGTGGAGCAAGCTTTTTTCACCCTTTGGAACAAGCTCTTTTATACCCTTTTTCTCTAACCATCTAACTTAAAATTGAAACTTTTAGGGCCCGATTCACAGAACTAACTTAAGACAAAATCCTAAACTTACTACTTTTGGTATTCACAGAAGTTAGGATTTTGTCTTGAGACAGACTTAAGACAGACTTAAGTTAGGGTTCTGTCTTAAGTCTGTCTTAAGTCTGTCTTAAGACAAAATCCTAACTTCTGTGAATACCAAAAGTAGTAAGTTTAGTATTTTGTCTTAAGTTAGTTCTGTGAATTGGGCCCGTAGGGTCTACAGTTCATTCTGATTGGTCCATTAGAGGGGTGGTGATGATCACCTCATTCAATCCTTGTTCAAACCAGTTTGCATTTGAGCAAAGTCATCTTCATAATATTCTCATGACATTCATCTCCTATTTGTGCTTGTCATCCTCCTTTTGTAACACAATTTGATATTTTTCTTCATCACTGTTCTTTTCACACGGTTTTAGATGCAGGCATCCTTTGGCACACTTCCGCGCCCTAGGCCAAACTGACCTTGACATCACTCGCTTCGTTTACAGGCCATTCTATTTACTCTGTTTTCACAACGCGCATGCGTGGAGGCCTTTTCTTTCAAACTGATGTCGATGCTTGTAATATCAGCCATTTTCAACAGACAGGCCGCGTAGGCCTCAATGAGAACTAATGCGAAAACTAACATAATATAAATTAGATTTAGAATTATAGCCCTCATGTTTACCTCCCACCATTCTAATATTCCCAGTTAGTTATTACCTAGCATAAGCAACACAGATAGCGTCATTTTACTTACCAAATGCATTTTATTTTTTCTTGCCACGACATATGTTTACACTAATTAAAGCACAAATATACACTTATTTGATTTAACGTATATTATTATAGCTCAATGTTAGTATGACTCTTTTACAATTGTTAATATATTATTTTCGCAAACAGCAATTAGTTTCCCAAGTGTAATGTAAAATGTCTAGGTGCATTTTGTTGATTAGTTTACATGCTTTACACTGTTATGTACAGGGAGGGTTCCCTTCCTGCACATAAACAATCATTGAAACAATGACGTTTTTCTCCCACATCGCCGCCAAGACATGGAACACCCTCCCACTCAGCCTACGACAGACCCAAGACCTGCTGACCTTCAGAAGGCTCCTCAAGACCTGGCTGTTCGACCAGTGGTGCCCCCGCCAGCAGCACCTTGAGACCCTTGCGGGTATGTAGTGCGCTTTACAAGTGACTGATTGATGGTTATATACATTATGGACATTACTACTGACTGGTCGGCTGTCGGGGTAGCACTGCGTGTCAGTTTTTTGCTTTTATGATAAGCATTCCGGTGATTTTAGAAATGTTTCTAGTAGTACCATACATGAGTAATTAATTCCATGTGAGTACTTTAATTTAACAAGCATGCGCACACTTAGCGTTTCAGGGGCCCAGCATGTAAGAACAGCTTAGAGCCGTGTATGTTTAAAGTAGTTTCTTGTGATGCCTTTTACACATAATTCATGGACACAAAACCTTCTGTTTGAACATTTTTGTTTATTTAATATGAAATAATGTTATCAACATTTTGCAAGAATTCTTTTAATCAATGCAAATGAGTCATCAACAAAGTTGTGAGGTGGGCGGGGTTTGCGGGTGTTTATCTCTTGAAGTAATTTAAACACATTGGTAGGAGGGAGATTCTAATATGCTCTTAAGGTACCTTTGCAACTGTAGTAGTGTGATGGTTAGTAGTTGTGGTGTTACTGTAGTTGGCAGTGCTGACCATGGCAATGGGCAGTGCAGGTGGAAATTACATTCTAAAGATAGCCCTGGGACTTATTATTTTTTTTTAACAAATTAAGTACATGTTAAAGTGTGAGCAGGGTCAAGAAAGTTGCTTTCAAATACAAAATACATTTTAAGTGCTATGTGGACTCCATGTGGTGGAAAGTACTGCATTACAAATCCCCCAATAAACCTAATATAATTATGTGCAATTATTCACTTTTCTCTCTATTTGCCTTAAGATCAATTAAGAAAATCAAATCCATCTTGACTGGAACTCCAAAGTGAACTTCGGATAGGCTTGATTTGCTTCAGGATTCTGAGGCTTCAATTTTTCTGTTAGCATTGCAGATCGTAGAAGGCAGGGGATTTTTGAAATTAAGATAAACTTGTCTCTATGTTTCCGCAGTTTTACAATATCTGATTAGGGCATACATATTATTTAAAGGGACTACTTAGAGACAGGCAGTAGTAGAACATGTGTCAATGACTAGCTAGTATGAAAACTCATGAGTCTGCTTCAAATTGTTTGAAGAAAAGGCGACACCTTTCTGTAGCCACTGTCACCCTACTCAGGCAAAAGTATACATAAAAGCGGCTAAATTCCTCCATTAGAGGGTGCCAAATAGAAGGCATAACCCCAAAGGGGGAGAAAAAACTTATTGACAAACTTGAGAATCTTGATAGCCCAATTGAAATGATGGGAAATGGTGATCCTAAACTCTCCCGTAGGAGCAGGAAAGAGAAAAGAACCAGGACAGATATTGGGGTCCTGCAGAAGAACCAGCAACAGGAGTAAGACGCATTTGAAATGCAATAGGTCTCATAATTGCGAGAGTATGTGCTATTGGCATTGTAAACACCCACCTTGTACTTATAGTCCTTGCTCACAAGAAGAAAGGCTGGCAGTAAAAGAGGCACAGTAACTGACAGCTCTGCTTCTCATTAGCAACCACTATAAGTACAAAGTGCATGTTTACACACCGCTTGCGGGTTTTCCAAACACATAAATAAAAGCATTGTCATTTACAATGCCAATAGCTCAAACTCTCGTAAATGCGAGAACTATTGCATTGCAAATGCTTGTTTCACTTCTCTTCAGTTTGCTTCCCTGTCTTCTCCTGTCCCTCTGAAAGCGAACATCTCTTCTGTTTCCTCAGTTCTCTTTTCTGTGTACTCACTTCTCTTCTGTTTTTGTACTAAGTATTGTAGCTAAGTGTTAATTGTTTGTTTTCTTACCTTTGTTACCTCAGTTGTGTTCTGTTAACTCACCTCTCCCCTCTTTCCTCACATTTTGCAGTGTTCTTGCTTTTCTCCATTATTTTCTTAACTGTTTCCCCACTTGTCCTCTATAATTCCTCTACTTTGTCTTCCCTCACATTCTGCTGTTCCCGCTTCTCTCTATATTTTTTCTTAACTCTGTTTCTTCACTTGTCTTCTATGTTTCCTCACCTCTCCTCTCTTTCCTCACATTCTCCTGTGTTCTTGCTTCTCTCCATAGTTTTTCTTAACTCTGTTTCGTCATTTGTCTGCTATGATTTCTCACCTCTCCTGTGTCTTCCCTCATATTCTTCTTTATTCTTGCTTCTCTACATTATTTTCTTTACACAGTTTCCTCACTTGTCTTCTATGACTCCTCACTTCTCTTCTGTTCTTACTCATTTCTGACTCTGATGACAAGTTGTGTCGGATACCTGCTTCTTTGGGGTTTCTCTGGGCACACATCAGCTAAATTCGTTTGGAGGTAAGTGCCTGAAATGAGCACGGAAGTGTTCTTGACTCCTCAATGTTTGTACGTGTCAGCCACTTACCCACTTTGTTCCTTGCTTCTGTTGTCTGTTTTCTCAGTTCTTACTCCTGAGTTATTCTGAATCCTGCGGGACTCCCGAAATGGCAACAAATGGAAGTTTGCGTGTCAATTCGGTTACAATGTTTGTGGGATTATTACACTCCCAAGTTGTTTTAACAACTCACATTTTACGAGATATAAAACACTTGCGAAATTTGTGTGAGGGGAAAAAGGCCAGAAAGAGGCAAAACACACAGGCCTCATTTACGAGAAGTGGCGCATCGATGCGTGAAAGCAGCGATGCGCCACTTCTCACTGCGCCTTCCTTGCAACACCAATGAGGCGTCATATTTACAATATCATTTTACTGCAGGCCCCGTAGTAATGAGCCCTCAAGTGTCCTCGCCTCTTTCCAGTGTTTTAAACCCTCTGCTTCCTCACTTGTCTTCTTTGCTTCCATACCCTTATTCCGTCTTACCCCATTCTTCTTCCTTCCTCCCTCAGGCCATCAAGAGCTGTTTGTGACCTCCAAGCTCTGGAACACCAAGCACCACCCCGAGGATGTGGAGCCCGCCCTGAGGAAGTCCTGCAGGACCTGCAGCTTGAGTACCTGGACCTGTACCTGATGCACTGGCCATACGGCTTCCAGTGAGTGCTGGCACTTTCAGTAGCAGGAATCCATCTTGTGTGATAAGAGGTGCAGGAACACTTGCTGTTGCTTGCTTTTGATTGTGTTTGCAAAAAGACTGAAATTATGATGTGATAGGCCTAGTTTAGAGGTATTACACTTATTCAGTCACACAGTTAACATAAAAGTGAGAACCAGGCCATGAGCAGAGCAGGGTTTGCTGGTGGTGACTTCAAATGGAGCCTGCCATGACGGACAACCCCATGTTGCTCTTTCCTCCATCATCTTCAGAACTTGGCAAGTGAGCTTTACCTCTCCCGGGCACATATTTGAGCATTTGTCAAGGGAAGAAGACAAGTCTAATACCCCAAAAAAGTAGGTATGCGCCAAATAAGAGGTAAAACCCTGTCTAAACACTGCCCAAACATCACAGGCGAGTCACCCAAACACCCATTTTGCTTTGAGGCAAGCACAGAAAAAAAGGATTACAAATGTCTATACTGAAACGTTTCTGTGATGTTATATTACCTACTGGTGGTCCCCAGAAGGTAGTTATAGTTAGGACTAGGGGGCATATTACCAACAAGAAGCGATATTTATCGCTAAATAGGCTTAGCGGCGTTTTTTTATCGCTGCCTATCGCTGATTATGTTAGCGGAGAAAACATGCTATTAGCAACGTTTTTCTCCATTGTGCTAAAATATCCAGCGATAGCGGCGAAATGCGTGAATATCGCTGAGAATACAGCGATATTCACGCATTAGCGACAAAATGCTCTTAGCCATGTTATCCACCTCCCATTGGATAACATGGCTAAGAACTGGTCTGAGCAGGAGTTCGTTTTTGGCGATAGCGGGAATATTTCCATCGCTAAGCCTGCCTTGCTAATAGGCGATAGCGAAGTTAGTACGCCCACTTTGCATGTCATTAGCGATAAATATCGCTGACATGCAAAGTGGGCCCCAAACTGCTCGCTATCAGTTAGCGAGAGCTTGCTAATAGAGCGATAGAATTATCGTCGCAATAGCATACATAGCAAACAGTGCTCCGCTTTGAGCAGGCAAGAGTATTTTGCTCTTTGCTTGCTCAAAGCAGAGCACAATTTGCTTTTATACACAGGGAGCTGCATGTTAGCAAATCCCTATGTGTAAAAGCAATATGGGCTCCCACAGGACACGGGAAGCCAGCAAGGACCACAGGATCCCCATCAAAGACAGTGGGTGCCCTAGGTGGGACCAGGGCACCCACATTACAGGCTGGGCCCCGGTGCATGGGGTCCCCAGAGCTAAAATCGTGCCAGGAGGGGACAGCTCAGCCCCTACCCATTACTTAAACAATAGCAATATTAAAAAGGCTGGGCCCAGGTATTTGGGGTCCCAGGGACGATAAATCGGATTTCCTTGGGGGCCAACTACTCCTCCTGGTACATCCAGTACCAGTAAGTCCCACACAGCAGGATTGCTAAGAGCTCTTTGGAGGGCCTGCCCCCTTTCTCCACCACTCTGCAAACGCAGCTCCTGGTGGACTACTGATTGGGGGATGAAGTCCACTATACTCCTGATGGATCTTAGGAGCCATAGAACCTTATATATACTGACTCCCACTCAAGCATTCACAAACCCATTCACAGAGCCATACCAGTACTTACACACTCGCTCACTGATTCATACATCTGGTCACAGGTCCATTCATACACCCATACAGTTACTAACTGAGTCAGTCAGCCATAGAGCTACTCAAGCACCTAGTCACTCACCCATACAATCAAACAGTCACTTACTCACCCGTACAGATACACACACACCCACTTACTTACTCAAACAGATATTAACACATACTTATTCACCTATACAGTCACTCAAGCACACACCCACCCATACAGCCACTCTTGCATTCACTCACTCACGCATACAGACACATATACCCCATCACTCACCTATACTGCCTTTCATATACCCAGTTACTCTCACATATACCACTGATACATCCACTTACTTACCACACAGCCATACACACACTCACTGACCCAATCAGCCCCTCACACATGCAGTCACTAACCCATACAGCCACTGACTCACCCACTCACTCATCCATACAGGCATTCACACACACCCTCACCCACTCACACAGACACTCAGGCAACCATAAAGGTACTCTGACAGCCAATCACTCTTCAATACAGCTACTTATGTACCCACTCACACACCCATACAGCAACTTAGGCACCAACTGACTGATTGAAACTGACATTCACACAACCAGTCACTCACCCATACATTCACTGAGACACCTAATCACTCACTTATAAAGTTCATCATGCAGTCACTGAAACATCCATACAGACACTTATACACCCACTGGTTTAGCACTTGATACATATGTTTAACACTGATAAACTTTTTTTTAAAACACTCACAGTCACTGGATGATGTCATCAGTGATGTCATTTGAGATGTCATCAGTGATGTCACTGATCATGTCATCAGTGATTTAATATGCGAAGTCTTAAGAAGTGCATTGTGGGGGCACAAGTTATAGTTAGCTTCGCTAACTATAACGGCTGAATTTTACTGGTTTTGAACGAGTTAAATCTGAGCCTAACTATTATGTCTCTGTAACCTTTGTTTTCTTTCAGTATATATATATACTAGCAGCCCGTCCCGACGTTGTCCGGTATGAATTGCTGCCGGCCAGTAGTATATTGTCTTGTAGAATTTCGTTTTGATAGCATTTCTTATCTGTGACAGGCCTGTGAAATGCTCCGATTCACAGAGCACTGCTGATGCACTTAAGAGTGCGCGTTCAGTAGTGTGTGAACTCGAGTTTCCCTACTTTATTTTTCTTAGCAATATTATATAGCGCAAACTCGACAACATGGCATGAGCACAATTTACATTACAGAAGAACACATTCATTTGTGGTAGGCACGGGGACACAAAGCGATTTGCTTGGAATCACAGGATGTTGAGCTGATGCCGAGATTCGAACGTAGCTCCCCAGCTCTAAAGTTCGCAATTCTAGAACTTGTGGCTGGAGGTGTGTCTAAAAGTGTATGTCGGTGCTGCCCATCAATGAGAGAGACCTGTGCATTTTTCTAATCGGTGGTGAAAAAATATGAGTATGTTGCTGGAGATGTGGGCCGCCGTGCCACCAATGTACTTACCGGGGGAGGGTAAACACCCATTATTCCGCAACTTTCTTTCCGCATACCATCACTCCGCATACTTCATTACGAAAGTACCATGACTCCGCAATGCCATTATAACGCATGGCATTACATTTTATATGCTTTTACCACGCATACATTTACAACAAAATTCGTTGTAAATGCATGAATGGTAAAAGCATGTTTTTTAAAAATGTTTGGATAAGGTAAGTATAGGTATAGGGGTATATGTTTTGGGGTACTGAGGTATATGTTTTGGGGTGTTTGGGTATTTTAAGGGTTCAGATATAGTTTTGGGTTATGGGGTATAGGGTTAGTTTTAGGGTTTAGGGATAGTTATGGGTTTTGGGGTACAGGGGTATTTTTAGGGTTTAGGGCTAGGTTTGGGTTTTGGGGTATGGGGTATTTTTAGGATTCAGGGGTAGGTTTGGGTTTTGGGGTACAGGGGTATTTTAATGGTTCAGGGCTAGGTTTGGGTTTTGGGGTACCAGGGTATTTTAGGGTTCAGGGGTAGGTTAGGGGTTTGGGGTACAGGATTATTTTTATGGTTCTGGGCTAGGTTTGGGTTTTGGGGTACATGGGTTTGGGTTTTGAGGTACCAGGGTATTTTAGGGTTCAGGGGTAGGTTAGGGTTTTGGGGTACAGGATTATTTTTATGGTTCAGGGCTAGGTGTGGGTTTGGGGTACAGGGGTATTTTTAGGGTTCAGGGCTAGGTTTCGGTTTTGGGGTACAGGGTTATTTTAGGGTTCAGGGGAAGGTTTGGGTTTTGGGGTACAGGGGTATTTTTAGGGTTCAGGGCTAGGTTGGGGTTTTGGGGTACAGGGTTATTTTTAGGGTTCAGGGGTAGGTTTGGGTTTTGAGGTACAGGGGTATTTATAGGGTTCAGGGCTAGGATTGGGTTTTGGGGTACAGGGGTTTTTTTAGGGTTTAGGGATAGGTTTGGCTTTTGGGGTTACCGAGTATATTTATAGGGTTAAGAATAAGATGGGTTAGTGTTTAAGGGTGTTGGGGTATTTTAAGGAGTAAGGGTGGGTTATGAATATGGGGTGCAGGGGTATTTAAAGGGAGCAGGGTGGACACCCGGAGCTCGCTTTTTTTCCCCCGTAATTCCGCGCCCCGCACACACCCACAGCAGACGATATGAGACATGGCATGAAGGGCGGAATGTAAAAACAATAGTTGATGGACAGAATGCAGAACAATGTCATACATTTACCCCAGTACAGAGATCTGGGCCTCTAAATCCATTGGGTTTTTGCACTCTACACCACTGCAGTTCAAACATGGCCATATGCAAATTAGCCTTGACCCTGAGCCCAAGCTGCCAAGCCATGTCTTTCCTGGACCGGAATCAAGCATCCTAGGACCATTTTTTTTTTTTAGTTTTGGGGCAAAGACTTTTATTAAGTGCTTAAAAGTTTGCGATTCATAGTTTTCAAAGAAGTGGTACCTCCCCCTTAGGGAAGGCAGTCCACTTCAACTTTTTAATCAACGCATTAAAACATTTACAAATCATCAGTTTGGGGTTCAGAAATGTCTGCAGATAGCACTTGCAGTTTATAATGGGGTCACTTTAAAGAGTCCAGTGGGGTAGGGGGGCCAAAATCCATTGTTTTTTTGCACTCTACACCACTGCAGTTCAGACATGGCCATATGCAAATTAGCCTTGACCTTGATAGTCTGCCAAGCCATGTCTTTACTGGACCGAAATCAAGCATCCTAGGACCGGCTTCTGGCTATCAGCTGTCTTCAGTCAGGATAACTTGTGTCCAGAGCATGGAACTCATGTCTGAGCATACCCATCCCACTCGGGGTGACAAATGCAAAAACAACAGTTGATGGACAGAATGCAGAACAATGTCATACATTCACCCCAGTACATAGATCTGGGCCTAAATCCATTGTTTATTTGCACTTCACACCACCCCAGTTCAGACATGGCCATATGCAAATCAGCCTTGACCCTGTCCCTCATGGGAACAGTCCAGCCAGAAGGGCGGAACGTACTACACGCCCCCAGCGTTTGTCACGTCCCTAGCACACGCCCACAGCACAATGCAGACATGCCCAAAGGGACTACTTTGCTGGCACGGTTCTTTTACCTTTTAAATGTATATGGTGGGAGTCTGCATAGCTTATGTCCTTCTGCTGCAACTGCCCTTTCCAACGCTGTATTGGGTGTTGTGATTGGTGCTGTTGTTCCCGAGATTACCCACCTCAAAGGTTTGGGCTCTCTCTTTATTATATTAGTATGGATGCATGTGTGCATGTGTGTGTGTGTGTGTGTGTGTGTGTGCATATATATATATATATATATATATATATACATATACACAAAAGTAAGCAGTATTGACTCACCAAAGTGTGGGACTACAGAATCCAAAATGAAAATGTGTTAGTTGGGTGCAAGGTCAACCTAACAGCCTGAGATAGCAGGGTATGTATACAGAGCCGAGGCAATTAAGAGCCTCATTTGCATTCCTCTTTGTTTGTGCATGCATGGGTGAACATTCTTGGTCTAGTTGCGGCCTACTCTCAGCCATCATTGACATTTGGAGTATGACTGCCCTCATTTTCGCTGCCTTGTTATAATGATGGCCACCCCACATTTTCCAAAAGGACAAAGCAGGATGGGGAATCTCTGAGCTAATAAGAGCGTGACATAAGCGCATCGGTAGGTGAGGAGGTGTATGTACTAAAAGCCCCTCTTCCTTGGACCTCATATGCGGACCCCTTGGACACAAAACTAGAAATCTGGGGTTCTGGATTGAACCGTTCAAGAATATACAGCAGTTGGGAAACGGGGATTATTCAAGTCCATGTAAGAAGTGGTCAAGTAAATAAACCATTCTTTGAGTCTGCAAAAGAAGTACAAGAATAAGTGCAAATATCAACTCCCTTTCATTCGGGGTATAACAATCAAATATACCACAAAGAAAAATGAACATAATGACTGTCTTGATAAAGATGGATTAACCAGATACCTATCGAAACGCGTCAACGCATTTCTACACATTATCCCGAGGACAAGTTCGACCTGTAGATACAAAACAGAGTATATGCATCCAGGCTAATCTTGCTAAAATTATTCCCAGGGAATTGTTGAGCCAAAAGGCAAAGTATACTGTCATATTGTTCGTCCTCCCTATTTTTTTAGGTTTCTCTGTGGTAAAAGTGTCATAAGATGTTATTTTATGTCCTGATCTGATGAATTGTATTGTTTTTAATTATGCTGAAATAATGCATTGTGTTTTATGATAGGTGTTTTTTTTATATTTGTGTTTTAATAATATTTACATGTACTAAAGAAATAAATTGACTTGTTTGCACTGCATGTTATAGTAGTATCATTGTTTGAGTGTTTCAGAAACTTTGAGTGAGATCTTTTTTTAGTTTATCTATGTGTTTTATATGAGTTAAAATTCCACTATTGATAGGGGATTCTTGTTGATTGAGTGAATCAAGGGATAATTTGTTTTTTGTACTGACTCCCTTGGTTGCTGACAAGGGTTCTCTCTCTGTTTAAACACACTGTGTATATATATATATATATATATATATATATATATATATATATATATATATATATACACACAGTAACCAGTATTAACCCACCAAAGTGTGGGGCTACAGAATCCAAAATGAAAATGTGTTCGTTGGGTGCAAGGTCAGCCTAACAGCCTGAGATAGCAGGGTATGTATACAGAGCTGAGGCAATTAAGAGCCTCATTTGCATTCCTCTTTGTTTGTGCATGCATGGTTGAACATTCTTGGTCTAGTTGCGGCATACTCTCAGCCATCATTGACATTAGGAGTATGACTGCCCTCATTTTCGCTACCTTGTTATAATGGTGGCCACCCCATGCATAATAATGTCCATGGCTGATATATGTATCTTTCCTATTATGGTGTCCAGCCTTGGCACAATGGTGGCCCTGGTATAATGGTGGGCATTATTGGCATATACAAGGCATCCTTGGTGTTATGATTGGCATCCATGGCCTATGATTGTACTGCTTGGGCATTCGAAGTAGAATCTGTCCATGTGAGGCATTTGTACACATGAGTAATCAATGAAAATGTTACGCTGGTGTTTGGGAACTGTGGGGCATATTGCATATTAGCAAGGGAGTTATCGCCACTTTAGCGGCACTTTTTGCCGATAAAGGAGTGATTTTTTTATCACCCAATTACAAAGCTGTCGCTAACAGCAGTTAGCGACAGCTTCCAGGCGAAAGCGACTGGTTTGGGGCCCGCTTTGCATGTCAGCGATATTTATCGCTAATGACATGAAAAGTGGGTATATCTAAACTGGTAGCGACTGAAGGAAGTCGCTAACAGAGCTATCACCTATTAGCAATACCCACGACACGATAAAAAAAAGCGCGCTAACCGCGATTAGCGCCAGGATTTTACACCTGGTAAAATCCTGACAGCCATAATAGTCAATGGGAGGTGGATTCTATGGATAAGTCCCCACTTGCCTATTAGCGAGATTTTCCTTAGCGATAGGATTTTATCTCTGGAAATCTCATGTTATAGATGTGATTCGCCGCTATCGCTGGATTTTTTATCGCTGTGGAGATAAATGTTGGTAATACTGCGTTATCTTCGCGATAAAATCCAGCGATAGGAGGCGATAAAAAAATCACGCTAAGCGTTTTTTGCGATAATTTTCGCAAGTTGTTGCTAACATGCCCCTATGTATTTCCTGAAAATGGAAACTAATATTTTGACAGCAATTGTGTTTTTACAGAAAAGGGTTTCCTTCTGGACAATTGAGTATGTTTACCCAAAATTAAAAGTAGTATTTGACAGAAAAAGATGTTTCTTTTCAGAAACGTATTTGCTGATGAAGAACAAAGTTTGCAATTCCAAAGCACATTTAAAGTTGATAGTTGAATGATAATTCAGGCTGAGGTGTGCAGACCTATTGCTGTGGTTATGTCCTTTGCTCCAGAGGCCACGTGATGCATGGCTATTAGTTCATTAGTCAGCTGGAGGCATATAATATTGATAACATTTCTTCCTGGCATTTCTGCAGGTAACCTTCACTGAATCGCTTGGTTGGTCCCCATGTTAATCTAGCTTAAGGTGTTCGTAGTGCAATACTAACATAAGTGAACAATGTGCTAGCTGCTCTGGAGGACTTTCTTTGAGTAGATGCTTTCACTACAGAAAGGTTGGAGACCCCTGATATACACTGAGCTGCCCTTTAGAGATGGTGAAGCCTGAGATAGAATCAGAAACCACGCAAAGAACGGTCCAGGTGGAGTCCACCACACACTGCTCATATATTTTAAATTTTATTTATTTATTTTATGGGAGTTTTATATAGTGCATACTTGACCCGGTATCGTGTATCAGAGCGCTTTACATAGCACCAGTTGCATTACATGAGGACATATTCATTTTTGTTAGGCACTGGGAGATTAAGTGATTTGTCTGATTTGGAAACAGGGGACCCCTATATATCTAATGGACTCGCTATACATAGGGAAGAAAGCACCATAGGTAAAGGTCTATAGCTAAATCAATCCAACAGGTGGCAAAAGCAAAAACACATCTAGGGAACCCCCACTTAGTTAACTCATAAAGTTACGACCCATACATCACATATATGATACCAAATTATTCAAAATTTGTATAATTTTATTTGACGATAGAGGGTTTCAAAGAAGATATATATTTTCTATTTTTAAGCATTTATATCAAAAATATTTCATTTGGATATTCATTATACAAAATTGGAGATTAAAAGACAGTACAAACAAAACATAGACAAAGATGGATGGAGGCAGGGCGGTAGTAGAGACTACGCACATTTCGGCGATATCGCCTTCGTCAGGTCACCATCTTATTGTACTGTTCGAAAAGCTGAATACATTGGTCCAAATCTAAAAAAACTGGTGAATAAGCAGCTATCAGCATGTGAAGAAATGTTGATGTCTCACAATGGGAACGGATAGTTCTAGTGGTTCATCATAAAAAAGCAAGAGATGAATGCCCTAAATACCTGTAATTCCACGGACTTCTTATAATTCTTCAAAGTGTTTAAAGTAAGATCATACCCTGGGCTGTAGGGAGTTTCACAGGATGCCCAGCGTCATTGCCGAGACTCAAACCCGGTTCCCCAGATTCTAGGTCGACCCCCCTAGCCGTTAGGCCATCTCCCCAATATAAGAATAAAGAAGGAAGGTAACAGACTGGATGGCTCTGTGGGCTCTTAATTTTTTCTAATATCTTTTTTTCTAATATGTAATATCTTGATAAAAGTTACAAAAAATAATAAAATGTTGAGTTGACTGTGCAAATGTACCATTGCCTGTGCAGTTTGGTAAGTTGGTAAGTTATTTGTTCACAACCCCAGCTGTGGCACTGCAACAATAAAATGTAAAGTGCACAACACAAGTCTAGTGTACTGGTTACAACCGATAAATAGCTCTGAATACCATTAGGCACATAAACGCTTAACAGATGGTTTAATAATCTCACATGTTTCTCTTATAGCCTCTCTTTGGCCCATGAGAATCATCTTTATTTTTTATTATAATTTAAAATACTACATGGTTTGTCCAAACTACAATTAGTATCTTACATTTTTGTATTATTTTTTCACGTGGGCAAACCGGGGGATTTTATCTCTACCATCCAAAGGCAAGCAATCCCTAATGATTTCTTTAGCAAACTTTGTTCCAGTTTTGGACCAAATTCCATGCCAAGTCAAAGTGCATTACTATGAAATCTGTCTTCTATTTAGTGGGTTGCTAGTTCTTTGTGGTTGATATATGCTGAAGTAAAGCGAGGTACTGCAAAGAGCCTAATTAGAACATTATTCTCCATTATTTGAAGTGCTTTTGTTGTTGACAACCCCCACAAGGCAGCCCAATAGTTGACAGTACTAATGAATTTACTTCAGCGAAATGCCTCAGCGTAGCATCACACGGCGCAGGGGTTTGGGGCCATGTTGCTTTAGATTCCCTACAAACGGTAGAGAATGGTTTTATAAGATACTTGTTGGGAGTCCCACAGATCTCACCGACCTTCGGTTGCCTCATTGAATTAGGCTTGGATTATATACCAGATATTATCAGCATCCAGCCAATTCTCTTATGGCACCGTGTTTGGCAAACAGAACACTGCAAATTGACACGTTCATTGATCACTGACTGTCTTGGGCTGGATAAATGGAACAACATCCCGTGGTTGGTCTATGTGCGTAATTTTCTGAAAGATCTAAATTTGGCACCTTATTTTTCCCATCCAACAACTATTGTAGAAATAACAAGGAAAAATAGAAAATGTTATGTCTATCCCATCTGAGAGAGCTACGACTAACCCAAGAAATCAGTAAAAAATCTAATCGCCAGATCTTAGCCATCCAGACCGCTTCTGGGGTACAACCGTATTTACAGTACAGTTTGAATAGCTATGAGAAATACCTACTGACTCGGTTTCGTTTTAACATCTGTCATCGTTTGATAACTTTCCCGAAGCAGAGCGACTGGTCTAATAATCTTTTACTGTGTCCCTGGGATGATATTTCAGAACAATCTACATTGCACATAGTATTTTTCTGCAGTTACTACGAGTTTCCACAAAGGAGATGGATTATTCCCTTGCTGAAACTCTTGGGCTTGCGATGTTGTCGCCCCGCGTTCCTTGCACTTCAATTCCTTGACACTGAATTTTGTGCCAAATCAATTGCTCGTTTTTTGAAGGCCTGTATCAAATATCGTCATAACTATGATACATTTTTGACACACTAGCACTTTGAGTAGACTGTAACCCTAAGAATTATGACATTTTTGCACTGTACAAATGTTTGTATTTATAATTGAGTCTGCCCTCTTTTTAATGTTTTTTTCATGAAATGTTTTTATTATGTGCTTTTATGGTTTCCTAAAAAAGTATGGTAACCGAATAAAGATTATTGAACTGAACTGAATTTACTTGTGTGGAATTGTAGAATTTCAGGTATGGGTCCAACCCAATTTTTCCTGCAAATGTAAAGATTGCTTCCTTTGTTCTAGAGAATATCATATTTAAAATTTTTAGATCTGAGTTCCATTCTAATTTGAAAAATGAAGGCCCAGGTATGAAAAGCTATCAACTTCTGCTAGTGTGTGCCCATTTAATCAGTGGATTCTCTTCTTCACATTACCTGTACCACAAACCATCAAGAAGGATTTTAGTTTCATATCCCTTTTGCTCCATAAATGTATTAACATCTTCGATCAAAGATTGTAGGCAGTTAGCAGTCTGCGATAACAATACTGCATTGTCGGCTTACAATAGGGTTGATACTAAATGTTTTCCTATTATGGAGGCTATGGTACTACTTTTGGCATTCACAGAATGAACTTACTACTTTTGGTATTTACAGAAGTTAGGATTTTGTCTTACGTTTGTCTTAAGACAGACTTAAGAAAGACTTAAGACAGACTTAAGTTAGGATTTTGTCTTAAGCCTGTCTTAAGACAAAATCCTAACTTCTGTGAACACCAAAAGTAGTCAGTTAATTCTGTGAATGCCAAAAGTAGTAAGTGCATTCTGTTAATACCAAAATAGTAGTAAGTTTAGGATTGAGTCTTAAGTTCACTCTGTGAATCGGGCCCCATGTTACTGGTCATCCTTCCTACAATGCACACCACACTTTAGCGTCTTCAAAATATGACAGTCTTTTTTCTCTTTTTACTATCATTTACCAGTTTGGGGGAGGGCACTTGCACTTTCTGGCCAACCTCTAGTTTCCATGTGTCAAGCCAATAAGAGAGATTTAAAGTGATTTAGTGTGCGAGCCCACACGGCGGGTATGCCACAGGCTCACCAAAGGAGCACCAAAGGCAAGCTTGTTTGTGTTTGTCCACACTCATATGGTACGGTCTGCATGCCATGTCGCTGGAACAAACCTAGATACCTCTATCGCGGACCCAGGCCCCGCCAAGTTTCAATATACAAGGGCTGAAGTTCGATCCACATGTCGTAAGGATCTTAGTTCAGACCATGACACTAATAATAACATACTAATATAATTGCCTCTCTTTTGAAGGAATGTTAGAAAGTTGCTTACATTCCTGCCACTCTCTTCAGCTAATAATAATCAACGTTCTACTAATCTTAATGTGAATAAAATGTTGACTATACATGCCCTGTTGTGTAATGTGCATTGTACCTCAGCACATTGTATTGAAATCTATATGCTGCTTGAGCAATTCAATTGACATTTACCTTTCTTAACAAGAACACTGCTGTCCCTACACTGCAATCCCATGGGATATATGGGATAAAGGGGCATATTACCAACAAATAGCGATATTTATCGCTAAGTAGGCTTAGCGGCTATTTTTTTTATCGCCGCGCATCACCGGATTTTTGATCGCTGAGATAACGTGCTATTAGCAACGCTTATCTCAAAAGCGATAAAATTCCCTGCGATAGCGGCAAAATGCCTAAAAATAGCTGAGAATACAGCGATATTCACGCAATATCGCCAACAGGGTCTTAGCCATTATATCCACCTCCCATTGGATATAATGGCTAAGAACTGGTCTGAGCAGGTGTTAGTTTTTGGAGATATTCGCACTTAGGGCGAATATTTCCATTGCTTCGCCTGTGTTGGTAATAGGCGGTAGCGATGTTAGCGACTGCTTTCAGTCGCTAACAGGTTGGGTACGCCCACTTTGCATATCATTAGCGATAAATATCGCTGACATGCAAAGCGGGCCCCAAACCGCTCGCTATCGCCTACAAGCTGTCTCTAACTGCTGTTAGAGACAGGTTGCTAATAGGGCGATTAAATTATCGCCGGCTGAAAACTGCCACTAAAGCGGCGATAATTTCATTTCGCCCGCCTTGATAATATGCCCCTGGATTTTTCTCAGTTTAGGAGTAGTAAAGTTAGGACACCTAACTTTAGGACTCCTAAATGCCTTCTGTGAATACCGAAAGTCTTAACCCCTTCCATGCTCATGACGAGCTCAGCTCGTCATGAGGCAAAGTGGAGCTGCACTCATGACGAGCAGAGGTCGTCATGACCACACCCATTAACATTATGTCCCAGCACAGGAGGGGGATATCAGCAGCAGCGATGGTGTTAAAAATTGGATTTTGCTCAGTTTAGGAGTAGTAAAGTTAGGACTTCTAACTTTAGGACTCCTAAATGCCTTCTGTGTATACCAAAAGTCTTAAAGTTAGGATTTGTCTCAGTTTAGGAGTCCTAAAGTTAGGACTCCTAACTTTGCCACTCCTAAACTGCGAAAAATCCAATTTTTAAGACTTTCAGTATTCACAGAAGGGGCCTCATTTATGAGGCTGTGCGTCACTTTTACGCCGCCGGTGCGTCACTTTTTGTGACGCACTAGTGGCGTAAAAATTGCGCCTTGTTGCACCATATTTACAAAGTGACGCATCTAGGTAGATGCGTCACTTTGTAAACCCCTGCGTCACAGTATACTTGCACCAGGTATAATGTATGCAAGAGGGGCGTACTGTAAATATGACGCATCATTGGTGTCGCAAGGAGGGCGCAATGAAAAGTGACGCATCGCTGTTTTCTCGCAGCGATGCGTCACTTTTCATAAATGAGGCCCCAGGTATTTAGGAATCCTAAAGTTAGGAGTCCTAACTTCTGTGAATACCAAAATGAGTAAGTGTCTTCTGTGAATACCAAAATGAGTAAGTGCCTTCTGTGAATACTAAAATGGTAGTAAGTTTAGGATTTTGTCTTAAGTTAGTTCTGTGAATCGGGCCCTTGGTGTTATATTTAATGACAATGGAAACTTCCGCAAAAAAAGGATATTTACAGAAAAGCAAATGCTTTGGTAGCAGCATTTAGGATCCTACAGAAATCAATAAGTGAACTTGTCTTATCGGTCCTTCCTAAATGTGGTTTCAGCAAAACTGCTACCTACTCTGACATACGGGAGTGAGGTACTAAATGGGAAAGATGCAGTGATTATTAATAATGCGGTTGCAAGAACTTATAAAACCCTTTTTTGTTTGCCTAATAATGCGTCACAAGCGAGGATGGAATTTGGGTTAAACAACCAGTTATATGTGAGGAATGGGCAAACTCTCAAAGTGTAGAACCGAATAAGAAACAATCAAGAAAATCAAATGTCCCAGCTACTATGGCATGAAGTAAATGATAATAGAAAACTGCAGGCCTGGACTTATTTAAATGCACCGGTAGAAGAATTTGCCGTAATGCCTATCTGGGAAACTACAATTACTCAGTAAAGTTTTAAAAAAACAATCAACAAATTAACTAATCATCTATCGCTGATAAAAGATAAAGATATGTTTGTAAAAAGAAAACAAGCATGGCCCATAATAATAGGATTTAAGAAAAAAAAAGTCCAAGAATATTTAGAAACATCAAGGTCATTAAAAAAAAACATATCTTTATTAAAGCACAATTTGGCTTACTGCTGGGTTTATGTCATTTACCTCCATGGAAGAAATCAGAAGAGGATACCCAAATGTAGGTTATGTGAATCGGGACAAGAGAATATTATACATTTACTGTGTCTTTGCCCTGAATTAGAAAACAAAAGGAAAATTACACTTAAGAGACTATTTAACGATCGTGGACTAAGGACATGTAGGCAAGCTTTGATAGTATGTCTAAGCTCTGATGATATATCTATGAATTCTGCATTTGTAAAATTGTTGTGGAGGGTGGAAATAAATTGAAATCCTTATCTACTGTATTTTAAATATATTGGGGCAGATTTACAAGCCCCTTGTGCCCCTTTTACACCACCGTTGCGTCACTTTTTGTGATGCAGCGGCACCACAAAAGATGCGCCAAGGTGCAGGGTACTTACGCCTGGGAGATGCATCACATTGTAAAGCCCTGCGCTAGAAGGAGACGTTGCTGCGCGGGGGGGGGAGGGGACGTTCCGGTGCAGGAACGGCTCCTAAAAGTAGCTGAGAGAAATCTACACGATTTCACTCAGTCATTTTTGGGCACATGCTGCATCAAAACCCTGCGCCTGCTTGAAGCAGGCGTAAGAATTGACGCAGCATTGTAAGAATAAGGCCCCCCAGAGCATTGCTGGAGCTGCATCGGGACTGCGACGCAACTCCAGCAATGCACCGCTTTTACAGCACAGATACGAAGAATTGTACCGTTTTTGCCCCATGGTGCGCATCATTGTAAATGTGGCGCATCCATGGTGGCAGAGGCATGGTGCACAATAACTGGCGCATCCCTGCTGATATGCAGGGATGCTCTAGTTATTGTAAATCTGCCCTTTTGTGTACTGCATATTATTAAGTATAAGTTAGCATTTTAAAGATATGGTATCAATCATATATGTTCTTTTAATCTTTTATATTTGATCACATTCTTGGAACTTTTGTAAGATTTTAATTAATCAAACAAATAAAATAAATTGAAATTGAAAACCTTGTATGACTCCACAGGGACATCACGCTGCGGGCTGCACATTTTACAGCTTACTACAGGGACCTCTAGTAACGAGCTGAGGTACTGCACCCTCACGCTTCCAACACAAGTCTACAGCCTGCTGTGCTCATTTTCCAAACAAAGGAGTAGATGACGAAATCATCCACATTCATGACGATTTTAATTATGATGAGAATATATATTAAACTGTAGTTTGGAAACTTGAGGTTCATGGTAGGGTCGCACCACCCTCGAAGCCAGAAAGCACAAATAAATGGACATATTTGTCAACAGGTAAGAGAGATTGCGCGTATAACGCACTGGACACTCGGAACAGACATGAATCCTTTCTGCAGAGTCAAGTAACAAAACAATTCAACAAAAAAAAGAGAGGGGCCGCCCTTTATGCAGCCAATCAACAAGAAGGCTAGGTTCCATTATAGAATATCCGTGCAGGAAATGACGTCTGCAGGAAGCACAATCCTCTTAGAAATTTGCATGACCAGAATCCTTTGCGAAGGAAGAACGTTTTATTGTCATCTGAATGCATACATTCTTTAGGAATAAATCATATCTTCTCATTGTTACCTTCATTTATTATATGGAAGTATTTTTTTAATAAGGTGCAATTAAACAACCAGAATATGAGAGTGATATAAGTTGTGTTTGTACCCTTCTTCACTGTGGCCAGTTATCAAAATGGCTATGTTTCCCTCTCATTTTTAGCTTACAGTCACTGTACTCCGTGTGATAGTGATGAAAGCCATATATAGAGAGTAATTTTTGAAGGTTCTCTGCTTGGCAGAGTTCCGCTTTCATAGTTAAAATTAGAAGCTTGGAGATGTACGATATATTACAAGCGCAAGAGTGCTTAGTCTATCTTCATTATATTCATGCTGGGTTCGTTCACATGGTTCTGGTATAATAGAATATACCTAGGGGCACATTTACAAGCCTCTTGCGCCTCTATTACGACGCCGTTGGGTCATAAAAAGATGCACCTTTGAGCGGGGTATTTACAACGTGACGCACGTTGTAAAGCCCTGCGCCACATTAAACCTGCGTCAGGTTTCATGTGGGTTTTTCCAGGCAGGGGAGGGGGGCACCACGTTACAGATAGGGCAAGTTGGAAAAGTGCTGGAGTTGCGTGCCACATGCAACACAACTTCAGCTCTGCGCCAACTTCACGCCCTAGATGCGACACGCATCTGTTTATTCCTGCGCCATGGTGTGCTGCATTATAAATGGGTGGCGCAGGATAAACTTTCCTGGCGCATCTCTGCTGATTTGCAGAGATGCGTCAGGCAACATAAATCTGCCCCCTAATCTGCCCGTGCCTGAATGTGGAAACAGAACCTGGGCTCATGTAAAGCGTTCCAATACCTTCGGGTCATTATATAAAATCTGCACACAAAAAAAATTATAACATGGCTCTGTTATGTTTGTTCAGGTCTATCCTATGGCGCTTGTGCCCCAGGACCATCTGTTGTATGTACTTTGTGGGCCCTGGAGTATTGCGGCAGAATTGTTTTTTCTTCTGCGCTTTCTGCTTAGGGACTTTGGGGCAGATTTACAAGAAAGTGACTCAGTGTGGAACACATGCCATTTGGCTGCGTCGCACGGAGTCACTTTAAATGCACAGGGATACGACATATTTACAACAATATGTCGCATCTCTGTGCTTCTCCCTGCACTGCAGCACAAACTGCTGCCATGCGCAGGTGCAGGCACCCTTGCACCATAGTGCAAGGATGCCTGCGTGGTGGGGAGATTGTTTTTGAGCAGGAAGGGTTCCCTTCCTGCACAACAACAATCTGAAATGCTGTTTTACAACTTCTATGTGTGCTGCATTAGTATACATAGAAGTAAAAAAACGTAATTGTTTCAATGATTGTTTATGTGCATTAAGTGAACCCTTCCTGTACATAAAACAATCAGTAGAGGTGATTTCCTCTTTATGGGCCTGATTCACAGAATGAACTTAAGACAATCCTAAACATACTACTATTTTTGTATTCACAGAATGCACTTACTACTTTTGGCATTCACAGAATGAATTTACTACTTTTGGTATTCACAGAAGTTAGGATTTTGTCTTAAGTCTGTCTTAAGTCTGTCTTAAGTTTGTCTTAAGATAAACTTAAGACAAAATCCTAACTTCTGTGAATACCAAAAGTAGTAAATTCATTCTGTGAATGCCAAAAGTAGTAAGTGCATTCTGTGAATACCAAAATAGTAGTAAGTTTAGGATTGAGTCTTAATTTCATTCTGTGAATCAGGCCCTATATGTGTGCTACAGAATGCAGCACACATGGAAAGAGGAAAAGAAAACCATAAGAAATTAATACATCTCTCCTCGTTGCGCCTCCCTACGCCTCCCCATGCGAGGGATAGCATTCACACAAATTTTTTTCAGATTTACAATTCCTCATAAATCTGGAAATGTGTCTGGTTCTATGGGTGTTGCGTGGGAACACCCACAGCAACACCCATGGAACAACCCTTTCACGGAAAGGAAAAGTCACGCAGGGGGGCTTTTCTTGTCCTTGTAAATATGGAGCAGTAAAATGGGCCACCGTGCATCACAAAAAGTGACACACCGGTGGCGCAAGGGGCTTGTAACTCTGCCCCTTAATTTCACCATTTTTAGGTCAAGTTTAGATCGACCTGTTATATCTGTTCTGTGGGATTTGGCAAGCCCACTGATTGCTATTGGTTATTAATTATGACATTCAGAAATGCTAGCTTCTTATTGGTACATTTCTGTCAAAGTCCTTCCTTTGTGTGTTTAGTTATCTTTCTGACGATTTCACTCTGAGAACATATTAGTTGGCCATCGCACAGTACAGTGTCTTCCCATCTAGCTATTGAAGGTCAGCGAGCTTCACCCAATGGTATTGAAGCACTTTCCAAGAAGAACATCAGTTACGTTGCAGGCGGACACATTTATTTTTGGATAGGCACAGGGAGATTAAGGGGCATATTTTTAAGGGCTTTATCAAGCCAAAAAAGTGGAGATAAAACTATCGCCCTATTTACAAGAGGGTGCTAACATGCATAATCGCATGTTAGCACCCTTTCTTCCCAACGCCTCCCTTTGCATCTCTAATGAGATGCAAAGTGGGCTTCACTGGGCGTCCTCCCGAATGGACTACCGTGCAAATATTGCTGATGTTAACATCACAATATTTACAATGCTGCCCCAGCATTTTAGCACACGTTAGATTTTGGAGAAAACCTCTGTTTTCTCTAAATCTAACGTCTGCTAAAATGCGGACTTACCTATCCCCAACATTGGGGTGGATTATGCAGATACGACCCTGAGGGTCGTATCAGCATGGTTATCACCGTTTCGCAGGGAACATCGCTGGAAAACCAGCGATGTTCCCTGCAAAAGGGTGATAACCTCACTATCTCTGGAATTTTTATCCTTGGAGAAGCACGTTGTTAATAATGTGCTAACAGAAAAGTAAATTCCAGAGATTGCCTGCGATAACAAAATTATCGCTCAGCACGGCCAGCGATAATTATTGCTGGCCGTTGATAATATGCCTCTTAGTTATTTTTTTTTGTCTCTCTCCTCTTGCTCTAAGAGATTCCTGTTTATTTATTTATTAGTGAAAGAACCGTTGTTGGACCTGCGATGGGCAAGCCCAGCACAAAGGGGGTAGCTTGGCTCAAGTGACAAGGCAAGTGAAGGCTGTAGTGTTAAGCCGGCTCTGACCCAATAATAACTCCTTGTACATCCACACCAAAAAGGACACCACACCACTGCTGTAGAAAAATACGATTCCTTTATATAAAAGTTCTTTGTTGTAAATAGGGTTGACTGGGAAAGCACATATACATTTCTTTTGGTCATACAGTTCTGGTAATAAATAGTATTAATAAATAGAATAACTTCAGGAATGAGTATCACAATAAATATCACAATAAATATCAGAATAAATATTGGTTCATTTAAATAAACAACCAAATTTTTCTTCTGGTATCGCTGCCACCAATTAAATACTTTAGAATCATTACATCTGCAATACGTTTCAAATGGGAAAGATAACTCTTACAGTTTATGCTGTTTTCAGTGACCAGGTATACGGCTTCTCTGAGCACAAAATAAGGTTTGGGACTCTTTAATAATCACTCAAGGCGTATGCGCGTATATCTAGAAGGCAAGGAAACACAGTAAATACATCATTTGCACTTGGCGGTCACCGGGATAGGATCTCTGCTTTGCCGGTGAAGTCTATGCGCGCCTACGGGCTTTAGCACCACTTGAGCACAGGCGGCACCAGTTCAAAGTCATTAGACTGACGAACGGGCTGCCGGAGAGGTCACACAACCTTCGCGCACAGTCAAATAAATGCCGGTTCACAGTTCCTTCACAACGCTGCATTCACTATGAGGAAACGGGCCCACCTCACATCGGCTGCAATTCAAGATACGATTCAGTCGGGCACAGCACTCCTCTCGTTAGCGACGGGGCTCTCAGGGGCTCCACGGACCTCCCTCCGACTTCCGCATTCAGGGTGGTTCCCGCCCACAGCTACAGCTCCCGGGTCACTGGGGAGTGGCAGAGACGCTAGTCCCGCCCAACGAAGGCCGGCCTTTCCCCGCCCCGGCGCACCACCTCACCTTCAATCTGCGCAGGAAGTGCTCTACGCTGGTGGGGCTCGGAGACGTCCGAGCTCCCCTCTAGAGGCACCTGTCGCGAAGGGGGCAAAGCTGACTATCGCGGTCGCGGCGAACTTGCTCTCGCCTCGCGACTCGATAAATCGATCACAGTTCACCACCGGGGGGACGGGGAGGCACACGAATCTGGCCACAGTCTTTGGGGGCAATGAGGTACTCGCTGGGCAGGCGCTGTAGGCGCTAGATCACTTCTCACGTAGCTGACTGGAATGCCAGTCAGACACAACGCCAGCAACCCTTTGCTGCTCTACTGCCTGCGCTACCAGCCACCTCAGGGGTCAACAGGGCAGGTGTCAATCTGGTGTCAAGTCTGGAATCTCTTCTCTAGTCTGAACTAATCTCCATCCACATCTCAAATCCAAAATGGCCGCCAGGGACTGGGCCTTATATAGCCAGTGCCCTGGGGTACTGGCACGAGCCAGAAGGTTCTAGAACCTTCTCTGGCTGTGACAATGACATGGCACTCTTGAGGGGTATTTAGGACACTCACAGCCACCGTACTGGGGTTCTAGAGCAGCCATTTTGTGTACCTGAGGAAAACAAAGGAATTCCTGTCAGAAATGCGCTCCAAACAAAGGGCGCCAAAACCTCAAGAGGCCAGGGTTCATGAAGGCTCCAATGGGAGTCACTTCACATGAGGAAAAAGGGTGTCCACCATTTTAAGTTCATTTACACAGGTTGACAACCCCAGCTTGCTATGCCACAGGTTTGGGCCAGGCGCCTTGTAAATAGGTGCCACAAACCTTGTGAGCAACTGGGCGTCAAGGAACATCTAACCCCATGAAACAACACATAAAAAGTCCTGGTAGACGAATAAAAAGCGACAAATTTTGGGAGGTACAGGGGAACAAAAGAAATCATAGTGGTGAGGGGACTCTCAGAAGCAGACGGGTCTAACACGCGTCCCCCCCCAGCTGAAAGTGGGGAGAGCTACCCAACACTAAGGCGGAAATACCTGGAGAGACCGTCTGCATTGGCGTAAATATGACGCATCAATCATGTCGCAAGGAGTGCACACTGAGAAGTGACGCATCGCTGCTTTCATGCAGCGATGCGTCATTTCTCATAAATGAGGCCCTAGGTTCCCTTATAGCACATCCATGCAGGAAATTACAGGACATATTAGCAACGCTTTGCGATAACTATTGCAAAGCGCGCTTAATGCTCATTTTTTTAACGCCGGCTATCGCAGGTTTTTATAGCGGAGATATCGTGTTATTTGCAGCACGTTTCTCCAATGCAATAAAAATTCCTGCAATAGCGGGGAAATCACCATTTTGCAGAGAACATTGCTGGAAAACCAGCGATGTTCCCTGCAAAATGTCAATAACCTTGCTGATACGGCCCCTGTGGCCATATCAGCATAATCCACCCCTATGTTAGGGATAGCTAAGTCAAGATTTTGCAAAAACAATATGTGATGGACAGAATGCAGAACAATGTCATACATTCACCCCAGTACAGAGATCTGGGCCTAACTTGTTTTTGCATAAGTCAAGATTTTAACAGTTTTTGCCAAAATCTAACATCTGCTAAAATCCCGTGGGCTGCCTTGAAAAAATCGCGAAGTTAACATCAGCGATATTTTACAAGGTAGTCCTTTGGGGTACGCCAGGTGACGTCCACTTTGCATCTCATTAGAGATGCAAAGTGAGGCGTCGGGAAAAAGAATGCTAACATGCGATTATGCACTTGTTAATAGACCCCCAGGTCTGCAGGAACCACGGAGCATATTATCAAGCACAGCATTAAAATTATCGCCATTTTAGCGGCAGAAAACTGCTGGGCTTGATAATATGGCGTAGAGAATTCCAATAGATGCCCATATTGACACCAGAACATGGGCTTCTATTGGAATTCTGAAGAGCATATTATCAAGCACATTATCGCCGCTTTAGCGGCAGTTTTCTGCCTCTAAAGCAGCGATAATTTTAACGCCGTTTCTTGATAATATGCCCCCACAATTCTCTTAGAAATTTCCATGGCCAGAATCCTTTGCGAAGGAACAACAACGGTTTTATTCTCATCTGAATACATATGTTCTTTAAGAATAAATTATATAATATTATTGTTTCCTTCATTTGGTTATTTATTATATTTAAGAATGTTTACGAAAGTGCATTTAAACAACCATAATCTCAGATCTCTGCATAGATTCAGTAATGGCATAATTCCGCTTTGTTACTCCTGTTTTTATGTCACTGTATTTAGTGTAATAGAGAAGAAGGCAGTGTAAAGAGTAATTTTTGGAAGATTTCAGGTACGCAGGGATCAGTTTTACCTGTGTTTCAAATAGATTGGTAATGCCAAAGATGTAGATGTTTTCTCTCACTCCGATTCTTATACTGGGGTGTACTGCTGAAGGGTGCTTCTGTTCTCACATAGTCCCGCCATTTAACAACTATAACATGGCTCTGTTATGTTTGTTCAGGTCTATCCTATGGCGCTTGCGCTGCAGAATCATCTGCTGTATGTACTTTGTGGGCCCTGGAGTATTGCGGCAGAATTGTTTGCTTCTGCGCTTTCTGCTTAGGGACTTTGGGGCAGATTTCCATTAAAGTGACTCAGTGCGGAACACATGACAATTGGCTGCGCTGCATGGAGTCACTTTCAAAGCACAGGGATGCAACATATTTACAACAATAGTTCGCATCTCTGTGCTTCTCCCTGCGCTGGCGCACAAACTGCTGCCATGCACCGGAGCAGGCAGGTGCAAGGATGCCTGTGTGGTTGGAAGATTGTTTTTGTTCCCTTCCTGCACAAAAACAATCTGAAATGCCGTTTTTCACCTTCTATTTGTGCTGCATTAGCACACATAGAAGTTGAAAAACGTCATTGTTTCAATGATTGTTTATGTGCAGTAAGGGAACCCTTCCTGTACATAACAGTGTGAAGCATGTAAACTAATCAACAAAATGCACCTAGACATTTTACATTACACGTGGGAAACTAATTGCTGTTTGCGAAAATAATATATTAACAATTGGAAAAGAGTCATACTAACATAGAGCTATAATAATATACGTTTCATCAAATAAGTGTATATTTGTGCTTTAATTAGTGTAAACATATGTCGTGGCACGAAAAAAGAAAATGCATTTGGTAAGTAAAATGACGCTATCTGTGTTGCTTATGCTAGGTAATAACTAACTGGGAATATTAGAATGGTGGGAGGTAAACATAATGTTTGTTTTAGCATTAGTTCTCATTGAGGCCTACGCGGCCTGTCTGTGGAAAATGGCTGATATTACAAGCGTTGACATCAGTTTGAAAGAAAAGGCCTCCACGCATGCGCGTTGTGAAAACAGAGTAAAAAGAATGGCCTGTACACGAAGCCAGTGTTGTTAAGGGCAGTTTGGCCTAAGGCGGGGAAGTGTGCCAAAGGATGCCTGCATCTAAAACCGTGTGAAAGGAACAGCGATGAAGAAAAATATCAAATTGTGTTACAAAAGGAGGATGACCAGCACAAATCGGAGATGAATGTCTTGAGAATATTTTGCTCAAATGCAAACTGGTTTGAACGAGGATTGAATGAGGTGATCATCACCACCCCTGAAATGGACTAATCAGAATGAACTGTGAACCCTAAAAGTTTACATTTTAAGTTAGATATTTAGAGAAAAAGGGTATAAAAGAGCTTGTTCGAAAGGGTGAAAAAAGCTTGCTCCACGGATTTTATTTTGCACCATAACATGCTGTCGGTTTGAACAATTTTATGGTGCTAGAGACTTTGAAAATGTTTGGACTTTAACTTTTGATGGAGCAAAGAAGATGATCGAATGCATAGTTATTATTTTGGAAGGGAGGTATTGAGGAGAATAGAGAGACAGTTTGGGAACCTGTGCGACTCTGTTATTTTCACATAACAGATGGGTAATATATTTTTCTAAATTTCATTTTCTTTAACATGTACTAAATAAATTGCTTTAATTTTGCTTGTCTAAATAAAACTTTAAAAGTTCCTTTCTTAAATGAAGTAGATAAAATCAATTTAAATCTAAACTCGAGTCTGGTTTTATTTTATTTTATGAAATGTCATGACAGAATAAATGCTAAAGTTATAGGATTACTATGATTGAACTGGTCTTAATCTCCTTCAACTAACTTCTACTAGATTGATCCATTGGCCAAAAAGTGGAGTACCTTGATGTATGGGTTTCCAGGTAACAGGTTAGCATTAGTTGAAATCTATAAAATTTATATAATGTACACAGTATAGAACTTAGGTACCCCGCTAACCAGCAGCTCACCTTTTTTTCACTGATTCAGGAGTAGTGTGGTGTGTGAAATGTGTGTAACTCGCATTGTTATGGTCCCCACCGATGAGCAGAAGTAAGTTGCTCCCGGGTTAAGTGAGATGAGTATTGTTGGAGAGTTCCGCTGGATCAGAGCCACGTTTAAGGGGCAATGATTAAAGAATGTCGCACAGTGACCCTTTTTTGTTATTATGCTGAGCACGCTGTCTACATTACATAAAGCCTCCACAGGCAGCTTTATCGGAATGTTTCTCCACTTGTCTTCTATGTTTCCTCACCTCTCCTCTGTCTTTCCGCACATTCTCCTGTGTCCTTGCTTCTCTCCATAGTTTTTCTTAACTCTGTTTCTTCATGTGTCTGCTATGATTTCTCACCTCTCCTGTGTCTTCCCTCATATTCTTCTTTATTCTTGCTTCTTGACATTAGTTTCTTTACACAGTTTCCTCACTTGTCTTCTATGACTCCTCACTTCTCTTCTGTTCTGACTCTGATGACGAGTTGTGTCGGATACCTGCTTCTTTGGGGTTTCTCTGGGCACACATCAGCTAAATTCGTTTGGAGGTAAGTGCCTGAAATGAGCACGGAAGTGTTCTTGACTCCTCAATGTTTGTACGTTTCAGCCACTTACCCACTTTGTTCCTTGCTTCTGTTGTCTGTTTTCTCAGTTCTTACTCCTGAGTTATTCTGAATCCCGATAAGGCAACGAATGGAAGTTTGTGTGTCAATTCGGTTACAATGTTTGTGGGATTATTACACTCCCAAGTTGTTTTCACAACTCACGTTTTACCAGATATGAAACACTTGCGAAATTTGTGTGGGGGAAAAAGGCCAGAAAGAGGCAAAACACACGGGCCTCATTTACGAGAAGTGGCGCATCGCTGCGTGAAAGCAGCGATGCGCCACTTCTCACTGCGCCTTCCTTGCAACACCAATGAGGCGTAATATTTACAATATCTTTTTACTGCAGGCCCCGTAGTAATGAGCCCGCAAGTGTCCTCGCCTCTTTCCAGTGTTTTAAACCCTCTGCTTCCTCACTTGTCTTCTTTGCTTCCATACCCTTATTCCGTCTTACCCCATTCTTCTTCCTTCCTCCCTCAGGCCATCAAGAGCTGTTTGTGACCTCAAAGCTCTGGAACACCAAGCACCACCCCGAGGATGTGGAGCCCGCCCTGAGGAAGTCCTTGCAGGACCTGCAGCTTCAGTACCTGGACCTGTACCTTATGCACTGGCCTTACGGCTTCCAGTGAGTGCTGGCACTTTCAGTAGCAGGAATCCATCTTGTGTGATAAGAGGGGCAGGAACACTTGCTGTTGCTTGCTTTTGATTGTGTTTGCAAAAAGACTGAAATTATGATGTGTTAGGCCTAGATTAGAAGTATTACACTTATTCAGTCACACAGTTAACATAAAAGTGAGAACCAGGCCATGAGCACAGCAGGGTTTGCTGGTGGTGACTTCAAATGGAGCCTGCCATGGAGGACAACCCCATGTTGCTCTTTCCTCCATCGTCTTCAGAACTTGGCAAGTGAGCTTTACCTCTCCCGGGCACATATTTGGGCATTTGTCAAGGGAAGAAGACAAGACTAATACCCCCAAAAAGTAGGTATGTGTCAAATAAGAGGTAAAACCCTGTCTAAACACTGCCCAAAGATCACAGGCGAGTCACCCAAACACCCATTTTGCTTTGAGGCAAACACAGAAAAGAGGGATTACAAATATCTATACTGAAACGTTTCTGTGATGTTATATTACCTACTGGTGGTCGCCAGAAGGTAGTTATAGTTAGGACTAGGGGGCATATTACCAACAAGTAGCGATATTTATCGCTAAATAGGCTTAGCGGCGATTTTTTTTATCGCTGCCTATCGCTGAATATGTTAGCGGAGAAAACATGCTATTAGCAAAGTTTTCCTCCATTGTGCTAAAATATCCAGCGATAGCGGCAAAATGCGTGAATATCGCTGAGAATACAGCGATATTCACGCATTAGCGACAAAATGCTCTTAGCCATGTTATCCACCTCCCATTGGATAACACGGCTAAGAACTGGTCTGAGCAGGCGTTTGTTTTTGGCGATAGCGGGAATATTTTCATCGCTACGCCTGCCTTGCTAATAGGCGATAGCGACGTTAGTGACTGCTTTCAGTCGCTAACAGGTCGGGTACGCCCACTTTGCATGTCATTAGCGATAAATATCGCTGACATGCAAAGTGGGCCCCAAACCGCTCGCTATTGCCTAAAAGCTGTCGCTAACATCAGTTAGCGACAGCTAGCTAATAGAGCGATAGAATTATTGCCGCTTAGTGGCTGAAAATGCCCGCTAAACCAGCGATAATTGCCAATCGCCCCCCTTGGTAATATGCCCCCCAGTTTCCATAAGAAGACCATTTTCTTCATTTGCCAATAACTTTGGCGTTGTTTAATGATCTTCACGAAATTTTCTAAAATGATGTGACTCTCACTTCAGCTGCTGTCTTGAAAGTTTCAGGGTGATCCGTCATGCGGGGGCTGAGAACCAGGGGTTGCTTAAAACTGCGTTTTCCTCATGTTAATTCCCATAGGACCTTTGGACACGGCTACAGTCCAACTGCTGAACAGAATTACACCAACTTTGGCAGGAAGGTAGATGTTGGTGCAAGGAAGTGCTTTTCGTGTTTTGGTGTAAATGAGCTTAGTAGTTGCGGAGTTATTTAAAGGTTTTTCAGACATACAACTAGGGACACGAGAATCCGCAACCCCACCGAGATCTTGTGCTGAGATCTAATTGGCTGCCAACACTTCAAACCAGGAAGTGTTGGCAGCTATCTTGTGACTCGGTTGAACTAAGTCACAGGAGAAAACATTACAAATTAAGAAAAGGGGCAGGATAAAAACTCCCTGAACCAATAGGCCTCTGGGGTGGGGGTGTTCCCACAGGGACCTTCAGGGTTAAAAAGCCTATTTTAAACTTTTCAGCAGGAGTCGCGCTGGATCCGCGAATCCCGCTGAAAATGTAAAAAAAAAAAAAGAAGCGCATGCTCCGGCTCTTCGTTAGTAGTTAGCCCCGGGTGGGCCAAGTCCCGGGGGCAGTTTTTATAATAAGGTGGGTTGCCCATGCTGCACCCCTCCGGCCCGGGGACGGCCTCCCAGTAGTCCTGGGACCGCCACCTCCCAGGGGCTATTGATTGAAATCAATGCGGGGGATGCCAATATGGCCTCCCCAGCAGCCACGAGGATGGCTGCCTCCATGGGGTTAATAATGTAATAATGCGGAGGGGCCCTCTAAGCCTGGGGCAAATTTGAAGAAAGGAGGGGGGCCGTTCGGCCCCCCTCGTGGAGCCCTAGATGGCCCTGGGGACTGCCACCCCCAGAGCCGGCTCGAGCAATGTTCCAGGGTGCTCACCCATGGGACATTGCAGTTTTCTATGGCTGGCAAGAGCATACATAGCAAACAGTGCTCCGCTTTGAGCAGGCAAGAGTATTTTGCTCTTGCTTGCTCAAAGCAGAGCACAATTTGCTTTTATACACAGGGAGATGCATGTTAGCAAATCCCTATGTGTAAAAGCAATGTGGGCTCCCACAGGACACGGGGAGCCGTAAAGGACCACAGGATCTCCATCAAAGACAGTGGGTGCCCTAGGTGGGACCAGGGCACCCAAATTACAGGCTGGGCCCCGGTGCATGGGGTCCCCAGAGCCAAAATCGTGCCAGGAGGGGACAGCTCAGCCCCTACCCATTACTTAAACAAATAGCAATATTAAAAAGGCTGGGCCCAGGTATTTGGGGTCCCAGGGACGATAAATCGGATATCCTTGGGGGCCAACTACTCCTCCTGGTACCTCCAGTACCAGTAAGTCCCACACAGCAGGATTGCTAAGAGCTCTTTGGAGGGCCTGCCCCCTTTCTCCACCACATTGCAAACGCAGCTCCTGGTGGACTGCTGGTTGGGGATGAAGTCCACTTTACTCCTGATGGATCTTAGGAGCCATAGAACCTTATATATACTGACTCCCACTCAAGCATTCACAAACCCATTCACAGACCCATACCAGTACTTGCACACTCGCTCACTGATTCATACATCTGGTCACAGGTCCACTCATACACCCATACAGTTACTAACTGAGTCAGTCAGCCATAGAGCTACTCAAGCACCTAGTCACTCACCCATACAATCAAACAGTCACTTACTCACCCGTACAGACACACACACACACACCCACTTACTTACTCATACAGATATTAACACATACTTATTCACCTATACAGTCACTCAAGCACACACCCACCCATACAGCCACTCTTGCATTCACTCACTCATGCATACAGACACATATACCCCATCACTCACCTATACTGCCTTTCATATACCCAGTTACTCTCACATATACCACTGATACATCCACTTACTCACCACACAGCCATACACACACTCACTGACCCAATCAGCCCCTCACACATGCAGTCACTAACCCATACAGCCACTGACTCACCCACTCACTCATCCATACAGGCATTCACACACCCCCTCACCCACTCACACAGACACTCAGGCAACCATAAAGGTACTCTGACAGCCAATCACTCTTCAATACAGCTACTCATGTACCCACTCACACACCCATACAGCAACTTAGGCACCAACTGACTGATTGAAACTGACATTCACACAACCAGTCACTCACCCATACATTCACTGAGACACCTAATCACTCACTTATAAAGTTCATCACGCAGTCACTGAAGCATCCATACAGGCACTTATACACCCACTGGTTTAGCACTTGATACATATGTTTAACACTGATAAACTTTTTTTTAAAACACTCACAGTCACTGGATGATGTCATCAGTGATGTCATTTGAGATGTCATCAGTGATGTCACTGATCATGTCATCAGTGATTTAATATGCGAAGTCTTAAGAAGTGCATTGTGGGGGCACAAGTTATAGTTAGCTTCGCTAACTTGTAGTGTAGCTCCTATTTTCCCAATAGGCTCTGCGCATTGGAATAATACCTACAGCAGTAAAGGCCTAGGCCAGACGTTAACTAGGTCTACTACGGTCGATACTAGACTTAATTTTTGTGTTTGCCAGCTAAGCTCAGAGTTCGCTAGAAACTTTCTCGAATGTTCAAGGAAGGAATTAACTCCCCTGATTAGACAAGAAGGGATTTAGTTTCGGACAACCATAGAACATGACAACTTTGCTCTCCCCTAATCAAGAGTCAATCTCAAGAGTCGTGTGAGCACAAGGCAATTATTTTACTCAGTCAGCACGTGCATTCTTAGTCTCATCAGAATGTAGAGAAAAGGAAGAGATGGGCGTGTTCAATAAAAAGGTGTTATTTATTGATCAGTCTCTTTTCTCATACATGAGAAATGGATCGATATTATTGCAATACTTATAGTTAAGTAAAGTGCATACATTAAAAGCAATAGTATAAAATAATACTGTAAAAACATTGATATGGTTTCTGAGCCATATGATGTTTAAAATGATTAAAATATATTTACACACACATATACATTTGACTAAACTTACTCAACTGGTGTTTCTAAATACGCCTAACCCGTGTACCTGACCTAAGTCTAATGCGTGGGCGGGAATAGAAAGTTACAGTTTAAGTTAAGTTTGTTTTTGCCAAGTGAATAACTAAAGAATTCTCTGTGAGGGGTTATTCAGTTCTGTACCTGGAATTTAGGATGGATGAGGGATGGTATCTCTTTCTCTGCTCTCGATATTCCAGGCTGCCTGCGAGGGCTACCCGGAAGCGCCGGTGCTGGGTCTCTCGGCTTGAGATAGCAGCGCGTCTCTCAGCGCGTCAGGAAGGCGGGGCTGCTGCCAGCGGGGTCTGCTTCTGCTCTCGGCTTCGGCAAGTATGGCTGCTCCGTCTTGTCACCACGCGTGTGTTTGCATAGGGCAAGGTCGGCAATATTTATACCTTAAAGGTGCCGAGATTGACGTAAGGATGGACATAGATACGTCAATAAAGATGTCATACGACTTGCTCGTTAGCACATTCTTTACTAAAGTTCTCTGTGAAATCAAAACAATGGCCGCACGGATTATCCAGGTTGTCATAGGTTTGATTTGTTATGAGAACGTCGTATGCCTTATCAGGGGCTGGAGGAATGTCGCTTGTCTAATTAGATCTCAAGCGTTATGACCTAATCAGATAACACGTTCCTGTGCCGTAGTGTGACTGCGTCAGATAACGGTATCTGCATCATGGGGGCTTTTCTTGCCTCATGGGCTGACTGTTAGTTAACTTGATAGTTAGTTTAACCAGAATAGGGTCAGGAATAGGGGGATTGATTCAGAACCTATAGAAATACACGACACCCACTCCACGCTAACTATGGTCATATCTACTAATCTATGCATAGTATAACATAGTACAACATACTATAGAGTATAGTGTATACCTTACCACCCCAAAATACATAAATGCATTTTGAAATTTTCAAATATACTGAAAAATTGCAGTCATATATATTGTATGCACTTAAGCTATGAATTAAATGCAAAAGTAAACACGCATTTTTATGCATTATTGCTTATTGGTATATGAGAAATACACATGAAATGGCTCTTAATATGGCTATACAGAAAGGAAGTTCGAGACCATTTCATCACATAATAAAATATTTGTGAACATACCAGCGAGCAGCTAAAGTCTATAAAGTATCTAAAAATAGAAATTTTAGTTCTCTAGGAATAGTTTCTTACTTTAAGCAGAAGATCAGTGTCCCGGGAAAAAATATGTAGAAAAATATTTTAAGGGGCTTGCTGAAAAATATTGCTGTCCGTGAGCTGGAGTGAAATTGTTCATGTGACTTTATTTTTAAAGTTGAAGGCCGAATTCAGGGAACGCCGTGTGCGAGGTTACTCAAAAGTCTCTATTTCTGTTCTGGAGAGAACATCATATCATTCAGGCTTTCGAAAAAACTGTAAACAGCTTCATGGGAAAGTTCCACTAAGTCGGAAATAGGGGTAACCATGCATTTGTGCGCATGATTGTCTGCATTGACATTCTGATTCGCATTGCTGACAGAAGGTCGTACCTGTTCGATGCTGCTTTCATCTTGAACTTCACCACTCTTCAATCGTAGTGGTGAAGATTCCAGGAATGCCGTCATCAGGATTGGCAGCCTTTGAGGGCAGCACAAAGCGTGAACCTTGGTAGGAACCAACAGTGTATCTGCATCCACTGGCGCATCCGATTGTAGCGTCAGACAGGTGTCCAACACGCATTCTTCTCCGCATAGCAGACACCTTAGTACAGGTAAAACACACCTTTGCCACATTGGTCGAAATGATAGAAACCAAGTCATGTTCAGGTCTCTAAGCCGGGAGAGTCCCAGGATTTTTGATATCCGGTCCCGGTATCCAATGGCTAGGATCGTATCTTCCATTGTCGCGAGAGTTTGATCTGTGACATGGGTTGCCATAACGAAAAATAAGGACTAGGAATAGGATTCCTGAATTTAGTCCCAGGATCAGGGGAAGTCCGCCAAAAATCGAATGGACGAAATCTGGAAAGATACCCAGTATGGCTTTGAATGGTGTTAATGCCATCGAAAATACTGTCTTAAATACCTTTGAGACCCCAGTGGTATCAGAAATATTTAAGATTTCGCTTAGGATTTCCGCGAAATGTACGGGGGAATTAGTTGATAATAATGTATGTATCTCTGCAGTCGTCCTTGCGACTTGTAGATCATACGTTTCTTTTGATGACGTGAGCCTTGTAGGCGTCTGAAGAAGCACTGTTTTCATTCTGCTTAAAGTATCTATTCGAATAGAAGTAATTTTCAAACTGGGCCATGCCCTTGCCTCCCTGTCTGGAAAGGAGCTGGGGAACAAAGAACGTCCACAGCACTTGACCTTCGCCGTTGTAGTTACTAGATAAGGAGTCCCGGGCATAAGACTGCAACATCTGCGGTCTACAATAAGAATGTAACTCCCATTATAGAGTCTTTGAAAGAATGGTTCTATTTCAGTTGCAGGTGCGCCTTGCTGGTGACATGAAAGGTTGTATGAATTCCCTTCACAGGCTCCATGCAAACTAATTCCGTTACACAGAAGTGTGCCGCTTAGTGACATAGCACAATTGTTGCCACTAAGAAACACTTTCTGTCCTTTATTACTGACACATGCATGTGAATAGGGCAGGTTCCAAGTTGTTTTAAGGTACCCCTTTCCCAATTTCTCGTACATGCCAGCCTGTATATATTTTTGGCAGTATTGAAACCTGAAGGTTGAGATTGGAATATTTATTATTCCGTGGATTATCCATTCACTGACAGGTCGTTCTGACATTGTCAATGGTAATCTTTCTAGTTTTTCAATGCTCAAGATTGTATAATCAGCACCCTTTTGCGCCATACCGATTTGTCTATCAGTAAGGTTAAAGATTTGGAATAGTGACGTTGTGTTGATTAAACGCCAAGGCACATAGCCTGAACGCAGATTTTGTAACGTCCAGCCAAGCTGTACAATGGAACGCAATTGTGACTGACCATGTTGTAATAACAGTAAGTCTTGCGATAATATATCGATTGCTGAAGATACAATGCTGTCCAATGAAAAAATTCTGGAGGACAGAGTCATTAACCCATTGTCCACTACAGAAAGTGATTTTTCCAAATTGATACGGTCAATTTCCCGTATTCTTTCTGCTGTCTCAATTTGAGTTACCTTCCAGGCCTCATTGTATGCTGCATATACAGAGGCTGCTATGAAACGCTTTTGACGCTGTTTGCGTGGTCCCAGTATGAAATCACGCAAGTCAGCACCATCAGTAAGTAAAGTTAGGTGTTGCTTAATTTCAGGCAGTGTGGAAGTCTGTAGCCATTGAAGGCATAATTTGCCCACACTGTAGGTTGTTATTATCCCTGGGTGATGTCTTTGGGGATATCTAGGGTCTGGCCTGGTCATTTTGAAACCCTGTGTTTTATTCAGGAATCTATCTTGACAGTGATTTGTATCTGTGGGCCAGATCAACCATTGTTTCCAATCAGGATGTGTTCTGTTTTGGTTTAATATATGGTTTACGTCTATCTCTTCAGCTGTATTAGAGCTATTGCTAAACATTGTTGGCTTCGGAATAGACGGGTTATTTAAATCTTTGATTTTGGCTAAGCCAAGACAGGTGGTTTGTTGAACAGTGTCATTTAAAAATATCATTTGTTCTGGGATCATGCAGGCTCTAAACAAAGCTTCTAAACCCTGTACTTGCCATTCTTTTGTACCCCAAACACTTTTCAAATCAACATTTTTGTCCCAATAATCAAATCCAAAAGTATTCATTTTTTCGAAGAATGAATCTGAATATATCAATTTTGTGTTGGTTATCATGGTTTTCATCCCTGTCTTGTTTGATAATTTAAAAAAAAATGTTTCAGCATTACTTATGTTAAAACCTGAAAAATATGAATATTTGTCATAAACGGTTCTAGAGCTCCCTTTTGGAGGTGTAGCACAATGTTCCCATTGATTATAATTTAAAACATTTCTAGGTTGTGCAGATTTATGCAAAAAATGGTTACCATAATGGTTATAGCAATACATACTATCATAATTTGTAGAACCTTGCAAATAATCATGTTTTGTAAATTTAGCAGACATTACTAAGTCAGACATCATGTTGTTAATGCTTTCGAAGTCCCAATCATCAGCAAATGAGTTTGGTCTTGCAAAGTCACTCAAGGAGATCTTGATTTGGTGTGGATATTTCAGGATCTCGACCGGACCATAAATTTCATAGTCAGTGTTGTCCCAGGCTACCCCACCAGGTATCGGATTGGCTGTGAAGTTGGCTGAAGAAAGTTCTCTTTTCTCGACGTGTGAAGATGTGTGTGGTTTGAGGACCAAGTTGATGTTCTGACTTGCTGTGTCCATTTTAGCATATTTTCCCTCAATGAAGCGTCCCAAAGTAAATACCATGATGAGCCAAAGTATGAGGATAAATGCACCAAAACCCACCCAAAATTCAATCCATGGAGAAACCAGATATGTTTCTTTCAGATGTTTCAAAAGTTCCTTAGCTTTGTCTTTAAAGGATTTTGATGATGGCTGTGTCTTTGATTCACTGAGGCTTTCAGAGGAATCATCGAAGTTGATGAAGTACCCGGATGCAGTTCTGTCAATTGTTCCAATTGCTTCAGGATTTTTGTTTATTGCATTGTCACTCGGTACTTCATTGTAGATTGGTGTGTCTCTGCTAAATGTTTTTATTTGGGTTTTCAGAGGTCTTAGTTCTATTGCATTGTTGCATAGTCCTTGTTGTTCTTCTGTAGGCGATTCGAAAGTGATGAGCCTCTTTGTTAGGACCTCTGTACTGGTAGCAAACCTTGGTGTTCTGCTACTTATTGGGAGTCCACTTGGCCTACTGTTTGTTATCGGCCACATGTTGTGGTTTTACCAGGTCGATGGATACAACTCGGTTCTCCTTTTTTCCAGCAAGTGGCGGTAGTACAACTGATCTTGTCCCGTTGACAGACAAGACAGGAACTGCTTTTCTGTAAGAAGGCCCAAATTCCTTCTTTACCGCGATCTTCTCCCTGACTAGATCCCCGACTTTTGGAATCCAGAAAGGTCTTGCTGGGACAGGTGGTGATTCTTCAGTGGTTGTTGGCTGTTGTTTCAACTGTATGTTGCTCAGGTCTTTTCTTGTTTTATTTAAGTCCTGCAAAATAGCCAAACGGTCTTTGACATCAAAGGTTTTTTCTATTACCACTGAAGTCTGACTATCAAGGTCAGAGATCAACATCCTAGTTCCGAATAATAATTCGTACGGACTGAATCCCTTCAGAGAATTTCTTGGCAAGTTATTTAGACTACGTTGGACACTTATTAGATGTTTGACCCACCCAGCTCCCGAACCTAATATCCTTTCTATTATAGATTGCTTTCTGTCTTGGTTTTTTCTTTACACCATCCCGTACCCTCAGGAAGGAAGTGAGAAGATTCCCGCTGGGCTGTGCTCATTTGGCCATGTTTCCCCCCAGGCTGGATTGCCTGAGTGAAAACAATGGTCGAACGTAGCATGCTCTTAGCGTATATGCCATTTAGACTCGCAAATCTTTGTATAACAGTCCGGACGTCAGCCGAGTGCTGAGGATCTACATTATAAGTGGAAACTAGCCTGTATATGTTAATCGCAAGCCATTCTTTTTACTGGTGATGTTATCTGCAGTCAGATTCCACCGTATTTTATTTTTTCTCTCCCCACTGCGATTTCTGTTGCAGTTTGGGCAGTTATTTACAAACATGGTATGATGTAGGCTCATGCCTGGCCACCAGTACCGTGATTGTAAATCTTCCAGAGAATCTTTTAGTTTGAGGTGTCCAAGACCCTCACCCATATGTGCGTCTGCGATTAACAAGCTTCTCCTGTCCATGTTTGGAATCACTCTATCCCCCACTCCAGGGATTCGAGCAAAAGGGACGGAGTTTGCATCGATTATGTATGTATAATTGAGTGGATAGTTGATCGGTAACGCTGAGCAGTCGCCTTTTGATGACGTTTTCACCGCCAGCAATGTTTCACCGTCAATGTATTTTAATGTACGCTTTTTTCGAACTACGGGAGCCGATTTAGTGGCTGCCGCTGCGGCTGTTTCAGCCAATGAATTCCCTACAACGTGAACGCCATCACGTTGATGACTCAGTGAGTGAGTCACGTGAGTCTTTGGTAGTTCTTTTTGTAAAAGAGCTATTTGTTCCCAGAGCAGTCTCTGCTTTATTGGTGCATCTGTGTCATCTTTGTAACCGTTCTGAATCCATGTCTGCAAATCGCTGTTATATGATTTGACGCAGTAATATGAATCTGACACTATAAGTGTCGGGAATTCGCGATCCGCATTATCTAGCGCCATTTTCAATGCGATTATTTCAGTTTGTTGTTCTGAATTAGTTTCTACTGAGTGTGATTTTGTTAATAGAGGTTTTAATATACCTCCGCGCCACACTTCTTTTGTAATCTCACATGTGGGGTTGTATGCTTGTTCTCCCCAAACGGAGGGTTGAGCATGTCCGTCTGTATAGATTACACAGGCGTAATGTCGTAGACGCAGAATGTCGATTGGCAGAGGATACGTTTTTTCATATTTTAGATTTTTTAATTCTTCTAGTTCTGGATCAAAGTAGTAGTATACTTTGTCCGTTGTGATTGAATTCACCCATTGTATCCATTCCGGATTCAATGTTGTTGTTGGTAAATTACACGGTGTTGTTAGTGCCTCAAAGGCTGATTCTGCTGTTCTGACTGTGATATGTCTACCGTCAGCTATGTCTTTTTCTCTAGCTATTGCGGTTTGAACTGCACGAATGATTTTTTCTGTATTACTGAATTTCTGTTCAGCTTCTGTGTACATGTGTGATTTAAATGCAATTGGTACCTTTTCTCCCTCATTAGAGGTCAGGTATGTGAATCCGCATCTCCCTGGGATGACTCGGATCACAAGGTTGCGTGTGTTATCACGTGTTTCTAATTTTGTTTTAATTAGCATGTCTGTTTGTAAGGATCTCAAAATTTCTGTATGTGTTTGAGTCCAATTGGATCTTTTAAAGTCTGGTTTAATTAGATCATAAAGGGGTTTGACCCTTTCTGCGTAATTTGCAATGTATGTTCTTCCGAAATTTAGGAAACCTAGAATTGACTGTAGGTTTTTTAGTGTTTTAGGAGCTTGGATTACGGCACATTTCTCTAGGAAATTGTCTGCCAGGCTTTTACCTTCACTTGATAACTCATATCCTAAGAATAGGACTGTCAGATGGGCAATTCTGGATTTTTTAAAGTTGAATTTGTAACCCTCTGCAGCGAACCCAAGAATTATGGTGTTCACTCTTTTCAAGTGAGTCTCCAAGTCATCATCTGTTAAGTAAATGTCATCGACATAAGATAATGCTTCATCATCATATATTTGTAGTAATTCTGTTACTCTCGCTGAGAATACCCCCGGGCTGTTCTTGTACCCCTGGGCTAACCGACAGAATTGTTTTTGAGTGCCATTTACTGAGAATGCAGTTAAATATCTGCTCTCTGGTGCTATGTTTTGACAAAAGAATCCATTGGAGATGTCCAAGGTTGTTTTGTATTTTTTGCGCACTATGTTGTTCATTAGTGCAGCACTGTGTGAGTTTTGCACTGCAAAGGTTTTGCAACATGTGTTAAGGTGTCGGTAATCCAAAACTAGACGGTATGAATTGTCTGGTTTGGAGACCGGAAACAAAGGATTGTTCATTTGTGAGGTGCAAGTTTCAATCACCCCCTGGTATTCTAGCTGATCTAGTATCTCATTTACTTGTTTTTTAGCTTCTTGCTTAATTGGGTACTGCCTTTGTGCAGTAGGTTGTGATTTTAACTGGATTTTGTGAGGAGGAGAATCCTCATCCCATCCTACATGATTTTTATATAAAGCAGGTGCTAAGGCCACTGCCCACTTTCTAGCAAGTGTATATTTTTTATGAATCGGGATCTGATTCGAGAAGGCAGGCATAATTACTTCTTCGCCATGAGGGCACTCCCTGACAAACTCTGGTGGCCAGTCTTTTTCAGCTAGAAGGATGTCATAGCCTTTGGAGAGGTTATCCCAAAATAGTCCCCTTATTTTCCTAGTCTTATCTCCCTCTATACGTAATGTTATCTCGTATATCTTGTGGGGCTTGCTAACTCTGGTGTCTGCAGTTTCCACTTGAAGGTATTCATTCGTGTCCACTGTCTCCAGATGATTCATAAGGACTTTGCGAGCTATGCTCACCTCTGCTGCGCTGTCTAGCATTGTCTGAGCCCACTCTCCGTTTTTCAGTTGTGTCCTCAGTATTCTCGGCATTGTTAACTACCTTGATACTGGCTACCTTCTTTTTTGGAAATTGTAATTTCTTTTTTAGTTGAGCAGGTTCCTTGTCTTTGGACTTGGCGTGCTCTTCTCTTTGTTCTGATCGTCCTCTTCTTTCCGATTTCTGCGAGGAATTCTGAAAAGATTGAGAGGGACGTGTATCAATGTCTTGATATCTATCAGGTTTTTTAATATTATCCCTATTTCTAAGGTTATATCTATTCCCCGAGGGGTCACTCTGCGGTGACCTCTGTCTTAGGTTTGGAGATTTCTCTCTTCGCCTAGGAGACCTTCCTCGGGACTGGAATTTCTTTTCTTTAGGATTGGATTGTTTGTTTCCATCCCAGTTCTTTTTTGGTGAATTATTATTATTAAAAAATATTTTTTCTGGACTTGTAGTCAGTTGCGGTTTTACTGGTATTCCACCTAGACTATCTCTGCCTAGTTCTTCATAGGAGTTTTCTATGATTCTGGCAATTTCAGCTGGTTGGTCTGCTATATCTGTCTCTTTTAACCTCTGGCGGATCGCCACGTTTGCTGCTTCACCTTTTATGTTGGCTAGTAATATAGCCGAGACCTGCTTGAAGTCTTTCAGTAATTTCATACCAAGAGTTAAAGCAGGTTCTGGACCGTATTCATCTTGAATTTGTTTTAGCACATCTGGTATTACCGAAATGGATGGAACACCGTGCGTTTTTGTATAGATGGAAGCAAAGACTGTACCCCAAGTGTCACAGTCCTCAATGTGGGGTGCGATTCCCATTGGGAGACATATAGTCAGAATCCTGTATTTTTCCAGCGGGGTGGTGTCAGGAAACACCGCCTCTATTTGGGTGATTTTCTGTGCCAACCAGAATGGTATCTGTTCCCGTTTAGCTGGAACTTTACCTAGGCAGGATTGGATGTTCTGTGGTGTAATTTTATTTGTGTTCCCCTGGTGCGGGGTCAGCTGTGGAAGTTTAATCGCTGGCTGAATTGTAGAAGTCCGCATTACATACTGAACTAATTGTCTATGAATTTTTAGTAGTTGTTTTAGCTGTATTAACAGCTCTGCTGCAGGCATTCTATCGATGTCTGGATGTGGTGTGTATCCGGCTAAGACCGGCCACGTTGCTCCTGGTCTTCCTAAAGGACCGAGCCTTGTGATGTGATTGTTATGTATTAGGGCGCCATCAAATAAGAGCAAATGCTCTTGGAATTTGAGTGGTACTTCCACCTCCTTGAAAGGAGTGTACGTTTCAGGAGGTTCCTCTACTTTGTAATAGTGGAAGTACTTTGTTACAGCATTTGCTGATGGAAAATGTATCCATGAATATTATACCTCTGTCTGCCGATATTCGTGTGCCTCAATTACGAATATGACTGTGCCACCTCTAGGTGTCAGTCCATTTTCTATAAGTTTTAAGGTTATAGATCTCCTTTTAATGACCGGAATGAGTGTTATATTCGGGTCTGCTGCTTGCATGGTAGCGTCAGCATCTGCGAGTTCAGTAGCTAATCTAACTGCCTCTCTTTCGTCATCACTCTCTGCCATTTTACAGACAGGATGGTATTATGTCTATTTGCAGATCAGGTTTCTTATGGAAACAGAGATTAGATGCACAATATTTTGGAACTGTTTATCCTTCAACGTTGACTTGACCAAGAACCATACATAGGAGTTCCCTCCTGCGAGGTTTTGGAGGATATAACCTTTCACCCACTCCAGACGTCTTTGGAGTATTTGGGAAAAGGGGTCTGAGTGAGAAAGCAAGACTGAGTTACTCTAAATGTCTTACGTTAGTTTTATCGCCCTTTCCAAACGCGTTGGGCGCCATGTAGTGTAGCTCCTATTTTCCCAATAGGCTCTGCGCATTGGAATAATACCTACAGCAGTAAAGGCCTAGGCCAGACGTTAACTAGGTCTACTACTGTCGATACTAGACTTAATTTTTGGGTTTGCCAGCTAAGCTCAGAGTTCGCTAGAAACTTTCTCGAATGTTCAAGGAAGGAATTAACTCCCCTGATTAGACAAGAAGGGATTTAGTTTCGGACAACCATAGAACATGACAACTTTGCTCTCCCCTAATCAAGAGTCAATCTCAAGAGTCGTGTGAGCACAAGGCAATTATTTTACTCAGTCAGTACGTGCATTCTTAGTCTCATCAGAATGTAGAGAAAAGGAAGAGACGGGCGTGTTCAATAAAAAGGTGTTATTTATTGATCAGTCTCTTTTCTCATACATGAGAAATGGATCGATATTATTGCAATACTTATAGTTAAGTAAAGTGCATACATTAAAAGCAATAGTATAAAATAATACTGTAAAAACATTGATATGGTTTCTGAGCCATATGATGTTTAAAATGATTAAAATATATTTACACACACATATACATTTGACTAAACGTACTCAACTGGTGTTTCTAAATACGCCTACCCCGTGTACCTGACCTAAGTCTAATGCGTGGGCGGGAATAGAAAGTTACAGTTTAAGTTAAGTTTGTTTTTGCCAAGTGAATAACTAAAGAATTCTCTGTAAGGGGTTATTCAGTTCTGTACCTGGAATTTAGGATGGATGAGGGATGGTATCTCTTTCTCTGCTCTCGATATTCCAGGCTGCCTGCGAGGGCTACCCGGAAGCGCCGGTGCTGGGTCTCTCGGCTTGAGATAGCAGCGCGTCTCTCAGCGCGTCAGGAAGGCGGGGCTGCTGCCAGCGGGGTCTGCTTCTGCTCTCGGCTTCGGCAAGTATGGCTGCTCCGTCTTGTCACCACGCGTGTGTTTGCATAGGGCCAGGTCGGCAATATTTACACCTTAAAGGTGCCGAGATTGACGTAAGGATGGACATAGATACGTCAATAAAGATGTCATACGACTTGCTCATTAGCACATTCTTTACTAAAGTTCTCTGTGAAATCAAAACAATGGCCGCACGGATTATCCAGGTTGTCATAGGTTTGATTTGTTATGAGAACGTCGTATGCCTTATCAGGGGCTGGAGGAATGTCGCTTGTCTAATTAGATCTCAAGCGTTATGACCTAATCAGATAACACGTTCCTGTGCCGTAGTGTGACTGCGTCAGATAACGGTATCTGCATCATGGGGGCTTTTCTTGCCTCATGGGCTGACTGTTAGTTAACTTGATAGTTAGTTTAACCAGAATAGGGTCAGGAATAGGGGGACTGATTCCGAACCTATAGAAATACACGACAAACTATAACGGCTGAATTTTACTGGTTTTGAACGAGTTAAATCTGAGCCTAACTATTATGTCTCTGTAACCTTTGTTTTCTTTCAGTATATATATATATACTAGCAGCCCGTCCCGACGTTGTCCGGTATGAATTGCTGCCGGCCAGTAGTATATTGTCTTGTAGAATTTCGTTTTGATAGCATTTTTTATCTGTGACAGGCCTGTGAAATGCTCCGATTCACAGTGCACTGCTGATGCACTTAAGAGTGCGCGTTCAGTAGTGTGTGAACTCGAGTTTCCCTACTTTTTTTTTCTTAGCAATATTATATAGCGCAAACTCGACAACATGGCATGAGCACAATTTACATTGCAGAAGAACACATTCATTTGTGGTAGGCACGGGGAGACAAAGCGATTAGCCTGGAATCACAGGATGTTGAGCTGATGCCGAGATTCGAACGTAGCTCCCCAGCTCTAAAGTTCGCAATTCTAGAACTTGTGGCTGGAGGTGTGTCTAAAAGTGTATGTCGGTGCTGCCCATCAATGAGAGAGACCTGTGCATTTTTCTAATCGGTGGTAAAAAAATATGAGTATGTTGCTGGAGATGTGGGCCACCAATGTACTTACCGGGGGAGGGTAAACACCCATTATTCCGCAACTTTCTTTCCGCATACCATCACTCCGCATACTTCATTACGAAAGTACCATGACTCCGCAATGCCATTATAACGCATGGCATTACATTTTATATGCTTTTACCACGCATACATTTACAACGAAATTCGTTGTAAATGCATGAATGGTAAAAGCATGTTTTTAAAAAATGTTTGGATAAGGTAAGTATAGGTATAGGGGTATATGTTTTGGGGTACTGATGTATATGTTTTGGGGTGTTTGGGTATTTTAAGGGTTCAGATATAGTTTTGGGTTATGGGGTATAGGGTTAGTTTTAGGGTTTAGGGATAGTTATGGGTTTTGGGGTACAGGGGTATTTTTAGGGTTCAGGGCTAGGTTTGGGTTTTGGGGTACAGGGGTATTTTAATGGTTCAAGGCTAGGTTTGGGTTTTGGGGTACCAGGGTATTTTAGGGTTCAGGGGTAGGTTAGGGTTTTGGGGTACAGGATTATTTTTATGGTTCAGGGCTAGGTTTGGGTTTTGGGGTACAGGGGTTTGGCTTTTGAGGTACCAGGGTATTTTAGGGTTCAGGGATAGGTTAGGGTTTTGGGGTACAGGATTATTTTTATGGTTCAGGGCTAGGTGTGGGTTTTGGGGTACAGGGGTATTTTTAGGGTTCAGGGCTAGGTTTCGGTTTTGGGGTACAGAGTTATTTTAGGGTTCAGGGGAAGGTTTGGCTTTTGGGGTACATGGGGTATTTTTAGGGTTCAGGGCTAGGTTGGGGTTTTGGGGTACAGGGTTATTTTTAGGGTTCAGGGGTAGGTTTGGGTTTTGAGGTACATGGGTATTTATAGGGTTAAGGGCTAGGTTTGGGTTTTGGGGTACAGGGGTATTTTTAGGGTTTAGGGATAGGTTTGGCTTTTGGGGTTACCGAGTATATTTATAGGGTTAAGAATAAGATGGGTTAGTGTTTAAGGGTGTTGGGGTATTTTAAGGAGTAAGGGTGGGTTATGAATATGGGGTGCAGGGGTATTTAAAGGGAGCAGGGTGGACACCCGGAGCTCGCTTTTTTTCCCCCGCAGACGATATGAGACATGGCATGAAGGGCGGAACGTAAAAACAATAGTTGATGGACAGAATGCAGAACAATGTCATACATTCACCCCAGTACAGAGATCTGGGCCTCTAAATCCATTGGTTTTTTGCACTCTACACCACTGCAGTTCAAACATGGCCATATGCAAATTAGCCTTGACCCTGAGCCCAAGCTGCTAAGCCATGTCTTTCCTGGACCGGAATCAAGCATCCTAGGACCAGTTTTTTTTTTTTTTTTTTAGTTTTGGGGCAAAGACTTTTATTAAAATTTAAAGATTTGACCAAATCCTATCATAGGATGATTTGGAGTGAAAAAAAATCCTATTTTGAACGTCGGATAGACGAATCGGATAATTCCTGTAAGGAGATTTTTAAAATTGTTAGAGACTTCACTTCTCCATCCTTAGCCACTTCTGTGCACTGTCATTCAGAATCCTGGCTGAATGAACTGGCACATTATTTTGTTGAGAAAATAAGCACCATTCAAGCCGACCTTGCCACTCATTCCAATCAGCCTCGGGCTGTTGATCCTGATGCTATTTCTTCCGTAAATCCCACTTTCTGGGAATTCCCGCAGTTAAGCCTTGCTGCTTCATTAGATCATTTGACAGGCTTGAAATCGGGCTCCCCTCTGGATCCTTGCCCGGTCTCGTGTCTTAATAAAATAGCCTCGGTGCTAAATAGTCCTATTAATTCCATTCTAAATTCCTCATTGTCTTCTGGCATTGTTCCACAGGCTTGGAAGAGTGCATGTATTATTCCTTTAATCAAAAAACCAACTTTGGATCCCATCATACATGCCAACTATAGGCCTATTTCTCTCCTCCCCGCTCTGGCAAAGGTGGCGGAAAGACATGTGCACCGATCCATCTCCGATTTCATCGAGACTAACAACTTGTTGCACAGTACTCAATCTGGGTTTCGTGCGAATTATAGCACAGAGACCGCATTACTGGAAGTCACCACCGCCATTAGAGAGGTTTTAGACTCGGGAGGAAAGGCCATGTTGGTTATGCTAGACTTGTCGGCGGCGTTCGACACCGTTCCCCATGACACTCTCCTAATTCGACTCTGGGATTGTGGTCTTAGGGGGACGGTGTGGAAATGGCTCAAATCATTTCTAGCCAACCGTCGACAAACGATCTGGGCGCCACCTCACTCCGCAGCTATGTCAGCCCTGGAAGTGGGGGTCCCTCAGGGGTCTATTCTTAGTCCCCTGCTTTTTAACATCTTTATGGCCCCCCTTGCAGAGGTTGCGGAGTTGTTTGGCGCCCAGATCGTGTCTTACGCTGATGACACCCAGCTCTTGTTCACTCAGAATAAGAACGAGGTGTTTGATGGGACACTTATCAGAGGCTGTTAGAAGCAGTCTTTGATTGGTTCAAGAGACACGGCCTGAAATGCAACTCCGACAAATCGGAGCTGCTTTTTTTCGGATGTGTCTCTGAACCAAACTGGAAAAGTTGGTGGCCTCAGGATCTCTTTCCTCCTGCCAATGCTAGTACCAAGGCTAAAAATCTTGGTATTATTGTTGACAATGAGCTGACGTTTGGACCTCAAATAGCCTGTCTTGCAGGAAAGTGCTTTGGTATCCTGCGAATGCTCAGAAAATTTCTCCCTTTGATTTCTGTGAATCATCGAAGGGTTATTGTCCAGGCATTGGTAGGGTCGCGCCTGGACTATGCTAATGCCCTTTATTTAGGTCTTCCTAAATATCTTGTAAGGAGACTCCAGGTTGTGCAAAATTCAGCTGCGCGGGCTATTTATGGTCTTCCTAGACGAGCTAGCGCTTCAATCCTGCTGAAGGAATTGCATTGGCTTCCTATAGCCAAAAGGGTGCTGTTTAAAAGCTTGACGCTAACCTACAAGGCCCTCCATGATTTAGGCCCTAGGTATATCAGAAAGCGCCTTGCATTGTACCAACCGAGCAGAGCTCTTCGCTCCGCCTCCTTGTCCAAAATGCTCGTTCCATCCATCAAACGAGCTAGACAAGGGGGGCGCTCGTTTCATTACCTGGCCCCACGTGCTTGGAATGAACTTCCGATTGCTCTTAGACAGGCCCCTAGTCTGTTGTCTTTTAGAAAAACATTAAAAACATGGCTTTTTATTTAGGAATTGTGATGTCTTTTATTCTTAGTTATGTTTCTTTTCCAATAAAGGCCCTCTTCGCCAAAGCGCCGGGACACTCCATTGCGAGTAGCCGTTGCGCTATAGAAGAGCCCAATTAACATAACATAACATAACATAACATAACATTAAGTGCTTAAAAGTTTGCGATACATAGTTTTCAAAGAAGTGGTACCTCCCCCGTAGGGAAGGCAGTCCACTTAAACTTTTTAATCAACGCATTAAAACATTTACAAATCATCAGTTTGGGGTTCAGAAATGTCTGCAGATAGCACTTGCAGTGTTTAATGGGGCCACTTTAAAGAGTCCAGTGGGGTAGGGGGGCCTAAATCCATTGGTTTTTTGCACTCTACACCACTGCAGTTCAGACATGTCCATATGCAAATTAGCCTTGACCCTGATAGGCTGCCAAGCCATGTCTTTACTAGACCGAAATCAAGCATCCTAGGACCGGTTTCTGGCTATCAGCTGTCTTCAGTCAGGATAACTTGACTCCAGTGGTGTCAAGAGCATGGAACTCATGTCTGAGCATACCCATTCCACTCGGGGTGACAAATGCAAAAACAACAGTTGATGGACAGAATGCAGAACAATGTCATACATTCACCCCAGTACATAGATCTGGGCCTAAATCCATTGTTTATTTGCACTTCACACCACCCCAGTTCAGACATGGCCATATGCAAATCAACATTGACCCTGTCCCTCATGGGAACAGTCCAGCCAGAAGGGCGGAACGTACTACACGCCCGCAGCGTTTGTCACGCCCCCAGCACACGCCCACAGCACAATGCAGACATGCCCACAAGGGACTACTTTGCTGGCACGGTTCTTTTACCTTTTAAATGTATATGGTGGGAGTCTGCATAGCCTATGTCCTTCTGCTGCAACTGCCCTTTCCAACGCTGTATTGGGTGTTGTGATTGGTGCTGTGGTTCCCGAGATTACCCACCTCAAAGGTTTGGGCTCTCTCTTTATTATATTAGTATGGATGCATGTGTGCATGTGTGTGTGTGTGTGTGTGTGTGTGTGTGTGTGTGTGTGTGTGTGCATATATATATATATATATATACATATACACAAAAGTAAGCAGTATTGACTCACCAAAGTGTGGGACTACAGAATCCAAAATGAAAATGTGTTAGTTGGGTGCAAGGTCAACCTAAAAGCCTGAGATAGCAGGGTATGTATACAGAGCCGAGGCAATTAAGAGGCTCATTTGCATTCCTCTTTGTTTGTGCATGCATGGGTGAACATTCGTGGTCTAGTTGCGGCCTACTCTCAGCCATCATTGACATTTGGAGTATTACTGCCCTCATTTTCGCTACCTTGTTATAATGATGGCCACCCCACATTTTCCAAAAGGACAAAGCAGGACGGGGAATCTCTGAGCTAATAAGAGCGTGACATAAGCGCATCAGTAGGTGAGGAGGTGTATGTACTAAAAGCCCCTCTCCCTTGGACCTCATATGCGGACCCCTTGGACACAAAACTAGAAATCTGGGGTTCTGGATTGAACCGTTCAAGAATATACAGCAGTTGGGAAACGGGGATTATTCAAGTCCATGTAAGAAGTGGTCAAGTAAATAAACCATTCTTTGAGTCTGCAAAAGAAGTACAAGAATAAGTGCAAATATCAACTCCCTTTCATTCAGGGTATAACAATCAAATATACCACAAAGAAAAGTGAACATAATGACTGTCTTGATAAAGATGGAATAACCAGATACCTATCGAAACGCGTCAACGCATTTCTACACATTATCCCGAGGACAAGTTCGACCTGTAGATACAAAACAGAGTATATGCATCCAGGCTAATCTTGCTAAAATTATTCCAAGGGAATTGTTGAGCCAAAAGACAAAGTATACTGTCATATTGTTCGTCCTCCCTATTTTTTAGGTTTCTCTGTGGTAAAAGTGTCATAAGATGTTATTTTATGTCCTGATCTGATGAATTGTATTGTTTTTAATTATGCTGAAATGATGCATTGTGTTTTATGATAGGTGTTTTTTTTTATATTAGTGTTTTAATAATATTTACATGTACTAAAGAAATAAATTGACTTGTTTGCACTGCATGTTATAGTAGTATCATTGTTTGAGTGTTTCAGAAACTTTGAGTGAGATCTTTTTTTAGTTTATCTATGTGTTTTATATGAGTTAAAAATTCCACTATTGATAGGGGGTTCTTGTTGATTGAGTGAATCAAGGGATATTTTGTTTTTTGTACTGACTCCCTTGGTTGCTGACAAGGGTTCTCTCTCTGTTTAAACACACTGTGTATATATATATATATATATATATATATATACACACAGTAACCAGTATTAACCCACCAAAGTGTGGGGCTACAGAATCCAAAATGAAAATGTGTTCGTTGGGTGCAAGGTCAGCCTAACAGCCTGAGATAGCAGGGTATGTATACAGAGCTGAGGCAATTAAGAGCCTCATTTGCATTCCTCTTTGTTTGTGCATGATTGGGTGAACATTCTTGGTCTAGTTGCGGCATACTTTCAGCCATCATTGACATTAGGAGTATGACTGCCCTCATTTTCGCTACCTTGTTATAATGGTGGCCACCCCAGGCATAATAATGTCCATGGCTGATATATGTATCTTTCCTATTATGGTGTCCAGCCTTGGCACAATGGTGGCCCTGGTATAATGGTGGGCATTATTGGCATATACAAGGCATCCTTGGTGTTATGATTGGCATCGATGGCCTATGATTGTACTGCTTGGGCATTTGAAGTAGAATCTGTCCATGTGAGGCATTTGTACACATGAGTAATCAATGAAAATGTTACGCTGGTGTTTGGGAACCGTGGGGCATATTGCATATTAGCAAGGGCGTTATCGCCGCGTTAGCGGCACTTTTTGCCGATAAAGCAGTGATTTTTTTATCGCCCAATTACCTAGCTGTCGCTAACAGCAGTTAGCGACAGCTTCCAGGCAAAAGCGACTGGTTTGGGGCCCGCTTTGCATGTCAGCGATATTTATCGCTAATGACATGAAAAGTGGGTATATCTAAACCTATTAGCAATACCCACGACACGATAAAAAAAAGCGCGCTAACCGCGATTAGCGCCAGGATTTTACACCTGGTAAAAACCTGACAGCCATAATAGTCAATGGGAGGTGGATTCTATGGCTAAGTCCCCACTTGCCTATTAGCGAGATTTTCCTTAGCGATAGGATTTTATCTCTGGAAATCTCATGTTATAGATGTGATTCGCCGCTATCGCTGGATTTTTTATCGCTGTGGAGATAAATGTTGGTAATACTGCGTTATCTTCGCGATAAAATCCAGCGATAGGAGGCGATAAAAAAATCACGCTAAGCGTTTTTTGCGATAATTTTCGCAAGTTGTTGCTAACATGCCCCTATGTATTTCCTGAAAATGGAAACTAATATTTTGACAGCAATTGTGTTTTTACAGAAAAGGGTTTCCTTCTGGACAATTGAGTATGTTTACCCAAAATTAAAAGTAGTATTTGACAATAAAAGATGTTTCTTTTCAGAAACGTATTTGCTGATGAAGACCAAAGGTTGCAATTCCAAAGCACATTTAAAGTTGATAGTTGAATGATAATTCAGGCTGAGGTGTGCAGACCTATTGCTGTGGTTATGTCCTTTGCGCCAGAGGCCACGTGATGCATGGCTATTAGTTCATTAGTCAGCTGGAGGCATATAATATTGATAACATTTCTTCCTGGCATTCTGCAGGTAACCTTCACTGAATCGCTTGGTTGGTCCCCATGTTAATCTAGTTTAAGGTGTTCGTAGAGCAATATTAACATAAGTGAACAATGTGCTAGCTGCTCTGGAGGACTTTCTTTGAGTAGATGCTTTCACTACAGAAAGGTTGGAGACCCCTGATATACACTGAGCTGGCCTTTAGAGATGGTGAAGCCTGAGATAGAATCAGAAACCACGCAAAGAACGGTCCAGGTGGAGTCCACCACACACTGCTCATATATTTTTAATTTTATTTATTTATTTTTTGGGAGTTTTATATAGTGCATACTTGACCCGGTATCGTGTATCAGAGCGCTTTACATAGCACCAGTTGCATTACATGAGGACATATTCATTTTTGTTAGGCACTGGGAGATTAAGTGATTTGTCTGATTTGGAAACAGGGGACCCCTATATATCTAATGGACTTGCTATACATAGGGAAGAAAGCACTATAGGTAAAGGTCTATAGCTAAATCAATCCAACTGGTGGCAAAAGCAAAAACACGCCTAGGGAACCCCCACTTAGTTAACTCACAAAGTTACGACCCATACATCACCCATACATCACATATGATACCAAATTATTCAAAATTTGTATAATTTTATTTGACGATAGAGGGTTTCAAAGAAGATATATATTTTCTATTTTTAAGCATTTATATCAAAAATATTTCATTTGGATAATCAATATACAAAATTGGAGATTAAAAGACAGTACAAACAAAACATAGACAAAGATGGATGGAGGCAGGGCGGTAGTAGAGACTACGCGCATTTCGGCGATATCGCCTTCATCAGGTCACCGTCTTATTGTACTGTTCAAGAAGCTGAATACATTGGTCCAAATGTAAAAAGACTGGTGAATAAGCAGCTATCAGCATGTGAAGAAATGTTGATGTCTCACAATGGGAACGGATAGTTCTAGTGGTTCATCATAAAAAAGCAAGAGATGAATGCCCTGAATACCTGTAATTCCACGGACTTCTTATAATTCTTCAAAGTGTTTAAAGTAAGATCATACCCTGGGCTGTAGGGAGTTTCACAGGATGCCCAGCGTCATTGCCGAGACTCAAACCCGGTTCCCCAGATTCTAGGTCGACCCCCCTAGCCGTTAGGCCATCTCCCCAATATAAGAATAAAGAAGGAAGGTAACAGACTGGATGGCTCTGTGGGCTCTTAATTTTTTCTAATATCTTTTTTTCTAATATGTAATATCTTGATAAAAGTTACAAAAAATAATAAAATGTTGAGTTGACTGTGCAAATTTACCATTGCCTGTGCAGTTTGGTAAGTTGGTAAGTTATTTGTTCCGAACCCCAGCTGTGGCACTGCAACAATAAAATGTAAAGTGCACAACACAAGCCTAGTGTACTAGTTACAACCGATAAATAGCTCTGAATACCATTAGGCACATAAACGCTTAACAGATGGTTTAATAATCTCACATGTTTCTCTTATAGCCTCTCTTTGGCCCATGAGAATCATCTTTATTTTTTATTATAATTTAAAATACTACATGGTTTGTCCAAACTACAATTAGTATCTTACATTTTTGTATTATTTTTTCACGTGGGAAAACCGGGGGATTTTATCTCTACCATCCAAAGGCAAGCAATCCCTAATGATTTCTTTAGCAAACTTTGTTCCAGTTTTGGACCAAATTCCATGCCAAGTCAAAGTGCATTACTATGAAATCTGTCTTCTATTTAGTGGGTTGCTAGTTCTTTGTGGTTGATATATGCTGAAGTAAAGCGAGGTACTGCAAAGAGCCTAATTAGAACATTATTCTCCATTATTTGAAGTGCTTTTGTTGTTGACAACCCCCACAAGGCAGCCCTATAGTTGACAGTACTAATGAATTTACTTCGGCGAAATGCCTCAGCGTAGCATCACACGGCGCAGGGGTTTGGGGCCATGTTGCTTTAGATTCCCTACAAACGGTAGAGAATGGTTTTATAAGATACTTGTTGGGAGTCCCACAGAGCTCACCGACCTTCGGTTGCCTCATTGAATTAGGCTTGGATTATATACCAGATATTATCAGCATCCAGCCAATTCTCTTATGGCACCGTGTTTGGCAAACAGAACACTGCAAATTGACACGTTCATTGATCACTGACTGTCTTGGGCTGGATAAATGGAACAACATCCCGTGGTTGGTCTATGTGCGTAATTTTCTGAAAGATCTAAATTTGGCACCTTATTTTTCCCATCCAACAACTATTGTAGAAATAACAAGGACAAATTTGAAAATGTTATGTCTATCCCATCTAAGAGAGCTACGACTAACCCAAGAAATCAGTAAAAAATCTAATCGCCAGATCTTAGCCATCCAGACCGCTTCTGGGGTACAACCGTATTTACAGTACAGTTTGAATAGCTTTGAGAAATACCTACTGACTCGGTTTCGTTTTAACATCTATCCTCGTTTGATAACTTTCCCGAAGCAGAGCGACTGGTCTAATTATCTTTTACTGTGTCCCTGCGATGATATTTCAGAACAATCTACATTGCACATAGTATTTTTCTGCAGTTACTACGAGTTTCCACGAAGGAGATGGATTATTCCCTTGCTGAAACTCTTGGGCTTGCGATGTTGTCGCCCCGCGTTCCTTGAACTTCAATTCCTTGAAACTGAATTTTGTGCCAAATCAATTGCTCGTTTTTTGAAGGCCTGTATCAAATATCGTCATAACTAGGATACATTTTTGACGCACTAGCACTTTGAGTAGACTGTAACCCTAAGAATTATGACATTTTTGCACTGTACACATGTTTGTATTTATAATTGAGTCTGCCCTCTTTTTAATGTTTTTTTCATGAAATGTTTTTATTATGTGCTTTTATGGTTTCCTAAAAAAGTATGGTAACCGAATAAAGATTATTGAACTGAACTGAATTTACTTGTGTGGAATTGTAGAATTTCAGGTCTGGGTCCAAGCCAATTTTTCCTGCAAATGTAAAGATTGCTTCCTTTGTTCTAGAGAATATCATATTTAAAATTTTTAGATCTGAGTTCCATTCTAATTTGAAAAATGAAGGCCCAGGTATGAAAAGCTATCAACTTCTGCTAGTGTGTGCCCTTTTAATCAGTGGATTCTCTTCTTCACATTACCTGTACCACAAACCATCAAGAAGGATTTTGTTAGGTTTAGTTTCATATCCCTTTTGCTCCATAAATGTATTAACATCTTCGATCAAAGATTGTAGGCAGTTAGCAGTCTGCGATAACAATGCTGCATTGGCGGCTTACAATAGGGTTGATACTAAATGTTTTCCTATTATGGAGGCTATGTGTTATAGAAATGCATCCACCCCAATAATATATAAAGAGAACAGAGGTGGTGCCAGAACGCATCCCTTTTGGATACCTCTCGTGATCCTAAAACCAGGGGCACATTCTCCATTGACACTATAGCGAACAAGGGCAGTCAGATAAATATATATTTGTGAAATCAAGGATGTTATATCTAATGGGGCACCCTATCTGCCAATATCTTTCACAACTTAGAATGGCTAACAATATCAAAAGACCTGCTTAGATCGGCGAAACATAGGTATAGGCAGCCCTTTTTTGCTATTGTATATTTATTCATAATCAATTTTAGGTTAATGCATTGTTCTAGCATGTCAACCTCGCATCTAACGCCATGTTGTCAATCCGTAAGAATGTTATTATCATCTGCCCAGGTCTCAAGTCTCCGCAGCAGTATCCTGCCTAGCAGCTTAACTGAGGAGTCGATGAGGAAAGCCAGTCTATAACATTGCACATCCCCTATTTCTTTATAAAAAATTGGAACAAAATATACTTTCAGCCTACGTCGCCGGTATATAACCCTTTGTTGCAGCTATGTATACTTGATTTAATATGGGTTCCCCCAAAGCATAGGGTATGACTTATATGCATCTACCGGGACCCAGTTGCACATTTCCCTGAGGCCAGGCTAACTTTGTCAGCAGACATTGAGGTTAAGAAGGGAGGATCATGCAAGAAAATCTTGGGGCATATTACCAACAACTAGCGATAATTTTTGTCTCTAACTTGTTTAGAGACAATAATTATCGCCGCACATCGGCGATTTTTATCGCAGATAAACCTTGCTATTAGCAAGGTTTATCGCAAATGCGATAAAAAACGGCCGCAATGCATGAATATCGCTGAAAAGTCAGCGATATTCATGCATTATCGAGCAAATGCTCTTAGCCATGTTATCCACCTCCCATTGGATAACATGGTGAAGAACTGCTCAGGGCAGGAGTTAGCTTTTGGAGATATTCGCGCTTAGCGCGAATATCTCCAAAAGTTGGTAATAGGAGATAGCGATGTTGGCGACTGTTTCCAGTCGCTAACATCTTGGCACGCCCACTTTGCATGTCATTAGTGATAAATATCACTGACATGCAAAGCGGGGCCCAAGATGGTCGCTATCTCCTATTAGCTGTCACTAACTGGTGTTAGCGACAGCTTGGTAATAGGGAGATAATTTTATCTCCGCTTTCTTGGCTTTTAAAGCCAAAAAAGCGGAGATAAACCCCCTTGATAATATGCCCCCTTGTCACTATAAATTCCACAATTATATTTTCTGGATTGACAATCTCACAATAATGGGCTAGCCTATCGGCTGAATGCACACGTCACTATTGCCGGGCCAGAGGTGTGCCTGAGGAACAACTGGTTAATTGTTTTCCAAAACAGGGTCCAATCCCTCAATATGCTTCCTGCTCCAGATCTTCCCATGCCTTCTCCCATAAATAGGTTTTCCTTAGATCTAATGTACGTTTATAAAATAGACGCAGGCCTTTCAACTCTTCCCTATTCCTGGGTTGAGCTTGTATGGCTAGTTAAAGTTTATGGATTCCCCTGTATGCAATGATGGTCAAACCATCCCGGTTTGTTAGCTCTATTAGCTTTAGCCCTAACTTTCAGGCTATCTCCAATTGCAGCAGTCAGCTTATAGAAGGCTATAAGAAGAGCATATCTTAAAATTATAGGGGCATATTATCAAGGGGGCGATAGACAATTTTTGCAGCTTTAGCGGCCGTATTCGGCCGCTAAGCGGCAATATTTCTATCGCGCTATTAGCAAGCTGTCGCTAACAGCAGCTAGCGACAGCTTGTAGGCGATAGCGAGTGGTTTGGGGCCCGCTTTGCATATCAGCGATATTTATTGCTAATGACATGCAAAGTGGGCGTACCAAACCTGTTAGCGACTGAAAGCAGTCGCTAACATCGCCAATTACCAACATAAGGCGTAGCGATGGAAATATTTGCGCTAAGCGCGAATATCTCCAAAAACTAACGCCTGCTCAGACCAGTTCTTAGCCATTATATCCAATGGGAGGTGGATATAATGGCTAAGACCCTGTTAGTGATAATGCGTGAATATCTCTGTATTCTCAGCGATATTCACGGATTTCGCCGGGAACTTTATCGCTTTTGAGATAAACGTTGCTGATAGCTTGTTATCTCAGCGATAAAATCCAGCGATGCTTGGCGATAGAAAAATTGTCGCAAAGCCTATTTAGCAATAATTATCGCTGGTTGTTGGTAATGTGCCCCATAGTTCCGACTCAAATTTTGTTAATTCCAGTGCTGGCCAGAAAATGTAGGACTTGTGTCCAGATTGAAGACAAGAGTGGAATGCCTGACCTCTATCTTTAAAGGATTGGAGTGGCATTTAAATAAAACACCTGCTTTTATTTTTTTTGATAACCAAATTTATTGATTTTTGCAGAAGATCGACAAAAATAACAAAACATAGCATAAGAATACTAGCTACGTGCACATGTGGAAGTGTAAGTCACATACAGGTGGACATTACATCAGTATACAGGAATTGATAGACAAAGCAAAGGTAAAAAATATACCGCACCCATTCCAGTTCTCGGGCGGTCATTGAGAGTATCAATCTTTCACCATCCCAACCCATCTGCCCCACATTCTACGAAATTTCTTCATGCAACCTCTTGCCTCGTATAAGGGTCGCTCCTGAGTGGCACACCAATTCACCCCTCTGCGCCAACGTGCCATGGTGGGGACTGTTGAGCTCAACCAGTTGGCCGCAATGTCTCTTTTTGCCACCATCAGTGCTGTGTTCAAAAAAACTTTTTTCAGCTCTAGAGCCGACCATCCCCTTGGTGACACCCAGCAGGACATTCAGCGGGTTAGGTGGAACCTCCCGCCCAGAACCTCTGTGAGTTCCCCAGTTACGGACTCCCAGTAGAGCACAATTACAGAGCAGAGCCATACCTTGTGGTAAACGTCAGCTTGTGGGTGGTTACAACGAGGACAGGAAGCCTCGGGCGCAGACCTGTGCACTGGATACGCAGTTGTGTAAGATAGACTGTGTGGAGATAATATATTTGGACTAGGCGGATCCTTGCTGAGGCTGTGACTGTCTTGGGGGCCATCATTGCATCCCTCCAATCAGCGTCATCCAGAGACCCGAGCCAACACTCCCACCTGTCCCTGAGGTGTGATAGTGTGTTGGGGGTGTTATTGATAAGGGATCTGTAGATACAGGAGATCCCCCCTTCCCTAGGTTACCCGTCATGGTCTGGGCTTCGGGTGGGCAGGGAGGAGCCATCTACAATGTAAGATTGAAGCGCCTTCCGTATCTTTAGATATCGATAGAACTGGGAAGCGTGTAGGGAGTAACAGGTTTTTCAATTCCTTGAAAGTGTCATGTGGTTCCCACTCCGGATGTCTCCCAGCAGGGATATGCCAATGAGATCCCACGTTCAAAAGCCAGAGAGGTTGGCAACTTCTCGGAGCCAAGTGCCGCACCACAGTGGGGTATGCTCGGTCAGTTTATTTGACCATTTGGTGTGGTGCAGGGAAGCCTGCCATGCCAAAAGTACCCCGTGGGTGACCTCAGTAAAAGTTTGGGAGCTGAGGATTCCCATACAACATCCCTTGGATATTGGACAGGCCCAAGGTGTGCAGTTCCAAGCGGTATGCCGGGTACGACCCGCCACCGTTAAACCAATCGTGCATGGTATGGAGCTGGGTTGCAAGATAATAAAGATAGAGGTTTGTCATCCCCAAGCTGCCATCAAAGGGCGGAATCTGGCACTGGGTGAGTGCCAACCGAGGCCTCCGACCCCCAATAGAAACTTGTTGGCCATGCCGTCTAGTTCCTGGAACCACGACCGCGAGAAGGAGAGGTGCGTGTTTTGGAGCATATAGAGAAATCGGGGTAGAATCATCATTTTAAAAAGGGGTATTCTGCCCATAAGGTTGAGCGGTTGGGAGTGCCATCTGAGGAGATCAGCCCAGGCCTTTTTCACTGATGGAGTGACATTAAGCGACCAGGCACGGTCGGGGAGGAGGGCAACCCAGATGCCCAGAAACTTGAAGGACTGTCGCCGAAGAGGTATCGACGACTGCCAGTCAAAACATTCTCTTTAGAGATGTAAAGGGACCGAAACGGATTTAGTCGAGTTCAGCCAAAGACCAGAAGCCTGTTCAAAAAGACTCAGGGCCTGGAGACAGCGGAGTCCCGGTTGGGCCGGATCTGCTTAAAATAACACAACATTGTCAGCATAAAGGGGGATTTTGTCTTCCTCTAAGCCGGGCCATTTCCAGCCCGTACAAGACACACGAGGGATTTCATCGCCAACGCGAATAAGATGAGTGAGAGGGGGCACCCCTGCCTCGTGCCTCTGTTGATGGGGAAGGGGTTCAACAGGGCCCCATTAACCAGCACCTGGCCCCTGGGCTTACTGTAAAGTGACTTAACCATGCCACAGAAGGCTCCAAAACCCTTCTCCACCAAGATCGCTTTCAAATATTGCCAATCCACCGAGTTGAAAGCATTCTTGAAGTCCACGAGAAGGAGGGACATATAGGGGGTCAATTGGTGCTGGTTCCCTAAGGCCAGGTGGAGATGTCAGAGGCAGTGCCGAGTCCCCCTGGAGGACATAAATCCACACTGGTCGGGTGGACCAGATTGGCCAGGTGTGGTCGTATAAGATTGGCTATGAACGAAGGAAATATTTTGAGCTCCGAATTAATAAGTAAGTTGGGACGTAATCATGACAGTGCCTCGAGGGGGCCTGCAACTTAGGAATAATCATGATAGTGGCCATGTACATTTCGGGACAAAATAAACCTCGCTCCTTTGCCTCTTGATACATCTCTAGAAGGTGGGGAATCAGCGTGTTCCGTAGGATGCGTAGAACTCCTGTGTGAGTCCGCCTGGTCCTGGTGTCTTACCTGCCGCCATGCGCGATATGGCGTCATAATCTCCTCTGGGGTGACAGGGAGTTCTAGCCCTTTTGCTTCTGACTCAGTGAGTTATGGGAGGGAGAACTGTTCACTCTGGAGGAGCTCCGGGAGTGAGAGAGTAGGGGGTTGTGCGGAGTAAAGAGTAGCATAATAGGTGGCGGAGCACTGGCCACTGCGATGGTAGCTCAATGGAGCACTCCATTTACACAGAGTACCTAGGGGATGATATGGTTAGCCATCCAGTAAGCGGCAAGAAGATGGAGAAGTTTCCCGTTTTTATCTGCCCATCCATATACACATGCCACAGAGAACCTCCAAAGCAATTTGGCCTCTTCTAGGGAAGTTCATTTAATCTTGTCTCTCAGAAATGCCAGTCTCCTGTCCTGGACCTTTGATCTCTCCTACGGGGGCTGAGTTCCAAATAGGACAGCCTGTGCCTCCAGAAGTGTGAGTTGGGAGTCCTGCTTCTGATGCTTAAGTTTGAGCTAGCCCTTGGCAAAGCCTCGGATGGTGGCCTAACCGGTTTCCCATAGGGTGCTGGGAGAGGACACCGAACCATTGTTTGTATCGAAATAGTGACAGAGCTCATCTTCCACCTGGTCTCTTAAATCCTTGTCTTGGAGAAACCACACATTCAGCTGCCATATTAGTCTTGTGGACACAGGAATATTGCCCATCCGCACCACCACTGGGGAGTGGTCTGACAGACCTCTGGAGAGGATTGTAACACCTTGAATAGCGCAACAATCTAGAGCCGGCAGGAAAACATAGTTGAGTCGTGGAAGGCTGATGTGTAAGTGTAAAGTCAGGTCATTGGATGCCAAAGTCTTCAGTCATCTCCGAGACCCAGAGCAGCCGCCCAGTTCTACAGTAGAGCAGGCTGAGCGGCCCTGGAGGTGAAGGGCGTTGTAGCCGTGTCAAGGACAGGGTCCATTACTGCGTTACAGTCTCCCCCAACAATAGTCGTCCCCAGGGGTAGGGCCGCAACTTGTGTAGCAAGATGCTGCAGTGTGGAGGTCAATAGGGAGGGGGTAGTATACAGTGAGAAAATTCAGAGGCTAGTACAATGATACCCTTCTAGGATGACAAAGCAGACATTTGAATTGTGCGTTGCTTTACGCACCACGAGTGGAAGACCACAGGGCACCAGAAAAGCCACACCCTGGGATCCCCGATTATAACCGGCATGCCAAACTCCACAAAAGCCATAATGGGCCGGGAAAGGACAGTGGCCTACCAGGTGTGTCTCTTGGAGTAGCAACAGATCTAACATGTGACAATGAGCATAGCGCAGGACCGCTGTGCGCTTGACCTTGTCCAGCAAGCCTTTAACATTCCAGGACATTATGTGAAGCGTCGCTTTCTCAGCATGAGTGTCAGTCATTGGGAACGTGGGTGTAGGACAGGACAGCCAGTGCGGGCAGCCAGTGCAGGTGGGTTAGCGCATGTACATGAGGTGGTGGGTGCGATGTCACCATGTTGGGCCCCATGCGCCTGTCGTGTAGTTGGAAATGCAAGCTGGTGTAAGAAGCTAATAAAAAAACAAAGGCAATTTGAAACAACAGTACCCCCCCCCCCCGAACCCAACTGCCTCCCTCCTCCCTATACTTCAGGAACGGAAGCATTTGTCGCCCAAACAAGGAGTAACCAAGGAAAACCAAACTAAAATGCTTGGGACTGGGGAATCGTGAACACCTGCTTTTAATGTGGGGGTTGGAGGGTTGTTGAATTTACAGCATGTTGTGCAGGTGAGATCAGGTGCAGTAAGGCTTGATATATTTTGGAGATAATATAAACCGACTTTTATATTTAGATTCCGCTTGCAGCTTGCACACCTAGCAGAATCTAGTAATCCAGTTCTTGTGCTGGGAAAACACCTCTCATTGGAAACGTTAAACAATATTTTAAACTGTTCTGTTGTGCTATTTTTACTCTGCCCACCCTTGCGTTGGAGCTTAGGGGCCCGATTCACAGAATGAACTTAAGACTCAATCCTAAACTTACTACGATGTCGGTATTCACATAATGCACTTACTACTTTTGGCATTCACAGAATGAACTTACTACTTTTGGTATTTACAGAAGTTAGGATTTTGTCCTAAGTTTGTCTTAAGACAGACTTAAGAAAGACTTAAGACAGACTTAAGTTAGGATTTTGTCTTAAGCCTGTCTTAAGACAAAATCCTAACTTCTGTGAACACCAAAAGTAGTCAGTTAATTCTGTGAATGCCAAAAGTAGTAAGTGCATTCTGTTAATACCAAAATAGTAGTAAGTTTAGGATTGAGTCTTAAGTTCACTCTGTGAATCGGGCCCCATGTTACTGGTCATCCTTGCTACAATGCACACCACACTTTAGCGTCTTCAAAATATGACAGTCTTTTTTCTCTTTTTACTATCATTTACCAGTTTGGGGGAGGGCACTTGCACTGTCTGGCCAACCTCTAGTTTCCATGTGTCAAGCCAATAAGAGAGATTTAAAGTGATTTAGTGTGCGAGCCCACACGGCGGGTATGCCACAGGCTCACCAAAGGAGCACCAAAGGCAAGCTTGTTTGTGTTTGTCCACACTCATATGGTACGGTCTGCATGCCATGTCGCTGGAACAAACCTAGATACCTCTATCGCGGACCCAGGCCCCGCCAAGTTTCAATATACAAGGGCTGAAGTTCGATCCACATGTCGTAAGGATCTTAGTTCAGACCATGACACTAATAATAACATACTAATATAATTGCCTCTCTTTTGAAGGAATGTTAGAAAGTTGCTTACATTCCTGCCACTCTCTTCAGCTAATAATAATCAACTTTCTACTAATCTTAATGTGAATAAAATGTTGACTATACATGCCCTGTTGTGTAATGTGCATTGTACCTCAGCACATTGTATTGAAATCTATATGCTGCTTGAGCAATTCAATTGACATTTACCTTTCTTAACAAGAACACTGCTGTCCCTACACTGCAATCCCATAATATATGGGATAACAGGGCATATTACCAACAAATAGCGATATTTATCGCTAAGTAGGCTTAGCGGCTATTTTTTTTATCGCCGCGCATCACCGGATTTTATCGCTGAGATAACGTGCTATTAGCAACGCTTATCTCAAAAGCGATAAAATTCCCTGCGATAGCGGCAAAATGCCTAAAAATAGCTGAGAATACAGCGATATTCACGCATTATCGCCAACAGGGTCTTAGCCATTATATCCACCTCCCATTGGATATAATGGCTAAGAACTGGTCTGAGCAGGTGTTAGTTTTTGGAGATATTCGCACTTAGGGCGAATATTTCCATCGCTTCGCCTGTGTTGGTAATAGGCGGTAGCGATGTTAGCGACTGCTTTCAGTCGCTAACAGGTTGGGTACGCCCACTTTGCATATCATTAGCGATAAATATCGCTGACATGCAAAGCGGGCCCCAAACCGCTCGCTATCGCTTACAAGCTGTCGCTAACTGCTGTTAGAGACAGGTTGCTAATAGGGCGATTAAATTATCGCCGGCTGAAAACTGCCACTAAAGCGGCGATAATTTCATTTCGCCCGCCTTGATAATATGCCCCTGGATTTTTCTCAGTTTAGGAGTAGTAAAGTTAGGACACCTAACTTTAGGACTCCTAAATGCCTTCTGTGAATACCGAAAGTCTTAACCCCTTCCATGCTCATGACGAGCTCAGCTCGTCATGAGGCAAAGTGGAGCTGCACTCATGACGAGCAGAGGTCGTCATGACCACACCCATTAACATTATGTCCCAGCACAGGAGGGGGATATCAGCAGCAGCGATGGTGTTAAAAATTGGATTTTGCTCAGTTTAGGAGTAGTAAAGTTAGGACTCCTAACTTTAGGACTCCTAAATGCCTTCTGTGTATACCAAAAGTCTTAAAGTTAGGATTTGTCTCAGTTTAGGAGTCCTAAAGTTAGGACTCCTAACTTTACTACTCCTAAACTGAGAAAAATCCAATTTTTAAGACTTTCAGTATTCACAGAAAGGGCCTCATTTATGAGGCTGTGCGTCACTTTTACGCCGCCGGTGCGTCACTTTTTGTGACGCACTAGTGGCGTAAAAATTGCGCCTTGTTGCGCCATTGTTGGAAATGGGGGTTGCCCAAGTCTCAAAGGGGGTAGCATGGCATCAAGCGGGCAGGCCAAACTTGGAGGACATGTGAAGCACTCACGCAGTACCCTCAGTCAACACACCAGGCACACCACAAAAGAGGCAGGACACCAATTTGAGTTGGAAAATTAAGCAGTTTAGTACCTCCAACCTGCAAGGCAAAAATGCATTAACAGTGTCATCATAACACGGCGCCAACTGGCACCAGAGCCAAGTATTTCAGAGGGGGATTATTTACATGGGACCAAAAAGGGATTGAGTCCATAGTCCATAGCTGTAAGGAAAAAGGATGGTTAATAAAACATTAGACCTGGGGCCAATCTGGCGGGGCCAACTCAGGCTCTCATCCTTAGGGGGTTGGCTGGAAATGTAAGATACAACATTATGCATAAATACACCTCATGTATTATAACGCCAATCCCCACCCCTGTAAGGGAAAACAGAGCATCACAGTATACAATATACAGGAACACCTGGAATAAATCCATGAGGCTTGCTCATTAACATGGGGCATACCCCGACAATTCCTGACTCAGGACTGGATATGCCAGTAAGGATCTAGGCAGGGATAAAATTACTTATGCCAGAATAACACCTTTCTGTCAGCAGGAATAAGCAGTTCATTGAAGGCGGACATAACATTTGAACCAGGTCTGTACCACATTTTCCGTGGGCACCATCCGGCCCCTACATCATGTGTAAAACCAGGGGGCATAGGCATCCCCACCCTGCACTAGGATTACTTCCAGGCCTCTTATGGACTCCCTAGGACACCCCACACTGGCGTAAGGACAAGATCCACAGGGCCTAACAGGCGTGTAACGTCAACATACACTAGTAACAGGTCATAACCATTAATGGACAGGGATAACCAAGCATTTCCTCTCACCCGGCTGCGGGGCAGGAATGAACAGTTCAGTAGGGCCACCATATGCCTTTCACCCCAAAAGGGAGAAAAGGTTCCTGAGTGAGCACTAACATTGCATTACCCATAAATACGCAGGGCATCAACCACAGGTGAAGCATACAAACTCTGGGTCAAGGGACCAATCAATCAGCCCAAAACATTGCTACCTGGAGGACCCGCCTAGGGCATGTAAGAACACTCAGTCCCCTCAACGTGGGGTTAAAGGTAAGAACAGATTCAGGCCCCAGTTCCAGGTCACACCGGGCCAACAAGGCTGCACCTCAGTCTTTGCGGTGTATGAAGGACCAGTCAGGGGAGACCCGCGCTACTCTGGCGCTTCCCTCGGGCCTCCCTTCAACTACAACGTGGCCCAGGCCTTCTGGGGGCCGGCGCTGGTCATCACGGAGGGCCAGGCACCGACAGCGTGCCTCGGGCCCCCTCTCCTCCACAGAACTCTCTCTGGCCTCAGCGGCTGCAGGGACACTTACCCTGCACCAACAGCGCCCCTCGGACTTCACTCGACGGCAGCCTCCGCGAGATGCTAGGCCCAGACGGGGCTCCCTCCTTCCTCACGGGAGCCCCGCAGTCTCTCTGCTCCTCCGGCCGCCTCAGATCAGGAGGCGGGGCTGGCACCGACAGTGTGCCCCGGCCCCGCCTACCTCACCGGCCCCTCGCGTGGGGGCACAGACCGGCGGGGTGGCCTCCCGCTCCGGGTCCTTCTCTCGGGGCTCCCTCCTTGGCACGGGGCCCCGCAACAAAGCTTCACCCGGGTCCCCCTCCTACCTCACGGGGACCCGGGGCTCCGACTCGACTCCTTCCTGCCTTCCCGGCCGCCCGGACAGACGACCAATCCCTGCGCGGCGTTGGCGGGGGCGGGCCAATGACGCGGCCGGACGCCCCCGTCACATGGGCAGGTCGAGGCTGGCTTCTCGGGCCCAGCGCGGCCCTTTCTCTACTCCGGCGGCCCTCTCCTCACATCGGGGGGCGCCGCAACGCTGCACACCCCAGCAAGGGGGGGGGGGGGGTCTCCTCATGGCGGCGGCGGATTCTGGCGCTGCCACGCAGCGCGTGGCAAAGACAAGGGGTAGGCTCCCTTTTTCAATTAATTATTTATATAGCAGACAGCGCGATGACGCGAGGGTAGGCTCCTCCCAGTATGATTCCCCTCAGGAGAATAGCGCTATTTACAGCGCACTGCTCCTTGCCACAGACTCCTCAGACCACAGCGCTATTCACAGCGCACTGCTCCTTGCGCCCACACGGCAGTTCTGGGGCAGATTAGCGCTTCCAGATTATAGCGCTTCCTAGGGGGAACACAGCAGGCCCTCAGAACGCGTTTTTCTTCCCACAGCGCTATTTCTCCTCACAATCTTCTCAGCACTATGGCGCTATTCACAGCGCACTGCTTGTTCAGCAGTCCAGGGGCAGGTTGACTGAGGCAGATTAGTGAGGCACAGTTCCTCGGGGGCACTATCCTCCCCGGGCAGCTCCTCCCAGTCCAGCGCTTCCACAGGGGCCGCAACTTCCCAGTTCAACGCTTAAGGCAATGCAGCAGCAGCACTTCCAAAGGGGGCCACAGCTTCCTGGGGGCACCAACCTCCCCAAACAGCGTCTGACAGGCGCACCTCACGGAGGGGGGGCGAATAGTTCCACAGCCAGCCCAAGGGGCACACTCCTCACCTCCTGGGGGGGTTCAAGCCCACAGCATTCCTCCTCATGGGGGCACCTCTTTCCTTCAGCGCTGGCGTAACTCCCGGTTCCCACAGTGTCAGGGACCTGGGTAGGGGCCCTCCCTTGTCAGGGGCCCATGGGGACAGCAGCGGGGGGTTTATAGGGGTGCAGGGCCCAGCTCACAGGCCCATGTGGCGGTAGCACCTCACAGCAGGTCCCCTCTCTTCTTTGTCCCTGCGCTGACTGACTCTCTGGTGACACTTCTCCCTATTTATACCCTCCTCCCAGGCAGTGCCAGGACCTTCTAGAATGTTGGCACATCTAGCCTAAACTGGTTCTAGGGGAGGGGGTGAGCACCCTGGGTGCCAGGCTTTCCCTCCAAAAGCTAGGGGTAGCTGGGTAATATTATCTAGACCGCTGACCTATGTCAGTCCAGTGGCAAAACCCATGACCATGGCATCCATTTTAAAAGCAATACATTTCAGTCAGGTACATTTCCAAAATGGGGGTGCAGTTTTAAAATGAGGGATTTTACAAGTGCTCACATTACTTCAGGTAATTACATTTTTCACAAGATGTCTCACACCACTCATGGCCTATACAGGTTTAATCCCATGGGGGAGACATTCAAATTAGGGGGTCAAAAGCGAAAAATTTTGGAGGGAAAAGGCCAAGTCCAACACGACTCCCCCCCAGCCAAAAGCCAGGGTAGACTGATCAATGCCTTGATGGGCTTCCCTGCTTGGGGCGGAAAAAGGTGGACGCAGGCCTGCAACTACAGGAGCACCTGCAGTCTCTCCTCCACTCTGGAACCCAATGGTTCTCTTTCGCATCCCTCCTTTCACCAACATATCCACCCCACTGGTGTTCCCTAGTGGGATGTTTCTCCTTCCTAGAGTGGGAGGCTCTAGCCTCAGGCTTGTAATTCCCTTGGACCACTCTCTTCTCTCCAAACTGCCACTGGTCCACCCACCTGGGGTCTACACCCTCAGACTGACCAGCCCTTAGGGGCGAGGCTCTCCTCCCCCTACTTCTCCTCCTAGGGTTCCTCCATCTCCTACGCTGGGGGACACCCTCACACAACTCTCTCCCCAACCTGGAGCCAAAACCCACAGGCTGAACCGGTGACAGGGGCGAGTCCTCCCTCTCCCTGCACCCCCTCCCAGAGTTCCGCACCCTCCTAACTGGAGAAGTACCCCTGGGAGTCACTTCCGGGGGGACTCTGGTTACAGAGGTCCCTCCCACCAGGGCAGGCAACCCCTGTCCCTGGCCACCCAACCCAGGATCTGCGCCCTGTGGCTGAGCTGGTGACAGAGAAGAGACCTTCCTCCCTCTGCACCCCCTCCCAGAGTTCCGCACCCTCCCACTGGGAGTAGTACCCCTGGGAGTCAAATTGGTAGGGACCTGAATTACAGGTACCCCACCCTCCAGGTCAGGCAACCCCTCAACCTGGAACCCCAGTCCAGGATCTAAACCCTGTGACTGGTCAGACCCCCGAACCACTGGAGCTCCAATTAATGATGCTCCGGGTCCTCCTGACATGAGGGGATCCCTTCCTCTGGATGACACATCGGGACAGCCTAGACTCCCAACCTGGGGTTCTCTTAAAGAACACTCCAGGCCCGGTGACCACAGCTGGGGCATCTCGGGACACCTCCCCGTCTCACTCCCTTCAGGATCACTTCCCTCAGCCTTCCCAGACGCTCTGGCACTTACCCAGAGGTCTGCCTCCCGTGCAAGTTCCCTGGGGTCTGAGAACCCGCACCGCAACAGATGGTGACGCAGTCTTGGGACACAACTCCTTAGCATGTGCTCCCGGATAACGGCATGGCACAGCCCTTCCCAATCCTCCACTGCTCTCCTCACCACCCAATCCTCCAGTACAGTCCAACACTCCTCCTCAAACTCTCCCCAGGACTGATGGAGCAGCTTTCCCCTGCCCCTAAACACTAACCCGTCCTCCTCTTCTGGGGAATCAGGCACAGTCTCTTGGGTTTCGGGAGTGGGACTCCTTGCACTGGACCTACACTCGCTGCCACCACTGGATCCCACCCTCTTCGGTGAATCCAGACTCCTAAAACCACTCTCAGGGGACAACCTACCCACCTGAGCTGATCTCTCTCTGGCGAAGGCCCTCTCCGCCTCCGCCATCCTCTCCAGCGCTAGGACTTTTTCAGTCTCTAGTCGCTGCTCTTCTACCCTCAGCTGCGCTAAGCCCTCGGCATGCCTGAGCTTTGCCAGCGCCAGCTGATGCTCCCTCTCTTCTCTCCTATCTACCCATTCTTCTGGGGACAGGGAAAGGGATGGGGCAGTGCCCCCGGGACTGGACCCAGTGCGAGACGCCCTATCTTCGGTGTCCTCCACAGCTACTGGCGTCTCTGCCCTGCTAGACTCTTCCTCCTCCTCATCGGAGCAATTGCCTCCCAGGGTTCTGGATGGGGAGCCCTCTCTCTGGTCTCTAACCCACTGACCCTTCAAAACTTCGGGGGGTAGTCAGACAAGTCCCCATTAATCTCTAAGGGCTCTCCCCTCTTGAGGGCCTCATAGAGAAACAAATTCCTCCTAATGTTCCCTACTGGGGGTATCCCTCTCTCCAGGAGGAAGTCTATCACCTCCTGTTCGGTGTACTCCATCAGTTCCACTTCCTGGTAAATCAACCCCATCGTGGCGAGGTACACCCGGGACACACCCTCCCAGTGGAACAAGGGGACAATTCAGAATACTCTTCAGGAGGAAGCAATCAAAAAACAATATTCAGCCAAACAGCAATAATCCCCACCACAAGGCTCTACTTGTGGTGTAACCTGTGGCCGCTGTGGTACTGCGCAAACACAAGTCCTATCCCACCGCTCTGCCACCAAATGTTGGAAATGGGGGTTGCCCAAGTCTCAAAGGGGGTAGCATGGCATCAAGCGGGCAGGCCAAACTTGGAGGACATGTGAAGCACTCACGCAGTACCCTCAGTCAACACACCAGGCACACCACAAAAGAGGCAGGACACCAATTTGAGTTGGAAAATTAAGCAGTTTAGTACCTCCAACCTGCAAGGCAAAAATGCATTAACAGTGTCATCATAACACGGCGCCAACTGGCACCAGAGCCAAGTATTTCAGAGGGGGATTATTTACATGGGACCAAAAAGAGATTGAGTCCATAGTCCATAGCTGTAAGGAAAAAGGATGGTTAATAAAACATTAGACCTGGGGCCAATCTGGCGGGGCCAACTCAGGCTCTCATCCTTAGGGGGTTGGCTGGAAATGTAAGATACAACATTATGCATAAATACACCTCATGTATTATAACGCCAATCCCCACCCCTGTAAGGGAAAACAGAGCATCACAGTATACAATATACAGGAACACCTGGAATAAATCCATGAGGCTTGCTCATTAACATGGGGCATACCCCGACAATTCCTGACTCAGGACTGGATATGCCAGTAAGGATCTAGGCAGGGATAAAATTACTTATGCCAGAATAACACCTTTCTGTCAGCAGGAATAAGCAGTTCATTGAAGGCGGACATAACATTTGAACCAGGTCTGTACCACATTTTCCGTGGGCACCATCCGGCCCCTACATCATGTGTAAAACCAGGGGGCATAGGCATCCCCACCCTGCACTAGGATTACTTCCAGGCCTCTTATGGACTCCCTAGGACACCCCACACTGGCGTAAGGACAAGATCCACAGGGCCTAACAGGCGTGTAACGTCAACATACACTAGTAACAGGTCATAACCATTAATGGACAGGGATAACCAAGCATTTCCTCTCACCCGGCTGCGGGGCAGGAATGAACAGTTCAGTAGGGCCACCATATGCCTTTCACCCCAAAAGGGAGAAAAGGTTCCTGAGTGAGCACTAACATTGCATTACCCATAAATATGCAGGGCATCAACCACAGGTGAAGCATACAAACTCTGGGTCAAGGGACCAATCAATCAGCCCAAAACATTGCTACCTGGAGGACCCGCCTAGGGCATGTAAGAACACTCAGTCCCCTCAACGTGGGGTTAAAGGTAAGAACAGATTCAGGCCCCAGTTCCAGGTCACACCGGGCCAACAAGGCTGCACCTCAGTCTTTGCGGTGTATGAAGGACCAGTCAGGGGAGACCCGCGCTACTCTGGCGCTTCCCTCGGGCCTCCCTTCAACTACAACGTGGCCCAGGCCTTCCGGGGGCCGGCGCTGGTCATCACGGAGGGCCAGGCACCGACAGCGTGCCTCGGGCCCCCTCTCCTCCACAGAACTCTCTCTGGCCTCAGCGGCTGCAGGGACACTTACCCTGCACCAACAGCGCCCCTCGGACTTCACTCGACGGCAGCCTCCGCGAGATGCTAGGCCCAGACGGGGCTCCCTCCTTCCTCACGGGAGCCCCGCAGTCTCTCTGCTCCTCCGGCCGCCTCAGATCAGGAGGCGGGGCTGGCACCGACAGTGTGCCCCGGCCCCGCCTACCTCACCGGCCCCTCGCGTGGGGGCACAGACCGGCGGGGTGGCCTCCCGCTCCGGGTCCTTCTCTCGGGGCTCCCTCCTTGGCACGGGGGCCCCGCAACAAAGCTTCACCCGGGTCCCCCTCCTACCTCACGGGGACCCGGGGCTCCGACTCGACTCCTTCCTGCCTTCCCGGCCGCCCGGACAGATGACCAATCCCTGCGCGGCGTTGGCGGGGGCGGGCCAATGACGCGGCCGGACGCCCCCGTCACATGGGCAGGTCGAGGCTGGCTTCTCGGGCCCAGCGCGGCCCTTTCTCTACTCCGGCGGCCCTCTCCTCACATCGGGGGCCGCCGCAACGCTGCACACCCCAGCAAGGGGGGGGGTCTCCTCACGGCGGCGGCGGATTCTGGCGCTGCCACGCAGCGCGTGGCAAAGACAAGGGGTAGGCTCCCTTTTTCAATTAATTATTTATATAGCAGACAGCGCGATGACGCGAGGGTAGGCTCCTCCCAGTATGATTCTCCTCAGGAGAATAGCGCTATTTACAGCGCACTGCTCCTTGCCACAGACTCCTCAGACCACAGCGCTATTCACAGCGCACTGCTCCTTGCGCCCACACGGCAGTTCTGGGGCAGATTAGCGCTTCCAGATTATAGCGCTTCCTAGGGGGAACACAGCAGGCCCTCAGAACGCGTTTTTCTTCCCACAGCGCTATTTCTCCTCACAATCTTCTCAGCACTATGGCGCTATTCACAGCGCACTGCTTGTTCAGCAGTCCAGGGGCAGGTTGACTGAGGCAGATTAGTGAGGCACAGTTCCTCGGGGGCACTATCCTCCCCGGGCAGCTCCTCCCAGTCCAGCGCTTCCACAGGGGCCGCAACTTCCCAGTTCAACGCTTAAGGCAATGCAGCAGCAGCACTTCCAAAGGGGGCCACAGCTTCCTGGGGGCACCAACCTCCCCAAACAGCGTCTGACAGGCGCACCTCACGGAGGGGGGGCGAATAGTTCCACAGCCAGCCCCAGGGGCACACTCCTCACCTCCTGGGGGGTTCAAGCCCACAGCATTCCTCCTCATGGGGGCACCTCTTTCCTTCCGCGCTGGCGTAACTCCCGGTTCCCACAGTGTCAGGGACCTGGGTAGGGGCCCTCCCTTGTCAGGGGCCCATGGGGACAGCAGCGGGGGGTTTATAGGGGTGCAGGGCCCAGCTCACAGGCCCATGTGGCGGTAGCACCTCACAGCAGGTCCCCTCTCTTCTTTGTCCCTGCGCTGACTGACTCTCTGGTGACACTTCTCCCTATTTATACCCTCCTCCCAGGCAGTGCCAGGACCTTCTAGAATGTTGGCACATCTAGCCTAAACTGGTTCTAGGGGAGGGGGTGAGCACCCTGGGTGCCAGGCTTTCCCTCCAAAAGCTAGGGGTAGCTGGGTAATATTATCTAGACCGCTGACCTATGTCAGTCCAGTGGCAAAACCCATGACCATGGCATCCATTTTAAAAGCAATACATTTCAGTCAGGTACATTTCCAAAATGGGGGTGCAGTTTTAAAATGAGGGATTTTACAAGTGCTCACATTACTTCAGGTAATTACATTTTTCACAAGATGTCTCACACCACTCATGGCCTATACAGGTTTAATCCCATGGGGGAGACATTCAAATTAGGGGGTCAAAAGCGAAAAACTTTGGAGGGAAAAGGCCAAGTCCAACAGCCATATTTACAAAGTGACGCATCTAGGTAGATGCGTCACTTTGTAAACCCCTGCGTCACATTATACTTGCACCAGGTATAATGTATGCAAGAGGGGCGTACTGTAAATATGACGCATCATTGGTGTCGCAAGGAGGGCGCAATGAAAAGTGACGCATCGCTGTTTTCTCGCAGCGATGCGTCACTTTTCATAAATGAGGCCCCAGGTATTTAGGAATCCTAAAGTTAGGAGTCCTAACTTCTGTGAATACCAAAATGAGTAAGTGTCTTCTGTGAATACCAAAATGAGTAAGTGCCTTCTGTGAATACTAAAATGGTAGTAAGTTTAGGATTTTGTCTTAAGTTAGTTCTGTGAATCGGGCCCTTGGTGTTATATTTAATGACAATGGAAACTTCCGCAAAAAAAGGATATTTACAGAAAAGCAAATGCTTTGGTAGCAGCATTTAGGATCCTACAGAAATCAATAAGTGAACTTGTCTTATCGGTCCTTCCTAAATGTGATTTCAGCAAAACTGCTACCTACTCTGACATACAGGAGTGAGGTACTAAATGGGAAAGATGCAGTGATTATTAATAATGCGGTTGCAAGAACTTATAAAACCCTTTTTTGTTTGCCTAATAATGCGTCACAAGCGAGGATGGAATTTGGGTTAAACAACCAGTTATATGTGAGGAATGGGCAAACTCTCAAAGTGTAGAACCGAATAAGAAACAATCAAGAAAATCAAATGTCCCAGCTACTATGGCATGAAGTAAATGATAATAGAAAACTGCAGGCCTGGACTTATTTAAATGCACCGGTAGAAGAATTTGCCGTAATGCCTATCTGGGAAACTACAATTACTCAGTAAAGTTTTAAAAAAACAATCAACAAATTAACTAATCATCTATCGCTGATAAAAGATAAAGATATGTTTGTAAAAAGAAAACAAGCATGGCCCATAATAATAGGATTTAACAAAAAAAAAGTCCAAGAATATTTAGAAACATCAAGGTCATTAAAAAAAAAACATATCTTTATTAAAGCACAATTTGGCTTACTGCTGGGTTTATGTCATTTACCTCCATGGAAGAAATCAGAAGCGGATACCCAAATGTAGGTTATGTGAATCGGGACAAGAGAATATTATACATTTACTGTGTCTTTGCCTTGAATTAGAAAACAAAAGGAAAATTATACTTAAGAGACTATTTAACAATCGTGGACTAAGGACATGTAGGCAAGCTTTGATAGTATGTCTAAGCTCTGATGATATATCTATGAATTCTGCATTTGTAAAATTGTTGTGGAGGGTGGAAATAAATTGAAATCCTTATCTACTGTATTTTAAATATATTGGGGCAGATTTACAAGCCCCTTGTGCCCCTTTTACACCACCGTTGCGTCACTTTTTGTGACGCAGCGGCGCCACAAAAGATGCGCTAAGGTGCAGGGTACTTACGTCTGGGAGATGCATCACATTGTAAAGCCCTGCGCTAGAAGGAGACGTTGCTGCGCGGGGGAGGGGGGGATGGGGGGAGGGGACGTTCCGGTGCAGGAACGGCTCCTAAAAGTGGATGAGAGAAATCTGCACGATTTCACTCAGTCATTTTTGGGCACATGCTGCATCAAAACCCTGCGCCTGCTTGAAGCAGGCGTAAGAATTGACGCAGCATTGTAAGAATAGGGCCCCCCAGAGCATTGCTGGAGCTGCATCGGGACTGCGACGCAACTCCAGCAATGCACCGCTTTTACGGCACAGATACGAAGCATTGTACCGTTTTTGCCCCATGGTGCGCCTCATTGTAAATGTGGCGCATCCATGGTGGCAGAGGCATGGCGCACAATAACTGGCGCATCCCTGCTGATATGCAGGGATGCTCTAGTTATTGTAAATCTGCCCTTTTGTGTACTGCATATTATTAAGTATAAGTTAGCATATTTAGGATATGGTATCAATCATATATGTTCTTTTAATCTTTTATATTTGATCACATTCTTGGAACTTTTGTAAGATTTTAATTAATCAAACAAATAAAATAAATTGAAATTGAAAACCTTGTATGACTCCACAGGGACATCACGCTGCGGGCTGCACATTTTACAGCTGACTACAGGGACATCTAGTAACGAGCTGAGGTACTGCACCCTCACGCTTCCAACACAAGTCTACAGCCTGCTGTGCTCATTTTCCAAACAAAGGAGTAGATGACGAAATCATCCACATTCATGACGATTTTAATTATGATGAGAATATATATTAAACTGTAGTTTGGAAACTTGAGGTTCATGGTAGGGTCGCACCACCCTCGAAGCCAGAAAGCACAAATAAATGGACATATTTGTCAACAGGTAAGAGAGATTGCGCGTATAACGCACTGGACACTCGGAACAGACATGAATCCTTTCTGCAGAGCCAAGTAACAAAACAATTCAACAAAAAAAAGAGAGGGGCCGCCCTTTATGCAGCCAATCAACAAGAAGGCTAGGTTCCATTATAGAATATCCGTGCAGGAAATGACGTCTGCAGGAAGCACAATCCTCTTAGAAATTTGCATGACCAGAATCCTTTGCGAAGAAAGAACGTTTTATTGTCGTCTGAATGCATACATTCTTTAGGAATAAATCATATCTTCTCATTGTTACCTTCATTTATTATATGGAAGTATTTTTTTAATAAGGTGCAATAAACAACCACAATATGAGAGTGGTATAGGTTGTGTCTGTACCCTTCTTCACTATGGCCAATTATCAAAATGGCTATGTTTTCCTCTCATTTTTAGCTTTTTTACCACTGTACTCCGTGTGATAGTGATGAAAGCCATATAGAGAGTAATTTTTGAAGGTTCTCTGCTTGGCAGGGTTCCGCTTTCATAGTTAAAAATAGAAGTTTGGAGATTCGACTAATATTTTTCATACCTTGGTGTAACTACGATGGTTTACAAGCGCGAGAGTGCTTATTCTATCTTCATTATATTCGTGCTGGGTTCGTTCACATGGTTCTGGTATAATTCTATCTTCATTATATTCGTGCTGGGTTCGTTCACATGGTTCTGGTATAATAGAATATGCTTAGGGGCACATTTACAAGCCCCTTGCGCCTCTATTACGACGCCGTTGGGTCATGACGCAGCGGCGGCGCACAAGATGCACCCAGGTTTCATGTGGGTTTTTCCAGGCAGGGGAGGGGGGCACCACGTTACAGATAGGGCAAGTTGGAAAAGTGCTGGAGTTGCGTGCCACATGCAACACAACTTCAGCTCTGCGCCAAGTTCACGCCCTAGATGCGACACGCATCTGTTTATTCCTGCGCCATGGTGTGCTGCATTATAAATGCGGCGCATCATGGGTGGCGCAGGATAAACTTTCCTGGCGCATCTCTGCTGATTTGCAGAGATGCGTCAGGCAACATAAATCTGCCCCCTAATCTGCCCGTGCCTGAATGTGGAAACAGAACCTGGGCTCATGTAAAGCGTTCCAATACCTTCGGGTCATTATATAAAATCTGCACACAAAAAAAAATATAACATGGCTCTGTTATGTTTGTTCAGGTCTATCCTATGGCGCTTGTGCCCCAGGACCATCTGTTGTATGTACTTTGTGGGCCCTGGAGTATTGCGGCAGAATTGTTTTTTCTTCTGCGCTTTCTGCTTAGGGACTTTGGGGCAGATTTACAAGAAAGTGACTCAGTGTGGAACACATGCCATTTGGCTGCGTCGCACGGAGTCACTTTAAATGCACAGGGATACGACATATTTACAACAATATGTCGCATCTCTGTGCTTCTCCCTGCACTGCAGCACAAACTGCTGCCATGCGCAGGTGCAGGCACCCTTGCACCATAGTGCAAGGATGCCTGCGTGGTGGGGAGATTGTTTTTGAGCAGGAAGGGTTCCCTTCCTGCACAACAACAATCTGAAATGCTGTTTTACAACTTCTATGTGTGCTGCATTAGTATACATAGAAGTAAAAAAACGTAATTGTTTCAATGATTGTTTATGTGCATTAAGTGAACCCTTCCTGTACATAAAACAATCAGTAGAGGTGATTTCCTCTTTATGGGCCCGATTCACAGAATGAACTTAAGACAATCCTAAACATACTACTATTTTTGTATTCACAGAATGCACTTACTACTTTTGGCATTCACAGAATGAATTTACTACTTTTGGTATTCACAGAAGTTAGGATTTTGTCTTAAGTCTGTCTTAAGTCTGTCTTAAGTTTGTCTTAAGATAAACTTAAGACAAAATCCTAACTTCTGTGAATACCAAAAGTAGTAAATTCATTCTGTGAATGCCAAAAGTAGTAAGTGCATTCTGTGAATACCAAAATAGTAGTAAGTTTAGGATTGAGTCTTAATTTCATTCTGTGAATCAGGCCCTATATGTGTGCTACAGAATGCAGCACACATGGAAAGAGGAAAAGAAAACTATAAGAAATTAATACATCTCTCCTCGTTGCGCCTCCCTACGCCTCCCCATGCGAGGGATAGCATTCACACAATTTTTTTTCAGATTTACAATTCCTCATAAATCTGGAAATGTGTCTGGTTCTATGGGTGTTGCGTGGGAACACCCACAGCAACACCCATGGAACAACCCTTTCACGGAAAGGAAAAGTCACGCAGGGGGGCTTTTCTTGTCCTTGTAAATATGGAGCAGTAAAATGGGCCACCGTGCATCACAAAAAGTGACACACCGGTGGCGCAAGGGGCTTGTAACTCTGCCCCTTAATTTCACCATTTTTAGGTCAAGTTTAGATCAACCTGTTATATCTGTTCTGTGGGATTTGGCAAGCCCACTGATTGCTATTGGTTATTAATTATGACATTCAGAAATGCTGGCTTCTTATTGGTACATTTCTGTCAAAGTCCTTCCTTTGTGTGTTTAGTTATCTTTCTGACGATTTCACTCTGAGAACATATTAGTTGGCCATCGTACAGTACACTGTCTTCCCATCTAGCTATTGAAGGTCAGCGAGCTTCACCCAATGGTATTGAAGCACTTTCCAAGAAGAACATCAGTTACGTTGCAGGCGGACACATTTATTTTTGGATAGGCACAGGGAGATTAAGGGGCATATTTTTAAGGGCTTTATCAAGCCAAAAAAGTGGAGATAAAACTATCGCCCTATTTACAAGAGGGTGCTAACATGCATAATCGCATGTTAGCACCCTTTTTTCCCAACGCCTCCCTTTGCATCTCTAATGAGATGCAAAGTGGGCTTCACTGGGCGTCCTCCAGAATGGACTACCATGCAAATATTGCTGATGTTAACATCACAATATTTACAATGCTGCCCCAGCATTTTAGCACACGTTAGATTTTGGAGAAAACCTCTGTTTTCTCTAAATCTAACATCTGCTAAAATGCGGACTTACCTATCCCCAACATTGGGGTGGATTATGCTGATACGACCCTGAGGGTCGTATCAGCATGGTTATCACCGTTTCGCAGGGAACATCGCTGGAAAACCAGCGATGTTCCCTGCAAAAGGGTGATAACCTCACTGTCTCTGGAATTTTTATCCTTGGAGAAGCACGTTGTTAATAATGTGCTAACAGGGAAGTAAATTCCAGAGATTGCCTGCGATAACAAAATTATCGCTAAGCACGGCCAGCGATAATTACTGCTGGCCGTTGATAATATGCCTCTTAGTTATTTTTTTTTGTCTCTCTCCTCTTGCCCTAAGAGATTCCTGTTTATTTATTTATTATTGAAAGAACCGTTGTTGGACCTGCGATGGGCAAGCCCAGCACAAAGGGGGTAGCTTGGCTCAAGTGACAAGGCAAGTGAAGGCTGTAGTGTTAAGCCGGCTCTGACCCAATAATAACTCCTTGTACATCCACACCAAAAAGGACACCACACCACTGCTGTAGAAAAATACGATTCCTTTATATAAAAGTTCTTTGTTGTAAATAGGGTTGACTGGGAAAGCACATATACATTTCTTTTGGTCATACAGTTCTGGTAATAAATAGTATTAATAAATAGAATAACTTCAGGAATGAGTATCAGAATAAATATCACAATAAATATCAGAATAAATATTGGTTCATTTAAATAAACAACCACATTTTTCTTCTGGTATCGCTGCCACCAATTAAATACTTTAGAATCATTACATCTGCAATACGTTTCAAATGGGAAAGATAACTCTTACAGTTTATGCCTTTTTCAATGACCAGGTATACGGCTTCTCTGAGCACAAAATAAGGTTTGGGACTCTTTAATAATCACTCAAGGCGTATGCGCGTATATCTAGAAGGCAAGGAAACACAGTAAATACATCATTTGCACTTGGCGGTCACCGGGATAGGATCTCTGCTTTGCCGGTGAAGTCTATGCGCGCCTACGGGCTTTAGCACCACTTGAGCACAGGCGGCACCAGTTCAAAGTCATTAGACTGACGAACGGGCTGCCGGAGAGGTCACACAACCTTCGCGCACAGTCAAATAAATGCCGGTTCACAGTTCCTTCACAACGCTGCATTCACTATGAGGAAACGGGCCCACCCCACATCGGCTGCAATTCAAGATACGATTCAGTCGGGCACAGCACTCCTCTCGTTAGCGACGGGGCTCTCAGGGGCTCCACGGACCTCCCTCCGACTTCCGCATTCAGGGTGGTTCCCGCCCACAGCTACAGCTCCCGGGTCACTGGGGAGTGGCAGAGACGCTAGTCCCGCCCAACGAAGGCCGGCCTTTCCCCGCCCCGGCGCACCACCTCACCTTCAATCTGCGCAGGAAGTGCTCTATGCTGGTGGGGCTCGGAGACGTCCGAGCTCCCCTCTAGAGGCACCTGTCTCTAACCTAGGAATGGCATTACTGTAATTTATTCTTTATCATTTTCAGAAGCTCTCCCATCGTGTTACAAACTGCTTCACATTTGAGCGTTGGTAGGTGCAGCTCTAGTGAATTGGTGCATCCTGGTGTTAGAGGTGCGCTTGTGAGTTCTCTATGCAGGGTGTGATCTAGTTTGACTTGTTCATTTAGTGTGCCAGAAGAGTGCCTCCAGGGTTGGACATCCACAGAGCTTTTAAACTTTGGCAGCACAATAGTAATTTGTGTGTCAGGTGGCTATGCGCAATCAACTGAAAAACAGGTACTGGTGTGCTCATGCAAGGTCTGCAACCCATCAGTTCTATTCATTGGCTTGGAAGTGGTGCTACAACAAGGTGATTGAAGAGGGCCAGTTGAGGCTGCAAGGTAAATAAACCAGAGGAGCTAATGAGCTTTTCAAATAATTTCTGACATCTGTGATGTGCTAGTTGGCTTGCCCAGGCTGCTGCTTGCTTTCACCTCTGCACGTTTCAATTTGTAATTGAATACAGATTCATGCTGCTTGTACGCACTTAGATACATTGTGTGCACTGGTTCACATTCTGTCTCTAGGCACATGATGACCATGTTCGATATAAAGAAAGTTATAGCTGTCCATGTAAAGTAAAAATGGGAGCAACAGCAGCCATGATAAGCAAGTTAGACCGCAACCCTCATCCTCATGGACCTCTCCACCACCTTCGAGTCCGTCTGCCACCGCACACTATGCGCACACCTCCACGCCACAGGGATCCAAGACAAGGCCCTGTAATGGACCACCTCCTTCCTCTCCGGAAGAACCCAGAGTGTCCGCCTCCCCATTCCGATCCGAAGCCTCCGAGATCATCTGCGGCGTTCCCCAGGGATCCTCCCTCAGCCCAGCGCTGTTCAACATTTACATGGCCCCGCTCGCACACGTCGCCCGACAGCGCGACCTCAATATAATCTCCTACGCCAACGACACTCAACTGATCCTCTCCCTCACCAAGAACCCCATCACCGCCAAAGCCAACCTCCACGAAGTAATGACGGCCGTCAACGACTGGATGAAGACCAGCCATCAAACGACTGCAACGCATCCAAAACGCCTCTGACGACTGATCCTCGATGTAAAACGCCATGGTCATATCACCCCCCACCTGAGAAACCTGCACTGGCTCCCTGTCAACAAAAGGATTTCCTTCAAGCTCCTCATCCACGCACACAAGGCACTCCACAAGACTGGCCCAGTCTACATCAACAGACAACTTTCCTTCTACATCCCCAACTGCCAGCTCCGCTCCGCCGAACTTGCTCTCACCACCGTCCCGCGCATCCGAAGAACAAACACCGGCGGGAGATCCTTCTCCCACCTCGCTGCCAAGACATGGAACACCCTCCCACTCAGCCTACGACAGACCCAAGACCTGCTGACCTTCAGAAGGCTACTCAAGTCCTGGCTGTTCGACCAGTGGTGCCCCCCCAGCAGCACCTTGAGACCCTCGCGGGTATGTAGTGCGCTTTACAAGTGACTGATTGATGGTTATATACATTATGGACATTACTACTGAATGGTCTGCTGTCGGGGTAGCAGTGCGTGCCAGTTTTTTGCTTTTATGATAAGCATTCCGGTGATTTCAGAAATGTTTCTAGTAGTACCATACATGAGTAATTAATTCAATGTGAGTACTTTAATTTAACAAGCATGCGCACACTTAGCGTTTCAGGGGCCCAGCGTGTAAAAACAGCTTAGAGCCGTGTATGTTTAAAGTAGTTTCTTGTGATGCCTTTTACACATAATTCATGGACACAAAACCTTCCGTTTGAAAATGTTTATTTATTTAATATGAAATAACGATATCAACATTTTGCAAGAATTCTTTTAATCAATGCGAGTGAGTCATCAACAAAGTCATGAGGTGGGCGGGGTTTGCGAGTGTTTATCTCTTGAAGTAATTTAAACACATTGGTAGGAGGGAGATTCTAATAAGGTCTTAAGGTACCTTTGCAACTGTAGTAGTGTGATGGTTAGTAGTTGTGGTGTTACTGTAGTTGGCAGTGCTGACCATGGCAATGGGCAGTGCAGGTGGAAATTACATTCTAAAGATAGCCCTGGGACTTATTTTTTTTTTAACAAATTAAGTACATGTTAAAGTGTGGGCAGGGTCAAGAAAGTTGCTTTCAAATACAAAATACATTTTAAGTGCTATGTGGACTCCATATGGTGGAAAGTACTGCATTACAAATCCCCCAATAAACCTAATATAATTATGTGCAATTATTCACTTTTATCTCTATTTGCCTTAAGATCAATTAAGAAAATCAAATCCATTTTGAATGGAAATCCAAAGTGAACCTCGGATAGGCTTGATTTGCTTCAGGATTCTGAGGCTTCCATTTTAGCATGTTAGCATTGCAGATCGTAGAAGGCAGGGGATTTTTGAAATTAAGATAAACTTGTTGCTATGTTTCCGCAGTGTTACAATATCCGATTAGGGCATACATATTATTTAAAGGGACTGCTTAGAGACAGGCAGTAGTAGAACATCTGTCAATGACTTGCTAGTATGAAATCTCATGAGTCTGCTTCAAATTGTTTGAAGAAAAGGCGACACCTTTCTGTAGCCATTGTCACCCTACTCAGGCAAAAGTATACATAAAAGCGGCTAAATGCCTCCATTAGAGGGTGCCAAATAGAAGGCATAACCCCAAAGGGGGGGAAAACTTATTGACAAACTTGAGAATCTTGATAGCCCAATTGAAATGATGGGAAATGGTGATCCTAAACTCTCCCGTAGGTGCCGGAAAGAGAAAAGAACCAGGACAGATATTGGGGTCCAGCAGAAGAACCAGCAACAGGAGTAAGATGCCTTTGCAATGCAATAGGTCTCATATTTGCGAGAGTATGTGCATTTGGCATTGTAAACACCCACCTTGTACTTATAGTCCTTGCTTACGAGAAGAAAGGCTGGCAGTAAAAGAGGCACAGTAACTGACAGCTCTGCTTCTCATTATCAACCACTATGAGTACAAAGTGCATGTTTACGCACCGCTTGCAGGTTTTCCAAACACATAAATAAAAGCATTGTCATTTACAATGCCTATAGCTCAAACTCTCGTAAATGCGAGAACTATTGCATTGCAAATGCTTGTTTCACTTCTCTTCAGTTTGCTTCCCTGTCTTCTCCTGTCCCTCTGAAAGCGAACATCTCTTCTGTTTCCTCAGTTCTCTTTTCTGTGTACTCACTTCTCTTCTGTTTTTGTACAAAGTATTGTAGCTAAATGTTAATTGTTTGTTTTCTTACCTTTGTTACCTCAGTTGTGTTCTGTTAACTCACCTCTCCCCTCTTTCCTCACATTTTGCAATGTTCTTGCTTTTCTCCATTATTTTCTTAACTGTTTCCCCACTTGTCCTCTATAATTCCTCTACTTTGTCTTCCCTCACATTCTGCTGTTCCCGCTTCTCGCTATAATTTTTCTTAACTCTGTTTCTCCACTTGTCTTCTATGTTTCCTCACCTCTCCTCTGTCTTTCCGCACATTCTCCTGTGTCCTTGCTTCTCTCCATAGTTTTTCTTAACTCTGTTTCTTCATGTGTCTGCTATGATTTCTCACCTCTCCTGTGTCTTCCCTCATATTCTTCTTTATTCTTGCTTCTTGACATTAGTTTCTTTACACAGTTTCCTCACTTGTCTTCTATGACTCCTCACTTCTCTTCTGTTCTGACTCTGATGACGAGTTGTGTCGGATACCTGCTTCTTTGGGGTTTCTCTGGGCACACATCAGCTAAATTCGTTTGGAGGTAAGTTCCTGAAATGAGCACGGAAGTGTTCTTGACTCCTCAATGTTTGTACGTTTCAGCCACTTACCCACTTTGTTCCTTGCTTCTGTTGTCTGTTTTCTCAGTTCTTACTCCTGAGTTATTCTGAATCCCGATAAGGCAACGAATGAAAGTTTGCGTGTCAATTCGGTTACAATGTTTGTGGGATTATTACACTCCCAAGTTGTTTTCACAACTCACGTTTTACCAGATATAAAACACTTGCGAAATTTGTGTGGGGGAAAAAGGCCAGAAAGAGGCAAAACACACGGGCCTCATTTACGAGAAGTGGCGCATCGCTGCGTGAAAGCAGCGATGCGCCACTTCTCACTGCGCCTTCCTTGCAACACCAATGAGGCGTCATATTTACAATATCTTTTTACTGCAGGCCCGGTAGTAATGAGCCCTTAGTGTCCTCCCATCTTTCCAGTGTTTTAAACCCTCTGCTTCCTCACTTGTCTTCTTTGCTTCCATACCCTTATTCCGTCTTACCCCATTCTTCTTCCTTCCTCCCTCAGGCCATCAAGAGCTGTTTGTGACCTCCAAGCTCTGGAACACCAAGCACCACCCCGAGGATGTGGAGTCCGCCCTGAGGAAGTCCTTGCAGGACCTGCAGCTTGAGTACCTGGACCTGTACCTGATGCACTGGCCATACGGCTTCCAGTGAGTGCTGGCACTTTCAGTAGCAGGAATCCATCTTGTGTGATAAGAGGGGCAGGAACACTTGCTGTTGCTTGCTTTTGATTGTGTTTGCAAAAAGACTGAAATTATGATGTGATAGGCCTAGATTAGAGGTATTACACTTATTCAGTCACACAGTTAACATAAAAGTGAGAACCAGGCCAAGAGCAGAGCAGGGTTTGCTGGTGGTGACTTCGAATGGAGCCTGCCATGGAGGACAACCCCATGTTGCTCTTTCCTCCATCGTCTTCAGAACTTGGCAAGTGAGCTTTACCTCTCCCGGGCACATATTTGGGCATTTGTCAAGGGAAGAAGACAAGACTAATACCCCCAAAAAGTAGGTATGTGTCAAATAAGAGGTAAAACCGTGTCTAAACACTGCCCAAAGATCACAGGCGAGTCACCCAAACACCCATTTTGCTTTGAGGCAAACACAGAAAAGAGGGATTACAAATATCTATACTGAAACGTTTCTGTGATGTTATATTACCTACTGGTGGTCGCCAGAAGGTAGTTATAGTTAGGACTAGGGGGCATATTACCAACAAGTAGCGATATTTATCGCTAAATAGGCTTAGCGGCGATTTTTTAATCGCTGCCTATCGCTGAATATGTTAGCGGAGAAAACATGCTATTAGCAAAGTTTTCCTCCATTGTGCTAAAATATCCAGCGATAGCGGCGAAATGCGTGAATATCGCTGAAAATACAGCGATATTCACGCATTAGCGACAAAATGCTCTTAGCCATGTTATCCACCTCCCATTGGATAACACGGCTAAGAACTGGTCTGAGCAGGCGTTCGTTTTTGGCGATAGCGGGAATATTTTTATCGCTACGCCTGCCTTGCTAATAGGCGATAGCGACGTTAGTGACTGCTTTCAGTCGCTAACAGGTCGGGTACGCCCACTTTGCATGTCATTAGCGATAAATATCGCTGACATGCAAAGTGGGCCCCAAACCGCTCGCTATTGCCTAAAAGCTGTCGCTAACATCAGTTAGCGACAGCTTGCTAATAGAGCGATAGAATTATTGCCGCTTAGCGGCTGAAAATGCCCGCTAAACCAGCGATAATTGCCAATCGCCCCCCTTGGTAATATGCCCCCCAGTTTCCATAAGAAGAGCATTTTCTTCATTTGCCAATAACTGGCGTTGTTTAATGATCTTCACGAAATTTTCTAAAATGATGTGACTCTCACTTCAGCTGCTGTCTTGAAAGTTTCAGGGTGATCCGTCATGCGGGGGCTGAGAACCAGGGGTTGCTTAAAACTGCGTTTTCCTCATGTTAATTCCCATAGGACCTTTGGACACGGCTACAGTCCAACTGCTGAACAGAATTACACCAAATTTGGCAGGAAGGTAGATGTTGGTGCAAGGAAGTGCTTTTCGTGTTTTGGTGTAAATCAGCTTATTAGTTGCGGAGTTATTTAAAGGTTTTTCAGACATACAACTGGAGACACGAGAATCCGCAACCCCACCGAGATCTTGTGCTGAGATCTAATTGGCTGCCAACACTTCAAACCAGGAAGTGTTGGCAGCTATCTTGTGACTCGGTTGAACTAAGTTACAGCAGAAAACATAAAAAATTAAGAAAAGGGGCAGGATAAAAACTCCCTGAACCTATAGGCCTCTGGGGTGGGGGGTGTTCCCACAGGGACCTTCAGGGTTAAAAAGCCTATTTTAAACTTTTCAGCAGGAGTCGCGCTGGATCCGCAAATCCCGCTGAAAATGTAAAAAAAAAAAAAGAAGCGCATGCTCCGGCTCTTCATTAGTAATTAGCCCCGGGTGGGCCAAGTCCCGGGGGCAGTTTTTATAATAAGGTGGGTTGCCCATGCTGCGCCCCTCCGGCCCGGGGACGGCCTCCCCGTAGCCCTGGCACCGCCACCTCCCAGGGGCTATTGATTGAAATCAATGCGGGGGATGCCAATATGGCCTCCCCAGCAGCCACGAGGATGGCCGCTTCCATGGGGTTAATAATGTAATAATGCGGAGGGGCCCTCTAAGCCTGGGGCAAATTTGAAGAAAGGAGGGGGGCCGTTCGGCCCCCCTCGTGGAGCCCTAGATGGCCCTGGGGACTGCCACCCCCAGAGCCGGCTCGAGCAATGTTCCAGGGTGCTCACCCAGGGGACATTGCAGTTTTCTATGGCTGGCAAGAGCATACATAGCAAACAGTGCTCCGCTTTGAGCAGGCAAGACTATTTTGCTCTTGCTTGCTCAAAGCAGAGCACAATTTGCTTTTATACACAGGGAGATGCATGTTAGCAAATCCCTATGTGTAAAAGCAATGTGGGCTCCCACAGGACACGGGGAGCCGTAAAGGACCACAGGATCCCCATCAAAGACAGTGGGTGCCCTAGGTGGGACCAGGGCACCCACATTACAGGCTGGGCCCCGGTGCATGGGGTCACCAGAGCCAAAATCGTGCCAGGAGGGGGCAGCACAGCCCCTACCCATTACTTAAACAAATAGCAATATTAAAAAGGCTGGCCCCAGGTATTTGGGGTCCCAGGGACGATAAATCGGATTTCCTTGCGGGCCAACTACTCCTCCTGGTACCTCCAGTACCAGTAAGTCCCACACAGCAGGATTGCTAAGAGCTCTTTGGAGGTCCTGCCCCCTTTCTCCACCACTCTGCAAATGCAGCTCCTGGTGGACTACTGGTTGGGGGATGAAGTCCACTTTACTCCTGATGGATCTTAGGAGCCATAGAACCTTATATATACTGACTCCCACTCAAGCATTCACAAACCCATTCACAGACCCATACCAGTACTTACACACTCGCTCACTGATTCATACATCTGGTCACAGGTCCACTCATACACCCATACAGTTACTAACTGAGTCAGTCAGCCATAGAGCTACTCAAGCACCTAGTCACTCACCCATACAATCCAACAGTCACTTACTCACCCGTACAGATACACACACACCCAGTCACTTACTCAAACAGACATTAACACATACTTATTCACCTATACAGTCACTCAAGCACACACCCACCCATACAGCCACTCTTGCATTCACTCACTCACGTATACAGACACATATACCCCATCACTCACCTATACTGCCTTTCATATACCCAGTTACTCTCACATATACCACTGATACATCCACTTACTTACCACACAGCCATACACACACTCACTGACCCAATCAGCCCCTCACACATGCAGTCACTAACCCATACAGCCACTGACTCACCCACTCACTCATCCATACAGGCAGTAACACACCCCCTCACCCACTAAGGCAACCATGAAGGTACTCTGACAGCCAATCACTCTTCAATACAGCTACTTATGTACCCACTCATACACCCATACAGCAACTTAGGCACCTACTGACTGATTGAAACTGACATTCACACAACCAGTCACTCACCCATACATTCACTGAGGCACCTAATCACTCACTTATAAAGTTCATCACGCAGTCACTGAAACATCCATACCGACACTTATACACCCACTGGTTTAGCACTTGATACATATGTTTAACACTGATAAACTTTTTTTTAAAACACTCGTCAAAAAGGATGTTCCCCATCCAAAGCACCTCTGACGACTGATCCTCGATGTACCACGCATGATCATATCACCCCCCACCTGAGAAACCTGCACTGGCTCCCCGTCAACAAAAGGATTTCCTTCAAGCTCCTCATCCACGCACACAAGGCACTCCACAAGACCGGCCCAGTCTATCTCAACAGACAACTTTCCTTCTACATCCCCAACTGTTAGGTCCGCTCCGCCGACCTTGCACTCGCCACCGTCCCGCGCATCCAAAGAACAACCACCGGCGGGATATCCTTCTCCCACCTCGCCGCCAAGACATGGAACACCCTCCCACTCAGCAACGACAGACCCAAGACCTGCTGACCTTCAGAAGGCTACTCAAGACCTGGCTGTTCGACCAGTGGTGCCCCACCCCCGGCAGCACCTTGAGACCCTCGCGGGTATGTAGTGCGCTTTACAAGTGACTGATTAATGGTTATATACATTATGGACATTACTACTGACTGGTCTGCGGTCGGGGTAGCAGTGCGTGTCAGTTTTTTGCTTTTATGATAAGCATTCCGGTGATTTTAGAAATGCTTCTAGCCGTACCATACATGAGTCATTAATTCCATGTGATTACTTTAATTTAACAAGCATGCGCACACTTAGCGTTTCAGGGGCCCAGCGTGTAAGAACAGCTTAGAGCCATGTATGTTTAAAGTAGTTTCTTGTGATGCCTTTTACACATAATTCATGGACACAAAACCTTCTGTTTGAACATTTTAGTTTATTTAATATGAAATAATGATATCAACATTTTGCAAGAATTCTTTTAATCAATGCGAGTGAGTCATCAACAAAGTAATGAGGTGTTCGGGGTTTGCGGGTGTTTATCTCTTGAGGTAATTTAAACACATTGGTAGGAGGGAGATTCTAATATGCTCTTAAGGTACCTTTGCAACTGTAGTAGTGTGATGGTTAGTAGTTGTGGTGTTACTGTAGTTGGCAGTGCTGACCATGGCAATGGGCAATGCAGGTGGAAATTACATTCTAAAGATAGCCCTTGGACTTATTATTTTTTTTAACAAATTAAGTACATGTTAAAGTGTGAGCAGGGTCAAGAAAGTTGCTTTCAAATACAAAATAAATTTTAAGTGCTATGTGGACTCCGTGTGGTGGAAAGTACTGCATTACAAATCCCCCAATAAACCTAATATAATTATGTGCACTTTTTCACTTTTATCTCTATTTGCATTAGGATCAATTAAGAAAATCAAATCCATTTTGAATGGAACTCCAAAGTGAACTTCGGATAGGCTTGATTTGCTTCAGGATTCTGAGGCTTCCATTTTTCTGTTAGCATTGCAGATCGTAGAAGGCAGGGGATTTTTGAAATTAAGATAAACTTGTCGCTATGTTTCCGCAGTGTTACAATATCTGATTAGGGCATATATATTATTTAAAGGGACTGATTAGAGACAGGCAGTAGTAGAACATCTGTTAATGACTAGCTAGTATGAAATCTCATGAGTCTGCTTTAAATTGTTTGAAGAAAAGGCGACACCTTTCTGTAGTCACTGTCACCCTACTCAGGCAAAGTATACATAAAAGCGGCTAAATGCCTCGATTAGAGTGTGCCAAATAGAAGGCATAACCCCAAAGGGGAGAAAAAACTTATTGACAAACTTGAGAATCTTGATAGCTCAATTGAAATGATGGGAAATGGTGATCCTAAACTCTCCCGTAGGAGCAGGAAAGAGAAAAGAACCAGGACAGATATTGGGGTCCTGTAGAAGAACCAGCAAGGCTGGCAGTAAAAGAGGCACAGTAACTGACAGCTCTGCTTCTCATTAGCAACCACTATAAGTACAAAGTTCACGTTTACGCACCGCTTGCAGGTTTTCCAAACACATAAATAAAAGCATTGTCATTTACAATGCCAATAGCTCAAACTCTCGTAAATGCGAGAACTATTGCATTGCAAATGCTTGTTTCACTTCTCTTCAGTTTGCTTACCTGTCTTCTCCTGTCCCTCTGAAAGCGAACATCTCTTCTGTTTCCTCAGTTCTCTTTTCTGTGTACTCACTTCTCTTCTGTTTTTGTACTAAGTATTGTAGCTAAATGTTAATTGTTTGTTTTCTTACCTTTGTTATCTCAGTTGTGTTCTGTTAACTCACCTCTCCCCTCTTTCCTCACATTTTGCAATGTTCTTGCTTTTCTCCATTATTTTCTTAACTGTTTCCCCACTTGTCCTGTATAATTCCTCTACTCTGCCTTCCCTCACATTCTGCTGTTCTCGTTTCTCTCTATATTTTTCCTTAACTCTGTTTCTTCACTTGTCTTCTATGTTTCCTCACCTCTCCTCTGTCTTTCCTCACATTCTCCTGTGTCCTTGCTTCTCTCTATATTTTTTCTTAACTCTTTTTCTTCATTTGTCTGCTATGATTTCTCACCTCTCCTGTGTCTTCCCTCATATTCTTCTTTATTCTTGCTTCTCGACATTATTTTCTTTACACAGTTTCCTCACTTGTCTTCTATGACTCCTCACTTCTCTTCTGTTATTACTCATTTCTGACTCTGATGACAAGTTGTGTTGGATACCTGCTTCTTTGGGGTTTCTCTGGGCACACATCAGCTAAATTCGTTTGGAGGTAAGTGCCTGGAATGAGCACGGAAGTGTTCTTGACTCCTCAATGTTTGTACGTGTCAGCCACTTACCCACTTTGTTCCTTGCTTCTGTTGTCTGTTTTCTCAGTTCTTACTCCTGAGTTATTCTGAATCCTGCGGGACTCCCGATAAGGCAACGAATGGAAGTTTGCGTGTCAATTCGGTTACAATGTTTGTGGGATTATTACACTCCCAAGTTGTTTTCACAACTCACGTTTTACCAGATATAAAACACTTCCGAAATTTGTGTGACGGAAAAAGGCCAGAAAGAGGCAAAACACACAGGCCTCATTTACGAGAAGTTGCGCATCGCTGCGTGAAAGCAGCGATGCGCCACTTCTCACTGCGCCTTCCTTGCAACACCAATGAGGCGTCATATTTACAATATCATTTTACTGCAGGCCCCGTAGTAATGAGCCCTCAAGTGTCCTTGCCTCCTTACAGTGTTTTAAACCCTCTGCTTCCTCACTTGTCTTCTTTGCTTCCATACCCTTATCCCGTCTTACCCCATTCTTCTTCCTTCCTCCCTCATGCCATCAAGAGCTGTTTGTGACCTCAAAGCTCTGGAACACCAAGCACCACCCCGAGGATGTGGAGTCCGCCCTGAGGAAGTCCTTGCAGGACCTGCAGCATCAGTACCTGGACCTGTACCTGATGCACTGGCCATACGGCTTCCAGTGAGTGCTGGCACTTTCAGTAGCAGGAATCCATCTTGTGTGATAAGAGGGGCAGGAACACTTGCTGTTGCTTGCTTTTGATTGTGTTTGCAAAAAGACTGAAATTATGATGTGATTGGCCTAGTTTAGAGGTATTACACTTATTCAGTCACACAGTTAACATAAAAGTGAGAACCAGGCCATGAGCAGAGCATGGTTTGCTGGTGGTGACTTCAAATGGAGCCTGCCATGGAGGACAACCCCATGTTGCTCTTTCCTCCATCGTCTTCAGAACTTGGCAAGTGAGCTTTACCTCTCCCGGGCACATTTTTGGGCAGTTGTCAAGGGAAGAAGACAAGTCTAATATCCCAAAAAAGTACGTATGTGTCAAATAAGAGGTAAAACCCTGTCTAAACAATGCCCAAAGATCACAGGCGAGTCACCCAAACACCCATTTTGCTTTGAGGCCAGCACAGAAAAGAGGGATTGCAAATGTCTATACTAAAACGTTTCTGTGATGTTATATTACCTACTGGTGGTCGCCAGAAGGTAGTTATAGTTAGGACTAGGGGGCATATTACCAACAAGTAGCGATATTTATCGCTAAATAGGCTTAGCAGCGATTTTTGTATCGCTGCCTATCGCTGAATATGTCAGCGGAGAAAACATGCTATTAGCAACGTTTTTCTCCATTGTGCTAAAATATCCAGTGATAGCGGCGAAGTGCGTGAATATCGCTGAGAATACAGCGATATTCACGCATTGGCTCTTAGCCATGTTATCCACCTCCCATTGGATAACATGGCTGAGAACTGGTCTGAGCAGGCGTTCGTTTTTGGCGATAGCGGGAATATTTCCATCGCTACGCCTGTCTTGCTAATAGGCGATAGCGACGTTAGTGACTGCTTTCAGTCGCTAACAGGTTGGGTACACCCACTTTGCATGTAATTAGCGATAAATATCGCTGACATGCAAAGTGGGCCCCAAACCGCTCGCTATTGCCTAAAAGCTGTCGCTAACATCAGTTAGCGACAGCTTGCTAATAGAGCGATAGAATTATCGCCGCTTAGCGGCCGAAAATGCCCGCTAAACCAGCGATAATTGCCTATCGCCCCCCTTGGTAATATGCCCCCCAGTTTCCATAAGAAGAGCATTTTCTTCATTTGCCAATAACTTTGGCGTTGTGTAATGATCTTCACGAAATTTTCTAAAATTATGTGACTCTCACTTCAGCTGCTGTCTTGAAAGTTTCTGGGTGATCCGTCATGCGGGGGCTGAGAACCAGGGGTTGCTTAAAACTGCGTTTTCCTCATGTTAATTCCCATAGGACCTTTGGACACGGCTACAGTCCAACTGCTGAACAGAATTACACCAAATTTGGCAGAAAGGTAGATGTTGGTCCAAGGAAGTTCTTTTCGCGTTTTGGTGTAAATCTGCTTAGTAGTTGCGGAGTTATTTAAAGGTTTTTCAGACATACAACTGGGGACACGAGAATCCGCAACCCCACCGAGATCTTGTGCTGAGATCTAATTGGCTGCCAACACTTCAAACCAGGAAGTGTTGGCAGCTATCTTGTGACTCGGTTGAACTAAGTCACAGGAGAAAACATTAAAAATTAAGAAGAGGGGCAGGATAAAAACTCCCTGAACCTATAGGCCTCTGGGGTGGGGGGTGTTCCCACAGGGATCTTCAGGAGTAAAAAGCCTATTTTTAAACTTTTCAGCAGGAGTCGCTCTGGATCCACGAACCCCGCTGAAAATGTAAAAAGAAAAAAAGAAGCGCATGCTCCGGCTCTTCGTTAGTAATTAGCCCCGGGTGGGCCAAGTCCCGGGGGCAGTTTTTATAATAAGGCGGGTTGCCCATGCTGCACCCCTCCGGCCCAGGGACGGCCTCCCCGTAGCCCTGGGACCGCCACCTCCCAGGGGCTATTGATTGAAATCAATGCGGGGGAGGCCAATATGGCCTCCCCAGCAGCCACGAGGGTGGCCGCCTCCATGGGGTTAATAATGTAATAATGCGGAGGGGCCCGCTAAGCCTGAGGCAGATTTGAAGAAAGGAGGGGGGCCGTACGGCCCCCCTCGTGGAGCCCTAGATGGCCCTGGGGACTGCCACCCCCAGAGCCGGCTCGAGCAATGTTCCAAGGTGCTCACCCATGGGACATTGCAGTTTTCCATGGCTGGCAAGAGCATACATAGCAAACAGTGCTCCGCTTTGAGCAGGCAAGACTATTTTGCTCTTGCTTGCTCAAAGCAGAGCACAATTTGCTTTTATACACAGGGAGATGCATGTTAGCAAATCCCTACGTGTAAAAGCAATGTGGGCTCCCACAGGACACGGGGAGCCATAAAGGACCACAGCATCCCCATCAAAGACAGTGGGTGCCCTAGGTGGGACCAGGGCACCCACATTACAGGCTGGGCCCCGGTGCATGGGGTCCCCAGAGCCAAAATCGTGCCAGGAGGGGGCAGCACAGCCCCTACCCATTACTTAAACAAATAGCAATATTAAAAAGGCTGGCCCCAGGTATTTGGGGTCCCAGGGACGATAAATCGGATTTCCTTGGGGGTCAACTACTCCTCCTGGTACCTCCAGTACCAGTAAGTCCCACACAGCAGGATTGCTAAGAGCTCTTTGGAGGTCCTGCCCCCTTTCTCCACCACATTGCAAACGCAGCTCCTGGTGGACTACTGGTTAGGGGATGAAGTCCACTTTACTCCTGATGGATCTTAGAAGCCATAGAACCTTATATATACTGACTCCCACTCAAGCATTCACAAACCCATTCACAGAGCCATACCAGTACTTACACACTCGCTCACTGATTCATAGATCTGGTCACAGGTCCATTCATACACCCATACAGTTACTAACTGAGTCTGTCAGCCATAGAGCTACTCAAGCACCTAGTCACTCACCCATACAATCAAACAGTCACTTACTCACCCGTACAGATACACACACACCCACTCACTTACTCATACAGATATTAACACATACTTATTCACCTATACAGTCACGCAAGCACACACCCACACATACAGCCACTCTTGCATTCACTCACTCACGCATACAGACACATATACCCCATCACTCACCTATACTGCCTTTCATATACATAGTTACTCTCACATATACCACTGATACATCCACTTACTCACCACACAGCCATACACACACTCACTGACCCAATCAGCCCCTCACACATGCAGTCACTAACCCATACAGCCACTGACTCACCCACTCACTCATCCATACAGGCAGTAACAAACCCCCTCAACCACTCACACAGACACTCGGGCAACCATAAAGGTACTCTGACAGCCAATCATTCTTCAATACAGCTACTTATGTACCCACTCACACACCCATACAGCAACTTAGGCACCAACTGACTGATTGAAACTGACATTCACACAACCAGTCACTCACCCATACATTCACTGAGACACCTAATCACTCACTTATAAAGTTCATCACGCAGTCACTGAAACATCCATACAGACACTTATACAGCCACTGGTTTAGCACTTGATACATATGTTTAACACTGATAAACTTTTTTTAAAACACTCACAGTCACTGGATGATGTCATCAGTGATGTCATTTGAGATGTCATCAGTGATGTCACTGATCATGTCATCAGTGATTTAATATGCAAGGTCCCAAGCAGTGCATTGTGGAGGCACAAGTTATAGTTAGCTTTGCTAACTATAACGGCTGAATTTTACTGGTTTTGAACGAGTGAAATCTGAGACTAACTATTATGTCCCTGTAACCTTTGTTTTCTTTCAGTATATATATATATATATATATATATATATATATATATATATATATATATATATATATATATATATATATATATATATATATATATATATATATATATATATATATGCATGTGTGCATGTGTGTGTGTGTGTGTATGTTTGTGTGTGTGTGTGCATATATATATGTAAATATACATACAAAAGTAAGCAGTATTGACTCACCAAAGTGTGGGGCTACAGAATCCAAAATGAAAATGTGTTAGTTGGGTGCAAGGTCAGCCTAACAGCCTGAGATAGCAGGGTATGTATACAGAGCTGAGGCAATTAAGAGCCTCATTTGCATTCCTCTTTGTTTGTGCATGCATGGGTGAACATTCTTGGTCTAGTTGCGGCATACTTTCAGCCATCATTGACATTAGGAGTATGACTGCCCTCATTTTCGCTACTTGTTATAATGGTGGCCACCCCATGCATAATAATGTCCATGGCTGATATATGTATCTTTCCTATTATGGTGTCCAGCCTTGGCACAATGGTGGCCCTGGTATAATGGTGGGCATTATTGGCATATACAAGGCATCCTTGGTGTTATGATTGGCATCCATGGCCTATGATTGTATTGCTTGGGCATTCGAAGTAGAATCTGTCCATGTGAGGGATTTGTACACATGAGTAATCAATGAAAATGTTAAGCTGGTCTTTGGGAACTGTGGGGCATATTAGCAAGGGCGTTATCGCCGCTTTAGCGACACTTGTTGCGATAAAGCAGTGATTTTTTTATCGCCCAATTACCAAGCTGTCGCTAACAGCAGTTAGTGACAGCTTCCAGGCGAAAGCGACTGATTTGGTGCCCGCTTTGCATGTCAGCAATATTTATCGCTAATGACATGAAAAGTGGGTATACCTAAACTGGTAGCGACTGAAAGAAGTCGCTAACAGAGCTATCGCCTATTAGAAATTCCCACGACACGATAAAAAAAAGGTGCGCTACCCGCGATTAGCCCCAGGATATTCCACCTGGTAAAATCCTGACAGCCATAATAGTCAATGGGAAGTGGATTCTATGGCTAAGTCCCCACTTGCCTATTAGCGAGATTTTCCTTAGCGATAGGATTTTTATCTCTGGAAATCTCATGTTATAGATGGGATTCGCCGCCATAGCTGGATTTTTTATCGCTGTGGAGATAAATGTTGGTAATACTTCGCGATAAAATCCAGCGATAGGAGGCGATAAAAAGAATCACGCTAAGCGTGGTTTGCGATAATTTTCGCAGGTTGTTGCTAACATGCCCCTATGTATTTCCTGAAAATGGAAACTAATATTTTGACAGCAATTGTGTTTTTACAGAAAAGGGTTTCCTTCTGGACAATTGAGTATGTTTACCCAAAATTAAAAGTAGTATTTGACAGAAAAAGATGTTTCTTTTCAGAAACGTATTTGCTGATGAAGACCAAAGGTTGCAATTCCAAAGCACATTTAAAGTTGAAAGTTGAATGATAATTCAGGCTGAGGTGTGCAGACCTATTGCTGTGGTTATGTCCTTTGCGCCAGAGGCCACGTGATGCATGGCTATTAGTTCATTAGTCAGCTGGAGGCATATAATATTGATAACATTTCTTCCTGGCATTTCTGCAGGTAACCTTCACTGAATTGCTTGGGTTGTCCCCATGTTAATCTAGCTTAAGGTGTTCGTAGTGCAATATTAACATAAGTGAACAATGTGCTAGCTGCTCTGGAGGACTTTCTTTGAGTAGATGCTTTCACTACAGAAAGGTTGGAGACCCCTGATATAGACTGATCTGCCCTTTAGAGATGGTGAAGCCTGAGATAGAATCAGAAACCACGCAAAGAACGGTCCAGGTGGAGTCCACCACTCAGTGCTCATATATTTTGAATTATTTTTTTGGGGAGTTTTATATAGCGCATACTTGACCCGGTATCGGGTATCAGAGCGCTTTACATAGCACCAGTTGCATTACATGAGGACATATTCATTTTTTTTAGGCACTGGGGGCCCGATTCACAGAATGAATTTAAGACTCAATCCTAAACTTACTACTATTTTGGTATTCACAGAATGCACTTACTACTTTTGGTATTCACAGAAGTTAGGATTTTGTCTTAAGTCTGTCTTAAGTCTGTCTTAAGTTTGTCTTAAGACAAACTTAAGACAAAATCCTAACTTCTGTGAATACCAAAAGTAGTAAGTTCATTCTGTGAATGCCAAAAGTAGTAAGTGCATTCTGTGAATACCAAAATAGTAGTAAGTTTAGGATTGAGTCTTAAGTTCATTCTGTGAATCGGGCCCATGGAGATTAAGTGATTTGTCTGGACCCCTATATATCTAATGGACTCGCTATACATAGGGAAGAAAGCACTATAGGTAAAGGTCTATAGCTAAGTCAATCCAACTGGTGGCAAAGGCAAAAACACGTCTAGGGAACCCCCACTTAGTTAACTCATAAAGTTACGACCCATACATCACATATATGAAACCAAATTATTCAAAATTTGTATCATTTTATTTGACGATAGAGGGTTTCAAAGAAGATATATATTTTCTATTTTTAAGCATTTATATAAAAAATATTTCATTTGGATAATCATTATACAAAATTGGAGATTAAAAGACAGTACAAACAAAACATAGACAAAGATGGATGGAGGCAGGGCGGTAGTAGAGACCACGCGCTTTTCGGCGTTAACGCCTTCATCAGGTCACCGTCTTATTGTACTGTTCGAGAAGCTGAATATATTGGTCCAAATGTCAAAAAACTGGTGAATAGGCAGCTATCTGCATGTGAAGAAATGTTGATGTCTCACATTGGGAACGGATAGTTCTAGTGGTTCATCATAAAAAAGCAAGAGATGAATGCCCTGAATAACTGGTATTCCACGGACGGACTTCTTATAATTCTTCAAAGTGTTTAAAGTAAGATCATACCCTAGGCTGTAGGGAGTTTCACAGGATGCCTAGCGTCATTGCCGAAACTCAAACCCGCTTCCCCAGATTCTAGGTCGACCCCCCTAGCCGTTAGGCCATCTCCCCAATCTATACTAATATAATAAAGAGAGAGCCCAAACCTTTGAGGCGGGTAATCTCAGGAACCACAGCACCAATCACAACACCCAATACAGCGTTGAAAAGGGCAGTTGCAGCAGAAGGACATAGGCTATGCAGACGCCCACCATATCCATTTCAAAGGTAAAAGAACCGTGCCAGCAAAGTAGTCCCTTGTGGTCGTGTCTGCATTGTGCTGTGGGTGTGTGCTGGGGGGCGTGACAATCTCTGGGGGCATTCCGTCACAAGTGTTGTTTTTTCTTCCCAGGTTCTACACATTCCTGCTCCCTTTAAATAGTAATCCAGTGGAGGTCCCATTCTCTTAGAACCACCCCAAGCACAGTTATGGGCAAAAATACAACTAAAAGGCCCTGCAAAGCATTATGGGATAAGATTAGCATCATTATTAGCATTCATGAAAGGGTTTCAATGTTTTTGAATTTTACTCATTTGGGACATCTTGGGACGACGAGCTGAACTGCAGCTTGATGTATAATATTTTAAATGCTATTGCATTTGCCTCATCAGGGACATCTAGGGACGACGAGGTGAACTGCAGCTTGATGTGTAATATTTTAAATGCTATTGCATTTGCCTCATCAGGGACAACTGGGGACGATGAGGTGAACTGCAGCTCTTTGTAGAATTATTTGGATATTATAATATTCACTTTCCACTGCTAATCTCGTCCCATAATGCTTTGCAGGGGCTTGATCTCAAAATCATCACCTCTCTCACTGCTTGCTGGAAGCTAATTTCACTTTTGTGAATTGACTATATGCATTTTAGCATGTAGAAATACGTGTTATTTTACCTTGAAAATATGAGGTTTCTGTTTTAATAATTGGAAATCTGAACGAAATATTGCGGATTTATTGTACCAAGTTCACGCCAATTCCACCCACCCCTACTTTAAATACCCCTGCACCCCATAATCATAACCCACCCTTACTCTATAAAATACCCCAACACCCTTAAACACTAACCCATCTTAACCCTATAAATATACCATGTACCCCAAAACCCAAACCTATCCCTAAACCCTAAAAATACCCCTGTACCCCAAAACCCAAATCTAGCCCTGAACCCTATAAATACCCCTGTACCTCTAAACCCAAACCTATCCCTGAACCCTAAAAATATCCCTGTACCCCAAAACCCAAATCTACCCCTGAACCCTAAAAAACCCCTGTACCCCAAAACCCAAACCTAGCCCATAACCCTTAAAATACCCCTGTACCCCAAAACCCAAACCTACCCCTGAACCCTAAAAATACCCCTGTACCCCAAAACCCAAACCTAGCCCAGAACCCTAAAATACCCCTGTATCCCAAAACCCAAACCTAGCCCTGAACCCTAAAAATACCCCTGTACCCCAAAACCCAAACCTAGCCCTGAACCCTTAAAATACCCCTGTACCCCAAAACCCCAAAACCCCAACCTAGCCCTGAACCTTTAAAATACCCCTGTACCCCAAAACCCAAACCTACCCCATAACCCTAAAAATACCCCTATACCCCAAAACCCAAACCTAGCCCTGAACCCCAAAAATACCCCTGTACCCCATAACCCAAAACTATATCTGAACCCTTAAAATACCCAAACACCCCAAAACATATACCTCAGTACCCCAAAACATATACCCCATACCCATACTTGCCTTATCCAAACATTTTTTTAAAAACATGCTTTTATCATTCATGCATTTACAACGAATTTCGTTGTAAATGTATGCGTGGTAAAAGCATATAAAATGTAATGCCATGCGTTATAATGGCATTGCGGAGTCATGGTACTTTCGTAATGAAAGTATGCGGAGTGATGGTATGCGGAAAGAAAGTTGGGGAATAATGGGTGTTTACCCTCCCCCGTAAGTACATTGGTGGCACGGCGGCCCACATCTCCAGCAACATACTCATATTTTTTCACCACCGATTGGAAAAATGCACAGGTCTCTCTCATTGATGCCCAGCACCGACATACACTTTTAGACACACCTCCCACCACAAGTTCTAGAATTGCGAACTTTAGAGATGGGGAGCTACGTTCGAATCTCGGCATCAGCTCAACATCCTGTGATTCCAGGCAAATTGCTTTGTCTCCCCGTGCCTACCACAAATGAATGTGTTCTTCTGTAATGTAAATTGTGCTCATGCCATGTTGTCGAGTTCGCGCTATATAATATTGCAAGGAAAATAAAGTAGGGAAACTCAAGTTCAGACACTACTGAACGCGCACTCTTAAGTGCATCAGCAGTGCACTGTGAATCGGAGCGTTTCACAGGCCTGTCACAGATAAGAAATGCTATCAAAACGAAATCCTACGAAACAATATACTACTGTCCGGCAGCAATTCATACCCGGACAACGTCGGGACGGGCTGCTAGTATAAGAATAAAGAAGGAAGGTAACAGACTGGATGGCTCTGTGGGCTATTAACGTTTTCTAATATCTTTTTTCTAATATGTAATATCTTGATAAAAGTTACAAAAAATAATAAAAAGTTGAGTTGACTGTGCAAATGTACCATTGCCTGTGCAGTTTGGTAAGTTGGTAAGTTATTTGTCCACAACCCCAGCTGTGGCACTGCAACAATAAAATGTAAAGTGCACAACACAAGCCTAGTGTACTAGTTACAATCGATAAATAGCTCTGAATACCATTAGGCACATAAACGCTTAACAGATGGTTTAATAATCTCACATGTTTCTCTTTTAGCCTCTCTTTGGCCCATGAGAATCATCTTTATTTTTTATTATAATTTAAAATACTACATGGTTTGTCCAAACTACAATTAGTATCTTACTTTTTTTTTTTTCACGTGGGCAAACCAGGGGATTTTATCTCTACCATCCAAAGGCAAGCAATCCCTAATGATTTCTTTAGCAAGCTTTGTTCCAGTTTTGGACCAAATTCCATGCCAGGTCAAAGTGCATTACTATGAAATCTGTCTTCTATTTAGTGGGTTGCTAGTTCTTTGTGGTTGATATATGCTGAAGTAAAGCGAGGTACGGCAAATAGCCTACTTAGAACATTATTCTCCATTATTTGAAGTGCTTTTGTTGTTGACAACTCCCACAAGGCAGCCCTATAGTTGACACTACTAATGAATTTACTTCGGCGAAATGCCTCAGCGTAGCATCATACGGCGCAGGGGTTTGGGGCCATGTTGCTGTAGATTCCCTACAAAAGGTTGAGAATGGTTTTATAAGATACTTGTTGGGAGTCCCACAGAGCTCACCAACCATCGGTTGCCACATTGAATTAGGCTTGGATTATATACCAGATATTATCAGCATCCAGCCAATTCTCTTATGGCACCGTGTTTGGCAAACAGAACACTGCAAATTGACACGTTCATTGATCACTGACTGTCTTGGGTTGGATAAATGGAACAACATCCTGTGGTTGGTCTATGTGCGTAATTTTCTGAAAGATCTAAATTTGGCACCTTATTTTTCCCATCCAACAACTATTGTAGAAATAACAAGGAAAAATAGAAAATGTTATGTCTATCCCATCTGAGAGAGCTACGACTAACCCAAGAAATCAGTAAAAAATCTAATCGCCAGATCTTAGCCATCCAGACCACTTCTGGGGTACAACCGTATTTACAGTACAGTTTGAATAGCTATGAGAAATACCTACTGACTCGGTTTAGTTTTAACATCTGTCATCGTTTGATAACTTTCCCGAAGCAGAGCGACTGGTCTAATAATCTTTTACTGTGTCCCTGGGATGATATATCAGAACAATCTACATTGCACATAGTATTTTTCTGCAGTTACTACGAGTTTCCACAAAGGAGATGGATTATTCCCTTGCTGAAACTCTTGGGCTTGCGATGTTGTCGCCCCGCGTTCCTTGCACTTCAATTCCTTGACACTGAATTTTGTGCCAAATCAATTGCTCGTTTTTTGAATGCCTGTATCAAATATCGTCATAACTATGATACATTTTTGACACACTAGCACTTTGAGTAGACTGTAACCCTAAGAATTATGAAATTCTTGCACTGTACAAATGTTTGTATTTATAATTGAGTCTGCCCTCTTTTTAATGTTTTTTTCATGAAATGTTTTTATTATGTGCTTTTATGGTTTCCTAAAAAAGTATGGTAACCGAATAAAGATTATTGAACTGAACTGAATTTACTTGTGTGGAATTGTAGAATTTCAGGTATGGGTCCAACCCAATTTTTCCTGCAAATGTAAAGATTGCTTCCTTTGTTCTAGAGAATATCATATTTAAAATTTTTAGATCTGAGTTCCATTCTAATTTGAAAAATGAAAGCCCAGGTATGAAAAGCTATCAACTTCTGCTAGTGTGTGCCCATTTAATCAGTGGATTCTCTTCTTCACATTACCTGTACCACAAACCATCAAGAAGGATTTTGTTAGGTTTAGTTTCATATCCCTTTTGCTCCATAAATGTATTAACATCTTCGATCAAAGATTGTAGGCAGTTAGCAGTCTGCAATAACAATACTGCATTGTCGGCTTACAATAGGGTTGATACTAAATGTTTTTCTATTATGGAGGCTATGTGTTATAGAAATGCATCCACCCCAATAATATATCAAGAGAACAGAGGTGGTGCCAGAATGCATCCCTTTTGGATACCTCTCGTGATCCTAAAACCAGGGGCACATTCTCCATTGACACCATAGCGAACAAGGGCAGTCAGATAACTATATATTTGTGAAATCAAGGATGTTATATCTAATGGGGCACCCAAATCTGCCAATACCTTTCACAACTTAGAATGGCTAACAATATCAAAAGACCTGCTTAGATCGGCGAAACATGGGTATAGGCAGCCCTTTTTTGCTATTGTATATAGGTTAATACATTGTTCTAGCGTGTCAACCTCGCATCTAACGCCATGTTGTCAATCCGTAAGAATGTTATTATCATCTGCCCAGGTCTCAAGTCTCCGCAGCAGTATCCTGCCTAGCAGCTTAACTGAGGAGTCGATGAGGAAAGCCAGTCTATAACATTGCACATCCCCTATTTCTTTATAAAAAATTGGAACAAAATATACCTTCAGCCCACATCGCCGGTATATAACCCTTTGTTGCAGCTATGTATACTTGGGTTAATATGGGTTCCCCCAAAGCATAGGGTATGACTTATATGCATCTACCGGGACCCAGTTGCACATTTCCCTGAGGCCAGGCTAACTTTGTCAGCAGACATTGAGGTTAAGAAGGGAGGATCATGCAAGAAAATCTTGTCACTATAAATTCCACAATTATATTTTCTGGATTGACAATCTCACAATAATGGGCTAGCCTATCGGCTGAATGCACACGTCACTATTGCCGGGCCAGAGGTGTGCCTGAGGAACGACTGGTTAATTGTTTTCCAAAACAGGGTCCAATCCCTCAATATGCTTCCTGCTCCAGATCTTCCCATGCCTTCTCCCATAAATAGGTTTTCCTTAGATCTAATGTACGTTTATAAAATAGACGCAGGCCTTTCAACTCTTCCCTATTCCTGGGTTGAGCTTGTATGGCTAGTTAAAGTTTATGGATTCCCCTGTATGCAATGATGGTCAAACCATCCCGGTTTGTTAGCTCTATTAGCTTTAGCCCTAACTTTCAGGCTATCTCCAATTGCAGCAGTCAGCTTATAGAAGGCTATAAGAAGAGCATATCTTAAAATTATAGGGGCATATTATCAAGGGGGCGATAGACAATTTTTGCCGCTTTGGCGGCCGTATTCGGCCGCTAAGCGGCAATATTTCTATCGCCCTATTAGCAAGCTGTCGCTAACAGCAGCTAGCGACAGCTTGTAGGCGATAGCGAGTGGTTTGGGGCCCGCTTTGCATATCAGCGATATTTATTGCTAATGACATGCAAAGTGGGCGTACCAAACCTGTTAGCGACTGAAAGCAGTCGCTAACATCGCCGATTACCAACATAAGGCGTAGCGATGGAAATATTTGCGCTAAGCGCGAATATCTCCAAAAACTAACGCCTGCTCAGACCAGTTCTTAGCCATTATATCCAATGGGAGGTGGATATAATGGCTAAGACCCTGTTAGTGATAATGCGTGAATATCTCTGTATTCTCAGCGATATTCACGGATTTCGTCGGGAATTTTATCGCTTTTGAGATAAACGTTGCTGATAGCATGTTATCTCAGCGATAAAATCCAGCGATGCTTGGCGATAGAAAAATTGTCGCAAAGCCTATTTAGCAATAATTATCGCTGGTTGTTGGTAATGTGCCCCATAGTTCCGACTCAAATTTTGTTAATTCCAGTGCTGGCCAGAAAATGTAGGACTTGTGTCCAGATTGAAGACAAGAGTGGAATGCCTGACCTCTATCTTTAAAGGATTGGAGTGGCATTTAAATAAAACACCTGCTTTTATTTTTTTTAAAAACCAAATTTATTGATTTTTGCAGAAGATCGACAAAAATAACAAAACATAGCATAAGAATACTAGCTACGTGCACACGTGGAAGTGTAAGTCACATACAGGTGGACATTACATCAGTATACAGGAATTGATAGACAAAGCAAAGGTAAAAAATATACCGCACCCATTCCAGTTCTCGGGCGGTCATTGAGAGTATCAATCTTTCACCATCCCAACCCATCTGCCCCACATTCTACGAAATTTCTTCATGCAACCTCTTGCCTCGTATAAGGGTCGCTCCTGAGTGGCACACCAATTCACCCCTCTGGGCCAACGTGCCATGGTGGGGACTGTTGAGCTCAACCAGTTGGCCGCAATGTCTCTTTTTGCCACCATCAGTGCTGTGTTAAAAAAAAAAATTTCAGCTCTAGAGCCGACCATCCCCTTGGTGACACCCAGCAGGACATTCAGCGGGTTAGGTGGAACCTCCCGCCCAGAACCTCTGTGAGTTCCCCAGTTACGGACTCCCAGTAGAGCACAATTACAGAGCAGAGCCATACCTTGTGGTAAACGTCAGCTTGTGGGTGGCTACAACGAGGACAGGAAGCATCGGGTCGCAGTCCTGCGCACTGGATACGCAGTTGTGTAAGATAGACTGTGTGGAGATAATATATTTGAACTAGGCGGATCCTTGCTGAGGCTGTGACTGTCTTGGGGGCCATCATTGCATCCCTCCAATCAGCGTCATCCAGAGACCCGAGCCAACACTCCCACCTGTCCCTGAGGTGTGATAGTGTGTTGGGGGTGTTATTGATAAGGGATCTCTAGATACAGGAGATCCCCCCTTCCCTAGGTTACCCGTCATGGTCTGGGCTCCGGGTGGGCAGGGAGGAGCCATCTACAATGTGAGATTGAAGAGCCTTCCGTATCTTTAGATATCGATAGAACTGGGAAGCGTGTAGGGAGTAACAGGTTTTTCAATTCCTTGAAAGTGTCATGTGGTTCCCACTCCGGATGTCTCCCAGCAGGGATATGCCAATGAGATCCCACGTTCAAAAGCCAGAGAGGTTGGCAACTTCTCGGAGCCAAGTGCCGCACCACAGTGGGGTATGCTCGGTCAGTTTATTTGACAATTTGGTGTGGTGCAGGGAAGCCTGCCATGCCAAAAGTACCCCGTGGGTGACCTCAGTAAAAGTTTGGGTGCTGAGGATTCCCATACAACATCCCTTGGATATTGGACAGGCCCAGGGTGTGCAGTTCCAAGCGGTATGCCGGGTACGACCCGCCACCGTTAAACCAATCGTGCATGGTATGGAGCTGGGTTGCAAGATAATAAAGATAGAGGTTTGTCATCCCCAAGATGCCATCAAAGGGCGGAATCTGGCACTGGGTGAGTGCCAACCGAGGCCTCCGACCCCCAATAGAAACTTGTTGGCCATGCCGTCTAGTTCCTGGAACCACGACCGCGAGAAGGAGAGGTGCGTGTTTTGGAGCATATAGAGAAATCGGGGTAGAATCATCATTTTAAAAAGGGGTATTCTGCCCATAAGGTTGAGCGGTTGGGAGTACCTTCTGAGGAGATCAGCCCAGGCCTTTTTCACTAATGGAGTGACATTAAGCGACCAGGCACGGTCGGGGAGGAGGGCAACCCAGATGCCCAGAAACTTGAAGGACTGTCGCCGAAGAGGTATCGACGTCTGCCAGTCAAAACATTCTCTTTAGAGATGTAAAGGGACCGAAACGGATTTAGTCGAGTTCAGCCAAAGACCAGAAGCCTGTTCAAAAAGACTCAGGGCCTGGAGACAGCGGAGTCCCGGTTGGGCCGGATCTGCTTAAAATAACACAACATTGTCAGCATAAAGGGGGATTTTGTCTTCCTCTAAGCCGGGCCATTTCCAGCCCGTACAAGACACACGAGGGATTTCAACGCCAACGCGAATAAGAGGAGTGAGAGGGGGCACCCCTGCCTCGTGCCTCTGTTGATGGGGAAGGGGTTCAACAGGGTCCCATTAACCAGCACCTGGCCCCTGGGCTTACTGTAAAGTGACTTAACCATGCCACAGAAGGGGGCTCCAAAACCCTTCTCCACCAAGATCGCTTTCAAATATTGCCAATCCACCGAGTTGAAAGCATTCTCGAAGTCCACGAGAAGGAGGGACATATAGGGGGTCAATTGGTGCTGGTTCCCTAAGGCCAGGTGGAGATGTCAGAGGCAGTGCCGAGTCCCCCTGGAGGACATAAATCCACACTGGTCGGGTGGACCAGATTGGCCAGGTGTGGTCGTATAAGATTGGCTATGAACGAAGGAAATATTTTGAGCTCCGAATTAATAAGTAAGTTGGGACGTAATCATGACAGTGCCTCGAGGGGGCCTGCAACTTAGGAATAATCATGATAGTGGCCATGTACATTTCGGGACAAAATAAACCTCGCTCCTTTGCCTCTTGATACATCTCTAGAAGGTGGGGAATCAGCGTGTTCCGTAGGATGCGTAGAACTCCTGTGTGAGTCCGCCTGGTCCTGGTGTCTTACCTGCCGCCACGCGCGATATGGCGTCACTAATCTCCTCTGGGGTGACAGGGAGTTCTAGCCCTTTTGCTTCTGACTCAGTGAGTTATGGGAGGGAGAACTGTTCACTCTGGAGGAGCTCCAGGAGTGAGAGAGTAGGGGGTTGTGCGGAGTAAAGAGTAGCATAATAGGTGGCGGAGCACTGGCCACTGCGATTGTAGCTCAATGGAGCACTCCATTTACACAGAGTACCTAGGGGATGATATGGTTAGCCATCCAGTAAGCGGCAAGAAGATGGAGAAGTTTCCCGTTTTTATCTGCCCATCCATATACACATGCCACAGAGAACCTCCAAAGCAATTTGGCCTCTTCTAGGGAGGTTCATTTAATCTTGTCTCTCAGAAATGCCAGTCTCCTGTCCTGGACCTTTGATCTCTCCTACGGGGGCTGAGTTCCAAATAGGACAGCCTGTGCCTCCAGAAGTGTGAGTTGGGAGTCCTGCTTCTGATGCTTAAGTTTGAGCTAGCCCTTGGCAAAGCCTCGGATGGTGGCCTAACCGGTTTCCCATAGGGTGCTGGGAGAGGACACCGAACCATTGTTTGTATCGAAATAGTGACAGAGCTCATCTTCCACCTGGTCTCTTAAATCCTTGTCTTGGAGAAACCACACATTCAGCTGCCATATTAGTCTTGTGGACACAGGAATATTGCCCATCCGCACCACCACTGGGGAGTGGTCTGACAGACCTCTGGAGAGGATTGTAACACCTTGAATAGCGCAACAATCTAGAGCCGGCAGGAAAACATAGTTGAGTCGTGGAAGGCTGATGTGTAAGTGTAAAGTCAGGTCATTGGATGTCAAAGTCTTCAGTCATCTCCGAGACCCAGAGCAGCCGCCCAGTTCTACAGTAGAGCAGGCTGAGCGGCCCTGGAGGTGAAGGGCGTTGTAGCCGTGTCAAGGACAGGGTCCATTACTGCGTTACAGTCTCCCCCAACAATAGTCGTCCCCAGGGGTAGGGCCGCAACTTGTGTAGCAAGATGCTGCAGTGTGGAGGTCAATAGGGAGGACAAAGCAGACATTTGAATTGTGCGTTGCTTTACGCACCACGAGTGGAAGACCACAGGGCACCAGAAAAGCCACACCCTGGGATCCCCGATTATAACCGGCATGCCAAACTCCACAAAAGCCATAATGGGCCGGGAAAGGACAGTGGCCTACCAGGTGTGTATCTTGGAGTAGCAACAGATCTACCATGTGACACTGAGCATAGCGCAGGACCGCTGTGCGCTTGACCTTGTCCAGCAAGCCTTTAACATTCCAGGACATTATGTGAAGCGCCCCTTTCTCAGCATTAGTGTCAGTCATTGGGAACGTGGGTGTAGGACAGGACAGCCAGTGCGGGCAGCCAGTGCAGGTGGGTTAGCGCATGTACATGAGGTGGTGGGTGCGATGTCACCATGTTGGGCCCCATGCGCCTGTCGTGTAGTTGGAAATGCAAGCTGGTGTAAGAAGCTAATAAAAAAACAAAGGCAATTTGAAACAACAGTAACCCCCCCCCCGAACCCAACTGCCTCCCTCCTCCCTATACTTCAGGAACGGAAGCATTTGTCGCCCAAACAAGGAGTAACCAAGGAAAACCAAACTAAAACGCTTGGGACTGGGGAATCGTGAACACCTGCTTTTAATGTGGGGGTTGGAGGGTTGTTGAATTTACAGCATGTTGTGCAGGTGAGATCAGGTGCAGTAAGGCTTGATATATTTTGGAGATAATATAAACTGACTTTTATATTTAGATTCCGCTTGCAGCTTGCACACCTAGCAGAATCTAGTAATCCAGTTCTTGTGCTGGGAAAACACCTCTCATTGGAAACGTTAAACAATATTTTAAACTGTTCTGTTGTGCTATTTCTACTCTGCCCACCCTTGCGTTGGAGCTTAGGGGCCCGATTCACAGAATGAACTTAAGACTCAATCCTAAACTTACTACGATGTCGGTATTCACATAATGCACTTACTACTTTTGGCATTCACAGAATGAACTTACTACTTTTGGTATTTACAGAAGTTAGGATTTTGTCCTAAGTTTGTCTTAAGACAGACTTAAGAAAGACTTAAGACAGACTTAAGTTAGGATTTTGTCTTAAGCCTGTCTTAAGACAAAATCCTAACTTCTGTGAACACCAAAAGTAGTCAGTTAATTCTGTGAATGCCAAAAGTAGTAAGTGCATTCTGTTAATACCAAAATAGTAGTAAGTTTAGGATTGAGTCTTAAGTTCACTCTGTGATCGGGCACCATGTTACTGGTCATCCTTCCTACAATGCACACCACACTTTAGCGTCTTCAAAATATGACAGTCTTTTTTCTCTTTTTACTATCATTTACCAGTTTGGGGGAGGGCACTTGCACTTTCTGGCCAACCTCTAGTTTCCATGTGTCAAGCCAATAAGAGAGATTTAAAGTGATTTAGTGTGCGAGCCCACACGGCGGGTATGCCACAGGCTCACCAAAGGAGCACCAAAGGCAAGCTTGTTTGTGTTTGTCCACACTCATATGGTACGGTCTGCATGCCATGTCGCTGGAACAAACCTAGATACCTCTATCGCGGACCCAGGCCCCGCCAAGTTTCAATATACAAGGGCTGAAGTTCGATCCACATGTCGTAAGGATCTTAGTTCAGACCATTACACTAATAATAACATACTAATATAATTGCCTCTCTTTTGAAGGAATGTTAGAAAGTTGCTTACATTCCCTCCACTCTCTTCAGCTAATAATAATCAACTTTCTACTAATCTTAATGTGAATAAAATGTTGACTATACATGCCCTGTTGTGTAATGTGCATTGTACCTCAGCACATTGTATTGAAATCTATATGCTGCTTGAGCAATTCAATTGACATTTACCTTTCTTAACAAGAACACTGCTGTCCCTACACTGCAATCCCATAATATATGGGATAACGGGGCATATTACCAACAAATAGCGATATTTATCGCTAAGTAGGCTTAGCGGCTATTTTTTTTATCGCCGCGCATCACCGGATTTTATCGCTGAGATAACGTGCTATTAGCAACGCTTATCTCAAAAGCGATAAAATTCCCTGCGATAGCGGCAAAATGCCTAAAAATAGCTGAAAATACAGCGATATTCACGCATTATCGCCAACAGGGTCTTAGCCATTATATCCACCTCCCATTGGATATAATGGCTAAGAACTGGTCTGAGCAGGTGTTAGTTTTTGGAGATATTCGCACTTAGGGCGAATATTTCCATCGCTTCGCCTGTGTTGGTAATAGGCGGTAGCGATGTTAGCGACTGCTTTCAGTCGCTAACAGGTTGGGTACGCCCACTTTGCATATCATTAGCGATAAATATCGCTGACATGCAAAGCGGGCCCCAAACCGCTTGCTATCGGCTACAAGCTGTCGCTAACTGCTGTTAGAGACAGGTTGCTAATAGGGCGATTAAATTATCGCCGGCTGAAAACTGCCACTAAAGCGGCTATAATTTCATTTCGCCCGCCTTGATAATATGCCCCTGGATTTTTCTCAGTTTAGGAGTAGTAAAGTTAGGACACCTAACTTTAGGACTCCTAAATGCCTTCTGTGAATACCGAAAGTCTTAACCCCTTCCATGCTCATGACGAGCTCAGCTCGTCATGAGGCAAAGTGGAGCTGCACTCATGACGAGCAGAGGTCGTCATGACCACACCCATTAACATTATGTCCCAGCACAGGAGGGGGATATCAGCAGCAGCGATGGTGTTAAAAATTGGATTTTGCTCAGTTTAGGAGTAGTAAAGTTAGGACTCCTAACTTTAGGACTCCTAAATGCCTTCTGTGTATACCAAAAGTCTTAAAGTTAGGATTTGTCTCAGTTTAGGAGTCCTAAAGTTAGGACTCCTAACTTTACTACTCCTAAACTGAGAAAGATCCAATTTTTAAGACTTTCAGTATTCACAGAAGGGGCCTCATTTATGAGGCTGTGCGTCACTTTTACGCCGCCGGTGCGTCACTTTTTGTGACGCACTAGTGGCGTAAAAATTGCGCCTTGTTGCGCCATATTTACAAAGTGACGCATCTAGGTAGATGCGTCACTTTGTAAACCCCTGCGTCACATTATACTTGCACCAGGTATAATGTATGCAAGAGGGGCGTACTGTAAATATGACGCATCATTGGTGTCGCAAGGAGGGCGCAATGAAAAGTGACGCATCGCTGTTTTCTCGCAGCGATGCGTCACTTTTCATAAATGAGGCCCCAGGTATTTAGGAATCCTAAAGTTAGGAGTCCTAACTTCTGTGAATACCAAAATGAGTAAGTGTCTTCTGTGAATACCAAAATGAGTAAGTGCCTTCTGTGAATACTAAAATGGTAGTAAGTTTAGGATTTTGTCTTAAGTTAGTTCTGTGAATCGGGCCCTTGGTGTTATATTTAATGACAATGGAAACTTCCGCAAAAAAAGGATATTTACAGAAAAGCAAATGCTTTGGTAGCAGCATTTAGGATCCTACAGAAATCAATAAGTGAACTTGTCTTATCGGTCCTTCTTAAATGTGATTTCAGCAAAACTGCTACCTACTCTGACATACGGGAGTGAGGTACTAAATGGGAAAGATGCAGTGATTATTAATAATGCGGTTGCAAGAACTTATAAAACCCTTTTTTGTTTGCCTAATAATGCGTCACAAGCGAGGATGGAATTTGGGTTAAACAACCAGTTATATGTGAGGAATGGGCAAACTCTCAAAGTGTAGAACCGAATAAGAAACAATCAAGAAAATCAAATGTCCCAGCTACTATGGCATGAAGTAAATGATAATAGAAAACTGCAGGCCTGGACTTATTTAAATGCACCGGTAGAAGAATTTGCCGTAATGCCTATCTGGGAAACTACAATTACTCAGTAAAGTTTTAAAAAAACAATCAACAAATTAACTAATCATCTATCGCTGATAAAAGATAAAGATATGTTTGTAAAAAGAAAACAAGCATGGCCCATAATAATAGGATTTAAGAAAAAAAAAGTCCAAGAATATTTAGAAACATCAAGGTCATTAAAAAAAAAACATATCTTTATTAAAGCACAATTTGGCTTACTGCTGGGTTTATGTCATTTACCTCCATGGAAGAAATCAGAAGCGGATACCCAAATGTAGGTTATGTGAATCGGGACAAGAGAATATTATACATTTACTGTGTCTTTGCCCTGAATTAGAAAACAAAAGGAAAATTATACTTAAGAGACTATTTAACGATCGTGGACTAAGGACATGTAGGCAAGCTTTGATAGTATGTCTAAGCTCTGATGATATATCTATGAATTCTGCATTTGTAAAATTGTTGTGGAGGGTGGAAATAAATTGAAATCCTTATCTACTGTATTTTAAATATATTGGGGCAGATTTACAAGCCCCTTGTGCCCCTTTTACACCACCGTTGCGTCACTTTTTGTGACGCAGCGGCGCCACAAAAGATGCGCCAAGGTGCAGGGTACTTACGTCTGGGAGATGCATCACATTGTAAAGCCCTGCGCTAGAAGGAGACGTTGCTGCGCGGGGGGTGGGGGGGGGAGGGGACGTTCCGGTGCAGGAACGGCTCCTAAAAGTAGCTGAGAGAAATCTACACGATTTCACTCAGTCATTTTTGGGCACATGCTGCATCAAAACCCTGCGCCTGCTTGAAGCAGGCGTAAGAATTGACGCAGCATTGTAAGAATAGGGCCCCCCAGAGCATTGCTGGAGCTGCATCGGGACTGCGACGCAACTCCAGCAATGCACCGCTTTTACGGCACAGATACGAAGCATTGTACCGTTTTTGCCCCATGGTGCGCCTCATTGTAAATGTGGCGCATCCATGGTGGCAGAGGCATGGCGCACAATAACTGGCGCATCCCTGCTGATATGCAGGGATGCTCTAGTTATTGTAAATCTGCCCTTTTGTGTACTGCATATTATTAAGTATAAGTTAGCATATTTAAGATATGGTATCAATCATATATGTTCTTTTAATCTTTTATATTTGATCACATTCTTGGAACTTTTGTAAGATTTTAATTAATCAAACAAATAAAATAAATTGAAATTGAAAACCTTGTATGACTCCACAGGGACATCACGCTGCGGGCTGCACATTTTACAGCTGACTACAGGGACATCTAGTAACGAGCTGAGGTACTGCACCCTCACGCTTCCAACACAAGTCTACAGCCTGCTGTGCTCATTTTCCAAACAAAGGAGTAGATGAAGAAATCATCCACATTCATGACGATTTTAATTATGATGAGAATATATATTAAACTGTAGTTTGGAAACTTGAGGTTCATGGTAGGGTCGCACCACCCTCGAAGCCAGAAAGCACAAATAAATGGACATATTTGTCAACAGGTAAGAGAGATTGCGCGTATAACGCACTGGACACTCGGAACAGACATGAATCCTTTCTGCAGAGTCAAGTAACAAAACAATTCAACAAAAAAAAGAGAGGGGCCGCCCTTTATGCAGCCAATCAACAAGAAGGCTAGGTTCCATTATAGAATATCCGTGCAGGAAATGACGTCTGCAGGAAGCACAATCCTCTTAGAAATTTGCATGACCAGAATCCTTTGCGAAGGAAGAACGTTTTATTGTCGTCTGAATGCATACATTCTTTAGGAATAAATCATATCTTCTCATTGTTACCTTCATTTATTATATGGAAGTATTTTTTTAACAAGGTGCAATAAACAACCACAATATGAGAGTGCTATAAGTTGTGTTTGTACCCTTCTTCACTATGGCCAATTATCAAAATGGCTATGTTTTCCTCTCATTTTTAGCTTTCTTTCACTGTACTCCGTGTGATAGTGATGAAAGCCATATAGAGAGTAATTTTTGAAGGTTCTCTGCTCGACAGGGTTCCGCTTGAATAGTTTAAAATAGAAGCTTGAAGATTCGACTAATCTATCTTCATTATATTCGTGCTGGGTTCGTTTACATGGTTCTGGTGTAATCGAATATGCTTAGGGGCACATTTATAAGCCCCTGGCGCAGAAGATGCACCTTTGGGGGTATTTACAACGTGACGCATCTGAAGCCCAAGTGCTGGAGTTGCGTGCCACATGCAACACAACTTCAGCTCTGCGCCAACTTCACACCCTAGATGCGACACGCATCTGTTTATTCCTGCGCCATGGTGTGCTGCATTATAAATGGGTGTCGCAGGATAAACTTTCCTGGCGCATCTCTGTTGATTTGCAGAGATGCGTCAGGCAACATAAATCTGCCCCCTAATCTGCCCGTGCCTGAATGTGGAAACGGAACCTGGGCTCATGTAAAGCGTTCCAATACCTTCGGGTCATTATATAAAATCTGCACACAAAAAAAATTATAACATGGCTCTGTTATGTTTGTTCAGGTCTATCCTATGGCGCTTGTGCCCCAGGACCATCTGTTGTATGTACTTTGTGGGCCCTGGAGTATTGCGGCAGAATTGTTTTTTCTTCTGCGCTTTCTGCTTAGGGACTTTGGGGCAGATTTACAAGAAAGTGACTCAGTGTGGAACACATGCCATTTGGCTGCGTCGCCGGAGTCACTTTAAATGCACAGGGATACAACATATTTACAACAATATGTCGCATCTCTGTGCTTCTCCCTGCACTGCAGCACAAACTGCTGCCATGCGCTGGTGCAGGCACCCTTGCACCATAGTGCAAGGATGCCTGCGAGGTGGGGAGATTGTTTTTGAGCAGGAAGGATTCCCTTCCTGCAAAACAACAATCTGAAATGCTGTTTTACAACTTCTATGTGTGCTGCATTAGTATACATAGAAGTAAAAAAACGTAATTGTTTCAATTATTGTTTATGTGCATTAAGTGAACCCTTCCTGTACATAAAACAATCAGTAGAGGTGATTTCCTCTTTATGGGCCCGATTCACAAAATGAACTTAAGACAATCCTAAACATACTACTATTTTTGTATTCACAGAATGCACTTACTACTTTTGGCATTCACAGAATGAATTTACTACTTTTGGTATTCACAGAAGTTAGGATTTTGTCTTAAGTCTGTCTTAAGTCTGTCTTAAGTCTGTCTTAAGTTTGTCTTAAGATAAACTTAAGACAAAATCCTAACTTCTGTGAATACCAAAAGTAGTAAATTCATTCTGTGAATGCCAAAAGTAGTAAGTGCATTCTGTGAATACCAAAATAGTAGTAAGTTTAGGATTGAGTCTTAATTTCATTCTGTGAATCAGGCCCTATATGTGTGCTACAGAATGCAGCACACATGGAAAGAGGAAAAGAAAAATATAAGAAATTAATACATCTCTCCTCGTTGCGCCTCCCTACGCCTCCCCATGCGAGGGATAGCATTCACACAATTTTTTTTCAGATTTACAATTCCTCATAAATCTGGAAATGTGTCTGGTTCTATGGGTGTTGCGTGGGAACACCCACAGCAACACCCATGGAACAACCCTTTCACGGAAAGGAAAAGTCACGCAGGGGGGCTTTTCTTGTCCTTGTAAATATGGAGCAGTAAAATGGGCCACCGTGCATCACAAAAAGTGACACACCGGTGGCGCAAGGGGCTTGTAACTCTGCCCCTTAATTTCACCATTTTTAGGTCAAGTTTAGATCGACCTGTTATATCTGTTCTGTGGGATTTGGCAAGCCCACTGATTGCTATTGGTTATTAATTATGACATTCAGAAATGCTGGCTTCTTATTGGTACATTTCTGTCAAAGTCCTTCCTTTGTGTGTTTAGTTATCTTTCTGACGATTTCACTCTGAGAACATATTAGTTGGCCATCGCACAGTACAGTGTCTTCCCATCTAGCTATTGAAGGTCAGCGAGCTTCACCCAATGGTATTGAAGCACTTTCCAAGAAGAACATCAGTTACGTTGCAGGCGGACACATTTATTTTTGGATAGGCACAGGGAGATTAAGGGGCATATTTTTAAGGGCTTTATCAAGACAAAAAATGGAGATAAAACTATCGCCCTATTTACAAGAGGGTGCTAACATGCATAATCGCATGTTAGCACCCTTTTTTCCCAACGCCTCCCTTTGCATCTCTAATGAGATGCAAAGTGGGCTTCACTGGGCGTCCTCCCGAATGGACTACCGTGCAAATATTGCTGATGTTAACATCACAATATTTACAATGCTGCCCCAGCATTTTAGCACACGTTAGATTTTGGAGAAAACCTCTGTTTTCTCTAAATCTAACGTCTGCTAAAATGCGGACTTACCTATCCCCAACATTGGGGTGGATTATGGTGATACGACCCTGAGGGTCGTATCAGCATGGTTATCACCGTTTCGCAGGGAACATCGCTGGAAAACCAGCGATGTTCCCTGCAAAAGGGTGATAACCTCACTATCTCTGGAATTTTTATCCTTGGAGAAGCACGTTGTTAATAATGTGCTAACAGGGAAGTAAATTCCAGAGATTGCCTGCGATAACAAAATTATCGCTAAGCACGGCCAGCGATAATTACTGCTGGCCGTTGATAATATGCCTCTTAGTTATTTTTTTTTGTCTCTCTCCTCTTGCTCTAAGAGATTCCTGTTTATTTTTTTATTATTGAAAGAACCGTTGTTGGACCTGCGATGGGCAAGCCCAGCACAAAGGGGGTAGCTTGGCTCAAGTGACAAGGCAAGTGAAGGCTGTAGTGTTAAGCCGGCTCTGATCCAATAATAACTCCTTGTACATCCACACCAAAAAGGACACCACACCACTGCTGTAGAAAAATACGATTTCGTTATATAAAAGTTCTTTGTTGTAAATAGGGTTGACTGGGAAAGCACATATACATTTCTTTTGGTCATACAGTTCTGGTAATAAATAGTATTAATAAATAAATAGAATAACTTCAGGAATGAGTATCAGAATAAATATCACAATAAATATCAGAATAAATATTGGTTCATTTAAATAAACAGCCACATTTTTCTTCCGGTATCGCTGCCACCAATTAAATACTTTAGAATCATTACATCTGCAATACGTTTCAAATGGGAAAGATAACTCTTACAGTTTATGCTGTTTTCAATGACCAGGTATACGGCTTCTCTGAGCACAAAATAAGGTTTGGGACTCTTTAATAATCACTCAAGGCGTATGCGCGTATATCTAGAAGGCAAGGAAACACAGTAAATACATCATTTGCACTTGGCGGTCACCGGGATAGGATCTCTGCTTTGCCGGTGAAGTCTATGCGCGCCTACGGGCTTTAGCACCACTTGAGCACAGGCGGCACCAGTTCAAAGTCATTAGACTGACGAACGGGCTGCCGGAGAGGTCACACAACCTTCGCGCACAGTCAAATAAATGCCGGTTCACAGTTCCTTCACAACGCTGCATTCACTATGAGGAAACGGGCCCACCTCACATCGGCTGCAATTCAAGATACGATTCAGTCGGGCACAGCACTCCTCTCGTTAGCGACGGGGCTCTCAGGGGCTCCACGGACCTCCCTCCGACTTCCGCATTCAGGGTGGTTCCCGCCCACAGCTACAGCTCCCGGGTCACTGGGGAGTGGCAGAGACGCTAGTCCCGCCCAACGAAGGCCGGCCTTTCCCCGCCCCGGCGCACCACCTCACCTTCAATCTGCGCAGGAAGTGCTCTACGCTGGTGGGGCTCGGAGACGTCCGAGCTCCCCTCTAGAGGCACCTGTCGTGAAGGGGGCACAGCTGACGATCGCGGTCGCGGCGAACTTGCTCTCGCCTCGCGACTCGATAAATCTATCACAGTTCACCACCGGGGGGACGGGGAGGCACACGAATCTGGCCACAGTCTTTGGGGGCAATGAGGTACTCGCTGGGCAGGCGCTGTAGGCGCTAGATCACTTCTCACGTAGCTGACTGGAACGCCAGTCAGACACAGCGCCAGAAACCCTTTGCTGCTCTACTGCCTGCGCTACCAGCCACCTCAGGGGTCAACAGGGCAGGTGTCAATCTGGTGTTAAGTCTGGAATCTCTTCTCTAGTCTGAACTAATCTCCATCCACATCTCAAATCCAAAATGGCCGTCAGGGACTGGGCCTTATATAGCCAGTGCCCTGGGGTACTGGCACGAGCCAGAAGGTTCTAGAACCTTCTCTGGCTGTGACAATGACATGGCACTCTTGAGGGGTATTTAGGACACTCACAGCCACCGTACTGGGGTTCTAGAGCAGCCATTTTGTGTACCTGAGGAAAACAAAGGAATTCCTGTCAGAAATGCGCGCCAAACAAAGGGCGCCAAAACCTCAAGAGGCCAGGGTTCATGAAGGCTCCAATGGGAGTCACTTCACATGAGGAAAATGGGTGTCCACCATTTTAAGTTCATTTACACAGGTTGACAACCCCAGCTTGTTATGCCACAGGTTTGGGCCAGGTGCCTTGTAAATAGGTGCCACAAACCTTGTGAGCAACTGGGCGTCAAGGAACATCTAACCCCATGAAACAACACATAAAAAGTCCTGGTAGACGAATAAAAAGCGACAAATTTTGGGAGGTACAGGGGAACAAAAGAAATCATAGTGGTGAGGGGACTCTCAGAAGCAGACGGGTCTAACAACCGTGATTTTCTAATAATTACAATTGCTGAGCCACTAATATTTACCATTGTTGAGCCGATGCTGAGGCTCAACACTGGTCCCCAAGCTCCTGAGTCAGCAGCTCTAACCCCTGAACCACAGCCTCTCCCTCTGAGGGCAGCATAGAAACGGGACAATTGATTACGTGCTTTTTTTTCCACTATTTTTTTACTTTTGTTAAATGGGGCACGCACGCCACCATATCACAAAAGTAAACAAACATAAGAAAAAAAAATATGTGGCTGCCATTTACCCCCTATTTGTTTACTTTAGTTAGAATTGCGGTACTCGCTTTTTAGCTATAAACAACTGAAGCTAAAGTGCAGGTGCCGCGATTGTTTCAAAAGTAAGGAAATAGGAAAAATGCACATTTTCTATTTCCTTACTTTTGAAGCAATCGCGGCACACGCGCTTTAGCTTCAGATGTTTAAAGCTAAAGTGCGAGTGCCGCAATCGGCATTATGATTGTGGGGTGCCTGGCCTCTCCAGCCCCCACATATCAGCGGCCCTAGTTCCAACGTGCTTTCAGATAAGAGCCACGCTTTAAGGGACAGTGATTAAAGAATGTCTCACAGTGACCCCTTTTTGTTATTATGCTGAGCGCTCTGTCTACATTACATAAAGCCTCCACATGCTCAAATTACTCTTAATTATGTGAGTGGGTGCAATCGTGTTATTATTGGTAGTCCCGTTCCACATCAACGCTTAATACGGAATTACAAAAAATACTCAGATTACTCTGGTAAAATTGAAGTTCCACCTAGGCCTTCCTAGAAGAAATGTGCACTATCCCTGAATAACTCTTTGCAAGAAATTGTAAAACTGAGCTGACAAACGTGGCAAACAACTACGTGTGTTCCTACTAATCATAGGTGGCAGCATAATTAATTACCTGCCAGATCCACTAGAAGATGGATCACAGGAATCTCAACAATAGACTATAGAATCTCAAACCATGAATTATTCAATTTAATATCAGGAGTAAATTTGTTACATTTTACACACAGTGAGCAAGCAGTTCTTCAAGTTACCTTTGAGCCCTTGCTGGAACAATCCTCTGAATGGTCCTTTGAGACTCAATATGGTCAGAGTAATGTTGGCCCAACACATGGACAATTGCATTGGAACACCGCTAAAATAAAACATTTCAATAAAATGACTATAGCAAGTTTGGGCCTGATAGTTTGCGGAGGATCATCTCGTAACAGAGTATGAGAACTGTATATAAAAAATAAAAAAGGAAATGGATAGTTCAACAAAAACACGAAAAAAGATTTTAAAAATTATATGAAAGATGCTGCAGATGGAAAATAATAACGGGCTCAAGTGCAAAAAAATCCTGCAATAATCTATAACTTGGAAGAAGAGATTATAAACTTTAGGAAAAATGGAAAATACACTGAATCGCTCAAAAGGGGTAGGAATATGATGACATTTAGCACAAATTACATCAAGCCACCTTAAGAAAATACACAAGGCAGTTTTAGAGAATAGTTGATCTAAACTGTTGGACAAAGAACTCTTGGGTTGTCTCTATCCCACCTGGGGCATGGATAGATTACATAAGCAAGTTAAACACAATGGGCCCGATTCACAGAACAAACTTAAGACTCAATCCTAAACTTACTACTATTTTGGTATTCACAGAATGCACTTACTACTTTTGGCATTCACAGAATGAACTTACTACTTTTGGTATTCACAGAAGGTAGGATTTTGTCTTAAGTCTGTCTTAAGTCTGTCTTAAGTTTGTCTTAAGACAAACTTAAGACAAAATCGTAACTTCTGTGAATACCAAAAGTAGTAAGTTCATTCTGTGAATGCCAAAAGTAGTAAGTGCATTCTGTGAATACCAAAATAGTAGTAAGTTTAGGTTTGAGTCTTAAGTTCATTCTGTGAATCGGGCCGATTGAAAATAGAAACAGCAGGTTATTCTTCGTAATCCCTGTATTCTGAGATGATCCCTCCTCCAATGTGCAAACAAACAGAGAACTTTATAAAACGGGCCAGATCTTTAAAAGCCTTGGGCGCAGATCAAAAAGACCTGGCACATTTCCCATAAACAGCATATTTTGTGGGGTTTTAGACATAGGAGCTGCACACATATCTGGTAATGAGATGTGACTTAGTAAGGTCGGACTAACAATGTATCATTCGAGTGAGCCAATCAATATTGTAATATATAACATAGTTTTGGAGACATCTACTTTCTACTGCATATTAATAAATTGAGGCATGCATAGCAAATAAAGGAAATATTATGAATCATAATGTAACACAGAAATACAATGGACATTTCAAATAATGAGTAAATACACAAAAATATCTTGAATAACTTTTCCATAAGGCTAGTAGATTGGCAAATCTTTGTGACTAGTGTCCAAGCTAGCAGCTTGACTGCTTTCTTATGCCCCTCACAAAAATGCAAGATGGCTGCGGCCTACTCATGCTAATTTAGGCAAACCTGAATTCGGCATTACTTTCTAATTATTAAAAAACACCCACGCTGTCGTATCATACAGGATATAGCACTGTACCCTTGCTGCTGCCTCCACAGGGCAATCTCATACAGTTCACAGTTGTGGATCACTGTTGCTGACCCCACAGGTTCATCTAACGCAGATTATTTCACTACACCCTGCTGCTGCCTCCACAGGGTCATCTAATACAGATTATACTACTGTATCTTGCTGCAGCCTCCACTGCCACAGCTCACACTGATTATTAATCTACACAATGCTGCTGCCACCACAGGGGAATAGAATTTTAGTGCTCCACTTTGCTGCTACCACTACTGCCACAACTTGTAAATGGTTATGACCCTACACAGGGCCGGCTGTAGGGCGGTATAATCGGTGCCACTGCACGGGCACTGACTTGGGGTGGGGGCATCAGTTTGCAAGAATATTCTCGTTTTAATAGCACCTGCTGCCGCGTTCCTTGCCTCCAGCAATTTTCAAAAGTATAAGGCAACAATATCTCAATGGGATTCAATTGGACAGCAGATATATTTGCATGTGCAACACATTACAAAGGATCTGGACAAGAAAAGAGAGACTCGCAATTTTTTTGGTTTTTGAAAGTGCATATAGCATCATATATTTGAAAGGCAATATTGGCAAAACAATCACAAAGAAAGTAAAATAGTGAACAGTGCTCATTGCAAGTAATGCGGTGGCAACCCAAGGGGGCTTTGTGCACTACATGATAGTGAGACAAACAGTGACGGCGCGAGTGACATATCGGTGAAAAAACAGTGATCAGCGCAGACAAAGACTTTTTTTAACACAATATATACAGATTGTTGGTTCCTCCTTGATGAATGAGTAATAGTAGTTAGTTTGGGAACCAAAGCAGGTAATGCGCCATGAGTTGCGCTGCAGTGCGGGTCGAAGGCGTTTCGATCCAATTGATTTAGGATCTTCATCAGGACCGGGTTGCCGAATAATGGAAGTGAGGGTGCGTTCTGGTCCAGAAACAGATCCCCGTTCTGGTGGGGACGGGAGGCGGAAGGATCCTGTGGTGGGGGGTGATCCAAGGAAGTCAAAAAGAGGGAAAAGGCCCAGTGATGGGGCCTCGTAGTGGTCAGGAAGAAACCAAGGTTCAGGGGAGGATGGGGCTTTAGTACTGTGTGTCGTGTTTGAACAAGGTGGCCTAATGCGGGAGGAAGAAAAACGGGAGGAAGAGGAGGTCGCCGGTGTAGTAGTGTAACCTCGAAGTAGACTCAGCAAGTCGTGGGAAGGATGCGCGAACAGAGCCCCGTTCAGGCGGGATGGGATTAAAACAGGGTCGGGCGATCTGCTGAGTAGTCCCGGTGTGGGCACCGTGGGCACCTGTGTTTGCACCGGATCCTGATTTACTAGTCAGATCCTTTGACCGCTCCCTGACCGCCGGATTTCTGATGGCGCTCACTCCACACGCCCACGGTGCCCGCACCGGGACCGGGACTACTCAGAATATTCTGAGGCAGAGTGATTGGCACCACCATATTTTGTGACAGACAGGTATCATCCTTTCTTGTTTGGAATCCGGTGACACGAATGACTGTTCAACCAGTGACCTCACGCTACAAGAATAGTTTGGAACCAATTATAGCCTATGTGAGAGATTCTAAACATAGCTATGAGCTACTCGATGTGGAATGACCATTATATATTCCTCATGGTTAATAATTGAAGAATATTATTGAAACAAATGTTTACGTCCCTCGCTTTCATTTAATCGGATTTCATAGATAAAAATACGTACCTAACTTTATGAAAAGTTCCTTTGACTGAATTATTCATCCTGGTCAGAAGAAGATAGAAAGTCAAGAATATAGGGCCCGATTCACAGAATGAACTTGACTCAATCCTAAACTTACTACTATTTTTGTATTCACAGAATGCACTTACTACTTTTGGCATTCACAGAATGAACTAACTTCTTTTGGTATTCACAGAAGTTGGGATTTTGTTTTAAGTCTGTCTTAAGTCTGTCTTAAGTTTGTCTTGAGACAAACTTAAGACAAAATCCTAACTTCTGTGAATACCAAAAGTAGAAAATTCATTCTGTGAATGCCAAAAGTAGTAAGTGCATTCTGTGAATACCAAAATAGTAGTAAAATCGCCCCATCAAAAGTTTTGTTACGCTAAATGGTGCTAGTCTAGAGCAAGTTGAGGCCATGACTTACCTTGGAGTAACCTTAGACTATCGCCTCCGCTGGAAATCCCAGATTGATGTACTTCGCTTAAAATTTGCTCGCCTCACAGGCTGTTTAATCCGGGAACAAAAACTGTCTCTAACTAAACGGGTTAAACCAGCACTTAGGATTTATGAGGCCAAGATTAGTTCTGCTATTTTGTATGGGGCTGACCTATGGGGCTATAAGGACCTCTTGCCATTGGTCAAAGTACAAAATAATTTTCTGCGGAACCTGGTAGGTCTCCCACAATCTACAGCAACAAAACCCCTCTTGCTGGACATGGGCTGCAAACAGATAAACGAGATGGCGCGTTATCGGCTAGTGGCGCTGAGGAGAAGGATCTGGACGTCTCCAGATCTAAGCCGGTTTGCAAGCGAATTGCTGGATGTGAGATCATTACCAGGTTCTAGTAACATCCCTTGGCTGCGAGAGGTTAAATTAATTTTGGAGGAGATGGGTTTAATCGACCTATGGGTCTCTCCAGGCTCCTCCATATTTCCGCCAAAGCAAGCATTTAAAGCACTCTACTGGGCATCTGTTAAACTCCCTTCTATCGTGCAATCTGAGGGTACTAGTTTGACAGGCAGATTTTTGGCCCATAAACTAGACCCTTTCCTGGAGACTTACTGGGACGTCATCACAAAAACTCTAGATAAAAAACGTTATCACCAATTTCGAGTAGGGTCCCTGCCAGTGAGATCTTTTACAAAAAATTGGACGGGCCACTCAAATGACTTTTGCCCCTGGTGTGTTCACCAAAGGGAGAGTCTGGGTCATTTTGTCTTTGCCTGTCCAGCATATCATACCCCCTGAACTAATGGATTAGGCCTATTTTCTGTAAATTGAAAACTAAAGGAAGTACTGAAGCCTTGCGTGCGTTACGAACTAATACATCTGAAATGGTGGTAATAGGCGTGGCCAAATATTTGGGGTGGGCATGGATTATTCGTGCCAGACACACGCAGATATTGGCAGGCACCTGATTGGTAGAATAACAAATTATTTTCCTTTTTCCTTTTTTTAGGGTTTCATATATTGGGTCTTTAATTGATTAATAAATTGTTTAATTGTTTTTTTAATGATGAAATGTTTTAGGCAAATTTGCCGTTTTAACTATTTTTGTATTTCACTAATTTTACTGTATAAACTGTCTTTTATGATATAAAAATCGAAATAAAGACTTATGAAACCTGAAACCTAGTAAGTTTAGGATTGAGTCTTAAGTTCATTCTGTGAATCGGGCCCATAGACACTGAAATCCAACATAACTGATATCCCTTAGTATACCACTGGTCAGAACACCTTGAGGACGGCTTAAACCCGAAAGGCGTTGGTGGCAATAACGTCTAGTAACCAGTGTTTCTTTTTATGATATGTTTAGGCTACAAGTGTGAGAAATCTTAGTTAATAACTGTCTGCCTATATAATAGCATTTGGTAAATGAAATAGTAAAATTTGTTGTGATTATCTCTTTCTTGCACTCAATCTATCTCAATTTTGATTTGTCTGTGTGGTTATATTTGTATGGATAAGGATTTGATATGAAATATCCTTTTAATATATTGTATTGTATGTGTATTTTTTTGTAATATCTGATATCAATTATAAGAAACATAAAAAAAGAAAAAGAAATAAAAAAGATATATTTTTGCATAAGACAAGTATGAAGTATATCATTGTTTACAAATATCATTGATATGACTGCAGCACAATTGAACAACCAGCACTGTGCCAGGTGCAAGCATTTTTCCAAATAAACTTTTGTCCTTGTTAGGGTAATAGCCTTTATACAGGGGGGCCCCTTGTTTTTCCATATACATTTTTCAACTGACTACAGGGACCTCTAGTAACGAGCTGAGGTACTGCACCCTCACGCTCCTAACACAAGGCTGCAGCCTGTTGTGCTCATTTTCCAAACAAAAGGAGTAGTAGATGAAGAAATCATTGATGCGGGAGAAGAGGAAATGCTGTATTGTTTTGATTTCCACATTCATGACGATTTTAACCCCTTCCATGCTGATGACGAACCCCAGCCGTCACGCTTCACGGTGCTCGTGTGCTGATGACGGCTGGGGTTCGTCACGGCCCCGCCCTGTTCTTTTGTTTACCGCACAGCGGCGGAATCGGCCCAGCATGGAAGGGGTTAATTATGATGAGAATATATTATTATACTGTAGTTTGGAAACTTTAGGTTCGTGGTAGGGTCGCACCACCCGCGAAGCCAGAAAGCACAAATAAATAGACATATTTGTCAACAGGTGAGAGAGATTGCGCTTAAAACGCATTGGACTCTTGGAACAGACATGAATCCTTTTTGCAGAGACAAGTAACAAAACAATTCGAAAAGAGAGGAACAGCCCTTCATACAACCAATCTAACAAAAAGGCTAGGGGCCTCATTTATGAGACCTTGCGTCAGATTTGCGATTCCGATGCGTCACTTTTTGTGACGCATTGGTGGCGTAAAACATGCCTCCTGTTGCGCACTATTTACAAAGTGACGCATCTAAGCAGATGCGTCACTTTGTAAACCCCTGCGCTACATTATACCTGCGTATGGTATAATGTATGCAGAGGGGGCGTTCCCCCGCAAAAAGCCTCGTAATAGTGACGCAGTGAAATCTATGAGATTTCACTGCGTCACTTTTAGGAGGCTGTTGTGTCAAAATCTTGCGCCTGCCTCACAGCAGGCGTAAGACTGACGCAAGCCCTTTCACATGGGGCTTTTCCCATGTGAAAGGACACATTGCTGGAGTTGCGTCACTTTTGTGACACACCCCAGCAATGCGTGACTTTTGCGCTTACAGATACGTCAGAAATACTGACGTATCTGTAACTCCTTGCGACATGATGCGTCGCAGGTTTTTATAGCGGAGATATCGTTTTATTTGCAACACGTTTCTCCAATGCAATAAAAATTCCTGCAATAGCGGGGAAATCGCCATTTTGCAGAGAACATTGCTGGAAAACCAGCGATGTTCCCTGCAAAATGGCAATAACCTTGCTGATACGGCCCCTGTGGTCATATCAGCATAATCCACCCCTATGTTAGGGATAGCTAAGTCAAGATTTTGCAAAAACAACAGTTGATGGACAGAATGCAGAACAATGTCATACATTCACCCCAGTACAGAGGTCTGGGCCTAACTTGTTTTTGCATAAGTCAAGATTTTAACAGTTTTTGTCAAAATCTAACATCTGCTAAAATCCTGTGGGCTTCCTTGAAAATATCGCGAAGTGAACATCAGCGATATTTTACAAGGTAGTCCTTTGGGGTACGCCAGGTGACGTCCACTTTGCATCTCATTAGAGATGCAAAGGGAGGCGTCGGGAAAAAGAATGCTAACATGCGATTATGCGCTTGTTAATAGGCCCCCAGGTCTACAGGAACCACGGAGCATATTATCAAGCACCGCATTACAATTATCGCCATTTTAGCGGCAGAAAACTGCTGGACTTGATAATATGCCGTAGAGAATTCCAATAGATGCCCATATTGACACCAGAACATGGGCTTCTATTGGAATTCTGAAGAGCATATTATCAAGCCCATTATCACCGCTTTAGCGGCAGTTTTCTGCCTCTAAAGCAACGATAATTTTAACGCCGTTTCTTGATAATATGCCCCCACAATTCTCTAAGAAATTTCCATGGCCAGAATCTTTTGCGAAGGAACAACAACGGTTTTATTCTCGTCTGAATACATATGTTCTTTAAGAATAAATCATATAATATTATTGTTTCCTTCATATGTTTATTTATTATATTTAAGAATGTTTACAAAAGTGCATTTAAACAACCATAATCTCAGAGTGACACAAGTTCTGTTTGTAACCTTCTTCTATCTCTGCATAGATACAGTAATGGCATAATTCAGCTTTGTTACTCCTGTTTTTATGTCACTGTATTTAGTGTAATAGAGAAGAAGGCGGTGTAAAGAGTAATTTGTGGAAGATTTCAGGTACGCAGGGATCAGTTTTACCTGTGTTTCAAATAGATTGGTAATGCCAAAGATGTAGACGTTTTCTCTCACTCCATTTCTTATACTGGGGTGTACTGCTGAAGGTTGCTTCTGTTCTCACATAGTCCCGCCATTTAACAACTATAACATGGCTCTGTTATGTTTGTTCAGGGCTATCCTATGGCGCTTGCGCTGCAGAATCATCTGTTGTATGTACTTTGTGGGCCCTGGAGTATTGCGGCAGAATTGTTTGCTACTGCGCTTTCTGATTAGGGACTTTGGGGCAGATTTCCATTAAAGTGACTCAGTGCGGAACACATGCCAATTGGCTGCGCTGCATGGAGTCACTTTCAAAGCACAGCGATGCAACATATTTACAACAATATTTCGCATCTCTGTGCTTCTCCCTGCACTGCAGCACAAACTGCTGCCATGCACCGGCGCAGGCAGGTGCAAGGATGCCTGTGTGGTTGGAAGATTGTTTTTGTTCCCTTCCTGCACAAAAACAATCTGAAATGCAGTTTTTCACCTTCTATTTGTGCTGCATTAGCACACATAGAAGTTGAAAAACGTAATTGTTTCAATGATTGTTTATGTGCAGGAAGGGAACCCTTCCTGTACATAACAGTGTGAAGCATGTAAACTAATCAACAAAATGCACCTAGACATTTTACATTACACGTGGGAAACTAATTGCTGTTTGCGAAATAATATATTAACAATTGTAAAAGAGTCATACTAACATAGAGCTATAATAATATACGTTTAATCAAATAAGTTTATATTTGTGCTTTAATTAGTGTAAACATATGTCGTGGCCAGAAAAAAGAAAATGCATTTGGTAAGTAAAATGACGCTATCTGTGTTGCTTATGCTAGCTAATAACTAACTGGGAATATTAGAATGGTGGGAGGTAAACATAAGGGCTAAGAAATCTAATTTCTGTTATGTTTGTTTTCGCATTAGTTTTCATTGAGGCCTACGCGGCCTGTCTGTGGAAAATGGCTGATATTACAGGCGTTGACATCAGTTTGAAAGAAAAGGCCTCCACGCATGCGCGTTGTGAAAACAGAGTAAAAAGAATGGCCTGTACACGAAGCCAGTGTTGTCAAGGTCAGTTTGGCCTAAGGCGGGGAAGTGTGCCAAAGGATGCCTGCATCTAAAACCATGTGAAAGGAACAGCAATGAAGAAAAATATCAAATTGTGTTACAAAAGGAGGATGACCAGCACAAATCGGAGATGAATGTCTTGAGAATATTTTGAAGATGACTTTGCTCAAATGCAAACTGGTTTGAACGAGGATTGAATAAGGTGATCATCACCACCCCTGTAATGGACCAATCAGAATGAACTGTGAACCCTAAAAGTTTACATTTTAAGTTAGATAGTTAGAGAAAAAGGGTATAAAAGAGCTTGTTCGAAAGGGTGAAAAAAGCTTGCTCCACAGATTTTATTTTGCACCATGACATGCTGTCGGTTTGAACAATTTTATGGTGCTAGAGACTTTGAAAATGTTTGGACTTTAACTTTTGATGGAGCAAAGAAGATGATTGAATGCATAGTTTTTATTTTGGAAGGGAGGCATTGAGGAGAATAGAGAGACAGTTTGGGAACCTGTGCGACTCTGTTATTTTCACATAACAGATGGGTAATATATTTTTCTAAATTTCATTTTCTTTAACATGTACTAAATAAATTGCTTAAATTCTGCTTGTCTAAATAAAACTTTAAAAGTTCCTTTCTTAAATGAAGTAGATAAAATCAATTTAAATCTAAACTCGAGTCTGGTTTTATTTTATTTTATGAAATGTCATGACAGAATAAATGCTAAAGTTATAGGATTACTATGATTGAACTGGTCTTAATCTCCTTCAACTTACTTCTACTAGATTGATCCATTGGCCAAAAAGTGGAGTACCTTGATGTATGGGTTTCCAGGTAACAGGTTAGCATTAGTTGAAATCTATAAAATGTATATAATGTACACAGTATAGAACTTAGGTACCCCGCTAACCAGCAGCTCACCTTTTTTTCACTGATTCAGGAGTAGTGTGGTGTGTGAAATGTGTGTAACTCGCAGTGTTATGGGCCCCACCGATGAGTAGAAGTAAGTTGCTCCCGGGTTAAGTGAGATGAGTATTGTTGGAGAGTTCCGCTGGATCAGAGCCACGCTTTGAGGGACAATGATTAAAGAATGTCGCACAGTGACCCTTTTTTGTTATTATGCTGAGCACGCTGTCTACATTACATAAAGCCTCCACAGGCAGCTTTATCGGAATGTTCTTGGGCCCGATTCACAGAACTAACTTAAGACAGACTTAAGACAGTCTTAAGACAGACTTAAGATAGACGTAAGTTAGGATTTTGTCTTAAGTCTGTCTTAAGTCTGTCTTAAGTCTGTCTTAAGACAAACTTAAGACAAAATCCTTACTTCTGTGAATACCAAAAGTAGCAAGTTTAGGATTTTGTCTTAAGTTAGTTCTGTGAATCGGGACCCTTGTCTTTCACTGCTGCTATTACATACTACTGAACATGCTTTGAAATTTGTGTTTTTTAACTCTAACCTAGGAATGGCATTACTGTAATTTATTCTTTATCATTTTCAGAAGCTCTCCCATCGTGTTACAAACTGCTTCACATTTGAGCGTTGGTAGGTGCAGCTCTAGTGAATTGGTGCATCCTGGTGTGAGAGGTGCGCTTGTGAGTTCTCTATGCAGGGTGTGATCTAGTTTGACTTGTTCATTTAGTGTGCCAGAAGAGTGCCTCCAGGGTTGGACATCCACAGAGCTTTTAAACTTTGGCAGCACAATAGTAATTTGTGTGTCAGGTGGCTATGCGCAATCAACTGAAAAACAGGTACTGGTGTGCTCGTGCAAGGTCTGCAACCCATCAGTTCTATTCATTGGCTTGGAAGTGGTGCTACAACAAGGTGATTGAAGAGGGCCAGTTGAGGCTGCAAGGTAAATAAACCAGAGGAGCTAATGAGCTTTTCAAATAATTTCTGACATCTGTGATGTGCTAGTTGGCTTGCCCAGGCTGCTGCTTGCTTTCACCTCTGCACGTTTCAATTTGTAATTGAATACAGATTCATGCTGCTTTTATGCACTTAGTTACATTGTGTGCACTGGTTCACATTCTGTCTCTAGGCACATGATGACCATGTTCGATATAAAGAAAGTTATAGCTGTCCATGTAAAGTAAAAATGGGAGCAACAGCAGCCATGATAAGCAAGTTAGACCGCAACCCTCATCCTCATGGACCTCTCCACCACCTTCGAGTCCGTCTGCCACCGCACACTATGCGCACACCTCCACGCCACAGGGATCCAAGACAAGGCCCTGTAATGGACCACCTCCTTCCTCTCCGGAAGAACCCAGAGTGTCCGCCTCCCCCATTCCGATCCGAAGCCTCCGAGATCATCTGCGGCGTTCCCCAGGGATCCTCCCTCAGCCCAGCGCTGTTCAACATTTACATGGCCCCGCTCGCACACGTCGCCCGACAGCACGACCTCAATATAATCTCCTACGCCAACGACACTCAACTGATCCTCTCCCTCACCAAGAACCCCATCACCGCCAAAGCCAACCTCCACGAAGTAATGACGGCCGTCAACGACTGGATGAAGACCAGCCATCTGAAGCTGAACTCGACAAGACAGAGGTCCTCATCCTCGGCTCAAACCCTTCAGCCTGGAACGACTCCTGGTGACGGACGGCACCGGGGGCAGCCCCGACACCCACCGACCACGCACGCAACCTGGGAATCATCCTCGAGTCAACTCTCTCAATGACCAAGCAAGTCAACGTCGTCTCCTCCTCCTGCTTCAACGCCCTCCGCATGCTCCGCAAGATCTACAGGTGAATCCTGACAGATACAAGAAGGACAGTCACCCAGGCCCTCGTCAGCAGAAGATTTGACTACGGAAACACCCTCTACGCGGGAGCCCCGACTAAGCTCATCAAACGACTGCAACGCATCCAAAACGCCTCTGACGACTGATCCTCGATGTAAAACGCCATGGTCATATCACCCCCCACCTGAGAAACCTGCACTGGCTCCCTGTCAACAAAAGGATTTCCTTCAAGCTCCTCATCCACGCACACAAGGCACTCCACAAGACTGGCCCAGTCTACATCAACAGACAACTTTCCTTCTACATCCCCAACTGCCAGCTCCGCTCCGCTGACCTTGCTCCCGCCACCGTCCCGCGCATCCGAAGAACAAACACCGGCGGGAGATCCTTCTCCCACCTCGCTGCCAAGACATGGAACACCCTCCCACTCAGCCTACGACAGACCCAAGACCTGCTGACCTTCAGAAGGCTACTCAAGTCCTGGCTGTTCGACCAGTGGTGCCCCCCCAGCAGCACCTTGAGACCCTCGCGGGTATGTAGTGCGCTTTACAAGTGACTGATTGATGGTTATATACATTATGGACATTACTACTGAATGGTCTGCTGTCGGGGTAGCAGTGCGTGCCAGTTTTTTGATTTTATGATAAGCATTCCGGTGATTTCAGAAATGTTTCTAGTAGTACCATACATGAGTAATTAATTCAATGTGAGTACTTTAATTTAACAAGCATGCGCACACTTAGCGTTTCAGGGGCCCAGCGTGTAAAAACAGCTTAGAGCCGTGTATGTTTAAAGTAGTTTCTTGTGATGCCTTTTACACATAATTCATGGACACAAAACCTTCCGTTTGAAAATGTTTATTTATTTAATATGAAATAATGATATCAACATTTTGCAAGAATTCTTTTAATCAATGCGAGTGAGTCATCAACAAAGTCATGAGGTGGGCGGGGTTTGCGAGTGTTTATCTCTTGAAGTAATTTAAACACATTGGTAGGAGGGAGATTCTAATAAGGTCTTAAGGTACCTTTGCAACTGTAGTAGTGTGATGGTTAGTAGTTGTGGTGTTACTGTAGTTGGCAGTGCTGACCATGGCAATGGGCAGTGCAGGTGGAAATTACATTCTAAAGATAGCCCTGGGACTTATTTTTTTTAACAAATTAAGTACATGTTAAAGTGTGGGCAGGGTCAAGAAAGTTGCTTTCAAATACAAAATACATTTTAAGTGCTATGTGGACTCCATATGGTGGAAAGTACTGCATTACAAATCCCCCAATAAACCTAATATAATTATGTGCAATTATTCACTTTTATCTCTATTTGCCTTAAGATCAATTAAGAAAATCAAATCCATTTTGAATGGAAATCCAAAGTGAACCTCGGATAGGCTTGATTTGCTTCAGGATTCTGAGGCTTCCATTTTAGCATGTTAGCATTGCAGATCGTAGAAGGCAGGGGATTTTTGAAATTAAGATAAACTTGTTGCTATGTTTCCTCAGTGTTACAATATCCGATTAGGGCATACATATTATTTAAAGGGACTGCTTAGAGACAGGCAGTAGTAGAACATCTGTCAATGACTTGCTAGTATGAAATCTCATGAGTCTGCTTCAAATTGTTTGAAGAAAAGGCGACACCTTTCTGTAGCCACTGTCACCCTACTCAGGCAAAAGTATACATAAAAGCGGCTAAATGCCTCCATTAGAGGGTGCCAAATAGAAGGCATAACCCCAAAGGGGGGAAAACTTATTGACAAACTTGAGAATCTTGATAGCCCAATTGAAATGATGGGAAATGGTGATCCTAAACTCTCCCGTAGGTGCCGGAAAGAGAAAAGAACCAGGACAGATATTGGGGTCCAGCAGAAGAACCAGCAACAGGAGTAAGATGCCTTTGCAATGCAATAGGTCTCATATTTGCGAGAGTATGTGCATTTGGCATTGTAAACACCCACCTTGTACTTATAGTCCTTGCTTACGAGAAGAAAGGCTGGCAGTAAAAGAGGCACAGTAACTGACAGCTCTGCTTCTCATTATCAACCACTATGAGTACAAAGTGCATGTTTACACACCGCTTGCAGGTTTTCCAAACACATAAATAAAAGCATTGTCATTTACAATGCCAATAGCTCAAACTCTCGTAAATGCGAGAACTATTGCATTGCAAATGCTTGTTTCACATCTCTTCAGTTTGCTTCCCTGTCTTCTCCTGTCCCTCTGAAAGCGAACATCTCTTCTGTTTCCTCAGTTCTCTTTTCTGTGTACTCACTTCTCTTCTGTTTTTGTACAAAGTATTGTAGCTAAATGTTAATTGTTTGTTTTCTTACCTTTGTTACCTCAGTTGTGTTCTGTTAACTCACCTCTCCCCTCTTTCCTCACATTTTGCAATGTTCTTGCTTTTCTCCATTATTTTCTTAACTGTTTCCCCACTTGTCCTCTATAATTCCTCTACTTTGTCTTCCCTCACATTCTGCTGTTCCCGCTTCTCGCTATAATTTTTCTTAACTCTGTTTCTCCACTTGTCTTCTATGTTTCCTCACCTCTCCTCTGTCTTTCCGCACATTCTCCTGTGTCCTTGCTTCTCTCCATAGTTTTTCTTAACTCTGTTTCTTCATGTGTCTGCTATGATTTCTCACCTCTCCTGTGTCCTCCCTCATATTCTTCTTTATTCTTGCTTCTTGACATTAGTTTCTTTACACAGTTTCCTCACTTGTCTTCTATGACTCCTCACTTCTCTTCTGTTCTGACTCTGATGACGAGTTGTGTCGGATACCTGCTTCTTTGGGGTTTCTCTGGGCACACATCAGCTAAATTCGTTTGGAGGTAAGTGCCTGAAATGAGCACGGAAGTGTTCTTGACTCCTCAATGTTTGTACGTTTCAGCCACTTACCCACTTTGTTCCTTGCTTCTGTTGTCTGTTTTCTCAGTTCTTACTCCTGAGTTATTCTGAATCCCGATAAGGCAACGAATGGAAGTTTGCGTGTCAATTCGGTTACAATGTTTGTGGGATTATTACACTCCCAAGTTGTTTTCACAACTCACGTTTTACCAGATATAAAACACTTGCGAAATTTGTGTGGGGGAAAAAGGCCAGAAAGAGGCAAAACACACGGGCCTCATTTACGAGAAGTGGCGCATCGCTGCGTGAAAGCAGCGATGCGCCACTTCTCACTGCGCCTTCCTTGCAACACCAATGAGGCGTCATATTTACAATATCTTTTTACTGCAGGCACGGTAGTAATGAGCCCTTAAGTGTCCTCGCATCTTTCCAGTGTTTTAAACCCTCTGCTTCCTCACTTGTCTTCTTTGCTTCCATACCCTTATTCCGTCTTACCCCATTCTTCTTCCTTCCTCCCTCAGGCCATCAAGAGCTGTTTGTGACCTCCAAGCTCTGGAACACCAAGCACCACCCCGAGGATGTGGAGTCCGCCCTGAGGAAGTCCTTGCAGGACCTGCAGCTTGAGTACCTGGACCTGCACCTGATGCACTGGCCATACGGCTTCCAGTGAGTGCTGGCACTTTCAGTAGCAGGAATCCATCTTGTGTGATCAGAGGGGCAGGAACACTTGCTGTTGCTTGCTTTTGATTGTGTTTGCAAAAAGACTGAAATTATGATGTGATAGGCCTAGATTAGAGGTATTACACTTATTCAGTCACACAGTTAACATAAAAGTGAGAACCAGGCCATGAGCAGAGCAGGGTTTGCTGGTGGTGACTTCGAATGAAGCCTGCCATGGAGGACAACCCCATGTTGCTCTTTCCTCCATCGTCTTCAGAACTTGGCAAGTGAGCTTTACCTCTCCCGGGCACATGTTGTATAGCTCCTATATATCCTTATATCGTGTTAAGTTAGCATAGGTACATTTGAGATTTAAACGCCATTTTTCCTTTCTTGCAACTTCTGCACACGACCCTTAATTGTTGACTTAGCTTTCAACCTAGTGGTTTGCCGTGGTGTATGTGAGAATAATATGTTATTGCTCTGATATCAGTCTTGTTTAATAAAACATGTCTGCACGGAGAGTGCTGAAGTTTCAGGAGCAACACGATATGGAATTGTTATGAGGTCTGATCTCCACGCCTTCATAGTCATAACACAAGTGCAGCCTTTGCCAACTTGGGCTTGAGGCGGGATTGATATTGCTTTGCACGAGAATTGTTAACACACTTGATGCGGTGCACATGCAGAGAGAGCTGGTGTATGCTGATGTGATTCCTTCATGCTAGGACACTAAGGTATGGGCCCGCCCTAAAACAACCCAAAGAGACCTTCTTAGATAATAATATAATATATGTGTTAGGGAGGGTGAGATATAAGTGTTGTTAACTCTTATTCATTACAGCATGTTAACATGCTGTCACCATTCGCTTTTTATGTCTTAGTAACTATGCTGATAATTTTGCTACTGATAATAAGTATACTTGTATTATCAAAGATACTGCGCCTGAGAAGACGGCATTAGTAAATAAACATTTCAAATGCACATGTGTCTTCTTTACTCCATGTTCTGGTTTGTAATGATAATATAACGAAAGAGTGTTCATGAGTCCCACGTACCCTGAGGTACTGTAAGTTCATGTTCTGGTTTGTCTAAACATTGGGTGTTTGATATGTCCAATGAGACACTGTAGCTAGCTCGGTAAGGGGTGAGTTGGTTGCTAAGGTAAGTTTTGGGACACCCTAATTTGCCGAGGTGCCACTCCTCTGTGCACAGTTCTGTGTGAGTACAGAAACCCTGCAACATGGCGCCCAACGGTTTCGGTGGTCTTATATCATGACACTCGAGTAGTTTATCATTCATGCCTTAACCCCTTCACATCCGTTTCCGGAAAACGGGGTGTTGGTGAAACCTACCTATTTTTTGAAATAGGTCTTTTTTCAAGCTTGATTCTTACTTAAACGGTTTCTTTGAATTACTACCCAGTTGTGCTACAAAGTATTCTTTGTGTTTTCTTGTTTCCAATTCTGTAATGGCGGCAGCGGTGGCTATTGCGCAGCATAGTCGCGTAGCGGTACGCAACCATCTTCAGACGTACCAGGTCCCAGTAGATGGGATGGCTGTGATTTTCGTGGTAAGTGCAGATCCGGCGTTTCCTTACGAGTTGTTTTACTCTTGGGTTACGTTTCCGGCTGTGGACGCTAATTCTGGTTTGTTCCACTCCTACACCGCCTCGGATGTCCTGGCTGAATATACGCCATACAGGGCATTGGAAATACCTATTGATCATTGGCAGCATCGAGTTTGGTTTGATGGCGCCCTCCCCCACTCTTTGTCCCGTGCGAGGTTAGGTCCACTCTCGATTCCAGGTACGAATTGGCCTGCATTGGGTGGCTTTACCCCGCACCCGAATCACGGGGCTTGTACCCTGGCAGAAATTCGCAGGCTTCATGTAGTTTCCATTTCCGTGATTCGTGCTTTAGTGCAATACATCGGTCGACATCTTCCTGGTGGTCCCCAGGGGGGTGCGGCCGCTCCCATGGAACGAGGCGGAATGCGTCTCAATCCAGTGATGGTAAATTCGGTTTTTGGTGCGCGTCCTGTTGACAACGATGACTTCCCATTCTGGCTAGCGGAGAAGTTTGATCAACTGGAGGCGGTTTTTCCGAATTCTACTCCTGCTGATAAACATAGAATGTTGACGATTACTCTACCGAAGGATATTACTCCTGAACTTGCTGACTGTGACAGCTGGGGAAAAACATTTGCGGCAGTTTATACAAGGTGCTTCGGCACCCCGTCTATGACTGCCCTGCCTGAAATCGTTCGACGTGTTCAGAATGATCACGGTCCAGAAGCAGCGGTTGAATTGGGTATGCGCCTGTGTGGTTCTTTTGAGATTGTAAGTGATCTCATTCTCTCCAATGTTAAAGGAGATGCAGTTAACTTTCAGGTGTCGAATGCTTTGGCTGCTCTGCCCGATGCCGACAAACCCCGCCAGTTAGCAAAGATTGTGGTGGCCGCTTATAAAACGATTGGCCGCACAAGTAGAGGTCTGAAATATTTTCCAGTGAAGGAGAAAAAACAACCACAGGGGCAATCTGCAGTGACAGATGCCCAGCCAAAGTCCAAGAAACAAAATTGGCCTAAAAAACAGACACAGGGGAAGCAGACAATGCAGACTCAGGGTTCTTTTCCTGCAATACAAGCTCCTGCGCCATCCGAAAAAGTTTATGATTTGCGCGACCGCGCGATGATTAAATCACCTGATCGTTTTCAGGGTTCTGATCAACGCTCTCCTCGTTCCTTTCAGGACACATCGGCCCAGAAAACCGGTGGAGGAGGAGGGGGTGGACGTGGACGTGGTGGCCAACAAGGACGTGGTCAGTCCCGCCAGACGGACGGCGCAGTGAAGCAGGAGGATTCTACGCCTCGGCGTCCGCAGTTTGCGAAAAAGAAAGTCGCAGCCTTAACAGCGCATCGATATGCCACAGATAGTGAGAACGCGGCTTCGGAATCTGACGTGGGCTCTGACCTTGCTGGACAGCGCGGCGGAGATAACCATAGTCAGAGAGGCGCTGCGTCCACTACTGAGGGTGACAGCGACTGAAGTCTACGTTGTGATAGAAACAGCGGATACGAGACTTGCTCCCCCTGAAAGACTATATGAAATTGTCCTGTTAATTGAAGGTGACATACAGCGTACCGTTAAAGGTGTATTTTGGGAGAATCTGTCTTCTACATATGATATTTTACTTTCGGAGGCTGACTGGCCCCCACCTTTTGTGCTCGCAGCGCCGCGAGGGGAGGAGGTAATCCTACCCAGTTTCGCGAACACTGTCTCGAAAGAGCATGCGCAGCATTTTGCAGAAGAGTGGGCTCGGGCTCTCGCGCCGGCTCTGTACCGTAACCAATGTGGTTGGGATAAATTGTCGCCTTGCCACGAAATTCCGTTGCGGTCTCAGCCGCAGCCTCAACCTCAATATCCCATTCGGCGTGAAGCAAAATCTTCCGTCGCTGAAATCCTTGAACAATTGGAATATCAGGGAGTTATTGAAACGTGTGTGTCACCGATGAATAATCCCCTTTTTACTGTGAATAAACCTGACGGATCATATCGTTTGGTTTTGGATTACCGGCATTTGAACTCGCATTGCCGTAACTGTGCAGTACAGAATACCCACGGCTCTGCCCTAGTGGATAGTCTCGTGCGTAAGCGTTTCAAGACAACGCTTGACATATCCAATGGTTTTTATGCCCACAGATTGGACAGCTTTAGCTCCCAATGGACCAGTTTTACAAGCGCTGGAGTCCAAAAGCAATTCCGGCGTCTTCCAATGGGCTACAAGAATAGTCCTGGTGTATTTACCGCTCGAATTGTCTCTATTCTGGAGGCACTCGACCCTGATGCTTTTTCGTATGTGGATGACATATATCTCACAGACGACGATATTTGGGAGCATCTGTGTCGTGTAAATTCTCTTGTTTGCAACTTCGCAGACATGGGTTACAAATTCAACTTTGCAAAATCGCACATTGCTGAACACACAGTGTTGTTTTTGGGCTATGAGCTCAACAATGAAGGTAGAGGTTTGGCTCCTCACTTCTTGGAGAAGTGCGCACAATTGCGCGCACCAACAACTCTGAAAAAATTACAATCCTTACTGGGCTTTTTGAATTTCGGCAGAACTTACATTCCGGAATATGCCCAGCGTATCAAGCCTTTGTATGCTTTGATACAACCAACTTTCTCAAAATCATGCTGGCTGCCTGAGCATTCAGCCATTTTGCAATCCTTGCAGGCTGATCTGCTCGCTTCTAAATATTTACTGACTCGTGATAACCACACCAACCTGGTCATAAGAATAATTCCTGGGACGGTGGGTTTCACTTACCTCACTTTTAATGAAGGTGACACAGTACCTATTGCTTACAAGTCACACTTGTACACCTCGGCTGAGATGCGGTTTCCCACCATAGAAAAGGTTTTAACTGCTGTACAGATGGCTATTCTAAAGGAACGAGCTCTGTCACAGGGGAAACGCATGCTAGTGGTAACACCCTGTCCTCATTTGGAGGCAGTCACGAAAGCCAGTGTACCAAATTCGAAAGCTTTGCACCCTCGGTGGATTCAGTGGGCTGCGTCATTGTCATCCTCGGATGTCATGTTTATTTTTGACGCTTCCTTACGGTCGCAGGAGTTCTTGCAGTATGAATTCGTTCACCCTGCTCCTCTGGCGATGCGACCTTTAGAGGACTTCCATTGCATCATTTACACTGATGGGTCGGCGCAGGTTGCGCATGGCTCTAAACATGCCTACGTTTCCGCATGCGCCATTGTGGTCGGTGCTATGTTGAATGATGAGTTCATTTCCAGGGAGGTACACACGTTGCCCCTGGGCGATTGCACCGCACAATTGGCAGAGCTTCGTGCTCTCTTACTAGCTTTGGAGTATGCAGATGCAAGTGTTACTACTCTAATTGTAAGTGATTCTTACTACTGTGTCCAGTCTTACAATGAAAACTTGTTCTTTTGGATTCAAAATGATTTTCATGATTCCAAGGGTAGCACAATAAAACATAAAATGATCTGGGTTCGAGTGGCAGAGCTTAAGGCTATGTTGCCACTCGTTTATGTGATTCATACTCTCGGTCATCAGCGCGTGGGAGTTCACGCTGTTGGCAACTCGCTTGCTGATGAAGCAGCGAAATCAGCAGTATCTACATACTTAGTTGCAGCAGTTACTAGGTCTAAAACCAAGATTGATAGCGACATCTTGGCAGCGATTGCTGCCTCTGAGAAGGGAAGTAAACATCCTTCGGGATTCCCTTCGAAGTATAAATACCACTTAAGTCCCGAAAAGGTTCCTTTTGTGACAATTCCTGATGTTGGGGAACGGCTGATTCCCAACTCGGATCGCAGAACAGACTTGATTACAGCGGCTCATGAAGGTGTGGCGTCTGCGCATGCGGGCGTCTCAGCCACTGTAACGCAACTACAACAACGTTTCTGGTGGCGGGGACTGTACAAACAGACGCGTGATTATGTCCTTCTTTGTGACATATGCCAGCAGATTAAACCTTCAACTGCTACGCGTCCGCCTCAGACTCAGTTGTACATTTCTAATAAACCACTAGGCTGTGTTTATTTAGATCACTGCGGTCCTTTTTCATCTGATACTGCGTATAAATACATCTTAGTAGCAGTTGACTCATGCACACGCTTTGTGTGGTTATGGCCACATCGCAGCGCTGATTCCCGGACTGTCATCAGAGATTTGCGTATCTTTATAGGGATTTTTGCCTGTGGTACCTTCCATTCGGATCAGGGTCCGGCTTTCGCCTCTAAGGCGTATAAGGATGCCATGACTTCGATGGGGGTCCAAGTCAAGTTTTCGTCACCCTACAGACCCGAGGGTAATAGTGTAGTTGAACGAATGAACCGTGATTTAAAGCAATCTTTGACAGCCCGAGTTATAGGCACTGGCAGAAATTGGCTAGCTCACCTCTATGGCGTGCAGCGTGCTCTTAATAATCTCCCTAGAAGGTCTCTGGGTGGGCGGACCCCATACGAAATGCTCTTTGGCATCAAGATGTTCGTCCCTGACCTTGACGGTCTAGACTCGGTGGTTCGCGCCACTTCCTTTGACGCAGATGAACATTGCAATGTTTTACAGAATCTACAAAAGACGAGAGACACTCTTGCAAAGGAACATTTGCCCTCCACATCGGATGATGCGTTGCAGATCCCGGTAGTTGGCTGGCTACCCCAAGTTGGAGAACTGGTTCGAGAGAAGATCGACAACAAGAAAGAGTTTGGTCCCTCCTATCGAGCTCCGGTCCCAGTGCTTGGAGTGAAGGGCACAAGAACAGTCATTTTACCACCACTTCCAGGTCGTAAGGAAAACAGGTTTATTTCTATTGACAATGTCAAGATACACAGAGTGGCCGATTCTTCTTAGCATGACACCGGCTGTTTCCTGTCCTTCCATTGTGAGAAATTCAATTATGCCCACTGATTCTAATAATGAACCTGAGGTGGCCATCGAATTACCTGCTGTTTCCAGTCCATTATTGAATAATTTACCAGGAACTAACCTTGATGAGACAGACTATACATACCCCACTGATTTGTCCATGCCTGACATGCAAGCTCGTTTAGCCACGGAATCCAGATTTTCATTTGACTCTGCTTCCCTTGCCTCGAAAAAACCCTCTAACATTGCAGTATATGCTAGCCTGTTTAAAAAACATTTTTTGATACCTCCTTGGATATACATTTGGCTGGTCCTTTTTTCAGTTTACCTTTTTATGTCAATTGGTTTTGTGTTTTATTTTTTTCGCATTATGAATGGACACTATGTCGAGGAGAGAACTTGCATTACTCATTTGAATGGAACTTTGGCCCCACTTTCCTCTTCACATTCTACACACAGATTAAAAAGAGACTTGACTTTGGTTAACATCACAGCGTGGCCTGTTCTGGATGGAATCGCGTGGGATGCAGTTCGTTTTCAGATACATGGTCCAACGGAAGTCGTTAATGTCCCTAATGTACTAAGAGTTAATATGGGGGATGTGGTGAAACAAAACATTCGTTCTGATGATTGGGATGTTAATGCTGTGGAAAGTTTGTTTTCTGATTTGAAATATTATGCTGCTTTTGATGCTGAGGATTTATATTTAGAATCTGCTAATTATGGTGAATTGTTCTGTTACCAACATTATGGCAATCACTTCTTACACAAGACATCTTCCCGAAGGGATGCGGTTAATTTTACTCAGTGGGAACATTGCCCAGCACCAACACAAGGGAGTTCAGAAACGTTTCTTAAAAAGTATACTTATTTCACTGACTTTAATCAGTCCAATCCCGAGTCCTTTTATTTTAAATTTCACAAACAGCAACTGTCCAAGGTTCGACTTACAAATACAAAATTGTTATATTCAAAGGCCTTCCTGGATCAATTAGTTACTGGAGGGTATGAGTTATGGAAGGATACCATAGACCTTAAATCAGTTTGGGGCTCAAGGGCCTGGCAGGTACAAGGCACTGAGGCTTTGCACCGTGCATGTCTCATCCCAAATCATATGTGGTTTTTAAATGAAACCATTTCCCAGACCACGTGCTTTGGATTGGCTACATCTAAAAGGTTAAACACCCCGTCTTTCCCGGAGTTGGAGGAATATGAGAATTGGAGTAATTTTACTAAATTGTCCATTAGAGATATACAGGCTCTGCTTCTGAATTCCTCCTTTAACATTTCCAGTATGAATCCCAAGGGTTGGCTGCTTTGGCACCGTGGTGCTGATTCTTGCCAAAAGAGATTTTTAAATATAACTGACGGTTTTAAGTCTGTTAGATCTGATCCCCGTTTTGATTTGAGTCATACTGTCACCTCTTACTCAGTTGGCAAGTTGTGTCAAGCTTGGCTGAAACATTCAACTTTACCTGCGGTTAAGTATCACCTTTCCAAACTGAATGCAGACGTGGATTTGAATGATTTCATTAAGGGCCCAGCTAGTGGCAGGTCGAAAAGGTGGTTATATGGTGTTTACAATGAAATTTGGAAACTCTCACAGATTGAGGCTGCTTCACGCCTTAGGGCTATTGATCAGGCAAATCTTGAGAAAGTGCTTGCAGTGGTTGACAATAGCATTAACGTGCTTTCCTCTAGAATTTACACATTAGATAATATTGTGTCGTCTGTTGTTGATATTGTGCATGATGAAGTGTCTGTATTATACCATGGTCAAAATCAATTACGTTCAATCATGCAGTTTGCATGGACACTACAGACTCTAAAAATGGGTAAAGTTCCCTGGGGATACATGAACGTTTCCTCTTTATTTGCACCGTTTAATTTGACAGACAAACAACGCTTGCTTTCAATGCGTGATGCTTCCTTTTCTATGCTCCATATTGAAAGATTGGAATCTTTACCTTTTTCTGTGGCAGAGACCACTGCTGCTACGTGGCTTATCCACGGTTTAATAACGCTGCCTTTTGCTTTATATAAGTTTTCAAATTGTATGAAATATGTGCCAATAGGTCGTTTTGAACCCTTAGGTAGCGGTTTTCTTCATGAGGTCTGGTCACTCCCATACACATACAGATGTTTCAAGGATGAACAAGAGGTTTATCTAACAGGGGATGAGTGTACTGAAACGCCAGATCATTCTTTAATGTGCAGACACATACAGTTACACGGTTCATGTAACAAGGACAGACCGAATATGGCTTGCGTTTTACAGGGCACGCCAGTTCCTGCTATCATCCCCACGTTTAAATTGTTAGAGAATGGTAGTTATTTAATGCTCAATAATGAAAACTGTTGTGGTTTAATTAAAGGTATAGCTTTCATAGTAACGGTTAGTGAGCGAGTTATTTGCTGCAGAAATGTTCTTTATCCTCCCACACGTGAACATAGGGAGTCTTCCATTTGGCCACAGATACCGACCTTGGGAGCAGAATTCAGCGGCATGGCTCGAATAAGAGCTCTATTGTCCCAGAAAGAGGTGGCCTTGAGCTCGGCCCGTGAAACTTTCGTGCTTCACATTGCTAACACCCGCACGGAGGTTCAGGCTCTTTTAAACACTGATTTGCCCTTGCATTTCGGAGCCATGGTCCGTTCTATCTTTAACGCATCCTCCACAACGGGCCTAGCACATTTTTTTAAAGTTGTTAGCGGTGGTCTCGTGACTTCCTTTGAGAAGATTTTTGGAGTCATCCCTGCTTTCTTCCATTCTATTTTTTCATCCTTGTTTGGAGGGTTCCCGTTTTTGCTTGCATTAGCGGCTGGCGCATTGGTGGTTTTCTGCCTTTTTAAATATGGATGCCCTTCCTGTGCAAGACCACGCACAGCTACTACTGACGCGGTTTCGCAACCGCATGCTTGATTACTATGGCACACTGCCGTTAGCGACTCTAAGCACGGCGTTTGGATTATCTTTTCGGTTCTCCTATTTCACCTGTGTCCAGCCTGTATTTCGCTGTCTGACCTGTGATTTCCTTTGGGCCATTGATTTGTGTCTCTGCGGACCAGCATCTTCTGACGTCGATTTTGATCAACTGATGAGTCCTATCATTGCTCACGAGTTGGTTTGTTCTGACGAAAGGGTTATGGCCTTGGCGGTGGCACATGGACTAATGGGTCCCTGGGATGTGTTGTCGGCAGCGCAGAATTTCTTGGAACTAAGTTTTCTTGAGAACCCACCGAGCTGTCCTCTGATGGTTATAGAGGATCCGGTGCTGGAAGATCACGTATGTTCCTTTCATCTTTTAAATTGGATGGCTGAACTGTTTTCTGATGAGGACAGTGACTTCCTCCTGGAGGCTGTTGCAGCTTACTTTTCATATACGGTCTTATCTTAGACACTGCCTCAAATTGACATGCTGATTGATAGCATTTCCTTGACTTTATTGACTTTTGGTCAAGACATTTTATTTTTCCTTGCCTATTGGCTTGAGCCACATTATATTTGTGGGCTATTTTTTTAGCATTAATTTTTATAATTGAATCTTTATTCATGCTCGTTTATAAATGGATTCTGCTCTCATGTGATGGCACTTCTGTTACCTTATTTAGTCCGTTCTCGGATCATGGGGGGGTGTTGTATAGCTCCTATATATCCTTATATCGTGTTAAGTTAGCATAGGTACATTTGAGATTTAAACGCCATTTTTCCTTTCTTGCAACTTCTGCACACGACCCTTAATTGTTGACTTAGCTTTCAACCTAGTGGTTTGCCGTGGTGTATGTGAGAATAATATGTTATTGCTCTGATATCAGTCTTGTTTAATAAAACATGTCTGCACGGAGAGTGCTGAAGTTTCAGGAGCAACACGATATGGAATTGTTATGAGGTCTGATCTCCACGCCTTCATAGTCATAACACAAGTGCAGCCTTTGCCAACTTGGGCTTGAGGCGGGATTGATATTGCTTTGCATGAGAATTGTTAACACACTTGATGCGGTGCACATGCAGAGAGAGCTGGTGTATGCTGATGTGATTCCTTCATGCTAGGACACTAAGGTATGGGCCCGCCCTAAAACAACCCAAAGAGACCTTCTTAGATAATAATATAATATATGTGTTAGGGAGGGTGAGATATAAGTGTTGTTAACTCTTATTCATTACAGCATGTTAACATGCTGTCACCATTCGCTTTTTATGTCTTAGTAACTATGCTGATAATTTTGCTACTGATAATAAGTATACTTGTATTATCAAAGATACTGCGCCTGAGAAGACGGCATTAGTAAATAAACATTTCAAATGCACATGTGTCTTCTTTACTCCATGTTCTGGTTTGTAATGATAATATAACGAAAGAGTGTTCATGAGTCCCACGTACCCTGAGGTACTGTAAGTTCATGTTCTGGTTTGTCTAAACATTGGGTGTTTGATATGTCCAATGAGACACTGTAGCTAGCTCGGTAAGGGGTGAGTTGGTTGCTAAGGTAAGTTTTGGGACACCCTAATTTGCCGAGGTGCCACTCCTCTGTGCACAGTTCTGTGTGAGTACAGAAACCCTGCAACACACATATTTGGGCATTTGTCAAGGGAAGAAGACAAGACTAATACCCCCAAAAAGTAGGTATGTGTCAAATAAGAGGTAAAACCCTATCTAAACACTGCCCAAAGATCACAGGCGAGTCACCCAAACACCCATTTTGCTTTGAGGCAAACACAGAAAAGAGGGATTACAAATATCTATACTGAAACGTTTCTGTGATGTTATATTACCTACTGGTGGTCGCCAGAAGGTAGTTATAGTTAGGACTAGGGGGCATATTAACAAAAAGTAGCGATATTTATCGCTAAATAGGCTTAGCGGCGATTTTTTTATCGCTGCCTATCGCTGAATATGTCAGCGGAGAAAACATGCTATTAGCAAAGTTTTCCTCCATTGTGCTAAAATATCCAGCGATAGCGGCGAAATGCGTGAATATCTCTGAGAATACAGCGATATTCACGCATTAGCGACAAAATGCTCTTAGCCATGTTATCCACCTCCCATTGGATAACATGGCTAAGAACTGGTCTGAGCAGGCGTTCGTTTTTGGCGATAGCGGGAATATTTCCATCGCTACGCCTGTCTTGCTAATAGGCGATAGCGACCTTAGTGACTGCTTTCAGTCGCTAACAGGTTGGGTACACCCACTTTGCATGTAATTAGCGATAAATATCGCTGACATGCAAAGTGGGCCCCAAACCGCTCGCTATTGCCTAAAAGCTGTCGCTAACATCAGTTAGCGACAGCTTGCTAATAGAGCGATAGAATTATCGCCGCTTAGCGGCCGAAAATGCCCGCTAAACCAGCGATAATTGCCTATCGCCCCCCTTGGTAATATGCCCCCCAGTTTCCATAAGAAGAGCATTTTCTTCATTTGCCAATAGCTTTGGCGTTGTGTAATGATCTTCACGAAATTTTCTAAAATGATGTGACTCTCACTTCAGCTGCTGTCTTGAAAGTTTCTGGGTGATCCGTCATGCGGGGGCTGAGAACCAGGGGTTGCTTAAAACTGCGTTTTCCTCATGTTAATTCCCATAGGACCTTTGGACACGGCTACAGTCCAACTGCTGAACAGAATTACACCAAATTTGGCAGAAAGGTAGATGTTGGTCCAAGGAAGTTCTTTTCGCGTTTTGGTGTAAATCTGCTTAGTAGTTGCGGAGTTATTTAAAGGTTTTTCAGACATACAACTGGGGACACGAGAATCCGCAACCCCCACCGAGATCTTGTGCTGAGATCTAATTGGCTGCCAACACCTCAAACCAGGAAGTGTTGGCAGCTATCTTGTGACTCGGTTGAACTAAGTCACAGGAGAAAACATTAAAAATTAAGAAAAGGGGCAGGATAAAAACTCCCTGAACCTATAGGCCTCTGGGGTGGGGGGTGTTCCCACAGGGATCTTCAGGGGTAAAAAGCCTATTTTTTTTTTTTTCACAACCAATTTTATTGAGCAAATGAGCATTGAGAATGTGGTATCTCCACAACCGAAGAACACCACGACAGCATCAAAACAGCAATTACATAGGTAGCAAATGCGAGAGTAGACTCTGAAAATATGCTCAGTATAGAAGCACCCCAGTGACCCACCCTAGCCCACAACACCACCCCCCGCCCCGGACACCCCCCACCCCCCCACCACACGTGCATAGAAAGCAATAAAGAAAAGCAAGTAGGTGCAGCGCCGCCAGGGCAATGGTACTTCGGGCCAACAGTGTCACTGTGAACAAATGTCCTCCTCACGCTCCGCAGGGGGGTCCAGGAATAGACCACGATAGTCAGCCCAACGCTTCCAAATTTTGAAGTGCTTGTGGGGACAGCCCCTTGCTTCAAAGACCGGTCTCTCCAGACCCATGAAGTAATCCAGCCCCGCCTTCCAAGCAGAAAGGGGGGGGGCCCTCACCGCTTTCCATGCCCGGGCCAGGTCTCGCTTGGCCACAACCAGCCCCAAGAGCAGTAAATGGCGCTTATACATGTTACCCCCAATCCCTTCCATGATGTGCAGTAGGCCCAACCGGTGGGTACGAGGAAGGTCCCAGCCCAGCACCTCAGCCAGGCAACTCCACACACCCCTCCAGAACCCAGTCAGCCGGCCACACGTCCACACAGTATGCAGTAAGGACCCAGGCACCGCACCACAGCGCAAGCATTCCGGGGATGCAATCAAACCAGCTTTCCACAAACGTTCACGTGTATAGTATGCCCGATGCAGGTACCTGAACTGAATGAGCCGGAGCCGGATAGCAATGGCAGTTCCACGTGGGGACTCCAGCGCCTCCCTCCAGTCGTCGTCATCAAGGGGACCCACGTCCACCTCCCACGCCTCCCGAAGGGAGTGCAGGGTGGAGGAGCAGTGGACAACAAGTGTCTGGTATATCTTGGAGACCTTCCTGTCTCCCAAGTCTCCCATAAACACCTTGGCCTCGATCGGGCTAAACTCTGGCAGGGAGTCGAGACCGGCGACGCTCGGGGCGAGGGCATGGCGCAGCTGAAGGTAACGGAAGAATTGGGACTGAGGCATCTGGAATTCCGTGCGGAGCTCCTCGAAGGATTTGAGAGTGGTGCCAGACACGACCTGTCCCAGTTGTGTAACCCCTATGGCCTCCCAACCCTCAAAGCCGGCCAGAGCCGCTAGCTCAGGGAGCAGACCATTATGCCAAAGCGGCGTCTCAGTCGTCAACTTGCCCCACCATCCCATGCGGCGCAAGGATTGTCGCCACACGGCAAAGACCACCCTTGTGACCGAGGGTAACCCGCGACGCCGGCGAGCCGAATACAGAATGGTGTGGAGCGTATGGTCACCCATGAGTGACCGTTCCAGGGCGTAAGCTGGATCACTTCTATCTCCATACCACCACTCATTAAGTACAAGTAGCTGGGAAGCCTGGTAGTAGGAGAGGAGGTCCGGGGTGGCCAGGCCGCCACAGTATGTGGACAGAAAACACGTCTTCAGTGCTACTCTGGCCGCACCCCCATCCCACAGGAAACGACCCAAAACAGAGTTAACCTGACGGAACCACTCCAGGCCGATAGGGTATGGGAAATTCTGGAGCTGGTACAGTAGACGCGGAAGCGCCACCATCTTGAAGATGGCCGATCTACCAAAGATAGTGAGCGGCATCCTGGACCAAGTTTTGACATCAGCCTGTACCCGTTCCCACACCGGCAGGACTCCACGCGCCCAGGCCACAGCCCGCGACTCCGATAGAAAAACGCCCAAGTACTTTAGGCCTCCCGTCGCCACCCGCAACTCCGCAGCCCAGGGGTCGGCAACCACTCCGCCGCCCAGCACCCACAGGGTCGATTTGTTGAGGTTGAGATGGAGGCCCGATGCCTCGCCAAACGCCCGCATAATCTCCAGGACCCGGGGGCCCGAGCGTTGCAGGTCGGTGAGAAAGAAGAGGACATCATCCGCATACAGCGCAATTCTGTCCGCCAGGTCCCCATTCCAGACAAAGCCACACAATCGGGCATCCACTCGTACCCGCGACGCCAGGGGCTCCATGGCAAGGGCAAACAGATACGGGGACAGGGGGCAGCCCTGCCGAGTGCCACGTCTTATATGGAAACGCCCAGAGGTAGCACCGGCCACACGGACCGAGGCCGTCACGTTAGTGTAGAGGAGACGGACATACGATAAGAAAACCGGCCCCAGGTTGAGGCGGGCCAGGAGGGCAAACAGATAAACCCAATTCACAGAATCAAAGGCCCTGTCCATATCCGCCAAGAAGAGTGCCGCCTGTTCATCGCTAGCTCCCATAGCATCCACTGCCGCCTGTGCCCGTCGGATGTTGTGTCGGGTAGCCCTCCCAGGCATGAATCCAGCCTGGTCCGGGTGGACCAGGTCAGAGATGTGGGGTAGCAGGCGGTTCGCTAAGGCCTTAGCCAGGATCTTAGCCTCGATGTTTAACAAGGAAATAGGCCGGTAGGAGTCGTGCCTGTCCGGCTCCCTGCCCGGTTTTAAAAAGACCACGATCTCGGCATGGCGCCAGTCCGGCGGCATCTCCCCCTGTACCCGCGCCGCCTCCAGGGCACGCCGATAGTGGGGCCCCAGCTGGACGTGAAACTGTTTATAGAATTCGCACGGGTAGCCACTCGGGCCGGGCGCCTTCCCGGCATTCAGTTGACCAAGGGCCTCCCCGAGTTCCTCAGCCGTGAGCGGGGCGTCCAGGGCGGTCCTGGTCTCATCAGAAACAGCCCGCGGTAGCAGGTCGTCAAGATAAGCGGAGATCCCAGCCTCCTCCAATTGGTCACAAGGGGCGTACTGCGTCTCATAATAGCGGGCAAAGCTGGCCGCCAATAGGGCCGGGTCAGTCATAACTGAGCCGTCCTCAGCCGCAAGGCCCGGCAACACAAGAGGCTGGAAAGTCGCCTGGCACAACCTGTGTAGCATAGTGCAGGATTTGTCGCCCCACTGGTATACCCTGCTGCGCGTGGCGAGCCACGCCTGCCGGGCTTCATCGTGTAAGACGGAGGCATACGATTGTTGGGCCTGTAGGAGCCGCCGCACCACGTCTTCGTCGCTCCCAAGACTACCACGCCGTTCCAACTCCACCACACGGGCGGCAGCGGTCACAATGGCTTCCTGATGCTTCCGCCTAGCAGCCACACACCATGCAATATCAATACCCCGTACCGTGGGTTTCAGTGCCTCCCACACCACCATTGCATCCACATCACCCACAAGATTCTCACGCCAATAAAGATCAATCGCCACGCGCAGGTGATGCACGTATTCGGGCCGTTGCAGCTGCCAGGACGACATCCGCCATCTAAACGGCTGTCGTCGGGAAGGGAGGGTCATAGTCGCCAGGACCGGGGAGTGATCAGACAGGCCCCTGGGGAGTATCACCGCATCCCTGACGCGACTCAGACAGGCACCCGGCACAAACAGATAGTCCAGCCTTGAAAAGGACCCATGCACCGCTGACACAAATGTGAATTCACGCTCAGCAGGATGAAAGTGGCGCCACACATCAACCCATCCCAGACCACTCGCAGTCGCGCTCAATCTGGTGGGAGCAGCAGCGGGGGGGGGATCCACCACAGCCGGCGCCCGCCTCCGACGATCCAGGCCCACATCCATAACCTCATTCCAGTCACCTCCCACCATGGTCAGCACCTCCGGAATCTCATCCCACAGCGCGAACAGCCGCTCAGACAGGGCCCATTGGAGAGGGGGGGGGGCGTACACGCTACCAAACACCACCTGTTCAGAACCCAGCTGGCCCTTGATGAAAACAAAGCGGCCCTGAGGGTCTATCCATTGCCTCTCATGCACATAAGCCACTCTACGGTGCACCAGGATAGCCACCCCCCGCGAGCCCCTTGTAAAACCGGCATGGTATACTTGTTGAAACCCATATCTCTGGAGGCTAAGGGCCTTGGAGCCCAGCATGTGGGTCTCCTGAAGCAGCAGCACATCTATCATCTCCCTCTTCCCCCATCGTAGCACAGCCCCACGCTTGATTTTATCCAACATTCCTCTCACATTCCACGTCACAACACGCAGGGCCTTAGGAGGAGACATAGTCACGGCATCAGCCATAGTCAATACAGGGACCAGCACCCGGCCCTCCACACCACCCCGGCGCACCCCACAAAACAACAAAATCAACGATCATAGGCACGTGTGGTCCCCCCCTACCCTTCCCAAAACTCAGCAACCCCCCCCAGACCCAGGCCCCCCCAACCATTAGCAACCAAAGAACATCCCCCCACGCCCCACGCCCCACTCCCCCCTCCCCAATACTTCAGAGAACATTGAAGCATCTGTCGCGGCATGGAAAGTCCCGGGTCCAGAACAGAGAACCCAGGGCCCGCCATACCAATGGATCCCAACACCCCAATCAACACACACACACCACCCCCCCCACTACACTCACAACCGTGAGGGTCAGAGGCCCACAAAAGGTGCCTCCCGAGCCCTACCGTGCTCCCGCTAAAAACAATAGGAGTCAGGAACCAGGAACAGACTGGCATAGGGAAGTCAAAAGAGAACAGTCTCACCAGCCTATGAAGGGCAACTCAGGACTCAGCAACAAGGTCCAGTCCCACCAGTGTTCAACTGTCGGCATCAGAGTGTTCCGAGTCCCTCGCACCACTCGTCTGCGATGCACTAGCAGAGGCCGCCCGCCTCCGAGACCGGGACCTCCGGTGTCGACCCCTCCGGCTCCGGTGGTTCGACCGCTCCGGCGATGACCTCTGGGACCCGCCCGGATTCAGGCCCGGCTGGGGATGCGGCCGGAGCTGCACCGTCTCGTCGGTCCAACGGAAAACCTCCTCAGGTGAATCAAAGAAGTGCGTTCTGGACTGGTGTACCACTCGCAGACGGGCCGGGTATAGGAGAGAGTATTGGAGCTGCAAGCCCCTCAACTTGGCCTTGGCAGCCACAAAGGATTGTCTCTGCTTCTGCACCAACCTCGTGTAGTCGGGAAAGATCATAATGGTACGATTTTCAAAGGTAAGCGAGCCTTTGGCCCTGGCCTCCCGCAGGATGACATCACGGTCGTGATAATTCAACATCCGGGCTATGACAGACCTGGGACGCTCACCCTCCGGTGGCCGCTGAGTTAGGGCCCTGTGCGCCCTCTCGATAATGAAGCACGTGGACAGCACCCCTTCGGGGAGCCAACTCTCCAGCCACCGGGTCAAGAACCCCTCCATGTCGTCTTTCTCGCACCTCTCCGGAAAGCCAATAAAGCGGAGGTTGTTCCTCCGTGCGCGCCCCTCGGCATCCTCCACGCGGGCCGCCAACGTCTTCTGGACTCCCTCCACTTCCGCCAACCGCTTCTTCAGGGCGCCGACGTCCGTTTCGGTCACCGTTATTCGGGACTCGGCCTCGGTGATCCGACCCACCGCATTCCGGAGGTCCTGGCGCAACAGCGTGACATCTTCACCCACCGCTCCGATTTTGGCATCAAGCGCATCCCGGGATTGGGTGATGGCCGCCAGGATCGCCGCATTGTCCGGCCCAGGACCACCGCTGCCACCGGCCGCCCCGGAGCCACCACTAGGCCCCGTGAATTTATCGATAGGGCCATGCTTAGGCGGGCCGCCACCTCCGGTTCTGGTCATGGCCCAGCACGGGCTCGCCGGGACCGCTCGCCGGGCAAGGCCGGCACTCCTACCAACAAGGCTCAGGACCCCCCAGGTACTGCCACCAGCGTTGGAGGCCCAGGCCCCTGAAAAGAACTGTAGTGCGAGAGTCCCAAGAGGCCAGCCCAGGCCCGAGGCCACGAAATCCGGGGACCGGTCCCACCCAGGCGGGACAGGCCGTCCCGGCGTCAATCACCACAAATGTCCGCCCAAGGTGCATGGATGGGGAGGCGCTTCGGGGGCAAGTCCACTATGATAGGCGCCGGAGGCCACTGGCCCCGGGTCAAGACGTCGGCTCCAGTGCCCTCGAAGGGAGACGTGACAGGCCAATACAATCCGGCGTCGCGAAACTCAAGGCCCCGGCTTCACAAGGGCAGGACAGGCCTCCACCACACCGTGCTGCCCACAAGGAAACCAGCGGGGGCAGGGCACCCCCGCAATCCTCGGGCTACTGACTCTGCAATGCTGGGCCGAGGTGCGCGCCGCCGACGCCACCCTCCGCAGCTCTCGGCGTCTCTAAAATCAATGTCCCCGGCTCACGGCCAGTCACCAGGCCGCACCCCGCCGCCGGCGTTCCAAGGTCTCAGAGGGGATGGGATCGCGGGATCAACGCACCGGAGAAGACAGGACCCCCTCCTGGACCGATGTCACTTGCCAAGTCCCATCCGCGGGCTCGGGGGTCAGGACGCTGCAGGGCCGGGCCAAGGTCCGCGCCGCAGAAGCCACCGTCGGCAGCGCGCCTGCAGCCGCCACTCGGCGTCCCGAAAATCGAGGTCCCCGGCTCACGGCCAGTTACCAGGCCGCACACCGCCGTCGGCGCCACAGGGTCCCAGAGAGGATGAAGGCGCAGGATCAAGACACCGGAGACGGCAGGACACACCCCTGGATCGATGTCACCTGCCAGGCAGTCACTGCGGGCTCGGGGGCCAGGATAAATGAACAAAGTAAGTCCGGGCCACGAATCCCGCTGAAAATGTAAAAAGAAAAAAAGAAGCGCATGCTCCGGCTCTTCGTTAGTAATTAGCCCCGGGTGGGCCAAGTCCCGGGGGTAGTTTTTATATGGTTGCCCATGCTGCACCCCTCCGGCCCAGGGACGGCCTCCCGGTAGCCCTGGGACCGCCACCTCCCAGGGGCTATTGATTGAAATCAATGCGGGGGAGGCCAATATGGCCTCCCCAGCAGCCACGAGGATGGCCGCCTCCATGGGGTTAATAATGTAATAATGCGGAGGGGCCCGCTAAGCCTGAGGCAGATTTGAAGAAAGGAGGGGGGCCGTTCGGCCCCCCTCGTGGAGCCCTAGATGGCCCTGGGGACTGCCACCCCCAGAGCCGGCTCGAGCAATGTTCCAAGGTGCTCACCCATGGGACATTGCAGTTTTCCATGGCTGGCAAGAGCATACATAGCAAACAGTGCTCCGCTTTGAGCAGGCAAGACTATTTTGCTCTCGCTTGCTCAAAGCAGAGCACAATTTGCTTTTATACACAGGGAGATGCATGTTAGCAAATCCCTACGTGTAAAAGCAATGTGGGCTCCCACAGGACACGGGGAGCCATAAAGGACCACAGCATCCCCATCAAAGACAGTGGGTGCCCTAGGTGGGACCAGGGCACCCACATTACAGGCTGGGCCCCGGTGCATGGGGTCCCCAGAGCCAAAATCGTGCCAGGAGGGGGCAGCACAGCCCCTACCCATTACTTAAACAAATAGCAATATTAAAAAGGCTGGCCCCAGGTATTTGGGGTCCCAGGGACGATAAATCGGATTTCCTTGGGGGTCAACTACTCCTCCTGGTACCTCCAGTACCAGTAAGTCCCACACAGCAGGATTGCTAAGAACTCTTTGGAGGTCCTGCCCCCTTTCTCCACCACTCTGCAAATGCAGCTCCTGGTGGACTACTGGTTAGGGGATGAAGTCCACTTTACTCCTGATGGATCTTAGAAGCCATAGAACCTTATATATACTGACTCCCACTCAAGCATTCACAAACCCATTCACAGACCCATACCAGTACTTACACACTCGCTCACTGATTCATAGATCTGGTCACAGGTCCACTCATACACCCATACAGTTACTAACTAAGTCAGTCAGCCATAGAGCTACTCAAGCACCTAGTCACTCACCCATACAATCAAACAGTCACTTACTCACCCGTACAGATACACACACACCCACTCACTTACTCATACAGATATTAACACATACTTATTCACCTATACAGTCACGCAAGCACACACCCACACATACAGCCACTCTTGCATTCACTCACTCACGCATACAGACACATATACCCCATCACTCACCTATACTGCCTTTCATATACATAGTTAGTCTCACATATACCACTGATACATCCACTTACTCACCACACAGCCATACACACACTCACTGACCCAATCAGCCCCTCACACATGCAGTCACTAACCCATACAGCCACTGACTCACCCACTCACTCATCCATACAGGCAGTAACAAACCCCCTCAACCACTCACACAGACACTCGGGCAACCATAAAGGTACTCTGACAGCCAATCATTCTTCAATACAGCTACTTATGTACCCACTCACACACCCATACAGCAACTTAGGCACCAACTGACTGATTGAAACTGACATTCACACAACCAGTCACTCACCCATACATTCACTGAGACACCTAATCACTCACTTATAAAGTTCATCACGCAGTCACTGAAACATCCATACAGACACTTATACAACACACTGGTTTAGCACTTGATACATATATTTAACACTGATAAACTTTTTTTAAAACACTCACAGTCACTGGATGATGTCATCAGTGATGTCATTTGAGATGTCATCAGTGATGTCACTGATCATGTCATCAGTGATTTAATATGCAAGGTCCTAAGCAGTGCATTGTGGAGGCACAAGTTATAGTTAGCTTTGCTAACTATAACGGCTGAATTTTACTGGTTTTGAACGAGTGCAATCTGAGACTAACTATTATGTCCCTGTAACCTTTGTTTTCTTTCAGTATATATATATATATATATATGCATGTGTGCATGTGTGTGTGTGTGTGTATGTTTGTGTGTGTGTGTGCATATATATATGTAAATATACATACAAAAGTAAGCAGTATTGACTCACCAAAGTGTGGGGCTACAGAATCCAAAATGAAAATGTGTTCGTTGGGTGCAAGGTCAACCTAACAGTCTGAGATAGCAGGGTATGTATACAGAGCTGAGGCAATTAAGAGCCTCATTTGCATTCCTCTTTGTTTGTGCATGCATGGGTGAACATTCTTGGTCTAGTTGCGGCATACTTTCAGCCATCATTGACATTAGGAGTATGACTGCCCTCATTTTTGCTACCTTGTTATAATGGTGGCCACCCCATGCATAATAATGTCCATGGCTGATATATGTATCTTTCCTATTTTGGTGTCCAGCCTTGGCACAATGGTGGCCCTGGTATAATGGTGGTATACTCAGACATGAGTCCCTTGCTCATTGCACCATCAGGATTCAAGCAAGCCGGGCCGAAGACGGCTGTAACGCCAGAAACCGGTCCCCGGAAGCTTGTTTCCTTCCCAGTGTAAGAATTGGCTTTTGTAGTCTGGTCTGCCCTGTTCCCATGATGCACTGGGCCAGGGACAGACTAATTTGCATACAGCCAGGTTCTGAAACTGGGATGGTGCAATGAGCTAAAAAACGGTGTTGGATCTAGCCCTGATCTCTTGACTGGGTGAGAGTATTCTGCTTAATTCAGAGACTCTGTCCCTCACCACCCCTTGTTGTAAATATAATGGTGGCCACCCCATGCATAATAATGTCAATGGCTGATATATGTATCTTTCCTATTATGGTGTCCAGCCTTGGCACAATGGTGGCCCTGGTATAATGGTGGGCATTATTGGCATATACAAGGCATCCTTGGTGTTATGATTGGCATCCATGGCCTATGATTGTATTGCTTGGGCATTCGAAGTAGAATCTGTCCATGTGAGGGATTTGTACACATGAGTAATCAATGAAAATGTTAAGCTGGTCTTTGGGAACTGTGGGGCATATTAGCAAGGGCGTTATCGCCGCTTTAGCGACACTTGTTGCGATAAAGCAGTGATTTTTTATCGCCCAATTACCAAGCTGTCGCTAACAGCAGTTAGTGACAGCTTCCAGGCAAAAGCGACTGATTTGGTGCCCGCTTTGCATGTCAGCGATATTTATCGCTAATGACATGAAAAGTGGGTATACCTAAACTGGTAGCGACTGAAAGAAGTCGCTAACAGAGCTATCGCCTATTAGAAATTCCCACGACACGATAAAAAAAAGGTGCGCTACCCGCGATTAGCCCCAGGATATTCCACCTGGTAAAATCCTGACAGCCATAATAGTCAATGGGAAGTGGATTCTATGGCTAAGTCCCCACTTGCCTATTAGCGAGATTTTCCTTAGCGATAGGATTTTTATCTCTGGAAATCTCATGTTATAGATGGGATTCGCCGCCATAGCTGGATTTTTTATCGCTGTGGAGATAAATGTTGGTAATACTTCGCGATAAAATCCAGCGATAGGAGGCGATAAAAAGAATCACGCTAAGCGTGGTTTGCGATAATTTTCGCAGGTTGTTGCTAACATGCCCCTATGTATTTCCTGAAAATGGAAACTAATATTTTGACAGCAATTGTGTTTTTACAGAAAAGGGTTTCCTTCTGGACAATTGAGTATGTTTACCCAAAATTAAATGTAGTATTTGACAGAAAAAGATGTTTCTTTTCAGAAACGTATTTGCTGATGAAGACCAAAGGTTGCAATTCCAAAGCACATTTAAAGTTGAAAGTTGAATGATAATTCAGGCTGAGGTGTGCAGACCTATTGCTGTGGTTATGTCCTTTGCGCCAGAGGCCACGTGATGCATGGCTATTAGTTCATTAGTCAGCTGGAGGCATATAATATTGATAACATTTCTTCCTGGCATTTCTGCAGGTAACCTTCACTGAATTGCTTGGGTTGTCCCCATGTTAATCTAGCTTAAGGTGTTCGTAGTGCAATATTAACATAAGTGAACAATGTGCTAGCTGCTCTGGAAGACTTTCTTTGAGTAGATTCTTTCACTACAGAAAGGTTGGAGACCCCTGATATAGACTGATCTGCCCTTTAGAGATGGTGAAGCCTGAGATAGAATCAGAAACCACGCAAAGAACGGTCCAGGTGGAGTTCACCACTCAGTGCTCATATATTTTGAATTATTTTTTTGGGGAGTTTTATATAGCGCATACTTGACCCGGTATCGGGTATCAGAGCGCTTTACATAGCACCAGTTGCATTACATGAGGACATATTCATTTTTTTTAGGTACTGGGGGCCCGATTCACAGAATGAACTTAAGACTCAATCCTAAACTTACTACTATTTTGGTATTCACAGAATGCACTTACTACTTTTGGTATTCACAGAAGTTAGGATTTTGTCTTAAGTCTGTCTTAAGTCTGTCTTAAGTTTGTCTTAAGACAAACTTAAGACACAATCCTAACTTCTGTGAATACCAAAAGTAGTAAGTTCATTCTGTGAATGCCAAAAGTAGTAAGTGCATTCTGTGAATACCAAAATAGTAGTAAGTTTAGGATTGAGTCTTAAGTTCATTCTGTGAATCGGGCCCATAGAGATTAAGTGATTTGTCTGGACCCCTATATATCTAATGGACTCGCTATACATAGGGAAGAAAGCACTATAGGTAAAGGTCTATAGCTAAGTCAATCCAACTGGTGGCAAAGGCAAAAACACGTCTAGGGAACCCCCACTTAGTTAACTCATAAAGTTACGACCCATACATCACATATATGAAACCAAATTATTCAAAATTTGTATCATTTTATTTGACGATAGAGGGTTTCAAAGAAGATATATATTTTCTATTTTTAAGCATTTATATAAAAAATATTTCATTTGGATAATCATTATACAAAATTGGAGATTAAAAGACAGTACAAACAAAACATAGACAAAGATGGATGGAGGCAGGGCGGTAGTAGAGACCACGCGCTTTTCGGCGTTAACGCCTTCATCAGGTCACCGTCTTATTGTACTGTTCGAGAAGCTGAATATATTGGTCCAAATGTCAAAAAACTGGTGAATAGGCAGCTATCTGCATGTGAAGAAATGTTGATGTCTCACAATGGGAACGGATAGTTCTAGTGGTCATAATATAAAAGCAAGAGATGAATGCCCTGAATAACTGGTATTCCACGGACGGACTTCTTATAATTCTTCAAAGTGTTTAAAGTAAGATCATACCCTAGGCTGTAGGGAGTTTCACAGGATGCCCAGCGTCATTGCCGAAACTCAAACCCGGTTCCCCAGATTCTAGGTCGACCCCCCTAGCCGTTAGGCCATCTCCCCAATCTATACTAATATAATAAAGAGAGAGCCCAAACCTTTGAGGCGGGTAATCGCGGGTAATCTCAGGAACCACAGCACCAATCACAACACCCCATACAGCGTTGAAAAGGGCAGTTGCAGCAGAAGGACATAGGCTATGCAGACCCGTGCCAGCAAAGTAGTCCCTTGTGGTCGTGTCTGCATTGTGCTGTGGGTGTTTGCTGGGGGGCGTGACAATCTCTGGGGGCATTCCGTCACAAGTGTTGTTTTTTCTTCCCAGGTTCTACACATTCCTGCTCCCTTTAAATAGTAATCCAGTGGAGGTCCCATTCTCTTAGAACCACCCCAAGCACAGTTATGGGCAAAAATACAACTAAAAGGCCCTGCAAAGCATTATGGGATAAGATTAGCATCATTATTAGCATTCATGAAAGGGTTTCAATGTTTTTGAATTTTACTCATTTGGGACATCTTGGGACGACGAGCTGAACTGCAGCTTGATGTATAATATTTTAAATGCTATTGCATTTGCCTCATCAGGGACATCTAGGAACGACGAGGTGAACTGCAGCTTGATGTATAATATTTTAAATGCTGTTGCATTTGCCTCATCAGGGACATCTAGGGACGACGAGGTGAACTGCAGCTTGATGTGTAATATTTGAAATGCTATTGCATTTGCCTCATCGGGGACAACTGGGGACGATGAGGTGAACTGCAGCTCTTTGTAGAATTATTTGGATATTATAATATTCACTTTCCACTGCTAATCTCGTCCCATAATGCTTTGCAGGGGCTTGATCTCAAAATCATCACCTCTCTCACTGCTTGCTGGAAGCTAATTTCACTTTTGTGAAATGACTATATGCATTTTAGCATGTAGAAATACTTGTTATTTTACCTTGAAAATATGAGGTTTCTGTTTTAATAATTGGAAATCTGAACGAAATATTGCGGATTTATTGTACCAAGTTCGCGCCAATTCCACCCGCCCCTACTTTAAATACCCCTGCACCCCATAATCATAACCCACCCTTACTCTATAAAATACCCCAACACCCTTAAACACTAACCCATCTTAACCCTATAAATATACCATGTACCCCAAAACCCAAACCTATCCCTAAACCCTAAAAATACCCCTGTACCCCAAAACCCAAATCTAGCCCTGAACCCTATAAATACCCCTGTACCTCTAAACCCAAACCTATCCCTGAACCCTAAAATACCCCTGTACCCCAAAACCCAAACCTACCCCTGAACCCTAAAAATACCCCTGTACCCCAAAACCCAAACCTAGCCCAGAACCCTAAAATACCCCTGTATCCCAAAACCCAAACCTAGCCCTGAACCCTAAAAATACCCCTGTACCCCAAAACCCAAACCTAGCCCTGAACCCTTAAAATACCCCTGTACCCCAAAACCCCAAAACCCCAACCTAGCCCTGAACCTTTAAAATACCCCTGTACCCCAAAACCCAAACCTACCCCATAACCCTAAAAATACCCCTATACCCCAAAACCCAAACCTAGCCCTGAACCCCAAAAATACCCCTGTACCCCATAACCCAAAACTATATCTGAACCCTTAAAATACCCAAACACCCCAAAACATATACCTCAGTACCCCAAAACATATACCCCATACCCATACTTGCCTTATCCAAACATTTAAAAAAAAACATGCTTTTATCATTCATGCATTTACAACGAATTTCGTTGTAAATGTATGCGTGGTAAAAGCATATAAAATGTAATGCCATGCGTTATAATGGCATTGCGGAGTCATGGTACTTTCGTAATGAAAGTATGCGGAGTGATGGTATGCGGAAAGAAAGTTGGGGAATAATGGGTGTTTACCCTCCCCCGTAAGTACATTGGTGGCACGGCGGCCCACATCTCCAGCAACATACTCATATTTTTTCACCACCGATTGGAAAAATGCACAGGTCTCTCTCATTGATGCCCAGCACCGACATACACTTTTAGACACACCTCCCACCACAAGTTCTAGAATTGCGAACTTTAGAGATGGGGAGCTACGTTCGAATCTCGGCATCAGCTCAACATCCTGTGATTCCAGGCAAATTGCTTTGTCTCCCCGTGCCTACCACAAATGAATGTGTTCTTCTGTAATGTAAATTGTGCTCATGCCATGTTGTCGAGTTCGCACTATATAATATTGCAAGGAAAATAAAGTAGGGAAACTCAAGTTCACACACTACTGAACGCGCACTCTTAAGTGCATCAGCAGTGCACTGTGAATCGGAGCGTTTCACAGGCCTGTCACAGATAAGAAATGCTATCAAAACGAAATCCTACGAAACAATATACTACTGGCCGGCAGCAATTCATACCCGGATAACGTCGGGACGGGCTGCTAGTATAAGAATAAAGAAGGAAGGTAACAGACTGGATGGCTCTGTGGGCTCTTAACGTTTTCTAATATCTTTTTTCTAATATGTAATATCTTGATAAAAGTTACAAAAAATAATAAAAAGTTGAGTTGACTGTGCAAATGTACCATTGCCTGTGCAGTTTGGTAAGTTAGTAAGTTATTTGTCCACAACCCCAGCTGTGGCACTGCAACAATAAAATGTAAAGTGCACAACACAAGCCTAGTGTACTAGTTACAATCGATAAATTGCTCTGAATACCATTAGGCACATAAACGCTTAACAGATGGTTTAATAATCTCACATGTTTCTCTTTTAGCCTCTCTTTGGCCCATGAGAATCATCTTTATTTTTTATTATAATTTTAAAAATACTACATGGTTTGTCCAAACTACAATTAGTATCTTACTTTTTTTTTTTTCACGTGGGCAAACCAGGGGATTTTATCTCTACCATCCAAAGGCAAGCAATCCCTAATGATTTCTTTAGCAAGCTTTGTTCCAGTTTTGGACCAAATTCCATGCCAGGTCAAAGTGCATTACTATGAAATCTGTCTTCTATTTAGTGGGTTGCTAGTTCTTTGTGGTTGATATATGCTGAAGTAAAGCGAGGTACTGCAAATAGCCTACTTAGAACATTATTCTCCATTATTTGAAGTGCTTTTGTTGTTGACAACTCCCACAAGGCATCCCTATAGTTGACACTACTAATGAATTTACTTCGGCGAAATGCCTCAGCGTAGCATCATACGGCGCAGGGGTTTGGGGCCATGTTGCTGTAGATTCCCTACAAAAGGTTGAGAATGGTTTTATAAGATACTTGTTGGGAGTCCCACAGAGCTCACCAACCTTCAGTTGCCACATTGAATTAGGCTTGGATTATATACCAGATATTATCAGCATCCAGCCAATTCTCTTATGGCACCGTGTTTGGCAAACAGAACACTGCAAATTGACACGTTCATTGATCACTGACTGTCTTGGGTTGGATAAATGGAACAACATCCCGTGGTTGGTCTATGTGCGTAATTTTCTGAAAGATCTAAATTTGGCACCTTATTTTTCCCATCCAACAACTATTGTAGAAATAACAAGGACAAATTTGAAAATGTTATGTCAATCCCATCTGCGAGAGCTACGACTAACCCAAGAAATCAGTAAAAAATCTAATCGCCAGATCTTAGCCATCCAGACCGCTTCTGGGGTACAACCGTATTTACAGTACAGTTTGAATAGCTTTGAGAAATACCTACTGACTTGGTTTCGTTTTAACATCTATCCTCGTTTGATAACTTTCCCGAAGCAGAGCGACTGGTCTAATTATCTTTTACTGTGTCCCTGCGATGATATTTCAGAACAATCTACATTGCACATAGTATTTTTCTGCAGTTACTACGAGTTTCCACGAAGGAGATGGATTATTCCCTTGCTGAAACTCTTGGGTTTGCGATGTTGTCGTCCCGCGTTCCTTGCACTTCAATTCCTTGAAACTGAATTTTGTGCCAAATCAATTGCTTGTTTTTTGAAGGCCTGTATCAAATATCGTCATAACTATGATTAATTTTTGACGCACTAGCACTTTGAGTAGACTGTAACCCTATGAATTATGAAATTTTTGCACTGTACAAATGTTTGTATTTATATTTGATTCTGTCCTCTTTTTAATGTTTTTATCATGAAATGTTTTTATCATGTGCTTTTATGGTTTCCTAAAAAAGTATGGTAACCGAATAAAGATTATTGAACTGAACTGAATTTACTTGTGTAGAATTGTAGAATTTCAGGTCTGGGTCCAACCCAATTTTTCCTGCAAATGTAAAGATTGCTTCCTTTGTTCTAGAGAATATCATATTTACAATTTTTAGATCTGAGTTCCATGCATTCTTATTTGAAAATGAAGGCCCAGGTATGAAAAGCTATCAACTTCTGCTAGTGTGTGCCCTTTTAATCAGTGCATTCTCTTCTTCACATTAACTGTACCACAAACCATCAAGAAGGATTTTGTTAGGTTTAGTTTCATATCCCTTTTGCTCCATAAATGTATTAACATCTTCGATCAAAGATTGTAGGCAGTTAGCAGTCTGCGATAACAATACCGCATTGTCGGCTTACAATAGAGTTGATACTAAACGTTTTCCTATTATGGAGGCTATTTGTTGTAGAAATGTATCCACCTCAATAATATATAAAGAGAACAGAGTTGGTGCCAGAACGCATCCCTTTTGGATACCTCTCGTGATCCTAAAACCAGCGGCACAATCTCCATTGACACCATAGCGAACACAGGCAGTCAGATGACTATATAGTTGTGAAATCAAGGATGTTATATCTAATGGGGCACCCAAATCTGCCAATACCTTTCACAACTTAGAATGGCTAATAATATCAATAGAACTGCTTAGATCGGCAAAACATAGGTATCGGCAGCCTTTTTTGCTATTCTATATTTATTCATAATCAAATTTAGGTTAATACATTGTTCTAGCATGCCAACCTCGCATTTAAAGCCATGTTGTCAATCCGTAAGAATGTTATTATCCTCTGCCCAGGTCTCAAGTCTCCGCAGCAGTATCCTACCTAGCAGCTTAACTGAGGAGTCGATGAGGGAAAGCCAGTCTATAACATTGCACATCCCCTGTTTCTTTATAAAAAATTGGAACAAAATATACTTTCAGCCTACGTCGCCGGTATATAACCCTTTGTTGCAGCTATGTATACTTGGGTTAATATGGGTTCCCCCAAAGCATAGGGTATGACTTATAAGCATCTACCTGGACCCAGTTGCACATTTCCCTGAGGCCAGGCTAACTTTGTCAACAGACACCGAGGTTAAGAAGGGAGCATCATCGAAATCTTGTCACTAATAAATTTCACAATTATGTTTTCTGGATTGACAATCTCATTATAATGGGCTAGCCAATCGGCTGAATGCACACGTCACTATTGCCAGGGCAGAGGTGTGCCTGAGGAACGACTGGTTAATTGTTTTCTAAAACAGGGTCCAAACCCTCAATATGCTACCTGCTCCAGATCTTCCCAGGCCTTCTCCCGTAAATAGGTTTTCCTTAGATCTAATGTATGTTTATATAATAGCCGCAGGCCTTTCAACTCTTCCCTATTCCTGGGTTGAGCTTGTATGGCTAGTTAAAGTTTATAGATTCGCCTGTATGCAATGATGGTCAAACCATCCCGGTTTGTTAGCTTTATTAGCTTTAGCCTTAACTTTTAGGCTATCTCCAATTGCAGCAGTCAGCTAATAGAAGGCTATAAAAAGAGCATATCTTAAAATGATAGTTCCGACTCAAACTTTGTTAATTCCAGTGCAGGCCAGAAAATGTAGAACTTGTGACCAGACTGAAGACAAGAGTGGAATGCCTGACCTCTATCTTTAAAGGAATACAGTGGCATTTAAATAAAACACCTGCTTTTATTTTTTTTTGATAACCAAATGTATTGATTTCTGCAGAAGATCGACAGAAATAACAAAACATAACATAACAATGTGAGAAAGTGCCATCTTTCTTGCATTGGTTTTGCGCCACTTTTTTTCTGAACTGCTGATGTGCTTTGACTGAGTGTGCCCTGGGCTCCTGACAACCAGGTACACAGGATTCAGAAAAGGGGGTGGTGATGAACAGAGTGTCTGAATTAAGCAGACCACTCTTACCCAGTCCAAAGATCAGGGCTTGATCCATCACCGTTATTTAGCTCACTGCCCCATCCCAGCTCAGAACCTGGCTATATGCAAATTAGTCTGTCCCTGGCCCAATGCATCATGGGAACAGGGCAGACCAAACTACCAAGCCAATTCTTCACCAGAAAGGAGACAGGCGTCCGGGGACCGGTTTCTGGCATTTCAGCCGTCGTCGGCCCGGCTTGCTTGAATCCTGATGGAGCAGTGAGCAAGGGACTCATGTCTGAGTATACCCTGCCACACCTATAGTCAATCAATCAATCAATCAATCATGGACATTTATAGAGCGCACTACTTACCCGGAGGGTCTCAAGGCGCTTGGGGGGGGGAGGTCTGCTACTGCTCGAACAGCCAGGTCTTGAGCGTCTTCCTGAAGGAAAGGTGGTCTTGGGTCAGGCGCAGGTCGGTCGGGAGGAAGTTCCAGGTCTTGGCGGCCAGGTGGGAGAAGGACCTTCCTCCTGTTGTCGTTCTACGGATGCGGGGGACGGCGGCAAGGGCGTGACTGGCTGATCGGAGGTGGCGCTTGGGAGCGTAGAAGTTGATGCGGTTGTTGAGGTAGCTCGGGCCTTGGTCGTGTAGGGCTTTGTGTGCGTGGGTGAGGAGACGGAAGGTGATTCTCTTGTTGACGGGGAGCCAGTGCAGGTCTCTCAGATGTCCGGAGATGTGGCTGCGTTGGGGGATGTCGAGGATGAGTCTGGCTGAGGCGTTCTGGATCTGCTGGAGTCTCTTCTGGAGCTTGGCGGTGGTTCCGGCGTAGAGGGCGTTGCCGTAGTCCAGTCGGCTGGTGACGAGGGCCTGGGTGACCGTCTTCCTGGTTTCGGTGGGGATCCACCGGAAGATCTTTCGTAGCATGCGCAGGATGTTGAAGCATGATGAGGAGACGGCGTTGACTTGTCTGGTCATGGAGAGGGAGGAGTCCAGGATGAAGCCCAGGTTGCGTGCGTGGTCTGTCAGTGTGGGTGCGGTGCCCAGGACGGGGGGCCACCAGGAGTCGTCCCAGGCGGAGGGCGAGGAGCCCAGGATGAGGACTTCCGTCTTGTCTGAGTTCAGTTTTAGGCGGCTGGTCGTCATCCACTCGGCTACATCTTTCATCCCTTCGTGAAGGTTGGCTCTGGAAGCGGCGGGGTCGTTGGTCAGTGAGAGGATCAGCTGGGTGTCATCGGCGTAGGAGATGATGTTCAGGTTGTGTTGGCGTGCGATGGGCGCGAGGGGGCTCATGTAGACGTTGAAGAGGGTGGGGCTCAGCGGGGATCCTTGAGGGACGCCGCAGATGACTTCGGTGGCCTCTGACTTGTACGGTGGTAGACGGACTCTCTGTGTTCTTCCGTCGAGGAAGGAGACGATCCATTCCAGTGCCTTCTCCTGAATTCCGACGTTGCTGAGGCGCTGCACTAGGGTGCAGTGGCAGACAGTGTCGAATGCCGTGGAGTGGTCTAGGAGGATGAGGGCCGCTGTTTCTCCGTTGTCCATCAGGGCTCGGGTGTCATCGGTGGCAGCGATGAGGGCGGTCTCGGTGCTGTGGTTGGCTCGGAAGCCAGACTGTGAGGGGTCGAGGGATCCATTCGTCTCGAGGAAGGCGGCCAGCTGTTTGTTGACGGTCTTCTCGATGACTTTGGCTGGAAACGGGAGGAGCGAGATGGGGCGGTAGTTCTTGAGTTCGGTGGGGTCCGCTGTTGGTTTCTTTAGTAGAGCGCTGAGTTCGGCGTGCTTCCAGCTCTCCGGGAAGGTGGCGGTGTCGAAGGAGGTGTTGATGATGTCCCGCAGGTGGGGTGCGATGACAGCGTCGGCCTTGTTGAAGACGTGGTGAGGGCAGGGGTCGGTCGGAGATCCGGAGTGGATGGAGTTCATCATGCGGACGGTGTCATCGGTGCTGATCGGAGTCCAGGCGCGGAGGGTGGTGGTGGGCGGCGTTGCTGCGGTCGTTGTGTGCGATGGTTGACTGCTGAAGCTGTTGTGTATGTCCGCGATCTTGTTGTGGAAGTAGGAGGCGAGGGAGTTGCAGAGGTCTTGCGATGGGGTGATGTCGTTGTTTCCGGCGTTGGGGTTGGAGAGCTCTTTCACGATGTTGAAGAGTTCCTTGCAGTTGTGTGCGTTGTTGTCCAGCCGGTCCTTGAATGCAGTTTTCTTGGTGGCGCGGATCAGTTGGTGGTGCTTCCGGGTGGCAAGCTTGAGGGTGGTCATGTTGTCCGGTGTTGGTTCCCTTCTCCAGACTTTCTCGAGGGCTCTGCAGTTCTTCTTGGAGCTCTTGAGTTCGTCGGTGAACCATGGGGCTTTCTTGCTGCCGGGTCTGCTGGGCGGGGTCCTCAGAGGGGCGAGTTCATCCGCGCAGTTGCTGATCCACTTCGTGAGGTTGTCGGCGGCCTGGCTGGGGTTCGCTGAGCTGGCGGGAGGGTGCTGACTCAGGGAAGCGGCGAGCTGGTCGGCTGTGATCTTGTTCCAGCTTCTTCGGGCAACCTGTTGCTGGTGGTGGTGGGTCGTCGTTCTTCTGAAGGTGAAGTGGACGCAGCTGTGGTCCGTCCAGTGGAGTCCTGTGGCGTGGCTGAAGGCGATGTCTTTGCTGGATGAGAAGACGGCGTCGAGTGTGTGTCCGGCGAGGTGGGTGGGGGTGGTCACCAGTTACTTGAGTCCCAGGTTTGCGAGGTTTTCCAGCACGGTGGTGGTGTTGCGGTCGTCGTTGTTCTCCAGGTGGAAGTTGAGGTCCCCGAGGAGGATGTAGTCGGCTGAGGGGAGGGCGAGCGGGCTGATGAAGTCGGCGATGTCCTCGCTGAAGTGTGTGCGTGGTCCCGGGGGTCTGTAGATGAGGGTGCCTCTGAGGGTGGTCTTGGGGTTGACGTGGATCTGGAAGTGCAGGTGTTCGGCGGGTGCGATGGTGTCGTCGGTGTTGGTCGTGATGCGGATGGTGTTCCCGTGAATGATGGCGATGCCTCCTCCTGTCTGGTTGACGCGGTCTCTCCGGATGATCTTGTAGCCGTCCGGGATGGCGATGGCGATGTCGGGTGCTGAGGAGGCGTTCATCCAGGTTTCCGTGAGGAAGGCGACGTCTGGGGCTGTGGTGTCGAGCAGGTTCCAGAGCTCGACGGCGTTTCTGTGGACGGAGCGGGTGTTGAGCAGGATGCACTTCAGGTGGCTGCTGCTGGAGTTCGGCTTGGTGGGTGCTGGTGCAGTGCAGGTCCGGGTGCAGGAGAACTTGCAGGCCTGGCAGATGAAGGGTCCGTGGGTGCGTCTCGGGGTGGCTCGGTAGCATCCAGGGGTTCGGCCGGCGTTGAGTGCGTTGAGGGTGGCGGCGTCGTACGTCCAGCGGGTGGGCTGGGGTCTGCGGGGGCCAGGGGTCCTGGCGCTGGGCGCGGGCCAGGCGCGGACGGGCGCAGACGGGCTTACCTTTGGCGCACCTTCGGCGCTCATTCGGTGCTCCCGCTGCGCGCGTCCGCTGCGCGCGTCCGCTGCGCGGTCGCTGAGGGGGCGTCATAAGAGGGGAGCAGGGAGGGCGGGTCCGCTGGGAGGTGGGAAGGGGTTAACCAATCGTGTGGCGGGGGGGCGGGGCCGCAGGCAGGAGGCGCGGGAACGGGACCGGCAGAGCGGGCGGCCCAGCGGTGGCTGGGGCGCTGCTGGCGGCGTCGGCAAAGGAACTCTGACAGCAGGTAAGCAGGGGCTGCAGTGGCAGGCGCGGAGAGGAGCAGGGGGCGACCAGGCCAGAGGCCAGGCCAAAAACGATTCAGAAAAGAGGGTGGTGATGAACAGAGTGTCTGAATTAAGCAGACCACTCTTACCCAGTCCAAAGATTAGGGCTTGATCCATCACCGTTATTTAGCTCACTGCCCCATCCGAGCTCAGAACCTGGCTATAAGCAAATTAGTCTGTCCCTGGCCCAGTGCATCATGGGAACAGGGCAGACCAAACTACCAAGCCAATGCTTCACCAGAAAGGAGACAAGCTTCCGGGGACCGGTTTCTGGCATTGCAGCCGTCGTCGGCCCGGCTTGCTTGAATCCTGATGGAGCAGTGAGCAAGGGACTCATGTCTGAGTATACTCTGCCACACCTATAGTGGCCAAAAACGATTCAGAAAAGGGGGTGGTGATGAACAGAGTGTCTGAATTAAGCAGACCACTCTTACCCAGTCCAAAAATATCAGGGCTTGATCCATCACCGTTATTTAGCTCACTGCCCCATCCCAGCTCAGAACCTGGCTATATGCAAATTAGTCTGTCCCTGGCCCAGTGCATCATGGGAATAGGGCAGACCAAACTACCAAGCCAATTCTTCACCAGAAAGGAGACAAGCTTCCGGGGACCGGTTTCTGGTATTTCAGCCGTCGTCGGCCCGGCTTGCTTGAATCCTGATGGAGCAGTGAGCAAGGGACTCATGTCTGAGTATACCCTGCCACACCTATAGTGGCCAAAAACGATTCAGAAAAGGGGGTGGTGATGAACAGAGTGTCTGAATTAAGCAGACCACTCTTACCCAGTCCAGCGTGGAAGGGTATACTCAGATGTGAGTCCCTTGCTCATTGCACCATCAGGATTCAAGCAAGCCGGGCCGACGACGGCTGAAATGCCAGAAACCGGTCCCCGGAAACTTGTTTCCTTCCCAGTATAAGAATTGGCTTGGTAGTTTGGTTTGCCCTGTTCCCATCATGCACTGGGACAGGAACAGACTAATTTGCATGTAGCCAGGTTCTGAGCTGGGATGGTGCAGTGAGCTAAAAAACGGTGATGGATCAAGCCCTGATCTTTGGACTGGGTAAGAGTGGTCTGCTTAATTCAGACACTCTGTTCACCACCACCCCATTTTCTGAATCATTTTGTCCACCATAAGCGTGGAAGGGTATACTCAGATGTGAGTCCCTTGCTCATTGCACCATCAGGATTCAAGCAAGCCGGGCCGACGACGGCTGAAATGCCAGAAACCGGTCCCCGGAAGCTTGTTTCCTTTCCAGTATAAGAATTGGCTTGGTAGTTTGGTTTGCCCTGTTCCCATCATGCACTGGGACAGGAACAGACTAATTTGCATGTAGCCAGGTTCTGAGCTGGGATGGTGCAGTGAGCTAAAAAACGGTGATGGATCAAGCCCTGATCTTTGGACTGGGTAAGAGTGGTCTGCTTAATTCAGACACTCTGTTCATCACCACCCCCTTTTCTGAATCATTTTGTCCACCATAAGCGTGGAAGGGTATACTCAGATGTGAGTCCCTTGCTCATTGCACCATCAGGATTCAAGCAAGCCGGGCCGACGACAGCTGAAATGCCAGAAAGCGGTCCCCGGAAGCTTGTTTCCTTCCCAGTATAAGAATTGGCTTGGTAGTTTGGTTTGCCCCGTTCCCATCATGCACTGGGACAGGGACAGACTAATTTGTATGTATCCAGGTTCTGAGCTGGGATGGTGCAGTGAGCTAAAAAACGGTGATGGATCAAGCCCTGATCTTTGGACACTCTGTTCATCACCACCCCCTTTTCTGAATCAACCAGGTACCCAGGGCCTGTGTTCCTTCCCTAAAACGGTATTGAAACTAAAACCCAATTGGCATCTCTGGCCACCTATCAGCCCCTAGTAAATGGTACCCTAGGTACCCAGGGCATGGTGACCAGAGAAGACCCCTAAGGGCTTCAGCACTTATTGTGTGCCCTGTACCCTGACACCCACACACTGCCTTTGCAGGCTGAGTGTCTAAGTACAGAACTAAAACAGAGAGTCGACATGGCCCACATCCCTGTGGGCCATGCCCACAATCCCACTGTCCTGGCATACCTCAGTCACCCCACTAGCTGGGTGCCCTATGCCAGTGGTGTGGGTACAGGTGCATGAGTCCTGTGTCCCTACAGTACCCAAGGTCATTCCTGGGCACTGTGGGCCCGATTCACAGAACTAACTTAAGACAAAATCCTAAACGTACTACTTTTGGTATTCACAGAAGTTAGGATTTTGTCTTAAGTTTGTCTTAAGACAAACTTAAGACGGACTTAAGACAGACTTAAGTTAGGATTTTGTTTTCAGTCTGCCTTAAGACAAACTTAAGACAAGCTTAAGACAAAATCCAACTTCTGTGAATACCAAAAGTAGTACATTTAGGATTTTGTCTTAAGTTAGTTCTGTGAATCGGCCCCTGTAAGTGCAGTGCTGCCATTTAGAGTATATGGTGCTGGGAGGTCGTCATTACGAACTCCACAGCACCATAATGGCTTCACTGAAGTTTGGTATCAAGCTTCTCAGCACATTAAACCCGCTCTGATGCCAGTGCAAGGTTTAATGTAGAATACACCAGAGGGCATCTTAGAGATGCCCCCTGAAACCTAAACATGCAATCCACGTCTGGACTGAGAGGCTGCCACACAGCAGACATGGTGCTGGACTCCTAGGTGGCGAGCCCCCTGCTCTCCTGGGCCTGCAACAAAGAAGAAAGAAGATCAAGAAGAAGAAGACCCGCCATGCAGCTGCTAGCAACAGGGCGACACCAACTGACTTGGACCCAGTCCTACCGACCTGTCGATCCTGGAACCTGCGACCCGGCGACTCCTGCGGACAGCATCCTTGGGACACCCAGAGGACCAGCCTGCCTTGACCCTCTGAAAGACTGGGACTCCCCTAAGCAGAGGCGTTGCTTCAACAGTAACACCTGTGGTGCCAGCCATGAAGCTCCAGACCAACCCACTCTGCACCCACCGAGCCCGGCCCGGCCCGTGCCCGAGTGATCCAGGACCACAAGGACGTTCCCCTTGCGACTGAAACCCGAAGTCCAGTGCCCAAAGACCCTCCTCGATGAACGAGATGACGCCTGCAGACTCAGAACCAGGAGCCCCTCCAACCGCGACCAGCCGAGGGTAAGCTTTCCCGACACCCAAAGACACCCCTGCACCTGGCGCCCTGCAGCCCCCTGTGCCTTCCTTTGGGGTACCTACCTGTGGTCCAAGATCCCAACTTACCTCTCGAAGTGGTGGTCGCCCCTGAAGAGTCTCCGTCCCCGAGCCTACAGCCTTTGTTCATTTTCTTCCTTTCCCATTGAATAACATTGAGGGCCCGACGGCTCAAAAGCACCCTGCACCCAGCCGCCCGAGTGCCTCTGGGAGTGCAACCTTTGCCCTATCCTACTTTCCTCTTTGCCCTGAGCAAGTAACCAGGAGCCCAGCTCCCACAGCTAGCCAGCAGCCACCAACCGGAGGCCCCCTGCCCCTCATTGGATAACATTTGGCCTAACTACCTCTGCATCCGGCTGCCCCGGTGCCTCTGAGGGTGAACCAACTGTACCTACCTGACCCTGGGGGGCCCCTGAGTCTGTGCCTAGAACCCTAACTTCACCAGTCGAGTACTCACCTGGAAACCGGTAACTCACTTACCTGCCATTGGATAACATTGACTGGTTTGACTCGAAAACTTAAAATATTCCCATAAAATCCACCAAATTCCGAATTCCAAAGTACTCACCTGTGATCAGGAGAGATGCCAGTACTGCATCTTGTAGCGCAGTACTGAACCGCAAAAGTAATCCTAGCCGGGTTTACTAGTAACTTGAATTTTCTCCATAGGAATCCATTGTGTGCTTCTCTGTGAAATTTCTTGTCTACTTTTGAAAACTTGAAATATTCTTTAAAAATCATACCAAATACTGAAACGTAATCATTTACCTGTTTTAAGTTGAGACCCCAGTGCTGGACCTAGGAGCCCAGTACTGGATTACAAAAGTAACGAGATCGTACTTTAACTGCAACCTGAATTTTCTGCCATGGATAACATTGCCAGATTTTCATTGAAAAGTTACTAAGTATGAACTTTTGAAATAGCTTTATATTCCTTAAAAATCACTGCAATAACTAAAACATTTTTACTAAACTGTTTTCAGCTTAGATCCCAGGACTGAATCTTGGATCGAGTCCTGGAACTACCAGAGTAATCTATAAAGTAATCAGCTGTATTTATATAGAAAAATCTATTGAGCTCAATGCTAAATTGTGTTTAGAATTGTGTTGCCTACTGCAACCCCTGTACCTATTGTGTTTACAAAGTTTATTGCCTTCTGCAAAGTACTCATCTGAGACTTCTCATATTGAGAAAAGTATATTTTGATACCTGTTGGTTCTAGAAATAAAACGACTATATCTTTGATATAAAAATAATTGGCCTGGAGTTCAGTCATTGAGTGTGTGAAACCTTTTGCTGACTGAGTGGGTACAACAAATGCTCTAAACTGTCCTCTGGTACTGCCTTACTGCTCGACCAAGCTACCACTTTAGAGAGTAAGGTCACACCTAGCTTTAACCTCTGTTATACCTCTGGGGATTGTTGACTCTATACACACTGTACCTTACTTTGGTTCAGTATATATAGAGCCACTTTCTTACAAACAATACCAGCTACTTGCGCAAGTGGACGTGTAAGGCACATACAGGTGGGCATTACATCAGTATACAGGAATTGATAGGCAAAGCAAAGGTCAAAAATATACCGCACCCATTCCAGTCCTCGGGCGCTCATTGAGAGTATCAATCTTCCACCATCCCAACCCATCTGGCCCACATTCTGCGAAATTTCTTCAGGCAACCTCTTGCCTCATATAAGGGTCGTTCCTGAGTGGCACACCAATCCACCCCAGTGCGCCAACGTGCCATGGTGGGGACTGTTGAGCTCAACCAGTTGGCAGCGATGTCTCTTTTTGCCACCATCAGTGCTGTGTTCAAAAAACGTTTTTCAGCTCTAGAGCCGTCCATCCCCTTGGTGACACCCAGCAGGACATTCAGCGGGTTAGGGGGAACCTCCCAGCCCAGAACCTTGGTGAGTTCCCCAGTTACGGACTCCCAGTAGAGCACGATTGCAGAGCCATACCATGTGGTAAAAGTCAGCTTGTGGGTGGCCACAACGAGGACAGGAAGCATTGGGTCACAGTCCTGCGTGCTGGAGATGCAGCGGTGTAAGATAGACTGTGTGGAGATAATATATTTGGACCAGGCGGAGCCTTGCTGAGGCTGTCACTGACTTGGGGGCCATCAATGCATCTCTCCAATCAGTGTCATCCAGGGACCCGAGCTTACCCTCCCACCTGTCCCTGAGGTGTGATAGTGTGTTGGGGGTGTTGTTGATAAGGGATCTGTAGATATGGAAGATCCCTCCTTCCCTAGGTTACTAGTCATGGTCTGGGCTTTGGATGGGATGTGTTCGGGCAGGGCGGGGCCATCTGGAATGTGAGATTGAAGTGCATGCCATATCTGTAGATATCGATAGAACTGGGAAGGGTGTAGGGAGTAACGGGTTTGCAATTCCTTGAAAGTGTGCATGTGGTTCCCACTCCGGATGTCTCCCACCAGGGATATGCCAATGAGATCCCATGTTCGAAAGCCTGAGAGGTTGGCAACCTCTCGGAGCCATGTGCTGCACCTCAGTGGAGTATGCTGGGTCCGTTTATTTGACCATTGGGTGTGGTGCAGGGAAGCCCGCCATGCCAAAAGTACCCCGCGGGTGATCTCAGGCAAAGTTTGGGAGATGGGATTCCCATAAAACATCCCTTGGATGTTGGACAGTCCCAGGGTGTGCAGTTCCAAGCGGTATGCCGGGTACGACCAGCCACCGTTAAACCAATCATGCACGGTAAGGAGACGGGTTGCGAGATAATAAAGATAAAGTTTTGTCAACCCCAAGCCACCATCAAAGGGCGGAATCTGGCACTGGGTGAGGGCCAACCGAGGCCTCCGACCCCCCCTTAGGAATTTGGTGGCCATGACGTCTAGTTCCCGGAACCACGGCCTCGAGAAGGAGCGGTGCGGGTTTTGGAGTATATAGAGAAATCGGGGTAGGACCATCATTTTAAAAAGGGCTATTCTGCCCATAAGGTTGAGCGGTAGGGTTTGCCATCTAAGGAGATCAACCCGGGCCTTTTTCACTAACGGAGTGACATTAAGCGACCAGGCGAGGTAGGGGAGGAGGGCTACCCAGATCCCCAGATACTTGAAGGACTGTCGCCGAAGAGGTATCGACGACTGCCAGTCAAATCATTCTCTTTAGAGATGACCAAAACGGATTTAGTCGAGTTCAGCCGAAGACCAGAATCCTGTTCAAAAAGACTCAGGGCCCGGAGACAGCAGGGTGCGGATTGAGCCGGATCTGCTACAAATAACAGAAAAGTTTATTCTTCCTCTAAGCCGGGCCATAGCCAGCCTGTGAGGAGCTGGTCAGACCGTACAAGACAGGTGAGGGGTTCCATTACCAAAGCGAATAAGAGGGGTGAGAGGGGGCACCCCTGCCTCATGCCTCTGCTGATGGGGAAGGGGTTCGACAGGCCCCATTAACCAGCACCTGGGCCCTGGGCTTACAGTAAAGTGACTTAACCATGCCACAGAAGGGGGTCCAAAACTCATCTCCACCAAGACCACTGCCAATCCACCTAGTCGAAAGCCTTCTCGAAGTCCACGAGAAGGAGGGACAAATATGGGGTCAATTGGTGCTGGTTTGCTAACGCCAGGTGGAGGTGTCGGAGGCAGTGCATGATAGTGGCCATGTCTGTTTCGGGATGAAACGAACCTCGCTCTGATTCCTCTTGATACATCTCTAGAAGGTGGGGAATCAGCGTGTCCCGGTAGGATACGTAGAACTCCTGTGGGAGTCCGTCTGGTCCTGGTGTCTTACCTGCCTCCATGCGCGATATGCTGTCACTAATCTCCTCTGGGGTGACAGGGAGTTCTAGCCCTTTTGCTTCCGACTCAATGAGTCATGGGCGGGAGAACTGCTCATGCCTGAGGAGCTCCGGGAGTGAGAGAGTGGGGGGTTGTGCGGAATAAAGGGTAGCATAATAGGTGGCGAAGCACTGGGCCACTGCAATGGTATCTCGATGGAGCACTCCATTTACACCGAGTACTTCTGGGATGATACGGTTAGCCATCCGGTAAGTGGCAAGAAGATGGAGAAGTTTCCCGTTTTTGTCCTCCCATCCATAGACACGTGCCACAGAGGACCTCCACAGCAATTTGGCCACTTCTAGGGACGTTTGCTTAATCTCATCTCTGAGAAATGCCGGTCTCCTGTCGTGGGCCTCTGATCTCTCCTCCGGGGGCTGAGTTTCAATTAGGACAGCCTGTGCCTCCAGAAGTGTGACTTGGGAGTCCTGCCTCTTTTTTTTTTTTTGTTTAAATGTTTTTATTCATAGTATTACATTTATTCCCCCCCCCCCCGATCCCCCGTATGACAGACAGGTAAACATACGCACGGGAGTCCTGCCTCTGACGCTTAAGTTTGAAATGGCCCTTGGCAAAGCCTCGGATGCTGGCCTTACCGGCTTCCCATAGGGTGCTGGGAGAGGACACCGACCCGTGGTTAGTGTCGAAATAGTGACAGAGCTCATCTCCCATCTGGTCTCTAAAATCCTTGTCTTGGAGAAACCACACGTTCTTGAGGACACAGGAATATTGCCCATCCGCACCGGCACTGGGGAGTGGTTTGACAGACCTCTGGAGAGGATGGTAACGTCTTGAATAGCACGACAATCTAGAGTCAGCAGGAAAACATAGTTGAGTTGTGCATGTGTATGATGGAAGGCTGATGTGTGAGTGTAAAGTCAGGTCATTGGATGCCAAAGTCTCCAGGTGTCTCCGAGACCCAGAGCAGCCGCCAAGTTCGACAGAAGAGCAGACTGAGCGGCCCTAGAGGTGAAGGGCATTGTAGCTGTGTCAAGGACAGGGTCCATGACTGCGTTAAAGTCTCCGCCAACAATAGTCGTCCCCAGGGGTAGGTCTACAACTTGTGTTGCAAGATGCTGTAGTGTGGAGGTCATTAGGGAGGGGGAGTATACAGTAAGCAAATTCAGAGGCTAGTCCCCACGATTCCCTTCTAGGATGACAAAGCAGCCGTTTGGATTGTGTACGGCGTACCAGTAACAACCATACCTTGCGATCCCCTATTATAACCGGCATGCCAAACTCTGCAAAGCCATAACAGGCCAGGAAAGGACAGTGGTTGCCTACCAGGTGTGTCTCTTGGAGTAGCACCAGATCTACCATGTGACACTGAACATAGCGCAGGACCACTGTGCGCTTGACCTTATCCAGCAAGCCGTTAACATTCCAGGCCATTATGTGAAGCGTCGCTTTCTCAGCATGAGTGTCAGTCATTGGGAACGCGGGTGTAGAACAGGACAGCTAGCGCGGGTGGTCAGTGCAGGTGGGTTAGCGCATGTACATGAGGTGATGGGTGCTATGCCACCATGTAGGGCTCCACGCACCTGCCGTGTAGTTGGAAATGCAAGCTGGTGTAAGAAGCTAATAAAACAACAAAGGCAGTTTGAAACAACAGTCCCCCCAACCCAACTCCCTCCCCCCTCCCCATACTTCAGGAACGGAAGCATCTATCTCCCAAACAAGGAATAACCAAGGAAAACCAAACTGAAATGCTTGGGACTGGGGAATCGTGAACAGCTACTTTTAATGTGGTGGTTGAAGGGTTGTTGAATTTATAGCATGTTGTGAAGTTGAGATCAGGTGCAGTAAGGCTTGATATATTTTGGAGATATTATAAACCAACTTTTTATATTTAGATTCAGCTTACAGCTTGTACGCCTAGCAGAATCTAGTAATCCAGCTCTTATGCTGGGAAAACACCTCTCATTGGAAACGTTAAACAATATTTTAAACTGTTCTGTTGTGCTATTTTTACTCCGTCCACCCTAGTGTTGGTGCTTAGGTTACTGGTCATCCTTCCTACACTACACACCACACTTTAGTGTCTTCAAAATACGACAGTCTTTTTTCTCTTTCTACTATCATTTACCAGTTTGGGGGAGAGAACTTGCACTTTCTGGCCAACCACTAGTTTCCATGTGTCAAGCCAATAAGAGAGATTTAAAGTGATTTAGTGTGCGAGCGCACATGGCGGGTATGCGACAGGCTCACCGAAGGAGCACCAAAGGCAAGCTTGTTTGTGTTTGTCCACACTCATATGGTACAGTCTGCATGTCATGTCGCTGGAACAAACCTACATAGCTCTATCTCGGACCCAGGCCCTGCCAAGTTTCAATATACAAGTGCTGAAGTTCGATCCACATGTCGTAAGGATCTTAGTTCAGACCATGACACTAAAATAACATACTAATATAATTGCCTCTCTTTTGAATGAATGTTTGAAAGGTGCTTACATTCCTGCCACTCTCTTCAGCTAATAATAACCAACCTTTTACTAATCTTAATGTGAATAAAATTTTGGCGATACATGCCCTGTTGTGTAATGTGCATAGTACCTCAGCACATTGTATTGAAATCAATATGCTGCTTGAGCAATTCAATTTACATTTACCTTTCTTTTTTAAATTTTTTTTAAATTTTTTTATAAACCTTTATTTGTATAGAAAGGATATACAAAGCTAGGCCTACAACCAAACTGGCCGGCCATTATACGAGAAAACAGTCAAGAAGTACAGAATGAAAGTTACAGAATCAATCGTAAAGGAGCGTGTTCAATACAATCTTAAAAGAGGGGAGAAAAGAGGATCTAGACGGCCAGAAAACAGGAGTAAAGAAGGTTAATTTTATAATGTAGCGATAAGGAGTATGACAGGCTCAGTGACAACATAGAGGAATCCGGATTCCCAAAACAAATCATTGGCAACAAAAAGGCTAAAGGGCAGAAATGCAGGAGTGTCAGCACTGTATATATCGGTATAAAAACGGGTGCGGTGTACACAAATCAATATGCAATTACTAACAACTTGGCATACCCATCACCCAGTAGAGCATTGGAAACAGAACAAAGGGGCCGGAATAGCGACATCACCAAGACTAACCCGTCACACTAACCTTGGGAGAGAAGGAAAAGGGAAGGGGGGGAGGGGAGAGGAAAGATGAGAGGGAAAGGAAAACACAGACTGAAAGAGAGGAATGCCGCGCCGAAACAAGCGCCCCGTAGCGAGGAACACATAAAAGAGCAGGAATATTGGCAACGAGGAGGGCATGGGATTCGCAATGAAAAGCAGCAGAACTATAAGAAGAAGAACAGCGACGTTACAGGCCCCACCCCAATCATACCACGGGAGGCAAGAGCAGACGCGGCACTCCAATAAAGAGACACAAAAGGGCATAGAACTGAGAAAAATAAAACATCAAAGAAGACCCAGAACACCCATCCCACCCAGCACCCCTGCAGAAGGCTACGGCCTACCCTCCAAACAGCGCGCCTGTCGCCCTAAACCAGAACCCGAAATGTAGTAGAGACAAGAGAGAAGAGGAATAAAGAGACAAAAAGAAGGACATGAAAACAAAAGTAATAAACGGGAGGGAGGAGCAAGAGGGCAGAAACAAATACGGTCGGCCACAGCCCTCCGGCTCAACCATACAATCATATTACGCGTAAACCAGAACGACACGATCTCGAGCGCCATAGAACTTACAGGGGGATCTCCCACCGCACTATGAATATAAGCAACCCCGCCACGAATCCGTACACCAGTAATCCAACGGGAGCCGAGCATTTCACCCCAATCCTTTCCTAACCACAATTACCGCCCACCACATGACAGTATGAAGTGAGCAACACGATGCGAGGCAAGCACACAAATGAAAGAAATTACGATAAAGACGTAGGCCAGGGAGGTCAATCAATAGGCAAGGGAACAAAAGTTCAAATAGGCAGTCCAAATGTCTCAGCAATAGCAACAAGGGCAGTAAAAGACAGGAGGTCAGTCTCGCCGTTTGGAGAAGCAGGGGTTTCCCGGCAAAATAGAAACACGACCTCATCAAGGGAAAAACAGGCAGCAGTCCATCATTTTTCTCCGGCACCCGGGGAGGATCAGGCCCCCGCACGACATCCAAGTCCCCAAACTCCAAACATCGAAGAGCAGAAGGTTGCAAAGCCACCGGCCTGCAAACCCGTCGATGGACAGCAGCAGCACCTCTCGTAACGACCGAGGGGGGCGAGGCAGTGGCATCACTGAGACGAGAGGGGACCATGAAGAAGCGTCCACCTAAGATGGCGGCGGATCGCAACGAGTCTCCAGGAGCACCGGGGGCCAAGGCCGCGTGCAAGGATCGCAAGGCATCAAGAACGTCTCCAATCGTAGGCTCACGCACACATGTCCATGTCCCCGTGCAGTCCAGCGACCCAAGATCGCCATCACGAGGAAATCCACAGCCCAGGTCATCGGCAGCCATTTTGTAAATCCAGCCTCTTCACCACCCTCCGCGACTCCCGGAACAGTTCACAGATGCGGGCCTCTACAGATATCCCGGGGGTCCCAGCAATGGCTGCCTTGGTGCAGAAAGCAGAGGCGCCCAAGGCGGGGGGCCGCCAGTAGCATCGCTGGCGCTCCTCACAGACAGAGTCCGAGCGCGAGGGTCCGGGGTCGATGGACGGAGCAGCGGTGGGGGGACCCCTTCACACGGTCAGTCCACGGAGCACCGCGCCCCGCACCAGCCTCATGGCTGCCAAGGCAGGCCCGGATCAGGGTCACCGGGATGTTCGCACAATGGCTCTCGCCAGTGGCTCAGGCTCTCGGCCGGGGCCGACGGTCACCACAACGCCAGGCCGGATCCAATAGGCGAGGCCCCGGTCTCAGCACCACGAAGGCCCAGGTCCCATCGGAGGGCACAACTTCGGAACCGCAGCACGCCGGAGCCTCCAGTTCAAACGGTGAGTAAGAGCGAAATGTTGCGTTTCTATTTCTGCGGAAATATGTCGCTTCTGGGCAGGATATGCAGCAGGATATGCGAGTCAGGCCAGAGGGCTGACGGAGCCGAGCTACAAGGCGACCATTACGCTCGCGAGCTTGGCTCCTCCTCTACATTTACCTTTCTTAACAAGAACACTGCTGTTCCTACACTGCAATCCCATAATATATGGGATAAAGTTGCCTTCGACACGGTGTCGCATGAAATTCTTCTCGACCGTCTGAAGGGAGTAGGAGTAAAGGGAACCGCTCTTGCGTGGCTGGAAAGCTTTCTTGAAAACAGACAACAAGGTGTCAAACTAGGCTCCCATAAATCTGTCTGCAGGAAGCTTACCAAGGGTGTGCCACAGGGCTCATGTTTGAGCCCCACGTTATTCAACGTATATGTGGCCCCCTTGGCAGAGATTATAAGATCTCACGGGTTTTCACCAATCTCTTACGCTGACGATACTCAGCTGCTGTTTCCTTTTCAAACCATTACACCTGCAGTCATGCAATCTTTCCAAGACGGCATGAGAGCGGTGGCAGGCTGGATGGCCCAAAACTTCCTCCAATGCAACGTGGCCAAAACGGAGGTCATGTTGTTTGGAGGGGCCACCTTGCTCTGGTCCCCGAAATGGTGGCCAACTGAGCTCGGACCTGTCCCAGCGCCTAAACAAACCATCAAAAACCTGGGGGTACGCCTAGACCAAACTCTGATTATGAAAGACCACGTCAGTCAGGTTACGGGAACGTGTTTCCGTACAATTGGTCTTTTACGGCGTATCTTCCCTTTCCTACCAAACATCTATAGGAAAACGCTGGTTCAGGCACTAGTCCTCGGACGGGTAGACTATTGTAACAGTCTACTCATTTCCGCCAACCAGGAACAACTGCGCAGACTGCAGGTGGTGCAGAACACCGCGGCAAGACTCATCCTGAATGTCCCTCCCCGTACCCCCTCCCGTCCTCTTCTTTTCCATCTTCACTGGCTTCCAGTGAAACAGCGGGTACATTTTAAACTCTGCTGCATCATGCATAAATGCATCTATGGGTCTGGTCCCAAATATCTGAAAGATATTTTCTTTCCCTACTCTCCTGGACGCACTCTACGCTCCAGCAACACTATGCTGCTATATGTACCTAAAGTCACCAGAGTGAGACAGGGTGGTCGAGCCCCCTCCCTTAAAGGTCCCTTGCTGTGGAATTCCCTCCCTCCCCAGCTAAGACAAATGCCCAACCTTTTTAACTTTAGGAAGAAATTAAAAACTTACTTGTTCACACAAGATTAACTTAACCTCCCTCTATCACTCCTCAGCTATAGTTTGTTCTAACTCATACAGAAGCCACGCGCGGAGATACCCCTTCGGGGCTGATTCAGGCGCGATACAAGACTATAAATAAATAAATAATAAATAAAGTTCCACCACCCGACATTATAAGGATTTTGCAAGTCAATGAGGAGTTCCATAACCATATAAAGGAAGGAAGCCATACTCCAGGGTGACTTCCAATATCCTTATCATGTACGGCTGGGGTACTTTGTCTATACTAATATAATAAAGAGAGAACCCAAACCTTTGAGGCGGGTAATCTCAGGAACCACAGCACCAATCACAACACCCAATACAGCGTTGGAAAGTGCAGTTGCAGCAGAAGGACATAGGCTATGCAGACGCCCACCATATACATTTAAAAGGTAAAAGAACCGTGCCAGCAAAGTAGTCCCTTGTGGGCGTGTCTGCATTGTGCTGTGGGTGTGTGCTGGGGGCGTGACAATCGCTGGGGGCATTCCGTCACGAGTGTTGTTTTTTCTTCCCAGGTTCTATACATTCCTGCTCCCTTTAAATAGTAATTCAGTGGAGGTCCCATTCTCATAGAACCACCCCATGCACAGTTATGGGCAAAAATACAACTAAAAGGCCCTGCAAAACATTATGGGATAAGATTAGCATCATTTTTAGCATTCATGAAAGGGTTTCAATGTTTTTGAATTTTACTCATCAGGGACATCTTGGGACGACGAGGTGAACTGCAGCTTGATGTATAATATTTTAAAGGCTACTGCATTTGCCTCATCAGGGACATCTAGGGACAGCGAGGTGAACTGCAGCTTGATGTGTAATATTTTAAATGCTATTGCATTTGCCTCATCGGGGACAACTGGGGACAACGAGGTGAACTGCAGCTCTTTGTAGAATTATTTGGATACTATAATATTCACTTCCCACTGCTAATCTCGTCCTATAATGCTTTGCAGGGGCTTGATCTCAAAATCATCACCTCTCTCACTGCTTGCTGGAAGCTAATTTCACTTTTGTGAAATGACTATATGCATTTTAGCATGTAGAAATACTTATTTTACCTTGAATATATGAGGTTTCTGTTTTAATAATTGGAAATCTGACGGAATGAAATATTGCAGATTTATTGTACTAAGTTTGCGCCAATTCCGCCCCCCTACTTTAAATACCCCTGCACCCCATAATTATAACCCACCCTTACTCTATAAAATACCCCAACACCCTTAAACACTAACCCATCTTAACCCTATAAATATACCCTGTACCCCAAAACCCAAACCTATTTCTAAACCCTAAAAATACCCCTGTACCACAAAACCCAAACGTAGCCCTCAACCCTATAACTACCCCTGTACCTCAAAACCCAAACCTACCCCTGAACTATATAAATACCCCTGTACCCCAAAACCCAAACCTACCCCATAACCCTAAAATACCCCTGTACCCCAAAACCCAAACCTAACCCATAACCCTTAAAATACCCCTGTACCTCAAAACCCAAACCTACCCCAGAACCCTAAAAATACCCCTGTACCCCAAAACTCAAACCTAGCCCAGAACCCTAAAATACCCCTGTATCCCAAAACCCAAACCTTGCCCTAAACCCTAAAAATACCCCTGTACCCCAAAACCCAAACCTATCCCTGAACCCTAAAAATACCCATATACCCCAAAACCCAAACCTAGCCCTGAACCCTAAAAATACCCCTGTACCCCATAACCCAAAACTATATCTGAACCCTTAAAATACCCAAACACCCCAAAACATACACCTCAGTACCCCAAAACATATACCCCTATACCCATACTTGCCTTATCCAAACATTTAAAAAAAACATGCTTTTACCATTCATGCATTTACAACGAATTTCGTTGTAAATGTATGCGTGGTAAAAGCATATAAAATGTAATGCCATGCGTTATAATGGCATTGCAGAGTCATGGTACTTTCGTAATGAAAGTATGCGGAGTGATGGTATGCGGAAAGAAAGTTGCGGCATAATGGGTGTTTACCCTCCCCCGTAAGTACATTGGTGGCACGGCGGCCCACATCTCCAGCAACATACTCATATTTTTTCACCACCGAATGGAAAAATGCACAGGTCTCTCTCATTGATGCCCAGCACCGACATACACTTTTAGACACACCTCCCACCGCAAGTTCTAGAATTGCGAACTTTAGAGATGGGGAGCTACGTTCTAATCTCGGCATCAGCTCAACATCCTGTGATTCCAGGCAAATCGCTTTGTCTCCCCGTGCCTACCACAAATGAATGTGTTCTTCTGTAATGTAAATTGTGCTCATGCCATGTTGTTGAGTTTGCGCTATATAATATTGCAAGGAAAATAAAGTAGGGAAACTCGAGTTAACACACTACTGAACGCGCACTCTTAAGTGCATCAGCAGTGCACTGTGAATCGGAGCATTTCACAGGACTGTCACAGATAAGAAATGCTATCAAAACGAAATCCTACGAAACAATATACTACTGGCCGGCAGCAATTCATACCCGGACAACGTCGGGATGGGCTAGTTATTTATAATACATGGTCACACCACCAACTTTACCATCACAAACCACTAAAATCCTTGGTATGTAGCTCTTTCATACTCAAGAGACAGCATGTTTGCATACAATAAACAATAACAATAAACTCTCTACTGCAAAACTAAACATCTAAAAACAGTACAGTAAAACATGCAGAAAGATTCTGTCAATTTTAAAGATGTCCATCTGTCTTTATTTTTGATTTACCGACCTTCACAACATTCTCTAGCCTCAGTTGACCTGTTTCTGAAGGATCTTGGGGGCATATTACCAAGCAATAGCGATAATTATCGCTATTGCTTGGTTAGCGGGGAAAAAATATCGCCGAGCACCGAGGTTTTTTACCGCTGAGATACCTTGATATTATCAAGGTTTATCTAAAAAGCGGTAATAATCCTGCGAAATGCATGAATATCGCTGAAAAATCAGCGATATTCATGCATTATCGTGACAATGCTCTTAGCCATGTTATACACCTTCCATTGGATAACATGGCTAAGAACTGCTTTTAGCAGGCGTTACCTTTAGCGCGAATATTTCCAAAAGTTGTTAATAGGAGTTAGAGATGTTAGCGACTGTTTTCAGTCGCTAACATCTTGGCACGCCCACTTTGCTTGGGCCCGATTCACAGAATGAACTTAAGACTCAATCCTAAACTTACTACTATTTTGGTATTCACAGAATGCACTTACTACTTTTGGCATTCACAGAATGAACTTACTACTTTTGGTAGTCACAGAAGTTAGGATTTTGTCTTAAGTCTGTCTTAAGACAAATTTAAGACAGACTTAAGACAGACTTAAGACAAAATCCTTACTTCTGTGAATACCAAAAGTAGTAAGTTCATTCTGTGAATGCCAAAAGTAGTAAGTGCATTCTGTGAATACAAAAATAGTAGTAAGTTTAGGATTGAGTCTTAAGTTCATTCTGTGAATCAGGCCCCATGTCATTAGCGATAATTATCGCTGACATGCAAAGTGGGCCCCTAAATGCCCGCGATCGCCTACAAGCTGTCGCTAACTGGTGTTAGCGACAGCTTGGTAATAGGGTGATAAAATTATCTACGCATTAGAGGGAAAAAGTCCCGCTAATGCGGCGATAATGCCCTTGGTAATATGCCCCTTGGTACTCAAAGTCTGTGCAATAGGTACCTGGCGGCCTTAGTAGACTTAAACCTATGGTTCGAAGTTCCTTTGGGTGCCGCTCAGAAATGTTAAGGTTCTTTAGAAACTTAAAGCTCACCTCTCCACATCCTGCCCTTTTCACTTGGCTTACTCAACCCATTTGTTTCTAATTGGGACAAAATCCAAACTATTCAATTAGCCAAGCACAAGACAAGACAAATTAATACCCATAATAATGATGAGAAAACATGCTCGAAGAATTTTTTTTTGGGTTCAGAGCACACCAAGAGCAAATTACAACTTTGTGGAGCTGAAATCCTATGGTATAGTATGGATAGTATGATTCTAATTTGCAAATCTAATTTTTTAATTTAGCGAAAGAACATCACATCAAAATCAAATCTACTTGAAAGACTTCTCCACTTTAGATATCCAACACCTGAACCACTGCCTGCACATCATCCAGACCAACGCGTCTCTGAAGCTCAACCAGAATTCCTATTATTTCCAAAGAGCAACAAGCAAGGAACAGTACAAACCTGGGGGCATATTACCAAGCAATAGCGATAATTATCGCTATTGCTTGGTTAGAGACAAAAATTTACCACTGAGCTGCGGCGATTTTTATCGCAGATAAACCTTGGTATTACCAAGGTTTATCGCAAATGCGATAAAAAACGGCCGCAATGCATGAATATCGCTGAAAAGTCAGCGATATTCATGCATTACCGAGCTAATGCTCTTAGCCATGTTATCCACCTCCCATTGGATAACATGGCTAAGAACTGCTCAGGGCAGGTGTTAGCTTTTGGAGATATTCGCGCTTAGCGCGAATATCTCCAAAAGTTGGTAATAGGAGATAGCGATGTTAGCGACTGTTTCCAGTCGCTAACATCTTGGCACGCCCACTTTGCATGTCATTAGTGATAAATATCACTGACATGCAAAGTGGGTCCCAAGATGGTCGCTATCTCCTACTAGCTGTCGCTAACTGGTGTTAGCGACAGCAAGGTAATAGGGAGATCATTTTATCTCTGCTTTCTTGGCTTTTAAAGCCAAAAAAGCGGAGATAACCCCCCTTGATAATATGCCCCCTGGTGTACTGGCCTGACCCTTGATGGTATCATGCCACAACTTTCACCAAATGGCCAGTTGCTTGGATTCACACTGTAGACCAATCTCACTCCCAAGGAACACATTGCCAAAAAACACAAAGGGCCCAATTCTCAGAACTAACTTAAGACAAAATCCTAAACTTACTACTTTTGGTATTCACAGAAGTTTGGATTTTGTCTTAAGACAGACTTAAGACAGACTTAAGACAGACTTATGACAGATTTAAGTTAGGATTCTGTCTTAAGTCTGTCTTAAGTCTGTTTTAAGACAAAATCCTAACTTCTGTGAATACCAAAAGTAGTAAGTTTAGGATTTTGTCTTAAGTTAGTTCTGTGAATCGGGCCCAAAGACTGCCTGTTACCAGTTGTCTCTCCTAAAGAAAGTGAAACAGTTTCCTCCAAAAGTGTTCAAGCATTTGGATGATTCTAACCCCTTGCTGCATGGGGGAGGGCGGAGCTTGCAGACGGCAAGTTGGCCGCTTAAAAGCCCAGCACCGAGAAGCCGCCACACGATCCGAACAATGGGGCATATTATCAAGGGGGTTTATCTTTAAAAGCCAAGAAAGCGGAGATAAAATTATCTCCCTATTACCTAGCTGTCGCTAACACCAGTTAGCAACAGCTAGTAGAAGATAGCGACCATCTGGGCCCCACTTTGCATGTCAGTGATATTTATTTATTTATTTATTTCGACTTATATAGCGCATTTTCACCCCGGGGTCTCTAAGCGCTTTGTCGGCTACACACCAGAATTCATACAGCCAATCATCAAATTACAACACACCCCATGCTTGCTGGAAAAGCACTGTTTTTAATTTTTTACGAAAACGCAGCAAGTTGGATTCTTTGCGCAGTTCGATTGGTAAGCTATTCCAGACAGCTGGAAAGATATTAGAGAAAGCACGACCACCCAGGGTGGACAATCTGAAACGCGGTTGGGTTAAGAGGGTGGCTTCTGAGGAACGCAACACCCTACCAGGCCTGTATGGGGCCAAGCGAGCTTTCATGTAGCTTGGCGCCTTTCCATACAGAGCTTTATGCGTAATGCAAAGCCCTTTGAACATTACCCTCTGTTTGACTGGCAGCCAATGGAGTTCGCGCAGAAGAGGGGAGGCATGCATTCTCCTCGGTTTTTTAAAGATCAATCTTGCAGCGTCATTCATGACGATTTGCAGTCTATTCAGATGTTTTTGAGGGAGCCCTGCATATAGCGAGTTGCCATAGTCCATCCTGGCTAGGATCATGGCAGATACCGCGCGCCTCAAGGTAGAAAAGGACAAAAGCGAGGAGATTTTCCTTAGTTGTCGAAGAAGGCCCACACAAGTACCCACCACCACCGAAACTTGCTTCTGCCTTGTCAAATTGCCATCCAAATGTATGCCCAGGCTTTTTGCTGCAGCTGCAGGTTCTGGGGGCGCCCCTAGTTCTATTGGCCAGAACAGATCATTTCAGGGATTGCCCATGATGGTGATTGGCAACACCTCAGTCTTGTCTGGGTTAATTTTCAGGGAATTCACAGACATCCAGTTAGCTGTATATTTTAGGATATTTTGCAGTCTCGCATGTGCGCCCGGACAATCCTCCGTTTGGATGACGATCTGGGTGTCGTCGGCGTAGTTGTAAATTTGGCAGTCCATCTGGTTGAGAGCCGAAATCAGGGTGTAAATAAACATTAAATAAAAGAGGGGAGAGGGCAGAGCCCTGCGGCACACCACAAGTAATTGGCGCTGTGGTTGAGACTAGGTCTGCCAGATGAACTCTCTGAGTTCTCCCTTGGAGAAAGGAGGAGAGCCAGACATGTGCTGTGCCCTGGATGCCTAGATCCCTCAACCACGACAACAATTAACTGTGACAAACTGTGTCAAATGCCGCAGAGAGGTCTAATAGCATCAGGGCACCGGGAATTTTCTTGTCTGCTCTACGCCTTAACTCATCCAAGACGGACAGCATCACTAGCTCCGTGCTGTGATGCGCACGAAACCCTGCCTGGTTTTGTTCGAGTAAGGCATTGTCCTCCAAGTGATTGGAGAGATAGGTAAGGACATGCTGCTCCAAAGCTTTGGCCAAGAATGGTAATTGGGAGATAGGCCTAAAGTTCTTTAGATTCTTGACGTCCGCCCCAGTTTTCTTCAACAGGGGGATTAGCCGTGCCTCCTTAAAGAATGATGGAACTTGCCCTGTTTGCAGCGATTTGTTAAGGAGAGTCAGGACATGTTCCTCAATACCTGTCATAGCTAACTTGAAACCCCCCGGGGGACAAGGGTCCGCCTGGGAACCCGATTTAACCCGCCCCACGAGATTTGTCAACCTGTCCTTCGTAATCAAGGGCAGAGTGACCAAGGGGTTATTCACCGGCAACGTAGCAGGGGTAATCTGTAGAGGGCAGTCAATAATAGGAATAAGGGCGATTTCAGATAGGAGATCTTTGATCTTATTGGAAAAGAAGTCCTGGAATTTTTGACAGTCTTCCTGTGTAAACTCAGAACTCTGCTCCTTATTTTTTCTGAGTTCCGTAAGGACCTTAAAAATTTCTTTTTGTGGGTCCCTAGCTTTAGCAATCCTATCCTCGTAGAACTCAGCTTTCCTAAACAGAATGGCCTGTTTGTAGAGAGCGAGCTCCTGTACGTAAAGGCTCTGTGCGTTCAGATTATAGTCCCTCCGCCATGCTCTCTCAAATTTACGTAGAGCCCTCTTTTTTTCCCTAAGGGATTCGTTATACCAAGGAGCCCCAAATCCTCTGTCTACAATATTCATCCTTCGTGCTGGTGCCACGAGGTCTACTGCCTTTTTTATTTTATCTGTTAGATCATTACAGATAACTTCTGGATTGTGTTCCGTCTTATTAAGTGGGAGATGGGGTAGGAGATAAGCTACCATTTTATCTCCATTTATATTTTTCCATTTCCTCACTACCTTCCACCCTGCTCCGGACTTCCCCTTCTGTTCATCAACCGAGATCGTACCCGTCACTAGGTAGTGATCTGACCATGCACAAGGCTGTGCAACTACCGGGCCATGCTCTGGGCCATGCTCTGGGGTTGTTATCCAGACAAGATCCAGGGTGTGACCCTTATCGTGTGTAGGGCCCATCACTCTTTGAACAAACCCAAAAGACGTGAGTGCCTCATCTATCTGATGAGCTTGGCCTTCTTTCGGGGACTTTTCCCAGTGAAAATTAAGGTCACCCATAATTATCACTTTGTTGTAACATGAGCGAACATCCTGAGCCAACTCCAGGAACAAGTCTGGGAAATCTGGCGACGCCCAAGGGGGACGATAAACTAGGAGGATAGTCAAACAGTCCATCCCCATCCCGAGCTTGACGCCCAGCACCTCAGCGCCCCCAAGACTTTCAGCGTAGATTCTTTCGCCCCTCAGGCGGGTGCTGTATAAAAGGGCAACACCGCCCCCTCTCTTAATACCTGCTCTGTTAAGGCAAATTGCCGTAAAATTAGCCGGTAGGGAGGCTACTAAGTCCGGCAGCGAGAAATCCTCTAGCCACGTTTCCGTGACTCACAGGATATCCAACTCTCCGTCCTGTAGTAAGGAGAGCACTTCTAAATTGTGCTTCTGTAGGGAGCGTGTGTTTAAAAGGCCGTAATACAAATCTCGCACCGAGTGCTCGATGTTACGCCCCGGTTTTATACCATGGAGTTTCAGCAGCCTTTCCTGACTAAGTTTGGCCTCACACAGCTGACTAAGATGTAGATTCCCTAGATTAGCCTCCAGCAGCTCTCCTCTGGTGTAGATATAGCAAGGGCCAGGGGTCTTGGGCCCTGGTCCCGGTTGGTCGCGGATGGGCGCAGATGGGCTTTTATCACTAATGACATGCAAAGTGGGCGTGCCAAGATGCTAGCGACTGGAAACAGTCGCTAACATCGCTATCTCCTATTACCAACTTATGGAGATATTCGCGCTAAGCGCGAATTTCTCCAAAAGCTAACACCTGCCCTGAGCAGTTCTTAGCCATGTTATCCAATGGGAGGTGGATAACATGGCTAAGAGCATTAGCTCGGTAATGCATGAATATCGCTGACTTTTCAGCGATATTCATGCATTGCGGACAATTTTTATCGCATTTGCGATAAACCTTGGTAATACCAAGGTTTATTTGCGATAAAAATCAGCGCAGCTCAGCGGTAAATTTTTGTCTCTAACTAAGCAATAGCGATAATTATCACTATTGCTTGGTAATATGCCCCAATATCCTCCTTCTAACGCCCTCGACAACCCTACTCTGTTGCTGCACTAAGCACTAAAGAGGCTGGCACCAGGTAGAACTGTTCGGGACCTTTCTGCCTATCTGCATCCCGCTGATACTGCGAGGTGCTGAAGCCCCAACCTAAAGTGAGTGCCGCTAGGTACGTCACGGGGCAGAGCAGGCGCCTGCAACACCGAGCCCCATCGGACATCCGGAAGGCTACGAGCGGCGAAGAATGGGCTCTAGATGCCGCGATCGGATCCTGCGGACTGCCGCATGAGCCTTGATGCTGATTTCAGCCACCAATGCAACGCACTCCAGATCCGAGATCGGGCGGCTGCCGGAGTCCTGCAACGGTCCCTGCAGGGGAGATGAGGTGAGCACATAGCCGGGGATGAGATTGGAACTGCACTGGTGATTTCAGCATGCCTGAAGGTTGCGAGAGTAGGGGGCTGTATAACCAAAGAGGGGTGCTCCAGCCCGGTGAGGAGACCAGAGCTGCTACATCACTGCAAGTCAGCTGTCGTACACAGAGCTAGGGGGTGACAAACAAGCCTTCTTATGCTGCTCATTACACTACGTGTCCTCCCAGCAAGACATAGCACGATCTACATAGACCGGCTGGGATTATTATACTAAACTGCATCAGGCTAATAAACCGACGATCTGAGGGCAGCTGAATACTTGGAAAGAGCTACTGGCTAAAGCATAAAGGACCTGTTGAGCGCCACTTCTGCCCTACTATTGTTGCCTCTCTAGAGGCCCGCCGAGATAACATTGGCGAGCCCGGGTTTGCCTGTGCAGCGCCACACACAATGGGCAGAGTTGACAGAAATCAACCCAAGCTCACATTTGACAATAGAAAATCCAAAAACTGTGACTCTGTTGTGGAGGGCGATATCCGTTCCATGTTGGTCACAATGGAAAAAATCTTCAAGGCACTCTAGCAGGCCTGGGCAAAGAAATAGATGCACTCTCTTACCGCATGGGCAGAATGTCCGAAAGAATAGACAAGCATGCGGAGAGACTAGACATGGCAGAGAACAGGATCACCGAGGTGGAAGAGGCACAAACATCACTCAACACGAGTCACCTAAAAACGGAAAAAGCCCTGCAAGCCCTTCAAGACAAGGCCGAAGATTTGGATGCGCGCTCGCGCCGTAATAATCTGCGCATCACGGGGGTCCCAGAATCGACTCCAACGGGCAATATGGAGAAGTTTACTGAGACGCTGCTGACCACACTACTAGGAAATGAAGTGTTTTCTAACATTTCTGTGGTGGAGAGGGCGCATAGATCGTTGGGCCCACGCCCCCCTCCTGGTGCGCCACGACGGCCCATAATAGCACGATTGCTGAATTACTGAGACCGTGACTCTGCATTGGCTGTTGCAACGTCCAAGAAGTCTCTGCAATATGAGGGGTCCAACATCTCCTTATATCCAGACTTCACGGGACGTGTGCAAGAAACGCGCGGGTAATTTGCTCCGTACAAGTGCCAGATGAGAGACCTAAATATAGACTACGCCATGTTATATCCCCCCAAACTTCGAGTTATCAGAAATGGCTCTTCACGGGTTTTTATTGATCCCAAATCCCTGCAAAAAGCTCTGAAAGAGTGGGCCAAGGAGTCACAGAGAAGCCCAACGCGAGAAGTACTAGAGGGAGCAGTCGGCGGTACTGGAGGAACAGGACTGAGTTGGACATTGCACTATTTTCAGTAGATGTTTGTCGGGGTGTTGTAGGCTGTTTGGACTTGGGTGGGGGGCGGGAGTCTGACCAATGAGAGATTGTGCTATCGGGAGACAGGTTATTAGTTACAGTAGTCTTGAACTATAATTACCAGATGGGCGCACTATGTGCAGCTTGGGGAGAACCCTTGGAAGTCTCATTGCATTTAACAAAGTATTAAAATGTGGGGGAAGTCTTGGTTATGAAGACTAGTTCATACTGGCGGTAGATTGCGCTATGTGCTAGGAATGGCATTGCATATGGTTTTTTTCTGTGCGCAACATCTGCCCTCGTGTGAATCCCACTGTTCTTGTTTAAGTTGGGATGGGGAGGGATGGGATATTGAAATCAGTTTAAGGGAATCTGTTCATGTTCTTTTGCCTTTTGTTGGGGTCGGTGGGGAACAAATTGTCGTTTAGGCGCAGTTGGGAATAGCCTGATGTTGGTGACAGGAGGGAACGTATTGAGACTCTCATGGACTATTTTTACTATTGTGGCATTTTGTGGTGTGTTGTACCATAAACATATCAGACTGACGATACTCACAGTATGGCAGCTACGCGTAGTACAAACTCATGACAGATACGACTAGATCCTGAAAGGACGACTGCCCGGACACTGTTAACATGCTCACATGGAACGGACCATAGGAAAGTTCGCAACATTTTAAGTTACCCACACAGGTATGACATAGATATTGAACTATTGCAGGAAACGCACCTTCCGCAAGACAGCCTTATGCTACACACTAGAAGGTTGCAAGGCAACACACATGCGGCTGGATTTACTACACATACTGGGGTGGTTCTCACATGGGTGAACCTTGAAAAAGCATTCAAGCAGGAGCCTTTAGAGACTGACATGGATGGTAGAGTTATGATCATTAGGTGTAGAGGGAAGGGGATGGATCTGATTTTGGTAAATGTTTATGGCCCGAATTTTGATAATCTAGACTTTTACAGTACATTGTCAGACGCGGTGCGCCTCCGCACCTTTGGACGTCTCTTATGGCATTTGACTCATGAGGGACATCTAGTAACCACCAGTTGAACTGCAGCTCTTTGTAGAATTATTTTGATATTGGATACTATAATATTCACTGCCCACTGCTAATCTCATCCCATAATGCTTTGCAGGACCTTTGGTTGGGATTGTTTTTTTGCCCATAATGACTGTGCTTGGGGTGGTCCTAAGAGGATGGGACCATCACTGAATCGTTCAGCAAGATGTGATCTTTGTTTTCAAGTCATCTGCTTGGTTCTCTCCCTAGGTTAGGGAGGATCCCAAAATCATCACCTCTCTCATTGCGTGCCAAATTTACATCACTACATGCATTTTGGCATGTAAAGACAGAGGGCCTGATTCACAGAATGAATTTAAGACTCAATCCTAAACTTACTATTATTTTGGTATTTACAGAATGCACTTATTACTTTTGGCATTCACAGAATTAACTTACTACTTTTGGTATTCACAGAAGTTGGGATTTTGTCTTAAAACAAAATCCTAACTTCTGTGAATACCAAAAGTAGTAAATTCATTCTGCGAATGCCAAACGTAGTAAGTGCATTCTGTGAATACCAAAATAGTAGTAAGTTTAGGATTGAGTATTAAGTTCATTCTGTGAATCGGGCCAAGAGATACTTGTTATTTGCCAAAAAAATATGAGTTTTTTTTAATGTTGCGCGCCCACCCTTATTCCTATTGCTTTCACAAATAATCCTTGCTGACTGGTTTCAGAAAAGCTTTTCTTTTCATTTAATAGCTCACACATCAATAAATTAATGTATAAGCGCCAAGAAAAAAATATACTTGCTCCACGGTAAATGCTGTAGGTTATGCCTGTATATTTCTGTATGGTGTACCAGTGCACTTTTTTTAGGGTGAACTGCAAAATGGATATCTTGATTTTCTTCATCACCTTTGTAAAGTGAGACATTCTTCTAATCATTCATGTCTTTGATTTAAAGATTTTATAATTAAAATGTGGTTATGTATTATTTGACCAAATTTGTTTTTAAGAATAATCCACATTTTGGGTAAAGGTTTTTCTATTTGAGCTGACCTGCTTCACTGGGCTTGCTTAGTTCCAGGCAAGTGCTGTTTTACATTATGAGAATAAACCCCTGGATTCTTGCACATGGCAACTGAAACATCTCGGAATGTTTCCACAGCACTACTGCGGATGGGTTTGTTGAAGTTTTTTCTGATGTGCAATTTTGGGTGACAAATTATTTGTGCAAGTTAGTCATTTTAATTATGCACATCGCCGTAACCGATTAATTAATGATTTTCATTTAAAACAATACGGGTATCTCATTTAGAAGTGTGATTAATAATGTAGTATAGCTGTGCCACGTTTTCATGCAAGACACCATTCTTTTTTTAATGAATGCAGCCTATGGTGTTTTCCTTATCCTGCTCCTGTTCATTTCCTCTCCCAGTCAGTTACCGGCTGCAAGTCTTCTCTCCCGGTAGTTTCCGTGGAAATCGGATAGCAATGACACAAGTGTACTGTTACACAGACCCCCCAGGATATAGCGGCATAGATTGTCAAATTTAGTGGCACAAAAATTGAAATTTAGCGGCACAAAAGTGGAAATTTAGCGGCATTATTGCGGCACTGTATTTTATTCATAATCATTCCTTTTCAGCCTTAGATCAATGTAAACTGATTCAGCAGGGTATTCCACTGTGAAACTGGCATGTTTAACGTGTCTGCGGCTCTACGGAAGCACAATCTCAATCTGTACCTCTTGAGAGGGGGCCGTATTTCTCCCTGGGTTGTTCTAGCACCCATGTATGCACCCCTGCCAGGGCACCGCTGCCTCCTGGACCCGTCTGTTTTAAAAAACAGTAATTTCAATCACCTTTTTAACATTGAAAATATATTGTTAATACAAATATGACCCATAGAGGAAGACCTGCTTAGCTACTTTGCAACTACCTTCCCCAACTTTCAGCTCCAACATGTTTTTCCTGGCTCACTTTTCAAAATGTGTTACACTGTGGCGGGATTATTGGAGAAGGACTACGTGCACGGCACAGTCCTTTACCCATAGGAGGCGAGGGGGAAAGTAGGGGGAGGCGGCAAACAGAACAAGCACCGTCAATATAGCCAATGTCGAATCCTACTCGGCTGCCACCACAACTTCTACGACCGCAGATCCAGCGCTCTAATCATAGCTGCCAAGGTTTCAGATTGCTATGTGTGACATTTTCAAAATTTCAGTGTAATTATGAGTGACATTTCAACAACTATGAGTGACACTTTCTCCAGAGCAAAAATCAAGCAATGTAGACGATTGCGATATACCACCCTTTAACTGTGACCCAAAAGTCTCCATAACCACTCTCTCTCACATGCTTTTGTTTTGTTTTTTAGAGCTACTCATACCAGTGTAGGGTGTCAGAGCACTTTACATCACACAGAGACAATGAGTTATATGTGTGTAAAGCAGTGTATAGGAAATGTTACATAAGAGGTGTAGGAAAGGAGTCATAGGTCATTTATACTAGGCCTAGTATAAGAGTGCTTGATCTGAAGAAGCAGAATTTCAGAATTTTTAAATATGCCATTATGGTTGTGTGTTCTCTTTACTGATAAGAATTGATTTCTACCCAAATTACCATTTTGCAAAATTATGATAATGAAAGTCTGGGGGGAAATCAACTCTTAAACCTATACCTTGCAGTTTGCATGCAGCTGTTTCATAACAGTGTATAGCTCACTGTGCTACATTAGAATTTTAATTGGTACATTTCAACTATTAAAAGGATCTTTCCAACAAAAGCAGTAAGGCACTGAACTATTTAAATTATATGCATTTATGTGATCTGCACAGTGCTCGTGCTTTGCAGCAGGCATATTAACCTTTACTCTGTGTAAAATTTTCACTAGACAAAACTCTGAAGATACCCAGGCGGTCCATTAATCACCAGAGTTACTGTTTTCTTGGCATTTTTATTGTTGCTTAAAGTTGCCTGGGGCAAGGAACCTGTCTGGTGCCATTGGAATGTGGCAGATATATCGGTGAGCGTGGGATATTGGCTGACATGAGGTCTGTGCCCCTCACCAAGGCCAGCAAATGTGCAAAAGGATGTGGGTACAATACCACGATCCGCAAGAAGACCCGGGTGGCCGCCGGGGATGAGTCTGCAAGGCGTCGGTCAAAATTCAGGTCAAATCAAATGCAGCAACGTGAACACAGAACAGCTGTGCACACTGGTCATGTGTGACAACGTCAGTGTGCAAACCTGCTGCCATCTTTACAAACGTTGCTCCATCGGAGTAATTTGGACAGGGGACTAGGGTTGTTTAAATCGCTGCAGTGAGTTTGTTGCTGTGCTTAACCCCTTTGGATCTTGTACCCCAAGAAGGCTGACTAACTGCATCTATAGTTTTCAGCTCAATGCTGTTTTCCCTGCTACTGACCCGGCCCAGAGCCCTCCCATCTTCTCAGAGAATGCCGTACTGCCTGGACAAAGCTCCATCCATCTACCACCTGCAGCGCCTCCGATCAGCCTATAATTACGGTAGGTCAAGCCCCTGCACCCTTGGTGTCCATCTGAACGCGGAGAGGCTAAGTAAGGGCGACTTTACTGTTGGGCCTCTTGGACCCCCTCCTACTTTCACCCGTTAACTGAACTGCTGCACTCCAAACACACACAAATTAATCTCAGGCAATCCTACTGCTGATCGGATGCACCATCCATCTGCCAGCGCCCCCCACGCCCCTGTCAGGGGCCCTAGGAGCCTATATGCTTACAGCGGATCAAGGGGCATATTATCAAGGGGGTTTATCTCCGCTTTTTGGCTTTAAAAGCCAAGAAAGCGGAGATAAAATTATCTCCCTATTACCAAGCTGTCGCTAACACCAGTTAGCGACAGCTAATAGGAGATAGCGACCATCTTGGGCCCCGCTTTGCATGTCAGTGATATTTATCACTAATGACATGCAAAGTGGGCGTGCCAAGATGTTAGCGACTGGAAACAGTCGCTAACATCGCTATCTCTTATTACCAACTTTTGGAGATATTCGCGCTAAGCGCGAATATCTCCAAAAGCTAACACCTGCCCTGAGCAGTTCTTAGCCATGTTATCCAATGGGAGGTGGATAACATGGCTAAGAGCATTTGCTCGATAATGCATGAATATCGCTGACTTTTCAGCGATATTCATGCATTGCAGGAGTTTTTTAACTCATTTGCAATAAACCTTGCTAATAGCAAGGTTTATCTGCGATAAAAATCGCCGATGTGCGGCGATAATTTTTGTCTCTAAACAAGTTAGAGACAAAAATTATCGCTAGTTGTTGGTAATATACCCCCAAGTGCCTCTCTGTGCCATGATCCCTGCTGCTTGGTGTGCTTCCCTATAACATCGATCACTTGTAACGCAGTTACTTGAAAAACACTTACTCACTGTGCAAGGCGAGAGTGGCGCAGCCAGCGATTAGGTACGGCCCGCCTTGTGGCCACAACGAATTCCGTGGCAAACATCATCCGGACTCCGGGCATAAATGACTCTCAGCAATTATTAATGAGGGTTCCATCGGCCGCCGTGGTCCGCGGTCAGCTCCGGGCAGTATCTGTATTGTCATTTCGTTTTTTTTTTTTTATTTACCACGTCGAGTTGAGCTCTGCCTGCCATTATCAGTGCATTGCAAACTCCGGGGCATATTACCAACAACTAGCGATAATTTTTGTCTCTAACTTGTTTAGAGACAAAAATTATCGCCGCACATCGGCGATTTTTATCGCAGATAAACCTTGCTATTAGCAAGGTTTATCGCAAATGCGATAAAAAACGGCCGCAATGTATGAATATCTCTGAAAAGTCAGCGATATTCATGCATTATCGAGCAAATGCTCTTAGCCATGTTATCCACCTCCCATTGGATTACATGGTGAAGAACTGCTCAGGGCAGGTGTTAGCTTTTGGAGATATTCGCGCTTAGCGCGAATATCTCCAAAAGTTGGTAATAGGAGATAGCGATGTTAGCGACTGTTTCCAGTCGCTAACATCTTGGCACGCCCACTTTGCATGTCATTAGTGATAAATATCACTGACATGCAAAGCGGGGCCCAAGATGGTCGCTATCTCCTATTAGCTGTCACTAACTGGTGTTAGCGACAGCTTGGTAATAGGGAGATAATTTTATCTCCGCTTTCTTGGCTTTTAAAGCCAAAAATGCGGAGATAAACCCCCTTGATAATATACCCCTTCGTCCCACAACCACCCGCTCGCGACGGGGTGTACATTGTTGCTTTGCTAGCCAGTCCCCAAGCTGCTAAATTCAACTTTACTGCCTCCGTGTGGAGTGGTCTGCTGACGGCGACGGAAAGGATTATGAGCAATATTGCCTCTTCATTAAGATTTTACCGACAAAAGAAAATAGGATTACTTTGGCAACATTGTTGGCACTTCTGTGCTTTTGTTGTTCTTTGGCACATGTAATGGCCATTCTCAGAATAAACAGACAGATCTTGGACAGCCGGAAGCTGGTATTGGACGGCTGCACGTAGTAACGTATGTGCGCACAGCTTATTATCCGGCATTGTTTGTTTTTCAGACACTTTGGCAAATATCGCGGCGATAATTATAAATATCGCGGCCATCGCGCTAGTCACCCGTTTTCGCGATTTTTTCGTGAATCGCGAAATCGCGAAATGCTGGAGGGTATTAGAAAGCATGTATTGTTAATAGAACTTTTCATTGTGTATCTGCTGTATCATTTTGAAGAATTTAGGCTGTTTGGTCCAATGTAGGCATGTGGAAGAACACAGGGGCATATTATCAAGGGATTTATCTCTGCTCTTTTGGCTTCAAAAGCCAAGAAAGCGGAGATGAAATTATCTCCCTATCAGCAACAGGGTGCTAACACGCAAATTCGCATGTTAGCACCCTTTTTCTCTACGCTTCCCCTTGCATCTCTAATGAGATGCAAAGGGGGCGTCCCAGAGAAAAATAATAGGAGAAATGTTGTTAAGCGACATTTCTCCTATTATCAAGGATTTCGCTAACCCTGTTAGCACTGCTTTTTTTACACCTGGGGGCAGATTATTGAGGCCCTTGCGCCTCTTTGCGCCGCAATTGCATCACTTTATTTGACGCAACGGCGGCGCAAACAATGCGCCCTATTTACAACGTGACGCATCTAGGAGATGCGTCACGTTGTAAAGCCCTGCGCCATAAGGAGGCGTTCCTGCGCAGGGGGGGGAACGCCTCCTAAAAGTGGCTGAGTGAAATCTATAAGATTTCACTGAGTCACTTTCAGGCCAATGCTGCGTCAAAACCCTGCGCCTGCTTGAAGCAGGCGTAGGTCTTGACGCAGCATTGTGAAGATGGTGCACCCCCGAGCCTTGCTGGAGCTGCATCGCACTTGCGACGCAACTCCAGCAATGCGCCACCTTTACGGCACAGATGCGTCACGCATCTGTGCCGTTTTTGCCCCATGGTGCGCCGCATTGTAAATGCGGCGCACCATGGGTGGCGGGGCTGTGGCGCACTGTGGGGCACATTAACTGGCGCATCCCTGGGGATGCGCCAGTTAACATAAATCTGCCCCCTGGTATTTTCCTGACTTAGCCATGATATCCTATGGAAGGTGGATATCATGGCTAAGTTTGTGAGCCCCTATCATCAAGCTAACGCCAAACTTCGAGAGATTATCGTTGGTTTTCCAGCAATAATCTCTATATTGGCAGTTAGCGCGAGGATTTTTATCACTTCTGAGATAAACCTTGCTAATAGCAAGTTATCTCTGTGATAATTTCCGGCGATGCTTAGCGTTCTTAAAGCTTTTTTGGCTTTAAAAGCCAAGAAAGCGGAGATAAAATTATCTCCCTATTACCTAGCTGTCGCTAACACCAGTTAGCGACAGCTAGTAGGAGATAGCGACCATCTTGGGCCCCGCTTTGCATGTCAGTGAAATTTATCACTAATGACATGCAAAGTGGGCGTGCCAGGATGTTAGCGACTGGAAACAGTCGCTAACATCGTTATCTTCTATTACCCCAAAAGCTAACATCTGCCCCAGAGCAGTTCTTAGCCATGTTATCCAATGGTAGGTGGATAACATGGCTAAGAGCATTAGCTCGGTAATGCATGAATATCGCTGACTTTTCAGCGATATTCATGCATTTCGGCCAATTTTTATCGCTTAGGAGATAAACCTTGATAATAGCAAGGTTCCTAAGCGATAAAAATCGCCGCAGCACGGCGATAAAAATATTGCCGCTAACCCAACATAGCGATAATTATCGCTAGTTGTTGGTAATATGCCCCTTAATGTAGTCAGAATGTGTTAAACGTCTTGTGGATGGTTTTGTTTAGCATTTTGGATTCTGTTTCATAATGTGCGGAGAGTCCTTTTTTGAGGGGTGTTTGTGGTCCTTATGAAGTGTCCTAATTTGCTGAATATCATTCCAATGCACATATAGTGGGTGGTATATTAAAGTTTTCTTTGTGGAGATACCCAAAAAATTGAGGGGCATATTATCAAGGGGGTTTATCTCCGCTTTTCTGGCTTTAAAAGCCAAGAAAGCGGGGATAAAATTATCTCCCTATTACCTAGCTGTCGCTAACACCAGTTAGCGACAGCTAGTAGGAGATAGCGACCATCTTGGGCCCCACTTTGCATGTCAGTGATATTTATCACTAATGACATGCAAAGTGGGCGTGCCAAGATGTTAGCGACTGAAAACAGTTGCTAACATCGCTATCTCCTATTACCAACTTATGGAGATACTCGCGCTAAGCGCGAATATCTCCAAAAGCTAACACCTGCCTTGAGCAGTTCTTAGCCATGTTATCCAATGGGAGGTGGATAACATGGCTAAGAGCATTAGCTCGGTAATGCATTAATATCGCTGACTTTTCAGCGATATTCATGCATTGCGGCCGATTTTTATCGCATTTGCGATAAACTTTGGTAATACCAAGGTTTATTTGCGATAAAAGTCGCCGCAGCTCAGCGGTAAATTTTTGTCTCTAAACAAGCAATAAGGATAATTATCGCTATTGCTTGGTAATATGCCCCTGTATTTTGTACAACCATAACTGATGTTTGCTTTGTAAAGTTTTAGAGACCAATGAACACAATGGGGCATATTATCAAGGGGGTTAATCTCCGCTTTTTTGGCTTTATAAGCCAAGAAAGCAGAGATAAAATTATCTCCCTATTACCTAGCTGTCGCTAACACCAGTTAGCGACAGCTAGTAGGAGATAGCGACCATCTTGGGCCCCACTTTGCATGTTAGTGATATTTATCACTAATGACATGCAAAGTGGGCGTGCCAAGATGTTAGTGACTGGAAACAGTCGCTAATATGGCTATCTCCTATTACCAACTTTTGGAGATATTCGCGCTAAGCGCGAATATCTCCAAAAGCTAACACCTGCCCCTGAGCAGTTCTTAGCCATGTTATCCAATAGTAGGTGGATAACATGGCTAAGAGCATTAGCTCGTTAATGCATGAATATCGCGGACTTTTCAGCGATATTCATGCATTGCGGCCGTTTTTTATCGCATTTGCGATAAACCTTGGTAATACCAAGGTTTATCTGCGATAAAAATCGCCGCAGCTCAGCGGTAAATTTTTGTCTCTAACCAAGCAATAGCGATAATTATCGCTATTGCTTGGTAATATGCCCCTCGGTCTTTCTAGGAGGTTTATGTTTTTTCTCTTTCTCCATTTCACTCCACTCATTACCTTCTGGGTTTTCATCAGCTCCCCAATCACTGCTTTCCCTCCCACTGCCTTTGTGTTGTTTTTTCTCTCTTTCTCCCCGCCACCTTCCGTCTGCTGCTGCCACCTCCTGCTATAGCGTTTGTTTTTTGCTAGTTGCTATAGAATTGTGCGAGCAGTAGAAGAATCGTTAGATGTTGATTGTCCTCTTGAAATATTAGGATATATTTACTAGAAAATTACATGGCGCGGCAAGTCATCATGCTTTGCCTCCTACGTCATTAGGAAAGTGCAGGGATGTATTGTATTTGTAGCAATACGATACATCCCTGTGCTTTCCTTTGTGCTAGCACACAATTGGCTGCTCAGCTCCAACAGAGGCATCCTTGCACCAAGGTGTAAGGATGCCTGTGTTACTGGAATTATTGTTTTTGGGCAGGAAGGGTCTTCAATGTGTGCTGTAGATTACACGGCCACACAAAGCCACCCTATGTATACATTTATTTTTCCTCGTTATTTGCTCTTTCTATGTGTACTGCATTCTGCAGCACACAAAGAAGGAGGGAAACACCATCAGTGATTGTTTTTGGTCTGGAAGGTGCACTTCACTTCACAAAAACAATCCTCCCTGCTACGCAGGTACCTTGGCACCATGGAGAAAAAGTGCCTGCTTTGGAGCTAACTAACCAATTGTGCGCCAGTACAGAGGGAAGCACAGGGATGCGTAAATATGTAAGTAGATGTTTCTGGAGTCATCAGCACACATGTGCAGTACCATGTGCAGTACCACAATCTGTTACTAGAGGTCCCTGGAGAGCTGGAGCAGTGCTAGATGTGAAAGGGTGCAGTACCACAGGCTGTTACTAGAGGTCCATTTAGAGTGGATGGATGTGAAAGGTGCAGTACCACAGGTTGTTACTAGAGGTCTTTCTAGAGTTGCTGGATGTGAAAGGGTGCAGTACCACCGGCTGTTCCTAGAGGTCCCTGTAGAGTGGCTGGATGTGAAAGGTGCAGTACCACAGGCTGTTAGTAAAGGTCCCTGTAGAGTGGCTGACTGTCAATCAATCAGGGGTTTATAAAGCTAGCTACTCACCGGTGACGGTCTCAGGGCGCCGGGGGGGGCGATTGTGGGGGGATGCAGCTCCAGGTCAGGCGAAGAGCCAGGTCTTGAGGCTTTTCCTGCAGACATTCAGCATGGGGGAGCGTCTAATGTGTACTGGGAGCGTGTTCAAAGGGGCAGATTTATGAAGGCCTTGCGCCACCGGTGCGTCACTTTATTTGACGCAACGGAGGCGCAAACAATGCGCCCAATTTACAACGTGACGCATCTAGGAGATGCGTCACGTTGTAAAGCCCTGCGCCTTAAGGAGGCGTTCCGGCGCAGGGTGGACGTTCCGGGGCAGGTGCGCCTCGCAAAAGTGGCTGAGTGAAATCTATGAGATTTCACTCAGTCACTTTCAGGACAATGCTGCGTCAAAACCCTGCGCCTGCTTGAAGCAGGCGTAGGTCTTGACGCAGCATTGTGGAGATGGGGCACCCACGAGCCTTGCTGGAGCTGCGTCGCGCTTGCGACGCAGCTCCAGTAATGCGCCACCTTTACGGCACAGATGCGTCACGCATCTGTGCCGTTTTTGCCCCATGGTGCGCCGCATTATAAATGCGGCGCACCATGGGTGGCAGAGCTGCGGCGCAGGATGACTGGCGCATCCCCAGGGATGCGACAGTCATCATAAATCTGCCCCCAAGTCTTTGCTGTGACATAGGTAAAGGCTCTTCCACCTGCTCTGGTTCTGCGGATGAGTGGGCTCTCAGCAGCCAGGGCGGGGTCAGCAGAGCAGGGGTTCTTTTTGGGTACGTGGAAGGAGACTCTTTCTTTGAGGTATTTGGGTCCGATGTTGTGCTGGGAATCCAGCAATAATACTGCAGCGATAAGGTAATCTTTACTGATAGGGAGATGTGGATTGAGCCACTCAATCCACCTCCCATGTCAAAAATAGGTTAGTCAGGAAAAATGCAGACGTACAATAATGGCGATAACCGCCGTTAGCGCGGCATTAAATATCGCTATGAGTTTCCTGGCCCATATTGTAAATACAGAGAAGGACAGTTAGCGATCATTTTCAATCTGTTTTCGCAGGGAACGCCTACTTTGCATTTCATTAGAGATGCAAAGTGAGGCGTGAACAAAACGGGAGCTGAATCAAGGAAACACGCGCTAGCATGTCCTTGTAAATAATGCAATATAATTATCGCCGCTTTTCGCCCGAAAACGGACTCTAAAGCGACGATAATTATATCACCAGCCCTTGATGATATGTCCCTAAGAGAATTTTGGGCCATATTATCAAGAGCGGGCCATAAGTCTTCTGACATGCAGCCTGCAGAGCTTGAATGATAATGGCTTGTAAGCCTTGGGACTGGTAGTGTTTAGAGGGGGATGGGTGAGTGCATAATGATCCGTTTGTTGGTTTCACTTTTTGTGGTGCACGGAATAGATGTATCTTTTTTACCCTCCCCTGCAGACATGAAATGTGCCTTCATGTTTCAGTTTGCAATTAACTATTGGCAGCAATCCTAAGAATTAACTAAATATATGTCAGACATAGAAAACTACAACATTTTATGGATTCCTAAAAGTGGGAGGGGAGGATAGTGTGGGAGGGAGAGAGTGGAAGAGGGAAGGAGGCAGGTAAGGAGCCTGTGAAGCGAGAATATTGGAGAGATAAAAACAGTGGTAAATAAAGAAAAAACAGACAGGAATGAGATAATAAACCGTAGAGAGGCATATTAAAGTATGCTACAGCGTTTTTTAAAACACCACGAATGCCGCACAACGCTTTAAGGTGCAGGCAGATGGGACAGTGCAGTCCCGCGTGCACTGGAAATGCACAGACAGCACATGGATGTAGGTACGGCCCTGATACAGTGGGAGAGTTGGCTCTTCAGCTACTCTAGGTGGTAGAGCTCACATGGCGGAGGGGGCAAAAAGGGCTGCATTTCGTCAACGTTCTGCTCCTGTTTGCAGGCGCGTCTCAGGGGTATTTCCTCCCACTAAAATGGAGTGTACTGGGCGAACAGCATTTCTTGACAATTTAAAAAAATATTGGGCCTCATTTATGAGGCTGTGCGTCATGTTTACGCCGCCGGTGCGTCACTTTTTGTGACGCGCCAGTGGCGTAAACAATGCGCCTTGTTGCGCCATATTTACAAAGGGACGCATCTCGGTAGATGCGTCACTTTGTAAACCCCTGCGCCACATTATACCTGCGCCAGGTATAATGTATGCAAGGGGGCCGTATTGACGCAAGGAAGGGTCGTAGAAGTGACGCAGTGAGATCTATGAGATTTCACTGCGTCACTTTTAGGATGCTGTGGCGTCAAAATCTTGCTCCTGCCTCACAGCAGGCGTAAGACTGACGCAGGCCCTTTCACATGGGGCTTGCCCCATGTGAAAGGACGCATTGCTGGAGTTGCGTCACTTTTGTGACACACTCCAGCAATGCGTCACTTTTGCGCTTACAGATACATCAGAAATACTGACGTATCTGTAACTCCTTGCGACATGATGCGTCATACATTAAATATGACGCATCAGGAATGTCGCAAGGAGTGCGCACTGAGAAGTGACGCATCGCTGCTTTCACGCAGCGATGCGTCATTTCTCATAAATGAGGCCCATTGTGTTTGGTGCTTTGGGCATGCACTGGTCGGGGTTTCAGTGCAGTGCTGGTCTTCTACAGAGGAGTGGTGTGCTGCTGAACTGTGTGGTGGTGGAGAGGGGAGAATTGGGAGGGCTGGGGGAGCAGTAGCCTCTCACACCTCCCATGTCTGCTGCCCAGGCAATACAAGCATTTGCAATGCAATAGGTCTCTCATTTACGCGAGACCTATTGCATTGGAAATGGTACGCATTACAACAGCGGGAAGGAGGGAGGGCGGAGAGAAGGCACAGACAGCGGGGGCGAGAAGGCACGGGCAACGGGATGGAGGACGGGGTGGGTGGGGAGAAGGTAGAGACAACGGGAGGGTTAGGGAGAGCGGGCGGGGATAGGGAGAAGGCACGGACAAAGGGGTTGGGGGTTGAAGGCACAGACAAAAAGCGGGAGGTCGGGCGGGGGGAAGAAGGCACGGAAAACAGGAGGGAGGGCCGGGGGTAGAGAAGGCACCAAAGCACAAACTGCCTGCAGTAAGGGAACTTCATTAAAGACAATAGTGCTCAAATTCTGGATGACACAGAGGGGCATATTATCAACAAAAGGTCGATACATTATCGCCGCTTTTAATGGCAGAAAACTGCCGATAAAACGGAGATAATGGGCTTGATAATATGCCTTTGAGAATTCCCATAGAAGCCCATGTTCTGGTGTGAATATGGGCTTCTATGGGAATTCTCAAGGGCATATTATCAAGCCCATTATCGCCGTTTTATCTGCAGTGTGTAACTTTAGTAAATCTACCCCTACATACAAAAAATTAAATTTCATATGTGCACAATGAAAACCATCTGACTTGTGAGAAAAGTTAGGAGAAATTAAAAATTTCTCCTTGTTAATGTCTGCTTTAAAAAGGTGTTATGGGCATATCATCAAGCGGCAGCAATATTTATCGCTGTCCGCTTTTAGCGTGTAAAATTCTAACGCCGACTATCGCTGAAATCGATCGTCCGGTTAGCGCACTATTACCAACGCACATCGCCAAGAGATGGAAATCCAGGCAAAAGCGGCAGAAAGAGTCAAAATTAGCAGAATTCCACCAATAGAAAACCACGTTAGGGAAAACCTTGCAGATAAGAAGACGCGGACTCAGCATGACAATCCACCTCCTGTTATAGATATGGCTAAGTAATAAAAATAGCAGGCGTAACAAACCGGCGATATACGCGGTTAGCGCTGATTTTAATATCGCTATGCATGTTAGCGATACCCTTGTAAATAGAGAGAAGCTGGGTTAGCGAGATTATGCCATGTTGTTTCATGGCACACGCCTCCCTTGAATCTCATTAGCGATGCAAGGCGATGCAATGTTGAAGCCAGCGCTAATCCTATTAAATACGCGTTAGCGTGCTCTTGTAAATAAAGTGATAATTTTATTGTCGCATTTCGTCCGATAACGTACGCAAAGGCGGCGATAAAATTATCGCTGCCCCTTGACAATATGCCCCTTAGTGTTTTTAGTGCAAATCCCTGTCCACCAATTTCAGTATTGTTTAAGGCTTTGTGTCAAACAGCACACATAGGGGCAGATTTATGATGACTGGCGCATCCCCAGGGATGCGCCAGTCATCCTGCTCCGCTGCTCAGCCACCCATGGTGCGCCGCATTTATAATGCGGCGCACCATGGGGCAAAAACGGCACAGATGCGTGACGCATCTGTGCCGTAAAGGTGGCGCATTGCTGGAGCTGCGTCGCAAGCGCGACGCAGCTCCAGCAAGGCTCGAGGGTGCCCCATCTCCACAATGCTGCGTCAAGACCTACGCCTGCTTCAAGCAGGCGCAGGGTTTTGACGCAGCATTGTCCTGAAAGTGACTGAGTGAAATCTCATAGATTTCACTCAGCCACTTTTAGGAGGCGTTCCTGCGCAGGAACGCCCCCCCACCGCCCAGGAACGCCTCCTTATGGTGCAGGGCTTTACAACGTGACGCATCTCCTAGATGCGTCACGTTGTAAATAGGGTGCATTGTTTGCGCCGCCATTGCGTCAAATAAAGTGACGCACCGGCGGCGCAGGGCCTTCATAAATCTGCCCCATAGAGTTTGAGGGGCAGATTTATGAGTTCTGGCGCATCTCTGCAAATCAGCAGGGATGCGCCAGAACTGATGCGTCACGCAATTCCCTCCTTGCGGCACCACAGATGCGCCGCATTTACAATGTGGCGCACCATGGTGCAAGGAAGGGCAGATGCGTGACGCATCTTGTGGTGTACGGGCGGCGCATTGCTGGAGTAGCGTCGCAAGTGCGACGCAACTCCTGCAATGTACAGAGGCCACCCATACATAACGTGGTGCGTCACTCCTTACGCCTGCTTCAAGCAGACGTAAGGATTTGACCCAGCAGCGTCGTAAAACTTGTTGAAAATTAGTACGTTTTGGTGAACATTATCTGCGCCATCTTGCCTCTTCCCCTGATGCCACACTTTTGTCGTGCGCGCCCGCCATTTTTTTAAGATGCCCCGATCAGAACGAACCCTTGTGCATGCCGCTGGCCCCTGACATAGCCCTTCGCCTTCACTAAGCCTGCACGCTGACCACCCCCTGCTTGCACCTGCCTTGAGTCATAAACCCCTCTTCGGCGCTGCTCTGCCCCAGGCCCTCATCCTGTTCCCAGCGCGACACCCCCCTGCTTCCCTTTCATGATCTCCGGCCCTTAGATGCAAACCCCCTTCTTCCCCGTGTGCCCGTTTTGTCTTCCCCGTTCCCAGGCCGACACCCAGCTCTGCCGATACCATTCCTTGCCCCTCCCCGTACAATAGAAAGTTTCCCCCATCAAAGGATCCCCGGGTTGATCAAAGCCCCCACTCCATGAGATCCGATCAAGCCCCCCACATTCCGTGAATCGGCGGAATATCCAGCTGCGTGATACTCATCACCTGTTGTGACTAGGGTGGGGACTTCAACTGTAAATGTGTGTGGGAACGGGCCCAAAGGGGAGTTCCGGGAATGTCTTTTCCATACATCAAAGCTTTAACATGAATGTGTAATCTACAATAAAGTCATAAAACAGTGTATAAGAGGCCAGGCCTCAGAAATGTATGCAGAGCACCTCAGAACGATACCTTCTGCCGGTTTTGTTGTGTTCTCCTCCGGAGAGAATAAAAACCTTGTTTCCTGCTTTCCAGTCTCCAGCGCCTGCCTCTTCATTGATTAAATAACTAGAGGGTCACAGAGGCAATACCGCCGGGCAAATATCGATTGTCCCCGACCCGACTCAGGTTTTAACAATTGGCGTCCCAAGCGTGGGGCCCATCAGCGACTCGTGGATCCAGTGGGAGAGGTCCCGACGACAGAGTGAACGACTGCAACGATCGGGAGAGCTCTTGCCCAATAGACCCTCGTCTGGCAGCCGATCATCCGAACTTCACTAGTTCCGAACAGACCTCTCTCGAGTGATCTACGGTCCTGACTGGGGACCATCAGGAGTGCCGTGAGAAATACGAGAAAAAGAGGACGATCGGGCGCTGGATTCGGAAGACAAGAAACTGTCCACATGGTCCGGGTAAGGTCGTGTAATCACGACAAGTTGCGAAATGATTGCTTGATTGTTTGATTGTTTAAAAATACTAGTATTGCTCTTTATTTATTTGGAGATTCACTGTCTACAAACGGAGAAACAACGGGCTCTCTCTTTGCAAGCAGTGGAGGATAGGTAGGGCAGCAGCCGTGCTTATTTTTTCTCCCCCACTCAATAATTACTTGAAACTGAACTGTTGTTCGCAAAACTATTGTTTCCTGGAGATTCCCTGTCTGCAAACAGGGAAGAGACCACCCTTTTTGCAGATAGTGAAAAGGGTAGGTAACGCAGATCTTTGCGGACCTACTCATTCTCCCCATTGTTATTTATTGGTCTTTTTGTTATTTTTTGATCCATGAGGTATTCACTGCCTGCAAACAACGTTGAATAGAAATATTCTGTCCAGTCTTTGCACCTAGTGATAAGATAGGCAGTGCTGACTTTTTAGTCCCTCGTTACGAGCCGTCATGTCTGTCTTCTCCCCACTGATTAATAGCCTGTTTAGCCCGGACCGTGTATTAGAGGTGGACCATATAGCTCCACTAGAAGGCACCCCTAATAAGGACATGTTCATAAACTATGGATTAGTCACCATAGCCTATAATAAATTGTGGCACAGGTATACCGAAGAGAGTCAAGACAAACAGTGGCCACTGGCAGGATCCTTTGACCTTGATAAAATAGAAACGTTAGAAATAGCCCTTCGAAATAATAAGACAACGCCAATTATGCTCGACAGTCTCGGTATGTGGCGCAGAGAGGCTATGCAACGACAGAGAAAAGACGAGGACAAACCAAGTAGAGAAATATACCGACAGGACAACCCCAGGACACCGCTACCCACAACTTACCCCCCGACACGATGCAAAAGACGACCAGACTTAGGGCCAGACCAATGCGCTTTTTGTAGGTATGTCGGACACTGGAAAGCCCAATGCCCGACTCTACTGAGCGTGAGTAAAGGCAAAGGGCCGACAGGAACGACAGACCGGCAGTACGAGAAAAAGCGCGAGACAAAGAAGAACCCGACTTACATAGACAGACCAGACAGAACCACCACGTTCGATTATGCCCGATGGCACAGATTTCGCCAGGACAATTTCAGCGGCATGCTCAAGTTCTCCTAGGTCGGGCAACGTCAAGACGGGAACCCAGCCTCGTTTCAAATTCGCAGACGGAAAGAGATAATTATGACCAATAACTGTTTTATATTCGTCTTGGGTCTTTGTATGTCGTACTTGTACTGTCCCCCGTCTGAGTTTGTGTGTATGTAATGTACAAATCTGCGTCATCCCTCTACACGTGTTTCCGTGTTACTCAACCTCTGTTAGCAGAAACTTAGCATAAAAGCAACCTGGAAAGAAAGAAATGGTAAAACAAAATCCGTAGACCATTAATGAACTTGAACTTTTAATTTAGCACAACAAACAAGGAATAATAACGGTAAACTGTAGAAAATGAAAGTCAAACAGAACATTCGCCCCCCCCCCATTCTGGAACCTTCCAAAGTAGGGCAGGGTTACGGCTACGCCCAACCAACGGCAACCCATATAAGGCGGGCCCGGCCGCCAACTCTTGGTCAGGAAATCTTAACGTATGGGGGAGCCGGAGGAGAGGCAGGAGCCAGCAGCCCGGGCAGTTGTAGGTAGTCCCGCCACATGTCTCCTCAGCCAGCCGCAACGGGCCTGGATAGACTTAAGTAGTCCCGCCACATGTCCAGAGAAGAACGAGGCACCTCTTTCTTTTCCCTTCCGTAACAGCCGCAGCAGCTCTGGACGGCGGGATGTCCTGCACGTACCTCCACAACAATTTGTCCAAGTTGGGCTGGGAGGGAGAGGCGACGCGGACGAGCCTCTCCCACCTCCACCGATAGGAGGTCTCCCAGCCCCCGGCCCGACGCCGAACACCCCCAGTCAGGCGATGGTGCCAATACTTCCACAGCACCGAACACACCATGGTGGCACCCCAGTACTTGCGCAGCACCGAACGTGCAATGGTGGCCATATTTTCGGAACACCGAACCTGCAATGACTGCACTGATACTCGTGCCGCGCCGAATGCGCGCCACAGGTGGCCATACTCCCACAGCACTGAGCACAGGACTTGGGGAACACCGGATGTGGAGAGACCTTCATGCGGGGCGATGAAAAGGAGCGGCATGGGGTGCACCGGGAGAAGGAGACGATGCGGACGAGTCTCCCTCGCCCCCCCCCCCCAGGTGGGGGCATCACAGCTGCACCCCAGCTGAACGTCCCGCTTTCACACAACAGGGACCTCTTCCTTTCACTCCGAAGGATCTCTCCCACTCTTGCAAACTCGACGAGAGTGGCCCCTGTAGGGCCTCAAAATGGCGTCTGGGTCCGCTGGAAGGCGGGCCCCGGCCACTAGAGTAACTTTGACCAGCAATATAACTCGAACATTTGCCCCCTGGAGCACGAGCCCCCATCTCCGACAGCATCTCCGCAGCCTTGAAGATCCTACAAAGGTCCCCGGCGGAACCTTCGGCCTTTGCAGGCTTCCGGTAAGGGACGGCTGCCTTGATCGCCAACGAAACAAACATGACATTGCCACTCCTTCTGTTAGCATGAATTCTAGAACTGCCGAAAAGGACTCTGGTCCAAACTGCCAGTAATGGGAAACATTTCCCCCTGATGCTGCTTCCGGACTGAGCCGGCCCCGCCCAAAATGGCGCTGGTATCAATCGGAACTTACGAACACCTCGTGGTGTTCCTTCGCACTAATATAAACTTGATGTTCTGAGATTTTATATGATCCTTTGTACACTTGGCTAGAAAAGACAAGGAGAACTCACTCGACGAACAGTATGAAAGGATCCCCGTTACAAATGTTGATTACAAATGTACAATGTATTATATTTTTATAACTGATGTAAACCTCATTTATGACGCACACGTACGGTATGCATATAGGAAATCTGATTACAACTATTATGATTATGCTTCTAAATTATGAAAATAAATGCCCCCGAACCCCCAGCCAATTAATAGACGTTTTAGTTTCTTACAAATGAATGAGTAAAACTTTCCGATGTTTTTATTGCTGCGAACGACACCCCCCACTGTACGCACTTTAGCCATTGCCACGACCGGCCAAATACGACCGCACCTTCATAATCCACATGCTGAAATGATTTTGCAAAATAAAGTTTTTGAAACTATGGACGGGTATTGCATGCTTTATTTTAAAAATGTGGGATCGGTGGGAAAGTTCTTTTCTGTGCACCCTACTCTGCTCTCTCTTTAAGGTTAAAAGAAGATGGTTGCCCAGCCCTGGAGGACGGATCGGATCGACAACACGACACTCCGCCTTCAAAGTACGCGACTGACCCATGAACTCTCGCGCAGAGGAAGACCTTGACTTCCAAGGATGGGTAAAACGAACGGTGTAAATGAGGGAATGTAAAAGGAGGGTGAAATGAAATAATGTAAATGTTATAAAGTACAACGTTCCAAAGTATCAGGGAACGGAGCTGACCCAAGAACCGAAGAACCTTAGAACGCCACAGCGTTGAAAGAGGTTTAAGGATCCCGATAGTGAGATACATCCTTTGACTAGATACCTCGCACTAAGCACCTCTGGTTTCCTTTTTACGTTTCCCCGCACACGACCTATATGGACACACTACCCCCCTCGACTCCAGAAACCATATCCCCGGGGACCCTGCCCCGAGGAGGAAAGACGAGTAAGAGGTAAGTAAAGAACTTATGAATCCATGTATTTGAATATGCGCGAATGCTGTCTCCCCCACCCCCTTTTTTCCTCCCTCTGCAGGTTACATCAGAGATTACAGCCGAGGTGTGGCGAAGATCTGAAGCCTTGCCATGTCTAATACACGAAGCGGACTGGCGCCGCAAGGTGGTGTCTAAGCACGCCTGCAAACTACTCACGTATCGAACAAACCCGAAAAATTAGCACAACCCGATAAAAAGTGATCACCCTTAAACCAGACCGGACGAATGAACCCATGTCACGTATGATGCGAAACTATGAGGGAATGTGTGTGTGTGACTGAGGCGTTGACCCAACTGGTCGAAGGACCGAGAATGCGAGAAAGTGCGACAAAATGGTACCTCCTTTCTTCTTTCCTTTTTCTCAAGGCACGTCCCCTCTACCCTGCCTAATGCTCAAACTGCATGATTACAAGATTCTAACGCAGACCCGTGAAGGCCCTTTGCTGTGTAATGCACTAAATAGCCTTTCTTGAATACACTGCCACCCTCTCTGTTGCACGTGTACTATTTAGCCTGCCATTGCTCTCTCTCTCTCTCTCTCTCTCTCTCTCTCTCTCTCTCTCTCTCTCTCTCTCTCTCCCTCTATTTTTGCACTCCCACTCTTCCGAGTGATTAGCCCCGAAATTGGCAGACTGCCACCCCTAGCACACCACCTAATTGGCTTCAAATACCTTCAGTATTTGCACAAAAACTTGTCTTTAATACAATCACCCTGAGGCCGCGTCATTACCTCTCCTTTTCCGCTAGAAGTCAATGAACCGAGGTTGGGCCGTAAGGGAAAGGACAGGTAAGACGACAGAGGTTCCCTAATCTGACCCGAAATAAGGGAACTACATGTCAACGGCTCCTATGGTATAAAACAAGGACCTCAGAATACGCGACCCTCCCCTCCCCGAATTGTCGCAATACCCAAACCGGAAAAATGATCACCCCTGTTACCTCCCCTGTATCAGCCGCCCAAAAACTGGAATTATGAAACTACCCCTCATTTCCGGTTGTGAGAGATGGGTCGATTTATACCCTTACCACAAGTTTCCTATGTCCCTGGTTGTTTCCCATAAAACCCCTGTCCTTCCTAATTAAGTAATCGGGCTGTAAAAGGTTACGTAGGATCCAGAATGATGTTTTACAAGGTTAACAGACTAGTCCAAGGTAAAGAAATCATCGAAATAAACCCCGTAGTAGTTGAAAAGCAGGATGCATCGATAGAAAGGAAATGTTTAGCCATGATCGTCTCTCAGCAAAATACCTGTGTAGTACCATGTTGACGACTCACAGTACCCTTTGTAAATGTAAAACTCTAGAGAACGGCATATCTTTGCCAGGTTCGTCTCACGAAGGTGGGTCACCATCAGATGAACTGTCGTGACTGTAATAAATAATTGTAAAGGAAAGTCATAGTAAATCCAACAGGCCCGTCACCGGTCATTCATATGCCAGTTGTGAACACTAATATAACGGGCATTTTCATTCTTTGCCTGGAGCTGGGAGAGAAATAGACTTTTTGATTATCTTCATCTGCAAATTCTCTAAAGACTGTCTTTTCAAACTTGTTTAAGGGTACTGCTGTTGGAGGAGAGAAGGACCGGATGTGGGAGCACGAGGCCTGACTGCAGACTAAGGAACACCTGCGACATTAGCCAAGGCGAGACCACGACAGAAAAGAGCTGCAGGACGAGGCACTGTTTTCGACAACATGAGAAGAAAGGGTCGACCTGATACCCCTGCTCGATGTCCAGTGTTTGTCGACAAGTCCCCGCTCTCTGAATTCGGTCACACGCCCGCCTATTTGAAGTCTCTCGTTCCCCTAGTTTGTTCCTAATTTGGCCTTGCTCCATCCCCCTTTTCCTCTGACCTACCCTATGGACTGTTTTGTACGCTCTTCTTCCATCTGAACTTTCTGACAATCACCTCAAAGGACACAGGGCGAAAAGGACCTTTCCGACCAGAAACGCGAGGAAAGGGTCGTGCCCTGCAACGCAGAACTTAGAACAGAGCTGGACTTGTAGCTCCACCGCCGGTGCTCAACAGCGCCAACGAAAGGCAACAAAGAATGATGAGAACTCGTTAAACTTCGAACATTTGACATCCCCAATCGCCGTTTCTACTAGACCTCATTTCTCTCCCAGCCGCCATTGTATTGATCATGCTCCAATCCGAACCTGATATATATGTAATAACCTGCCAGTATGAAATATACTTGCTGCTCTCGCTACAGAATCGTTTTTGTATTGCATTCCTATGACTTTCCTGCTAAACAAATTGATCAAAGTTTATCAAATAGGCTCACCTCCTAAAAACTAGAAATGTTAAAATGTATTGTTTACAACTCTTTTCATCTAGGGTTCCTACCGTTTTCTTTCTCATGCCCACCACAATGGAACCGAGTAGAAAATGAGCCAGCAAGATGTCTTGAATATGTTAAAGGGAGGACTGTTGAAAATTAGTACGTTTTGGTGAACATTATCTGCGCCATCTTGCCTCTTCCCCTGATGCCACACTTTTGTCGTGCGTGCCCGCCATTTTTTTAAGATGCCCCGATCAGAACGAACCCTTGTGCATGCCGCTGGCCCCTGACATAGCCCTTCGCCTTCACTAAGCCTGCACGCTGACCACCCCCTGCTTGCACCTGCCTTGAGTCATAAACCCCTCTTCGGCGCTGCTCTGCCCCAGGCCCTCATCCTGTTCCCAGCGCGACACCCCCCTGCTTCCCTTTCATGATCTCCGGCCCTTAGATGCAAACCCCCTTCTTCCCCGTGTGCCCGTTTTGTCTTCCCCGTTCCCAGGCCGACACCCAGCTCTGCCGATACCATTCCTTGCCCCTCCCCGTACAATAGAAAGTTTCCCCCATCAAAGGATCCCCGGGTTGATCAAAGCCCCCACTCCATGAGATCCGATCAAGCCCCCCACATTCCGTGAATCGGCGGAATATCCAGCTGCGTGATACTCATCACCTGTTGTGACTAGGGTGGGGACTTCAACTGTAAATGTGTGTGGGAACGGGCCCAAAGGGGAGTTCCGGGAATGTCTTTTCCATACATCAAAGCTTTAACATGAATGTGTAATCTACAATAAAGTCATAAAACAGTGTATAAGAGGCCAGGCCTCAGAAATGTATGCAGAGCACCTCAGAACGATACCTTCTGCCGGTTTTGTTGTGTTCTCCTCCGGAGAGAATAAAAACCTTGTTTCCTGCTTTCCAGTCTCCAGCGCCTGCCTCTTCATTGATTAAATAACTAGAGGGTCACAGAGGCAATACCGCCGGGCAAATATCGATTGTCCCCGACCCGACTCAGGTTTTAACAAACTGACTCAGTGAAATCTTGTAGATTTCACTGCGTCAGTTTTACGGGGCTTTCCTACGCGGGAACGCCCACCCTGCGACAGAACGCCCACATGAAACCTGATGCAGGTTTCATGTGGCGCAGGGCTTTACAACGTGACGCATCTGCCTAGATGCGTCACGTTGTAAGTAGGTCGCAGGGATGCGCCACGTTTCCGCGCCGTTGCGTGACGCAGCGGCGGCGTAAACGTGGCGCAAGTCCGACATAAATCTGCCCCTTAGAGTGCCATATCTTGGCATGGCACTTTTCATCTCTCTCCCCTTCGTGCAACGTAGTGCCGAAATTCAATAAACTTTTGATATATGTGCCCCCAGTCATCTGTGAGTAAATGCGGTAGTACTTCTAAAACTGCTCTGTCCCTTATTTCTAATCTGCGTATCAACTCTTCTATACGAAACCATTTATGGCCAATTCTGCTCAATAATACAAGATTGCCAGTACTCATTCTGATTATACCTATGCTTTCACTAGAGTCTGAAGAGCTTCTTGATGATATACCAGTTATGTCACGAACTTTATTTTTTAACTTCTACTGTTTCGTATTTAAGCTCATTTCTATCATTTAACATATATGTGTAGGCCTCCTTCTATGTAGGACAGCCCGACAAAAATTGGTTAGCAACTGGACTTCACTGCCACACTAAGTGCGAGTGAAACCAGTGTCAATTCAATGACAAGACCGGAGGCTAACGGATTATGCATAGAAGTCATCGATTATCGGAACAAAGTCACGGTAAACTTTACCTTGGACTCTTAGAACGACAAAATGTTACTAGTGAACTGGCAATCATGACAGCTCAGTTCACGTACTTTTCTGTCTAACATCTCAATTAGAGAGAAATATCGTTAAGTTGTTTGTAAATGGAAGAAAAATAACTGTTACTGTGTAAAGGATTGTGGGTATTCAGATTTCCTGCTCAAGTCCCGCGAGACGGTATCAGGCGCCCTCCGCGCTCACAGGGGCGGAGTCTCGTGACGTCACTGTGCTCGCACTGGCGGCTCCAGCATTGTGTGAATAGAGAGGGGGGCGTGGCCGAGCATCAACTGCAGCTTTGTGCTGAGAAAGAGAGCAGAGAGAGCGCCTTGTTCGTGTCCTTCGGCTTCTTGGCGCACAATGCATGCTCCTTATTTCATCTGCTTCTGATCAGTGCTGGAAATGGAGAAAAAAAGACACATTGTATTGTAATGCCATTTATACGCCCTAGGATCCCATAAATTGGCGTCAAGGGATGGCCAGCAGAAATGGGGTGAAGTTTTTATTTATTTTTATTTAATGCGATTTTATATAGCGCGAACTTTACCCAAAGGTGTCGGAGCGCTTTACACAAGAACCAGTTGCAAAACATAAGGATTTAGGATTACGGGGCATATTACCAAGCAATAGCGATAATTATCGCTATTGCTTGGTTAGAGACAAAAATTTACCGCTGAGCTGCGGCGATTTTTATCGCAGATAAACCTTGGTATTACCAAGGTTTATCGCAAATGCGATAAAAAACGGCGGCAATGCAGGAATATCGCTGAAAAGTCAGCGATATTCATGCATTACCGAGCTAATGCTCTTAGCCATGTTATCCACCTCCCATTGGATAACATGGCTAAGAACTGCTCAGGGCAGGTGTTAGCTTTTGGAGATATTCGCGCTTTGCGCGAATATCTCCAAAAGTTGGCAATAGGAGATAGCGATGTTAGCGACTGTTTCCAGTCGCTAACATCTTGGCACGCCCACTTTGCATGTCATTAGTGATAAATATCACTGAAATGCAAAGTGGGGCCCAATATGGTCGCTATCTCCTACTAGCTGTCGCTAACTGGTGTTAGCGACAGCTAGGTAATAGGGAGATAATTTTATCTCCGCTTTCTTGGCTTTTAAAGCCATAAAAGCGGAGATAAACCCCCTTGATAATATGCCCCTACATGCGTTACATAAAAGATACAAACAGAAAAAATTGCAAATGTACAAGATGTAAAGTCACACAAGGAAGAGATACAAACAGATAGAAAAATTCCAAATGAACAAAAAGTAGAGTCACTCAAGTAAGAGATACGAATGGATATACTCTAAGAGTCACATAGGAATGGTAGTCAGTACAAAGGTCTACTGCATATTCTAATGATTAAAGTTATCTCTATATACATAGGGAAGGGATACGAATGGATATACTCTGGAGGACAGATTTACAAGCCCCGTACGCCAGTTTTGCGCCGCCGTTCCGTCACTTCTGTGACACAGCGGCGGCGTAAAACTAGCTCCATGCTGCGACGGATTTACAACGTGACGCATCTAGGGAGATGCGTCACGTTGTAAAGCCCTGCGCCACAATAAACCTGCGTCAAGTTTAATGTATGCAGGGTGGGCGTTCCGTCGGAAAAAGCCTGGGAAAAGTGACGCAGTGAAATCTACAAGATTTCACTGAGTCACTTTTCCGACGCCGCTGCGTCAAAACCCTGTAAGGCATGACGTAGCATGTTAGGTATGGTCAGCCCCTGAGCATTGCTGGAGTTGTGTCGCACTTGCGACGCGACTCCAGCAATGCGCCGCCCTTACTCCATCAGATGCATCACGCATCTGTTTATCCGTGCTCCACAATGCCCCGCATTGTAAATGCGGCGCATCTGTGGAGGCGCAAGGGTAAACTTGCGTTACGCATCTTACCTGGCGCATCCCTGCTGATATGCAGGGATGCGCCAGTCCTTGTAAATCTGCCCCTAAGAGTCACATAGGAATGGTAGAGAGTACAAAATAAATTCTGCCACAAACAAATTGGCTACAAGGACAAATGTGTTAGCAATTGGTTACAAACAGGCTGCGTTTTAAAGTATGTTACAGGGGTAGACCACCTGTTCCAGGGATCCGTGTGTTCTCACCCTGTAGTTTTCAGCTGTAAGGTCGAAAGATAACAGGTGGTAAAGGCTTCTTGGAGAGACGTGTTTTGCCCGTCACCATTTTGACTATTTCGAAAGTAGCAGAGATGTTAAACTTCCTGCTGCTAAGTGTGTCTTAGAACACGCAGATCACTGATTTTTATTTTCTGGAGATAGTACAGTGGGTTACTGCTTTTGTCACAGAGATCCTTTTTAGGACTGGGGTAATCCAATACCCTTTGGGGCAGATTTCAAGCCATTTGCACTGCCAGTTTGTCACTTTTTGAGAGGGCACCGGAGGAGCATTTCTCTGCCCCATATTTACAAGGACAGGAAAAGCCACCCTGCATGGCTTTACCTGTCCTTGTAAATACGGCCCTTTAAAACGCAGCACTTTGCGTGAAAGGGGCGCTCCATGGGTGTTGCTGCCAAGTATCACACATTGGGCGTGAGATTAATGCATTTCAGTGCAGTAATCCGCATTACCGCAATGAAATGCATTGTCATGCATATCAATCTGTGTTGTGACAACTCAGCTTTCACTGATAGCGCCAATGCAGAGGCAGCCCACCATAGATGGCGGGTGCACTTGATGGAGCAAGGTGGAGAAACAAAATTTTGTGTACCCCTTGTGAAATCACACTTCCATAACCATAATTTGAACTAATTGAGTGACGCATGAAATTAACCAACTTAGAATAAAAGTTGCACCTACACAGACATACGTTGGAAACTAATTATGCTTATGTTGCAATCATAATTAACTAATCTTGTGATTTTGTCATGTCCTAAATTAATGAGCAGCTTTAAGATAACGGAATGCAGCATAAATGTGCTTTTTGTTTAAGAATTTTGTGGCAAAACGTGAGGATAAGTGAGTATATCATGCTTAAGTGTGGCTATTTTGCTAGGTAACTACTAATAGGGAAAACCTTAGTAAGGGGGAGGTGAACAGAAGGGTTAAAATTCTTAAATTAACATTCATTTGTGTTTGTTTCTATGATAGTTCTCATTTTTGACTCGTGAGGCCTAATAGAAAATGGAGTCACTCGATTATTGTGGCCATAAAAGAAGTACGCATGCGCGAGCAAAATCCGAGTCCGAATGCGAGCTGCTTGTGCCTGGAGTGACTGCGTTTCAAGGACAGTGTGGCCTGGAAGTATAGATGGCTGCCAAGATGATGAGCACAATGGTTCAGAACGTGAGAAGATTCTGTAAAGTTTCGAGTGTAGAACAGGACTAGGCCGGACTTGGGCCAAAACAATGGACCCATTAGAAAGTTGTGGACGGAAGGAAACATAATATTATGATGACAAGATGATGCTCATCCACCCCAAATTGTCCAATCAGAACTCGGATTTAGGCTGAAAGTTACACTTTTAGATAGATAGAGGTAGTGAAAAAGGTATAAAAAGTGCTGATTTTACTGAAGAAAAAACTTCTTTTCGATTTCTACGAGAGATGCTGCCGGAATGCTGATTTTCCTGAGATGTAAGACTCAGAATAATTTTTTTATTTCCTTTGACAGGGAGATGCACTTTAGTTGAGGGGTTAGTTCGGGAAGTTAGGAGAATAAATTATTATTTGGGAACTATCTGTCTTTTGCTAATACTTGCCTTATAAAATAAATTGAAAATGTCTATTTCTGAGTTTTCTTAAAATAAATTAATCTAACTGTTTTGAATTAAAATCCTTATTCTTTAAAATGTATTGAAATAAAGAAATAAATAAAGTGAATAAACTTTAGACATGCTGAATTTGCTCTTATTAAAAATTAGATAAATGGAGAATTAAGCTGGTCTTGAGTTTTCCTACGCCTAATTTTTTACTAGCAGATCCATTGATCTCAGTGGTGGGGTGTCTAAATAAAATGTCGCGATTAAATGAAAACCACGGTAAACTCATCTAAACTGCAGGTGTAAATAGTATAAATATTCCGTTATTTTTAGTTTAGATACTCCACTATGATACAGCAGCTTTCCTTTGAATTTCAACGATCCATGAAGTAGGTTGGAAGTGTTATATGAGTGACTCACAGTGTTATGGGCCCCACTGACGTGTAGATGTTTGAAATTGTACTTCAGGGAAAGGTGACATGGTATTAGAATTTATTTCCGGAGAAGCGCCGCATCAGTAATTAGCTTGGTAGCAGAGCATTGGTTGCTATAGAATTAGCTTGGATTATGTATAAAGTGTCGTATAAGGGTTTTAATGTACAGAATTATGACTAACATCTGTTGAGTTTGTATTACGTTATATGTAGTCCTGAAAAGGCTTCCGAGCATTGCGTGAAGCTGGTTACTCTGTCTGCAGGCAGATTAGGTGTGACAAGTAAAGTCGCACATCGCATAGTCTGTTTCAAAAAGTAGTATCGTCGTATACTGCGGTGGTATCGTCGTATATCACTGTTTAGGGAGACTACGTGTGAAAGGATAAATGCATAGCGAGGACAGTCTATAAAATCTTGGCTTTCAAGTACAGGGATCATTGCGTATCCTGATTTAAAACTTACTGCTGAGAGAGTATTAGAGCTTAACCCAAGCTTGTGAGAAGGCTAAAGGTAGAGGTAAGCGCTACTTTATCGGCAAATGTAAAATTCTGTGGTAAAAAAGAGGTAAGCGCTATCTACCCAAAATACAGAATACTCGTATAATTGAGAAAAATCTATCACTTTGTTTAGCGAAACAGACAAATGGAGCTGTTTTGTGTAAGTTACTAACCGATTCAGTTGAATATCTTGTAAATACGGCTTCTCGATAAATCCTGTAAAGGAGGGGGCAGTCGGCGCTGCAGAAGCCGGAGCGCTGGTGACGTCAAAAGAGCTGCGCTGGGATTTGTCCTCGTGACCAAGGCAGAGTAGGAGCTGATTGGTTCATCACGAAAAGCAGCGATACTATTGGTTAAGCACTAAGGAGACGTATCTTGTTCTAATTGGTACGCTACTGTAAACCGTGGTGTGATAGGTTGGTGTTACGGAACAGCAATCAGGAAGTGCGCGATCTTTTGAAAGACAGGGAATTTGCAGAAAATGGATTACTATTTTGGAGAAGAAAGGAAGAAACTTTCATGTGCTTTAAGAAACTAAAGAATGTGTTTGTAAAGGACAAGGAGATAATAACGAGAGAGGGAAAATTACTTCCTCCACCAAAAACGCCTGCTTCTTATATGTTGTCGAAATATGGTTACCATACGTGTGTTTGGTTAGAGAATTGGGCAAGATATACCAGAAATGATGGTGTACTAGCTTTTCCAGAAGGAGGATCATTTGATGTGGCAGTTTTGCGAAATCTGAGAGAAAAGATGATGAATCTTGAACCAAGACCTAGATGTTGAAAATAGGCAATGTATGTGTACATAAGCGGCGTTCATTTGCGTTCACAGTACTCCTTGTTGTAAGCAGAACAGATATCGCTAAAACACTGACTGTGTTATCCCGCTAGCATAGACCCATGCACACACGTACTCGACAGCCATTTTAGGTACCATGGTCTCTCTGCGTGCGATTGATCACCAGCGCCCCTTCCCTGACCCTGCAAGCTTCCCCCATGCACCCTGACCGCCCCCGCTCTCACATGTACAAGTCATGAGCCCTCGCTTCCCGCATGACTCTGTCTCTGAGAATCGCACCCCGCGCCTGACCAGCACCTCCTTTCCTTCCATGAATACCCCTCCTTTGGTGACCCCGACCTCTGAGCCTGAATGTCTGCACGGACCGCTGGTCATCCCTTAGCCTGAGGATACAGTTTATTGCCCACTACTGTATGCACTCGTCTCTCTTGAAAGAAGCCACTATTGATCATGACCGCCCCACCCCCTGAGATCCGATCAGGCACACACATTCCAATGGAATCAGCAGAACACTCAGCTGCGTGACAGCCCCCTCCTATTGCATGGAGGATAAGGGCCCCTACTGTAGCCACGTGTTGGAATATCTTCATACTTCACAATGTATTGATTGTAATAAAGGACGCCTGTGTGCCACGAACCTGTGTATAAAAGGCGAAGCCTCAGAGAAACTTCTTAGAGCACCTCCCGAAGACACTATGCGAGTGTCCCAAATGACAGGCTCTCCTCATGAGTAATAAACTCTGTTCCTTGTCTTCCTGCTTCCAGTGCCCGTCTCTTTATTTGGTAATTATTCAAGATGGAAACGAAGAGTCGCCCTGCACCAGCAGCCTGGGCATCGGGTGCGATCGGGGCTGACTTTTCCACAATTGGCGTCCCAACGCGGGGTCCATCAGCGACATAAGGTCCGGTAAGAGAGGTCCAGACGACGGGGTGAACATCTAAATGATTGGAGTATACCTGCCTTGAGAGGGCCCTCGTCCGGCTGCCGATTGAATGAACTTCACCGATTCCGAACGGACCTCTCTCAAGCGACCTATTGTCCTGACTGGAATCCCACAGGAATGCTGCGGTAAAAACATGGAGAAAGAGAACGATCGGGCGCTGGAAAAAGGAAGGCGAAGAACTGTCCACACGGTCTGGTCCGGGTAAGGTCGTGACACACGACAAATTGTGAAATTGATTGATTGATTGTTTGAAAATACTAGTATTACTTATTGATTGTCTCTGAGAGATTCTCTATTTGCAAACAAGCACAGAGTCGCCATACTCTGTTTAGTCTTTGCAGATAGTGAAGGATAGGTAATGCAGACTTTTGTCCCCATTGTAATCCGTCATACCTATTTTTCTCCCCATTGATTGATTGATTGAATCGAGCCTTGAATTGTTCGAAGTTGGTTCTCTTAAGGATCTTCTCTGCCTGCAAACGGGGAAGAATAGGAATATTCTCTCTCCCTTTGCCGATAGTGAAGGGTAGGTAACGCAAGCCTTTAACACGTCGTACCTATTTCATTCCTCATTGATTGATTGATTGTCCGAACATTGACTGTTTGGAATTGGTTCTTTTTGGAGGTATTCTCTATTTGCAAACAAGCACAGAGTCGCCATGCTCTGTCTAGTCTTTGCAAGTAGTGAAGGGTAGGTAATGCGGACCTTTGTCCCCCGTTGTAATCTGTCATGCCTATCTACTCCCCACTGATTGATACGCCAGTTTCACCCGGACCATTTACTAGAGGTAGGTCATCTGGCCCGACCAGAGAGCACCCCTAGTGAAAAGGACATATACAATAATAATAAAGTGATCACTATATCCTGTTAACAGAAACTTTAGCATGAAACAATCTGGAAAGAAAGGAAATAGGAAAACGAAATCAGTAGGCCACTGATGAACTTTTTATTAAATAACGAACAAGGAAACGATAACAATACTTAATGATAAAATCTATTAGTGTCCTAGAAACAAGAAACGTTAGAAAAAAGTCCGTAATAAGAAACCTGAAAACAGTAAGAGAAACCAAGCGTGACATTGCAACGGTCACAAGGCAACGAGGCTTCTTCGCCCCTCACTGCCCCAAACATGTCTGTCCCACCGCTACCGGAGATGACACTGTAACATTAATGGGGTTACTGGAGTTACTACCTCCCATTGCACCTTGACCAACCCCCCCACTGTACTGGAAGGTCGCAGGGTGAATAACGGGAGTGGCCCCCCTTTGGTGTAACTGTTCTCTGGCCCTGACTGCCACCAATTCCTGTTTCAACCCAGCGTTCTCTTGCTGTAACTCCTGAACCTGTGTCTGTAATGTCTGTACTGCCCCCATGATATCCTGCATTGAAGGACCTCCTGTGCCATCCCCCACTGCATTCCCATCCACGTCCATGCTCGCTCAGGCAGTGCTAAATACGTGGGCTCGATATTCTGTTGGACCCTGCTCAGCCCAAGCACTGCAGGAGCGTAGCATGCACCAGTCCCCTTCTCTTGTCCACCGAAAACCCACAGGAGGATTATACTGTGAGTATTCCAGTGGACCCGAAAAGAGGGTGGTATACACGAGACACCAAGTCTCCCACCCTGTAGAACGTCAGGACACGGCTCCCTCCTTCACGCCTCTGCACCTGGAGTCAACAAGGGAAAGACAATCTCTCAATACACATAAATCCTATATAGCCTCTATATCCATGACCATGTACCACCAAAACATGTACCCCCTCCTTACCAGTGGTAAGCGCAGGCTTGGCTTCGTGTAGGGACTGGTATCTCCAAAATGAAAATAATGGCACTCCAAGGAGATGAAAACCAGTCAGGGGCACGAATAACACAGTGGGCCCGATTCACAGAACGAACTTAAGACAAAATCCTAAACTTACTACTTTTGGTATTCACAGAAGTTAGGATTTTGTCTTAAGTTTGTCTTAAGACAAACTTAAGACATACTTAAGTCAGGATTTTGTCTTAAATCTGTCTTAAGTCTGTCTTAAGACAAACTTAAGACAAAATCCTAACTTCTGTGAATACCAAAAGTAGTAAGTTTAGGATTTTGTCTTAAGTTAGTTCTGTGAATCGGGCCCAGTATCCTGAGTTCGGTGAAGGTGCAAAGCTAGGCACCGTAAAAAGGGGAAAAAAGAAAGGCTGGGAATGGATTCCGCTAACCCCAGCTACAAAAAAACCCCTTAAATAAGTAAAAGAGGGCAAGGGATAAGAGAGAGACCAGCGACTCTCCTTCCAACACGCCAGCGTTTGTAAACACGATAGTAGCAGAATTACCCGAAACGTCACTTCCGCGCGCCGAACGATGTGGACAGGCGCTTACGTGACAAATGCCCAGATGTAAACAAACAGCGCGAGAGATACCGCGCTGCCGACAAAAGGCAATAGGTGAGAACGGGAGCCCCCGCTCACACCACAAACAAAATACACAAACGCTGGGAACTATAAGGGAGGGAACAGAAAAAAGGGTCTGACACCAAAATAGGGAAAGGGGAACTAAGCTTACTCTCTGACACAGCGGGGAAGGACAAGGCAACCAAACGAACAAAAATCCCCCACGAGCCCGTGGGAGACAAAAAGGAGCAAAAGGGCAATGGGAACTCCTCAGCCAAGCACAGGAAACGAAGGACACAACGAAGGCGATATCGAGCAGTGAAAAAAAGGTAGGACACAGATTTATACCCATAACCCAGGTATTGTGATGGTGGCCCATGGTCACAGAAATAGGACTAACTGCCGTTTCCTAACACCACGCCCAATAACGGCAACCTGAGAAAGATACAAAGCAACAGACATCCGCCCCCATTCTGGAAACTTCCAAAGTGCAACAGGTTTACGGCTACGCCCAGCCGGAAACAACACATATGGGGCGGGTCCTGCTGCCAACCGTCGGCCGGATATCATCACATAGGGTGTAGCCGGAGGAGAGGCCGAGGCCGAAGGGACCCGGCCAAGGGGACTGCTACGACAACTCTGGAGAGTTGCAAAGGGGGGGACTGTCCGTGTCTTCGACCCCCCCTCTCTCTCCCAGTCTGAACCAACATCCATGAAGGGCCTGAAGAGAGGTCGAGGCCGACGGGATCCGGTCGCAGCGGCTGCTACTACAACACTGGAGAGTTGCAGGGGGGGGATGTCCGTGTCTTCGACCCCCCCCTCTCTCTCCCAGTCATGGCAAGGAGCGTCCGGCCACCATCAATCAGAGGCCCGGCCCAAAGACGGACGGGACATTTCTTTTTTCTTCCATAATGGCTGCAACAACACTGGGGGGGGATGTCTTGCACATGCCTCCGACCCCCCCCCCCCTCGTCCTCATCGCCTGGTCCGGCCATAACAAATGTCAAGCGAGACGCCGTGGGGTGCACTGGGAGGGAGAGACGGTGCGAACAAGCCTCTCCCGCCTCCCCAGGTGGAGGCTTCCCAGCTGCACCCTCAGCGCTCCTGGCGCCCGGAAAAGGGTTCTTCCACTGTGGCGATGCTGCAACGCCTCGCCCGGCAGGGTGGAGCCCGTCCGCTCATTTGACCCCGCGATCGCCGGTAGCTGCCGAGCTCTCAAAATGGCAATCGACCTGGCAAGAGCGGGCCCAGCATGAAGAAATGGCCCGGTCACCAGTTGACTCCACCACCATAGTCCTCCACGACCTTGAAGATTCTAGAGGAGCCGCGGGAGTCCCTGACCCCCACAGATACCCCCGATGGGGAATGACTGCCATGATTGCCCACGAAACGATGGAAATGTAGCCGTAGGACGTCGGCGCTCCCATGCTGGCGCCAGCCTCAGTTTGAATGACTAGAATCCTGCAGACTACAGTTCGGATCAGTTCCGGTGAAAACAAAGTATGACCCGGTAGGAAAATTGTTGCCTCCCTCCCCTTTTGATTGAAGGTTCAGACCACCGATCCCTTCTTTTACCCTTTAACGGAACTTTTGGACTGCCAAAAGAAGCTCTGGGCCAACGACGAGTTAGTAGACACTTAGACTATGCCTGGTTCTGCCTGACTGCGCCCAAAATGGCGCCGATGCAAAATGAAACTTTCAACTCCTTATTGTACCCCGATTGTTCAGCCCTGGTGTCATGAGATATGTATGCAGGGTTTTTTTAACCACATGGATTGATATAGGATGTGTACTAATTATATGTTCGGACAATTAATTGATTCAGGATGTATACTGTCAGTTCGGGAAAATGAATTGATATGGGATGGGTACTAGTTACATGTTCGGACAATGAATTGATATTGGATGGGTACTGATTATGTGTTCAGACCGTAAATTGACATCAGATGGGTATTGATTGAACATTCGGACAATGAATTGTTGTTTAAGTTCAACGCATCATGATTATTGAAAGTTGGAAGCCCAACACTTATGACACTCGCTCACACTGAAGTCTCGACATAATTTTATTGCGCTTTTCGCACTTTTATTATGAAATAAACGACCACCGACTCCATTAAGTTTTTTACTAATAAAGTATCCCCACATCTACAGTTCCAGCCTGCTCCGTGGCCGGCCCACGGGGTTGTAGGCCCATATTTATGCACCAACATTCTTATTAAAGATTTTTGGAAAAAGCAAACATAGTTGTCACGTGTGAATTGGTAATTTTCGAATAAATGACCACTGTTTAAAGGATTAAAAAGTATAGTACGTAGAAATATTGCAAAAATGAAGGGTCCAAGTTTTCGTTGTGTGCGTTTTTCCTTCTTGTACAGCCAAAAAGCAACCACTAAAAATCCTGGTGTTTAGCCTATACTTTATGTGCTACCTGTCTAAAAAGAGTCACACTAACGGTCCACCGGGGCTTGAACGCCCAGTTGGCAGGGACTGAATCCGTGGAGATAGGCCGAGTATGCAGTAAGTAAAAGCCTTTCTGGGTTTATGCACGCTAATGTGTCTATCAATGTAGCCCCTGCCCCTTCTATTTCCCTCTCTCTGCAGGTCACATCGGAATATCGATCAATGTATGAAAACGGTGATCTAGCGGACGAAGAGACGGGAAAAAGGGTTTGATTATGGTACCTAACCGCAACAAGCAAACCATGACTATTTTTCTCTCTCTGAACTTAGCGCCTGAGAGGGCAGCCTGAAGGGGAAACCACAAAATATAACTTCGCTTGGCACCCCGAATAGTACAACTAAAATGACGTGCGCTAATGAATGAGCATCCTACAATTAATTAAATAGGGAAAGTTAAGGAATATTTTGAGGTGAGGTACATTTAAAATCTACTGCATCCTTCTTCGCACCCTCCTAGACATGTAACTCCAAGCTGCCCCATTGTTCTCCAACTGACACCAACCGTTGTCTCAGCCTGGAAACACATTTGCTAAAAAGACTCGAAAATACCACCGTGAGCCTTAGCCCGATCAGGTTAGTTCATGACCAATTGCCAAAGACGTAAGTGTGTACAATCAAAGCCACCAGTAAAAGGCAGCCAACGAATAAAAGAGAAGAAAAAGGTAAAAAGAGCTTAGGATGATAAGGATGCGCAGCATACAGAAAAGGATAATTCTGGCTAATAACTGTTTTATGTTTTGTCTTGGATCTTTGTATGTAATACATGTACTTTCTCCCCCGTCTGAGTTTGTGTGTACGTGATGTATGGATCTACGTCATCCCTCCGCTTGTGTTTCCGTGTTACTTAACCCCTGTTGTTCTGTGTTGTGCGCGCACTGAATGGTCCATTATTGTACACGTCTCTCTCTCTCTCTCTCTCTCTCTCTCTCTCTCTCTCTCTCTCTCTCTCTCTCTCTCTCTCTCTCTCTCTCTCTCTCTCTCTCTCTCTCTCTCTCTCTCTCTCTCTCTCTCTCTCTCTCTCTCTCTCTCTCTCTTCCAAAAGCCCCGTTTCCTCTTTTCGTGTGTGATGACGTTGTGCCCCTCCGGCACAATACATTATTGGATTTTCCTCGAACGCAAATTGATAACCTTGATTAACGTTCACTCCCCAAGAAGAGCATGTTTTGCGTCCACCCCCTCCCCCTTCTTCATGACGACAACGCCCCACTTACAAGAGTTAGCCGACCCTGAAGGGAAATATAAGATTGTCGACACTTGGGTTAAAGGGAAGGGCGAGTCTCTACATAAGGACTCGATTTTGAGTTTTTATAATACACGGTGTATAAAGGTCCAATTTCTCTCCACGTACGTCACGAATGAACGCCGAACAGAGTTATGAATTCCATAGCAATGCACTCCTGCAGACTCCATAAATGACGACTTATGACTGTGACCGATGAACTTATCCCCCACCTACATAGGATTGGGGACGGAATTGAGATGTACAAGTATCTTCTCCTGCTAGTCTTTCTAAAACTTGTTTTCTACCCATTCAAAGATACAATCACCGGAGGAGAGGAGCTGGACGTGACGCACAGCCTGGCCACAGATCATGAAGCACATGTGACCACAACAAAAGGTGGAGCCGCAGAGCAACGAGACGCGGGAAGAGGCACAACTTTCAAACTCAGCTGATGAAGGAATGCAGGGCTGCCTTGAAGCCCTCGACTTGCTGACCCACTCGTGCCTGAAGTCCCCATCCCCTTTTGAGTCCAACTGATGGGCCTGCCTGCTCATTGTCCTTTGCTCCCTTGGTCCCTTGGTGTGTTCGAAGATCTGGCCCCACTCCGCCCTCTCTTCCCTCAATTATTCAACAAAATCTTTCATATAAACTTTTGACTATGGAATGGGATTTTGCCACGGAAAAAGAAAGACACGCAGGTGCCCAGCATGAGGCACCCCTAAGAACATGAGTTAGGAAACAGGACTTTGATCTAACAGCAGAGGACTGATCGCACCCTGCAACGCGTAAGGATGAATCCGAGCTGGACTTATAGCTACACCGCCGGTGCTCAAAAGCGCCAACGAAAAGAAAACGGACTACCAGAGTCTACCAGTGGTGGCTCGTCGTTGAAAAAAACATTTTCACTAAGACCCCCCCTTCCAGAACTTTCTACCCACCCCTTGACTAGCTGTTTACATCGAATTGCATTCCTCCCTTAATTTTTATTGCTTTCAAAAATGTTTCATCGGTCACCCATGTATCTAGCTTTCCAAAGTACTGATAAGACCCGAAGGTATCAGATTGCTCTTAATTAATGTCATCGGAGAAAAAGTCTGAACTTGATTCTGTAATGTTCGGAGAAAAAGTCTGAACTTGATTCTGTAATGTTTCGGAACCTCTTTTCTTGACTCCGACTAAATATTATGCCAATCTCTAGGCTTGTATGAAGAACCAACAAATGTAAATTAACATGTATTGCATTCTGCCTATCGCATCGACCATGTAGAAATTGAACTTGCTTATGTAAAAAAAGCGGCGACTGTTGAAAATAGGCAATGTATGTGTACATAAGCGGCGTTCATTTGCGTTCACAGTACTCCTTGTTGTAAGCAGAACAGATATCTCTAAAACACTGACTGTGTTATCCCGCTAGCATAGACCCATGCACACACGTACTCGACAGCCATTTTAGGTACCATGGTCTCTCTGCGTGCGATTGATCACCAGCGCCCCTTCCCTGACCCTGCAAGCTTCCCCCATGCACCCTGACCGCCCCCGCTCTCACATGTACAAGTCATGAGCCCTCCCTTCCCGCATGACTCTGTCTCTGAGAAACGCACCCCGCGCCTGACCAGCACCTCCTTTCCTTCCATGAATACCCCTCCTTTGATGACCCCGACCTCTGAGCCTGAATGTCTGCACGGACCGCTGGTCATCCCTTAGCCTGAGGATACAGTTTATTGCCCACTACTGTATGCACTCGTCTCTCTTGAAAGAAGCCACTATTGATCATGACCGCCCCACCCCCTGAGATTCGATCAGGCACACACATTCCAATGGAATCAGCAGAACACTCAGCTGCGTGACAGCCCCCTCCTATTGCATGGAGGATAAGGGCCCCTACTGTAGCCACGTGTTGGAATATCTTCATACTTCACAATGTATTGATTGTAATAAAGGACGCCTGTGTGCCACGAACCTGTGTATAAAAGGCGAAGCCTCAGAGAAACTTCTTAGAGCACCTCCCGAAGACACTATGCGAGTGTCCCAAATGACAGGCTCTCCTCATGAGTAATAAACTCTGTTCCTTGTCTTCCTGCTTCCAGTGCCCGTCTCTTTATTTGGTAATTATTCAAGATGGAAACGAAGAGTCGCCCTGCACCAGCAGCCTGGGCATCGGGTGCGATCGGGGCTGACTTTTCCACATAGACCGACACAGTTTGAAGCTTTAGTGGAATGGGAAAATGAGATGCATGAATTGGAAAGTGAAAGATTGAGAGGGCATATCAGACCAAGAGGTAGATTTAGTAATTTATGGGGAGAAACACATGAGAGTAGAATGCGCAGATGGAGAAATGCTAACATGTGTGATGGCATGTATCCAGTCAGATTAGTGGAAGAATATGAAGGACGAAAATGCACAGAAAAGAAGAAAAATATAGAAACAGGAAGTGAAAGGTATGGAGACGGTGAATCAGAGGATGCGGTACTAGAAGAAATATTAAATAGGAGACCCCCACCATATCAACCAGGTCCTTTATGGACTACACCTAATGCTCCAACTGTAGATGAAAGAATTAATGAGACTCCAAAACTATTTTCTAATTTTAGAGATGTACCAGAAAGAGTTGTAGTGAGATATAATCCGAGTAATTTAATGACAGAACCAAGACTTACCGGTACCCCAATGCAAATTAATGAACGAGAAAGTGTAAATAGAGTAGAAAAACGAATTGAAGAACAAGCCAGTGCTGCTGAATATATACGGACTACAAATGCATTGACAGAAAAGATACAGGAACTTACGAAAAACATAGAAGCAGTAACAGTTCCAGTAACGATAGCACCTGTAATTCCAGTGTTTGAAAATCAAAGAATAAAAGAACCAAGTTTGACAATCCCTTTACAACAGAGCTTGCAAAAAGTAAAAGAAAATATATACCCAGATTTGTCAGAAATCAGACGAACAAATAATGTAAATCCGCCAGATTTAACCTTCAATCAAAGTTTACCATATAAGTATGCAACCGGATCAGAATCTGACTCTGCTACACCTGAAAAGAGGATAGAGAAAATAGATCTAATACAAACCCCTGTAGGACCATCAGAAAAGGAATTAAGTGATTGGAGTAAGACTTTGAAAATAAAAGAGCATGAACCTAAAGTACTGGATGTAGCAAGATTAAAAGTTGATATGGAAGAATTAATTATTGGAACAATTGGAACAGAAAGATTATAAACGTACCAAGATGATGAACTTATGTTCATGTGTAAAAGCATAACATGGAAAGCGAAATCTATACATGATCAATTGGAAGGGCTAGCAAATTAATTTGAAATAGTATTTGCAAAGAATAAAACATTGCAGAAATCCTACAGAGTAGATTTTTCAGAAATAAGCCATTGAAAACATGAATACTGCCGGAAGGCTAACTCAAATAAAATAATTAATTGTCTTGTTATGAAGATGGGGAGATGTGAATAAATGGAGAGTGAAATGGGCAAAGAAGAAAGAGGAGACTAGCGATAAATCTACATTAGCATTCCCAGTTAGAGAAAAGGAGACAGTCACACATTAGTTCCCTATGAGAGAAATACCTGGAGGAGGATAGGTGCATGTTCCATGGAGTAGTCAGGATATACTGTCATTTACAAATGATTTCCCCAGATTAGGAGAGAAACCAGTAGAATGGTATCGAAGGGTAGATCTATTTGTAAAAGTTTCAAAAGTACTATGGGTTGATCTGGATGGATTATTTGACATAGTTGTGCCAGCAGACTTGTGGACTGAATGTAAAATATCTGTAATTGGCCAAGAGAAGAGTATCCTCGAGACAAAGTGACAGGTGCCCCGTCACCTGAAGTAATGAGAGAATATGAACAAGTGATAGTGCTTTTGAAAAATAAAATTCCGCCAAAAGAAACAGATTGGGTTAAAATAGACAGAAATACACAGGAACCAAAAGAATCTGTACATTCATTTTATGAAAGATTATTATTGGTATTCAAACAATACAGTGGATATGAAGAGTTGAGTGAAAAGGATAGGAGTAATTTTATATATCGATTCGTATATGCATTAAGGCCAGAAATCGGAGACATGATCAGGCATAATATGATAGGATGGCAGTCAGGATCTGTGGATGATGTTTTGAGAAAAGACAAATATTGTAGTGAAGAAATCGATGCTAAACAAAAGAAATTAAAAGAAAAGGCCATGTGGGCACAAGTGAAGGTAGCAGAAAACCTAGTAGCACAATTGGAAAATAAAAATGCTGATGCAAATCAAGGAAAATTAAAAGGAAATTTCCCAAAAACAAAATTAGTAGGGAATATAGAAAAGCTTAAGAAAAAGTTCCCTTGTCATAATTGTGACAGGATAGGGCACTGGAAGAAAGAATGCAAGTATCCACCAAGAGTTAATCCAGAAAATACATAATTGAATCCACAGGTGCAGCATGAGGTAATTCAACAGCAACCACAACAGCAGCAGGTAGCTACTCAGCAAAGTCAGGTGCCACAACCACCACTTCCACACAGTATAAATCAACAGAGATACAGTGCAGAGACAGGATTCAGCGGAGTTGAACAGGTAAACAGATCAGCTAGAGTGAATGTGAGTCCCCAGTATTGGTTGCAAGAAGAAGGTGGAAGTGAGTCGGATGAAAGTTTCTGACAGTGCCTGAGAGAGGGAGAAGAATGTGTGCTTGGAGCCACTCTTGAGGTAGATCAGTCTGGTCCATTTGTAAACAGAAAAGTGAATGATGTAGAAATAACTTTTCTAGTGTACACAGGTGCTACCCGTTCTACTGTTAGATCAGTGGAAGTCCGAAATCTTCCTCTCTCTGGAGACCACATCCAAGTTGTAGGTGTAGCTAATAGACAGATTAAAACTTCTTTAAGACAACCAGTTGAAGCAGAAATTGGAAATTTCAAGGACATGCACCGATTTGTGGTGTGTGATAGCAGCCCCGTAAATCTGTTAGGACGAGACATTCTGTGTAAAATGAACTGTGCCATATATTGCTCACCAGATGGAATAGAATTGCAAACCCCAGATGAAGATAGTCTGTACAAAATGACCATGTTAATGAGGCAGAACAAAATAAACTGTTTCCTGTGTTTGATCGAGAAAAGATACCAGAGGAATTGAAAAAAGTAGTGACAGAAAAGGTGTGGGATTTCACAGGAGAAGATATTGGGTTAATGAAAGATGTAGATCCTGTAAAAATCTCTATCAAAGAAGGTGTGAGTTACCCGAACATTCCCCAGTACAAAATGACGGCAGAAATAATTGAAGGAATAACTCCAATGATAAACAAAATGATTGAGCAAGGAATATTGAGAGAAATAGAGAGTAGTCCTTGTAATTCACCTATAATGGGATTGAAAAAGCCTAACGGAACATTTAGGATCGTACAAGACCTTAGAAAGGTAAATAAAGTTGTCCCATGTTGTCCGATTGTACCAAATCCAGCAGTGATTTTATATCAAATTCCCAATGATGCAGAATGGTACACTGTGATCGATCTGTGTAATGCGTTCTTTACTGTTCCATTGCACCCAGAAAGCCAGCCAATTTTTTCGTTCAGATTCGGAGATCGAATTTTGGCATGGTGCCGAATTCCTCAAGGGTATAATGAAAGTCCATCTATCTTTAATCAGTTCTTAAAGAAATCATTCGAAAGTTTGAGCATGTCTGGAGAGTCGGTGTTGGTCCAATATATTGATGATCTCCTAGTGGCATCGAAAACAAAAGATGCACGTGTAACTGATACCATTGCATTATTGAATCATTTGGCCGAAGAGGGACATAAAGTGTCTCCGTCAAAATTACAATTTTGTCAGAAAGAGGTGCAATACTTAGGTCATAAGATTGCTAAAGGAATCAGACAAGTCACTGCAGAAAGAATTAAAATGATACAGGGAATGCAGCCACCCAAAACCAAAAGACAAGTGAGGATGTTCTTGGGAATGGTGGGTTATTATAGACAGTGGATTAGTAGATTCTCACTGATTGCCAAACCAGTGCAGAGATTAACCAAAGCAGATATCAGAGACCCTATAATTCTGACAAAAACTGAAATGGAAGCTTTTGAACAGCTGAAAACAATTTATGTGAAGCCCCAGCTTTAGGAATGCCTGACTATGAAAAAGAGTTTGAATTGTACTGCAGTGAACGAGAAGGATGTGCATTGTCAGTATTAATTCAGAGACATGGAAGACTGAGAAAGCCTATTGCGTATTTCTCAGCTGTTTTGGAGGCTGTTGCAAAAGCATTGCCAGGCTGTCTGAAAGCAGTAGCAGCTACAAGTGTTAGTCTTAAACAAAGTGAAGGAATAGTGATGGGATTTCCTGTGAGGGTGTATGTACCTCATTATGTGGAGATTCTCCTCACTAGAACAAAAACACAGTATCTGACTAATAACAGGATGACCCAATACGAAAAGACAATTTTGAGAGCAGAAAATCTGAAAATCTCTAGATGCGTAAATGTAAACCCTTCCACATTATTGCCTGATACAATGGAAACTGCAGTGAGAAATGAGGTTGATCACAAGTGCCTAGATGTTCTTGAATACTGTACCAAACCAAGACCAGACATCAGAGATGAGCCATTGCCTGAATCTGACTATGTGATGTTTGTTGATGGTTCGTGTCTGAGAACAGATGAGGGTGCCTTGAGCTTGGCATACGCAGTCTGTACTGTGGAAGATGTACTGAAAGCTTCTTGTTTGAAAGGAATACCTTCTGCTCAAATAGCGTAATTGATTGCTTTGATTCGAGCATGTGAACTGGGAAGGGAGATCAAGGTAACCATAGTGACCGACAGTCAATATGGTTTTGGGGTTGTCCATGATTACGGACAACTGTGGTCCCAAAGAGGTTATTTGACTTCTGCAGGATCCCCCATCCGGAATTTAGAGTTTGTGAGAATGCTGCTGGATGCAATTCAACTCCCTGATAAAATAGCTGTTGTTAAATGTGCAGCTCACAAAAAGGGGGATGACTATATCACCCGAGGTAACAGGTAACAGGTATGTAGACTCAATTGCTAAATACTGTGCTAAAAATCTTGCATCTATCAACCAGGACAGGGAGAAAGAGCATGTTTCAAGTCCTTTAATGCTAACAAATGTAGTTGAAGCCTGGCAGGAAGTGAGGCAAATGTAGGAAGAAGCTGATGAGGAAGAGAAAAACATCTGGTTAAAAGCAGGATGCAGACAAAGAAAGGAAGATGAAATCTGGGTTTACAAAGACGAAAGACCAGTAATGCCCGATAACATGATCTCAAACATGGCCCGGATGTACCATGGTCAAGCTCATATTGGGAGAGATGCCATGCTTCGCTTATTTAGACAAACGTGGTACGATGCCAAGTTCAGGATGATCGCTGAGAGCTTGTGTCAGAGATGTTTGGTGTGTCAGCAGTTTAATCCAAACAGGAAAACAATTGTGAGTTTGGGAACCATAGGACGGGAGGGAGGTCCATTTAAACAAATGCAGTTGGACTTTATTGAGCTTCCGCCATGTGTTAGACTCAGATATGTTTTGGTGATCATTTGTTTGTTCTTCCAATGAGTAGACGCTTTCCCCACAAGAAGGAATGATGGGTTAACTGTTGCAAAATTACTTCTAAGGGAAATAATACAGAGATTCGGTTTCCCAGTGACAATTGAAACTGATCGTGGCCCACATTTCCAGAATTAACTCATGCAAATGGTATGTGAAGCACTGGACATTCGCCAGAGACTGCATTGTGCTTACCGACCTGAGGCTTCAGGAGTGGTAGAGCAAGTAAATGGAACAATTAAGGGCAGGCTTGAAAAAATGCGCCTAGCAACAGGACTGAAGTGGCCCGATGCCTTGCCACTTGTTTTGACGAAATTAAGAAGCATTCCTGACAGAAAAACTGGACTGAGTCCACATAAGATCTTAATGGGAAGGGTGATGAGACAAGCATTTGTACCAGTTGATAAATTGTTGACAATTAATAATGACATCATACTGGATTACTGCAAAAACCTGTCTGACGTGGTGACTTCTGTGTTCCATCAGGTGGGAACTGAATCGAACATGAAAGAGAAAAATCCAGCTCATGATCTAGTTCCTGGAGACTGGGTGCACATAAAAGTACACCGCAGAAGAAACTGCTTGGTACCTCGTTGGCAGAGGCCGAGACAGGTTATATTAGTAAGCCCCAGTGCAGTTAAATGTGCCGGATTGAAAAGATGCAAGCCACACAATCCGTGTGCCTGAACCTGAAAATATAAACGAAGAAGGTGAAAGCACAACTGATTCTGACTCTGAAGGTGAGGCAGAAGGAAATCCAGATACTGAAGATCGACAGGAACGTCGACATCTGGAAGTATCAGACACTAGCTATGCATCTGAAGGAGAAGGAGAAACTCTTGAAGTACAGAATTCTGAAGATCAATCTGAGAATTGGTAAAGACTGACACCAGTAAGGACACTGAGCAAGGTGAAGATAAAACTGGTGAAAAAGAAAATTCTGAAGGACAGACTGAAAGCTCTGAAAGCAGGAATGAAAATCCTGACACTGGAAAAGCGGAAACAGCTCACGAAGAGGATGAGATTCCAATTACCAGCTATTGAGATGTTCCTAACAGAGTGAAAGAACTGTCTAAAGGGAAAATTGACTCTGAGAAAGAGAAAGACGTTGTAAAGGTCATCATAAATGAAACTGTCGAAGACACCGAAAGTGAGACAGACGACAGTGGAGATGAAACTCCTTTGAGAAAGAGTTCAAGAAAATGGGCTTGGAGAGTGGAACATAACACCACGGAGCCTAAGACAAAAAGAGTGTGCAAAGGAGACAATTGGCCTAAAGGAAATGATGGACTGAGATTCAAACTGGTTAACAAAGAAAGAAAACAAGAGGAACAGGTTAATGAAATAATCAGTCAAAGAGAGACATTGGGAAAGAAAATAGAAGTTGTCCAGAGGTCAAAAAGAGTGAGGAGACCAAATCAGAAGTACAAATCACCTACTTGGACATGCATTGTTCTACCTCCAATTGAAGAGGTAAACAGTAGTCAAGAAAATTTGAATTGCCCAAAGACAAATGGGAAAAGTGAGTGAAGGACTTAATCACAAAGAAAAGTGGTAATTGATCAAAAGAAATAAGGTAAAGGTAAAATCTGAAGTTCTGATAAAAGAAAGGACACTGTAAGTGTAAAGTAAAAGTTTGTAAGAGATACAAGGTTGAAGAAAATTTTGTTAGAAAAGAAAAAGATTGTAAGACACAAGGTCGAAAAAAACCTGTTAGAAAATTTTGCTGTGTAAAACAAAAAAAAAAAATGGTTAGTAACGAGCATAAAACGAAATGTTCTAGTTTTAGAAAATGGTGCCGATCGTGCCTAATTTGTACTGGATTACTAATATTGATATGGATGATATTAGCTATTGTTATTCCTTTCCAAGATAACCTAGTGAAGTTGAAGCTTAATGAAAGTTCAGGTGAACAAAATGTGGAATCAAAGTCTAACAAGCAGCATGTATATAGGCCAGAATTACATCAAGGATAGTTCGATCAGTGACTTCACGAAGAATACATTTTCAAGATTGTTATCTGAGTATGTTAGGACAATGGATGCTAGCGATTGCTATGTGTGTGTAAAGTTACCTGCATCTGTTTCCAAGGGGTTGACAAATCACCACCTTCCGCTTACATATGGAGTTACATGTAGTGTGATTGCAAGCCTGTTTTATCAAACAGGCAAGCTAGAGTATCATTACTCAAATTCAGATGAAGTGTTTGCAAAATTGAAGATTGATAAAGCATTGAATAAAAAGAAACCTGCTACAGTTATGGGAGAATATTTTTTAGAAATAGATGAATTGACCCATGATTATGCATTTAAGAATAACTTGACATGTAAAATGAGAGTGGAAGAGAAAGCATTTTTAGATATGGTTGAAGAAAGAAGGATGGCTTATAAACGTAAGAAAAAGTAAGGCACGAGAAATCCAAATATTGGACATTTGATGATGAAAATCTTGATGCAAGTAATGTGAATGTAGCTATAAAAACAGACACTCCATTTTTAGGGAAATTCTGTATTAGGAGAGACACTACTATGTATGACAATTATTTTGAGGGAGCAAGTCAATGTAAAGACACTTATAGAATTCAAGGGGTTTGGGAATTTAAAGGGGGAAAAGATCATGGGCCCGATGTAGGTAGAATTGATTTACTGATTCTTAATTACCGAATTTTACCGATTCAGTAATTAAGAATCGGTAAATCTGAGGGGTGGGTATGTAGGTATTTCAGATGTGCTGGAATACCGAATCGGAGAAAATCGGTATTTACCGATTCGGTAAATACCGATCCTAATTCCAGAGGCGACCTGGGGGAAAGAACTGCCGTCGCTGGATCTTCAAAACATGTGGCAAGTATCTATGGGTAAATGCTGGGCAATTGTGAAATCTGCTGCTCTAAGGAGAAATCACCTCTTTACTATTCACAGAGCCTATTGGACACCAAAGAGGTTATCCAAATTCAGTGGTCCAAATATGAAAGCATGTCCCAAATGTGGACTAGTAGGTGCGGATGACGTACACATGTTCTGGCAGTGCCCCCAGATCGATGACTTCTGGCAGGAAGTGAGTAAAATCATAGAAACTGTATTGAAGAAGCCAATATCTGTAAGTATGGATCTCGTTATTTTTGGGATTAAAAGTCAAAACGGGGCGAATTTTTTAACACTTAAGGAACAGAATCTTTTGTTTATATTGATATTATTAGCTCGCAGGGAAATATGCATGAAATGGATAAAACCGGTTGCTCCAACACATTTGGAATGGGTGGCCTCTATAAACAAGATAAATAAATGGGATAGAAAAGGCAGACCTAGTAGGAAATATAGTTTTTGGGAGCTCTGGGAAGGTTCACAATATGTTAAATTAATAGGTCACGTGGAACATTTATGTCAAGCTTACACATTTCCAATGATTATGCAATGGAAAAACAAGATACACAAACATCATGCTTGTGTGAGTGGCCAGGGTGGTCAGCTCCCCCAGTTCGATCTTGAAAGTGTTAAGGAGAGAAGGGGACTCCACTCTGAAAACCGCGAAGCCAACTCATATTACCTAAGGGTCGTATAGGAACAGAAATCAGAGAAGTGGGTCCCTGATAACTCCAGTAACACGTTATTGCAGAATGAGGATAATAAAAAAAAAATAAAAAAATACCGATCGGTAATGCCCATTCATTCCTATGGGTTTTGAAGCCCATAGGAATGAATGTTATTTGCAACAAGGGGTGGTGATGGACAGAGTCTCTGAATTAAGCAGAGGATGGACAGAGTCTCTGAATTAAGCATAGGAATGAATGGGCATTACCTATTCGGTATTTACCGAATCGGTGAATACCGAATTTCACAAGGGTGCAGGGGGTGTCACTTTGACACCCTCTGGTCCCCCCAAAACAGGCTCGGGTGCCATGTGGCAGGCAGACATGCCCCAAGGGCAGGTCTGCCTGTCATATGGCAGAGGTGTGCATGCACACATGTGCATGCACACCGGAATTGGTATTTTACCATCAAATTGGATTTGATGGTAAAATACCGATTTTGTAAGGCTTGTGGGACTCAGAAGAGTCCCACCTACATCTCAGATTTACCGAATCGGTAAAAATACTGATTCAGTATTTTACAGAATCGGTAAATTTACAGATCGGTAAATTTACCGATTCTGTAAAATTAAGGGCCCTACATACCATTTCTGAAATACCGGTCGGTAACGGCCGACAATACTGATTTTTGGCCGTTACCGACCGACCTACATCGGGCCCCTAGTTTTTCCTGGCATTTATTTTATATGTGGAAACAAAGCTTATTATAGGTTGTAGTGTAGTTCCTATATTCCCAATAGGCTCTGCGCATTGGAATAACATATACTATAGTTTAGACGTAGGACTGAGGTCGACTAGGTCTCTATCGTATATATTAAACTTAATTGTGAGTGCCAGCTAGCTCACAGGTCACTAGAAACTTTCTCGAATAAACAAGAAGGGATTAGTTTCTGGCAACCGCATAAACATGACAACTTTGTTTCCCAAGAATAAGAAATCAATCACTCCTTCTCCCTTCTCCTTTGACCCCTCGGACATTGTCCACCCCAGATCATCTGATTGGGTTCCTCCCCCAGCTGTGGCAGAATATTTAGAATCCCACCTGCGCAAAGCTTTTGACAAAGAAGTCAGGGCTCGCCTGAAGTCGGAGTGCCCTCGCCCAGAACTTGCCCACAAAGTGGCCATGACCCCTGACATTGACACCTCCATGACAACCTTTCTGAAAAATATAAGAAGGACCCCAAGAAGGGGATTAATCGTGCTCTTAGGGCGTGCCAAGATAAGGTTCTCGACCTTTCGGGCCCGTTGGCTAAAATACTAGAAGTGGCCCTCAATGCTCAAGAATCAGGCGACGCCATCCACCCTGAGGTTCTGGCTGGTTGGGCGCAACGAGCTATCTGCATGCTTGGGAATGCTAACTGCGCCCTCGCTTCTGAAAGAAGGAAGTCTGTCCTACTCCGGATTGATCCCCAATTGGTGGAGCTGGACTCTTCAGAACCAGGGCCTTTGGCCGAAGGACAGTTGTTTGGTGACAAATTTGTCAAAGACATTGCGAAGTTTGTTAGCACTTTTGCGTCCCTTGACAAGTCTCAGGCTTCCCTGAAGAGAATCTTGCATCAGGTCTCTGGAAGGGCCGGGCGTGGCAGGGGACGTTCGACCGGCCGCTTCTCTAATAACAGTCCCCAGATAGAACCCCGCCTGGTTGGGCTCCTGGGTGTAACCTCCTCTGCCGCGTCTACGGGCATATCCATGCCCGTAGACGCGGCAGAGGAGGTTACACCCAGGAGCCCGACCAGGCGGGGTTCTATCCATCCAGATCCCGAGGATTCAGAGGCCGCTATAATCGAGGTGTCAACCAAGGCTACAAGAACTTTGATAATCAGTCCTCTGGTAAGTCCGTTGAGTCTTGTTATGCCTTTGGGGGGCAGACTGAGACATTGGGGGATCCTCACGTCGGACGTTTGGATCCTTCAAACGGTTCAGGGGTATTACATAGAAATGATCGAATGTCCTTGCCAAGCCTTCCATCCTCGGCCTCTCCTTTTTTCCCATCTAGAGCAGAGTTTTATAGACTCAGAGCTAGAAAAGTTGCTGGCCAAGCAAGCCATTGCTGTAGGACCCTTCATTCCAGGAGGTTTTTGCAGCAACGTCTTTTTGGTTCAGAAAAAGGGTGGCGGTCAACGCCTGGTTCTAAACTTAAGAGATTACAACCCCTTTGTAGTGTATCGTCACTTCAAGATGGAGGGTATTCACCTCTTGCGAGATCTCCTGCTGGAGAAGGACTGGATGGTCCGCCTAGATTTGAAAGATGCTTACCTCACGGTCCCCATTTGCCCCTCACATCAAACATTCTTGCAGTTTCCTTGGAAAGGGCAATGATACCGGTATCAGTCACTCCCCTTCGGCCTCTCCTCAGCAACATGGGTATTCACCAAACTCCTCAAACCAGTATTCTCTCGCCTGTGAGAGATGGGGGTGCGCCTCATTGTGTACCTCGACGACGTGTTGCTTCTGGCACAGGATTGGCATCTCCTCCTCACTCATCTGGAGTGGACGACGTCCCTGTTACAGAATCTGGGGTTCATTATCAATACCAAGAAATCAGTGATGTTACCGAGCCAACAGATGGAATTTCCGGGCTTCATGATAGATTCAGTCTCTACACAACACCTTCTTCCAATGAGCAAAATCAGGTCCATAAAGAGGGAAATCAGATCCACCTTAGCCAAGGAGATGATATCTTTGAGAGTGCTGGCGAGAATTGTGGGCCTACTGGCCTAATCAATACAGGCTATCTTCCCAGGACCATTACATTACAGGGCCCTTCAGAGGTTACAGATCTTTTATCTAAGGAAGAACTATCATTACGACCATCTCATTCCCCTATCGCCGGAAGCCCGAGAGGAACTTCTATGGTGGTTGGAGCACATGATAGCTTGGAATGGGAGAGCAATCTTCGGCTCCGCCCCGGACGTGGTGATCGAGTCCGACGCCAGTCAGTGGGGTTGGGGCGCTCGCTGTGGAGAATTTACCACAGGAGGCAGGTGGTCAGCAGACGACCTAAGATTACACATAAATTGTCTGGAGTTGTTAGCAGGGTCCTTTGCCATCAAGTCTATCTCACCGCTGAAAAGCAACTGCTGCATTCTGCTGCGAATGGACAATGTCTCGGCGGTGAGATACATCAACCGCCTAGGGGCGACGAGGTCCCGGATGTTAGTACACATTGTGAAGGAGTTTTGGCAGTTTTGCCTGGATCGCAAGATCTCAGTTGTGGCAGAGTATCTGCCCGGGAAATTCAATCAGGTGGCGGATTGGAACTCCCGGTTTCTGCACGACTACAGCGATTGGAGACTTCTCCCCTCGCTCTTTGCGCAGATCATGGATATGCGAGGCCCATGCCAGATAGATATGTTTGCCTCGCGCCTCAATGCCCAGCTTCCCCAGCTCTTCAGCTGGAGACCGGACCCGATGGCGATGGGAACGGATGCGTTCCTGCAACATTGGGGACAACAGAGGAATTATGCTTTTCCTCCGTTTGCATTGATTCCGAGAGTGGCGGCCTTTGTCCGGCGACAGAGAGCTTCTCTAGTACTAGTGACCCCGTTTTGGTTGACTCAGTCATGGTTTCCCACTCTGTTGGAGTTGTCTGTAGACCTTCCCTTCCAACTTCCTTCTCTCCCGACGCTTCTCCAGGACCCAGTGGGGTCGTGCCATCCCTTGGTCCTGCAGAACCAGTTAACATTGATGGTGTGGACGCTCTCCGGAGACACGAGAGCATTGCAGGACTTTCACAGGCGGCTGCCGATTTTATGCAACAGGCGTGGGCTCCTTCCACCCGGAAACGATATTCTGCTTCATGGAAGCGATGGGTGGGTTGGTGCCTTTCAAAACAAGTGGATCCCGTGGGATCACCTATAACTGAAGTATTGAATTTCTTGTCTGAGTGTGCTAAGTCAGGACTTGCTTACATGTCCGTTAATAATTTCAGGTCTGCTATTTCTGCTGGTCATGATCATGTTGATGGTAAACCTGTGGGGATGCATCCCTGGTCTGTAAGTTACTTAAAGGGGTCCGGGTGGCTAATCCCCCTCGGTATAGGTATTCCACATTATGGGATGTTAATAAAGTTCTCACTCTTTTAGAATCCTGGCCTAACAATGTTGACCTTTCCCTGAAGCAGCTGTCTGCCAAGCTTACTATGTTACTCTGTTTTATTTCATGTCAAAGAGTGTCAGATGTCAGAGCCTTAGACCTAGCTGGTAGAATGTTCTCTCCACAGGGTGTTTCCTTCATTATCACGAGACGGACTAAGACTATGTCCAGGTCGGTGGAGTACCCCGTCTTTCCTCACAATAACAAGGTATGCGTTTTACAGTGTTTAAAAGTGTATGAAGAACGTACTATCTCTCACAGGGTGGACCCTTTGGGTCAGTTGTTGATTTCTGTTCAAAAACCATTTAAGCCAGTCGCTGCTGCCACCTTAGCTAGGTGGGTCAGGTGGATTATGTCTGAATCTGGCATTGATGTTTCTGTTTATGGTGCTCACTCCGCTAGAGGAGCTATGGCTTCTAAGGCCTATGTATTAGGGTCCCGCTTAGAGGACATTCTTAAAGCAGCTGATTGGTCGTCAGACTCAATGTTTAAGGTGTTCTACTACAAACCTATTTCTCATGTTTCTGATGCTGTGATTGATGAGCTTTGAACCAGCATAATCAGAAGCCTCCGGTCCTGCCATAGAATACAAAATTTTCTAGCTATCGCGACAAGAATTTTAGATTCTATTAAGGACACGGAGGCAAGGATTATCCCACCCGTCGGGACAGTTATTCAACTGTGAAGTTGTTTTGATATTATGTTGTTTAACAATTGAGAAATGTAGTCGTGGGCTCCTTTTCTCAACCTTGTTTTTCTGTTATAGGAAATGATTCCAACAAAAGTTGAGTGCCTTCTCCGGATGGAGTTGACGTGCCTTCAGGATGGAAGCGGACGCCTTCGCTGGTTTTGGATTGTTCTCCGTTGAGAACCTATTACAGGAACTGTTAATTTCTCCGTTGAGAATTCAAAGACTTTGTTTGTTCTTATGGGACTACTTCGAGCAAAGAAAGAGGAGGCAGGATTAGTGTCTCTCTACTTTGTAGGCTTGTTCATGATGTAATTGGACGTTACATTGGAGGCGTGGTTCAAAGCCTCATGGATATTGTAGTTTTTTACTAATGTAGTTTTACTTTCATTGGCTGCTGTGTTTTGCAGTAAAGAAATGAGAAAGCATAATCCTCTTCTCCGTGTCCTTAATAGAATCTAAAATTCTTGTCGCGATAGATAGAAAATTTTGTATTCAAAAAGAGCTTTATTTAAGAAGTCTTTTAAGCTCTCCTAGCGATATGGCATTACATCAAAAACGTTCCTAGCAATGTGGCGGTACAGTTTGTTGTCAAAAAGACCAACAGAAACTGTGTACGATGCTACTCACTGTGAGAGCTCGTCACTTCCGTGACCTCCCAAGTCCAACCTGCGCATGATCGAACAGGAGCTATTCTGTGCACCCCAGGCCTGCAACTTATCACCAAATTATGGGGTATATTCACAATGGAAGTGACGGACCGTGGGGTTAGTCTTCTTGTCTTAACGCCGCTCTCCGCCACTTCTGAAACGCAGGGCTGCATCAAATTTACAACAATATGGTGCAGCCCTGCATTTCCCCCTGCGCTGGCACTACATTTAGCTGCCTAGCCCCAACGCAGGCACCTTTGCACCGCAGTGTAAGGGTGCTTGTGTTGCAGGGGAAGATTGTTTATGTGCAGAAAGGTATCCCATCCTGCACATAAACAATCTTTAAATTGTGTTTTGTAACTTCTATGTGTGCTGCTTAATGCAACATACATTGAAGTTGCAAAGCTTCATTTTTTAATGTTTGTTTATGTACAGGAAGGGTCTCCTTCCTGCACATAAACAATCAATGGCATTTTGCTGTTTCCATGTGTGCTGCACAATGTAGCACGGATGTATGACATTACAACGCATGCTTTTACATCGCATGCCTTTACAACGCTGTTTTTACAACGCATGCCTTTACAACGCATAGTGCTTTTGGGCGCTGGATAGTGAATTGTTTAATTTACTATTCCAACTCCAGTCCCGGCGGATAGTAGAGAAGGTGTTGGATAGTAAATTAAACCTATTCCCTATCCTAGAGCGCCCCCCAGCGCAATGCGTTGTAATGGTTTGCGTTGTAAAAGTTGCGTCGTAAAGGCACTGCGTGGTAAAAGTTGCGTTGTAAAGGTTGTTCACCACGTAGCACACATGGTAACAGCAAAAACAAGGATAAATTAAACATTTCTCCTCATTTTGACTCCTATTTATGTCTCCCTTTTAAATAGGGGGAGCGCCCACAGCAACACCCATTGCCTTCCCCTTTCATGCTAAGCGTAGCATGAAAGGGGGCCTTATTTATAAGGCAGTGTTAAGCCACGTTAGGTGGCTTCACGCTACCTTGTAAATTAGGCAAAGCCCCTATCACCACCACAACGTTCAAAAAAGTTACGTTGTGGTGGCGATAGGGGCTTGTAAATATGCCCCTATTTTGGGAACTTCAAAACATCCAGTAGACTTTAATGGATAAGATTGTGCTTTATTCATAACAGCACACCACCACTCCAGCAGGCGTCCCTAAGACAGTTTAACTACTGCCTGACTCGGAACCTAGAAGGGCCCGATAACATTCCACCAGTACGTTCCAAAACTAGAACATAACAGGAAACTATGCAGCAGGAGGTCACAGGAGAGGGGACACCAAAAAGAAAAAAAAGACTGTCACATCAGGCACCATCAATGCTAAAGCCGGCACTGGGTGAACATGGCCTAAGCAGGTGTTCCTTTTAGTAAACAGCCTTGCAGTCTGCCATCTGTTGCTCAGAAGAAATAGGTAGAAGAGGTTGACATTCCCACCCACATTTTCCTTCCTGATGCAGTTAAGGAGCGTCCCATGACGCTGCAGTGTTAATGGGGACTGCAGGGCTGTCTTTCTATTGCCCCTCTCACACTGAAAGTGATGTGACACTGAACTGAGGGTTGGGGAGGAGAAACAGAACAATGTGCATAAGTAAAAAGGTGCTGTAGTTCTAACCAAGAGCAGGGCCTTGTGTCTTTATGGTGCTGCATGTGGGACACTCTCCCCAATTACATCTGCACGCATCAATAAGGACTTGACTGAATGCAGAACTCTCAAGTTTCCAATGACCTTGGCTGAGCAGCTCATTCAGTTCAGGTTTTTTACTTGCATTCTTGTACTTGTTACCCCGTGATAAAATAGGGTCTATAAGTCCCAGAATGCGAAGGGCCCGATTCACAGAATGAACTTAAGACTCAATCCTAAACATACTACTATTTTGGCATTCACAGGATCTTGTCTTAAGTTTGTCTTAAGACAGACTTAAGACAAAATCCTAACTTCTGTGAATACCAAAAGTAGTAAGTTACATTCTGTGAATGCCAAAAGGAGTAAGTGCATTCTGTGAATACCAAAATAGTAGTAAGTTTAGGATTGAGTCTTAAGTTCATTCTGTGAATCGGGCCCTAAGTAAATATCTGGTCGCGATAAGCTCCTCATGTGCAGACCACCTGTGCTCCCTCGTGGAAGCAAATTTAGGGGCATATTAGCAAGAACCTCGTTAAAATTATCGCCGTTTTAGCGGCAGGAAACTGCAGCTAAAACTGCGATAATAGGCTTGCTAATATGCGTTATAGAATTCCAATAGAAGCCCAGGTTAGATGTCCTGCACATCTAACCTGGGCTTCTACTGGAATTCTATATCTCAAATTAGCAAGTCCATTATTGCCGTTTTAGCGGCAGTTTCCTGCTGCTAAAACGGCGATAATTTTAACGAGGTTCTTGCTAATATGCCCCTTAGTATATGGTTTTACACCCCTCTCTCTTTGAAGTTCACCAGCCGCCACTGAATACAAGCATGAAGATTGTGTGAGAATGAGTACAAGGAGTAGATGAGTGTGCTGGCGTTGTACAGGCGCCATAAATGTGACAATTGCCAGAGCCTAAACCATGCACTTACTGCCTGGGCATTTGATGTGGCAAGTGTGTGTGGCAGGAGAGGGAAAGAGTGATATAGACTTGTCCTAAACACACTAGTGAAGTCCCCCTCCCCTATTATACAGGGAGTCCACTCCAGCAGGAGAGTGTCCCGGACATTCTGTGTACGTACAGTGTTTGGTCTGAATTGGGGGAAATATACCCCACCAATAAGGGTATGGTATCCGTCCTTCGGGTTCAAACCTAGTGGTTTCTGCAGTGAAGGGAACGCCACGTTTCAGCCACAAAAGCACACCTCGTGCTTACGTAGAGTAGCTGGAGAAGTAAACATGTCTGCGCTAGCGCCTTTGCAGTTTCACAGCCTCGATGTGGATTAAACGAGATTCCTGTAAAAAGGCTAAGGGCCATATTATCAAGAACGAGCGATAACATTATCACCACTTTATCGGCAGGAAACTGCTGCTAAAGCGGTGATAAGGGGCTTGATAATACGCCCTAGAGAATTCCAATAGATGTCCAGGTTCTGGTGGGAAGGACATCAAACTTGGGCTTCTATTGGAATTCTCTAGGGCATATTATCAAGTCCCTTATGGCCGTTTTAGCAGCAGTTTCCTGCCGCTAAAGTAGCGATAATGAGACACCCGTTCTTGATAATATAGCCCTAAATGTGTAGACTGGTGGCGTAGATAGGAGTAGACGGCGTAACAACGAGATTGGGTGTGCATGCCCTGCACGTTCTAAGTGATAATGTTAGTAGGGCATGTCATGGTGCTGATTGATTAGCGTGCAATGTTTGTCCAATGCTAGTGGGGCAACAGGCTGTCCACCGGGCAGAGTTAGTGGGATGTGAGTGTGAGTAATAGGGTTGTGACCAATGAAAACTAATATAAATAAGAACAACACAATTGTGAATACCATCAGAGTAGAAAGACAACGGGCCTCATTTATGAGAAATGACGCATCGCTGCGTTAAAGCAGCGATGCGTCACTTCTCAGTGCACACTCCTTGCGACATACCTGATGCGTCATATTTAATGTATGACGCATCATGTCACAAGGATTTACAGATACGTCAGTATTTCTGACGTATCTGTAAGCGCAAAAGTGACGCATTGCTGGAGTGTGTCACAAAAGTGACGCAACTCCAGCAATGCGTCCTTTCACATGGGGAAAGCCCAATGTGAAAGGGCTTGCATCAGTCTTACACCTGCTGTGAGGCAGGCGCAAGATTTTGATGCAACAGCGTCCTAAAAGTGACGCAGTGAAATCTCATAGATTTCACTGCGTCACTATTACGAGGCTTTTTGCGGGGGAACGCCCCCTCTGCATACATTATACCTGACGCAGGTATAATGTAGCGCAGGGGTTTACAAAGTGACGCATCTGCTTAGATGCGTCACTTTGTAAATAGTGCGCAACAGGAGGCATGTTTTACGCCACCGATGCGTCACAAAAAGTGACGCATCGGAAGCGCAAAACTGACGCAAGGTGAGGCCCAACATGTTTTAGCCTAAACTGTTCAATATAATGTGCCATGTGTGGCTGAACAACTAGGGGGCAGGTTAGTGTGCACGAACCAGATCTTTAGGAACCCCAATAGGTGAGAGGAGAAAATCAGGGCCTCATTTAAGAAAAGTGACGCCTCGCTGCAAGAAAACAGCGAGGCGTCTCTTTTCATTGCGCCCTCCTTGAAACACCAATGATGCGTCATATTTACAGTATGACGCATCATGTTGCAAGGATTTACAGATACGTCAGTATTTCTGATGGATTTGTAGGTGCAAAATATTACGCATGGCTGGCGTGTGTCACAAAAGTGAAGCTACTCCAGCATTGGGTCATTACACATGGGCAAGTCCCATGTAAAATGTTCCTGCATCAGTCTTACGCCTGCCATGAGGCAGGCATAAGATATTGACGCATTAGCATCCTAGAAGTGACGCAGTGAAATCTTATAGATTTCACTGCGTCACTTCTACGACCCTTTCTTGCATCAGAACGCCCCCTGCATACATTATACCTGGCGCAGGTATAATGTGGAGGAGGGGTTTACAAAGTGACCCATCTACCTAGATGCGTCACTTTGTAAATATGACGCAACATGGCGGATTTTTTACGCCACTAGTGCGTCACAAAAAGTGACGCACCAGAGGCGTAAAAGTGACACAAGGCCCCGTAAATAAGCCCCTCAGTACTTGAATGCAGGCACTGTACCCATCAGGTGGTTAGTGCATTGTGAGAGTTCATGCCCCAGAAACCCCAATCGAGCAAAGTGCGATGAATTGTGAATGGTGGGGGTTGACCCTGGCCTGGCAACAATGAAAACAGAAAGTATTGGAAAAGGGAACGCAGAGAGAAAAAGTACATCAATATCAGTCATGTTTAGTGTGAATCAGACTAGTCACATCAGGGGGCGATATTGGATCCATTCTAGAAGGCCAAGTTTTGTAGGAGCCATCATCGCTCGAGGACCTGATAGAGTGCTCCTCTGTTTCAGAGTGTGGGACGGGATCCCTCATGGCAGCAGCATGCATTCATAGGGCCCGATTCACAGAATGAACTTAAGACTCAATCCTAAATTTACTACTATTTTGGTATTCACAGAATTCACTTACTACTTTTGGCATTCACAGAATGCACTTACTACTTTTGGTATTCACAGAATGAACTCACTACTTTTGGTATTCACAGAAGTTAGGATTTTGTCTTAAGTTACCTTAAGACAAACTTAAGACAGACTTATGACAGACTTAAGTTAGGATTTTGTCTTAAGTCTCACTTAAGTCTGTTTTAAGTCTGTCTTAAGTCTGTCTTAAGTCTGTCTTTAGTTTGTCTTAAGACAAACTTAAGACAAAATCCTAACTTCTGTGAATACCAAAAGTAGTAAGTTCATTCTGTGAATGTCAAAAGTAGTAAGTGCATTCTGTGAATACCAAAATAGTAGTAAGTTTAGGATTGAGTCTTAAGTTAATTCTGTGAACCGGGCCCATAGTGTGCGCTAACAATGACGAAGCAGCTTCCCGCCTTTCACACTACACTGACAAGGGTCAAACGCAGGTTGCACAACCTGACCCTTATGAGACGATCATTTTTATTCACCAACCAAAATAACAATTTGTGACAAGTGCCGACTTGAGTTCCCACCCTGAACTGCTAATACCAGAATCCATCTGCAAATCACCATGAGTGCTAAACCTGGGAATGCGCCAAAATGTTAATGCATAATAAGGAGAAATGCAACGAGAAGGGGACCCCCTCTGAAAGGTATATTTTTTAAGGTCAGCGAGAAGAGGGGAAGACAACAACACACTGTGAAAAGCTCCCTCATGACCTATATTTCTTTTTCTATGATTCAACTATGAATTCAGACATGGGCCGTTCATAAAGTAAACCATGATAATAAAATCAGTGAACATGTACACATTTATAATAGTTTAACTGTGTTTATTTATTTTCTTTCTTTTATCAAAATTATTTTTATACCATTTTTTTATCATTTGAACATATCAAAATACATATTTGTAGCATATACACATGTCTTGACAATTAGATTTTTTTTCATATTACAACATCATCGCCCCCAGGTAGAGAAGCAAGCATACCAATCAACTCTCATACATTGGAAGAGGAAGAGGTGTGGGGATGTGGCTAGGGCAACTGACCCCGGAATCTGGGGATCACGGTTCGATCCCTGGCACCAGCGGCAGATTAGCCCAGCACCATGTGACTCTGGGCAATAGCTTGCTTAAGCTTCCCGACGGCCCCCAACCCCTAGAGACCCTTATGGGTGATTGTGCGCTTTACAAATGTGGATTATTATTATTATTATTATACATTCAAACCTCTTACAGTACATTCATACCCCAATCGCAAACGCATATATCTGAAAAATATGAGACACAGAGTTGTTCTCAGTCTCCCCGACCATTAAGGGCAACTGCATATAGCAGGATCGGGATAGCCTTGGTCAACGCATTTCTGTGGTTTTGGAGAGCAGATGAATACCACCTTCATCAAGACCCACCAGATAACAAACCAGTGATGGCTACACTCTGAGGATTCCTAATAATATATCTGAATATAATCAATTAACAGCCCATGATTTAACAATAAAATGATATCAATTGGACCAATTTACAAAACTGCAATGTGCAAATAACATGTGGTTAAATCCAAATGTGCCACATTACATCAAGATAGTGCAAGTCACTCAGGATGGCAACCGCTCTCTGTCAAAGGAAGAATAAAGCTGTCTTTTAATATCACCGGCAATTATCCATCCTGAGTGCAACAGGGTGGTTAGTATATATCTCTTGCCTTGATTGGTGGAGAATTAGTAACAGTAAGTATTTTGATACGGGTTGCAACTGTAAGGATAGCTCTGGCCTAATTCTATACCTTAGACGCACACTCAGGAGTAATGAATGGTGCAGTCCTATGTGTGAATTGTCTCGAACAAGGAGAAATATGTTTTATCTTTACACTTTCTGGGGTATATTATCAAGGGGTTTTATCTCCGCTTTTTTGGCTTTAAAAGCCAAGAAAGCGGAGATAAAATTATCTCCCTATTACCAAGCTGTCGCTAACACCAGTTAGCGACAGCTAATAGGAGATAGCGACCATCATGGGCCCCACTTTGCATGTCAGTGATATTTATCACTAATGATATGCAAAGTGGGCGTGCCAAGATGTTAGCGACTGGAAACAGTCGCTAACATCGCTATCTCCTATTACCAACTTTTGGAGATATTTGCGCTAAGGGCGAATATCTCCAAAAGCTAACACCTGCCCTGAGCAGTTCTTAGCCATGTTATCCAATGGGAGGTGGATAACATGGCTAAGAGCTTTTGCTCGATAATGCATGAATATCGCTGACTTTTCAGCGATATTCATGCATTGCGGGCGTTTTTTATCGCATTTGCGATAAACCTTGCTAATAGCAAGGTTTATCTGCGATAAAAATCGCCGATGTGCGGCGATAAGTTTTGTCTCTAAACAAGTTAGAGACAAAAATTATCGCTAGTTGTTGATAATATACCCCTATATTTTTTGGTGGTGGTGCAAAAACTATTCTTGGTAGCGTGACTATTGGCAGTCTCTCTGGGGCATATTATCAAGGGGGTTTATCTCCGCTTTTTTGGCTTTAAAAGCCAAGAAAGCGGAGATAAAATTATCTCCCTATTACCAAGCTGTCGCTAACACCAGTTAGTGACAGCTAATAGGAGATAGCGACCATCTTGGGCCCCGCTTTGCATGTCAGTGATATTTATCACTAATGACATGCAAAGTGGGTGTGCCAAGATGTTAGCGACTGGAAACAGTAGCTAACATCGCTATCTCCTATTACCAACTTTTGGAGATATTCGCGCTAAGCGCGAATATCTCCAAAAGCTAACTCCTGCCCTGAGCAGTTCTTCACCATGTTATCCAATGGGAGGTGGATAACATGGCTAAGAGCATTTGCTCGATAATGCATGAATATCGCTGACTTTTCAGCGATATTCATGCATTGCGGCCGTTTTTTATCGCATTTGCGATAAACCTTGCTAATAGCAAGGTTTATCTGCGATAAAAATCGCCGATGTGCGGCGATAATTTTTGTCTCTAAACAAGTTAGAGACAAAAATTATCGCTAGTTGTTGGTAATATGCCCCTCTATTATTTATTCTGCCCTAAGTAAGTTGGGGTGGAATAATAATGGAGATTTCACAATGGCAAGGACACACTTTCGGTGACTTGCACTATTTTGGTGTACTGTGGCACATTTGGATTTAACCGCATGTTATTTGCACATTGCAGTTTTGTAAATTGGTCCAATTTATATAATTTTATTGTTAAATCATGGGCTGTGAATTGATTGTATTCATATATTTTTTTTAGGAATCCTCAGGGTGTAGAGAACACTGGTTTGTTATCTGGTGGGTCCTGAAGAAGGTGGTGTTCATCTGCTCTTTAAACCACTGAAACGCGTTGACCAAAGCTATCCAGATCCTGCTATATGCAGTTGCACTTAATGGTCCCGGAGACTGAAAACAACTCTATGTCTCATATTTTTCAGATATATGCGTTTTCGATTGGGGTACGAATGTACTGTAGGAGGTTTGAATGTATGAGAGTTGGTTGGTATGCTTGTGTTATTTCTCTACCTGGGGTGATGATGTTGTAATATGAAAAAAAAATCAAATTGTAAAGATATTTGTATATACTAAAAATATGTATTTTGATATGTTTAAATGATCAAAAATGGTATAAAAATTAAGGGGCATATTATCAAGGAGGTTTATCTCCGCTTTTTTGGCTTTAAACGCCAAGAAAGCGGAGATAAAATTATCTCCCTATTACCTAGCTGTCGCTAACACCAGTTAGCGACAGCTAGTAGGAGATAGCGACCATCTTGGGCCCCACTTTGCATGTCAGTGATATTTATCACTAATGACATGCAAAGTGGGCGTGCCAAGATGTTAGCGACTGGAAACAGTCGCTAACATCGCTATCTCCTATTACCAACTTTTGGAGATATTCGCACTAAGCGCTAATATCTCCAAAAGCTAACACCTGCCCTGAGCAGTTCTTAGCCATGTTATCCAATGGGAGGTGGATAACATGGCTAAGAGCATTAGCTCGGTAATGCATGAATATCGCGGACTTTTCAGCGATATTCATGCATTGCGGCCGTTTTTTATCGCATTTGCGATAAACCTTGGTAATACCAAGGTTTATCTGCGATAAAAATCGCCGCAGCTCAGCGGTAAATTTTGGTCTCTAACCAAGCAATAGCGATAATTATCGCTATTGCTTGGTAATATGCCCTTAAGTTTGATAAAAGAAAGAATATAAATAAACAAAGTTAAACTATTATAAATGTGTACATGTTCACAGATTTTATCATGGTTTACTTTATGACCGGCCCATGTTGGAATTAATAGTTGAATCATAGAAATAGAAATATAGGTCACGAGGGAGCTGTTTACAGTGTAATGAGGAGAAATAGCTTTATTTCTCCTAATTCTGCAACACACATAGAAAGAGGAAAATGCCTCTCAAGATTGTTTTTGTGCAGAAGGATGTTCCATCCTGCACAAAAACAATCCTGCCTACAACACACAACACAGGCACCCTTGCACCATGACGCAAGGATGCATGTGTTGGCACTACGTACCAGCACTGAGAGAGAACAGGAATGTACTGTATAATGTAAAATATGGCGTATTCCTACCCTTTTCCTTTTGTACATGGCAGCAAGGTCCATTGCTGCTCTGCATGAGAAAATGATAAATATGGGCCTACATACCAGCAACAAGTGTAACAGACAACTACAAGGACCTGTAGGTGTAGGTAGCTCCTACAATGCACCAGGGTGTAGTACCAAAAGCTGTCACTAGAGGTCCTGTCCCTAATCAAGTCAGCCAGGCAGCACACTGTATACACCTTGGGGGTTCAGTACCAGTGGTCGTCACTAGATAGAGTAACCAGATTTTGTGAAGCAAAAACTGGGACAGGTCAGACATAAAAGTGAGACTAAAGTGTTCTTGCATAGCCATGTAAATAAATGTGTATGTATATCAAGCCAGACAGGCCTCACACTGTATATAAACCAGGGTGCAGTGCCTGCTAGATGGATACTATGAACTAACACGTCGCTAGGTGTCCTAGTCCAGGCTGTACAAGTACAACTAAAGTTCCTGCTAGAAAGAAACTGTGACACCTGGTTTTTAGGTCGAGCCTGGGCAGCTCATGCGCTGCTCTGCGAGACATGCTGTATTCGGGTATGGACTTGACGCTCCACCAACTCTCCGCCCATGTTTTCAATTGGCTGCTGTGACTGCCCTTTGTAAATGTTGGCTTTTGATTTGTTAATAGGCTTATTAGTCCCTCCTTAGTACCTCCCTGTCTTCTTTTGTAACCCCCAATCAGGACTGGACCATTTACGTGTCCTTACTGTATAGCTTGCATTAGCCCTTCGTGAGAAATCTTCGCTTAATTAATCTCAAGAGCACTGGTGGGATGCCAGCTTTAGCATTGGCGGACACTTTAAAAAAATATTTGCAACAAGCTATGTGCGCTTTCACTTTCACAATGGGACAACTCGAGGGAGAAGCTGCGCAGCTCGTTCAAATCGTTTTTTTAACATTAAATCATGGAACGTGCATCTTGTTGTGCGCAGCACGCCTAACTCATTTCAAAAGCAGCCCTGTGTCTAAAGGAAATGGCAGACAGGAGTACACGTCTACAAATATGAAAACTCGGCATAAGGGAACGTGAACGATTAGAATGTGGGTTGAATCAAAACCAAAAAATGCATTTTCCCTTTTATAGGTCGGCAGGTGTTGTTGATTACAACTGAGCAGATGTAAAGATGTTTTACAGTGGTTTAAGATTTCTAGTAAAACGATAAAAAAAAATCTAATGGTCTTTTATCAGCCAAAACTCATTCATAAAAAGTTGTGGGGCAGATTGTAGAAGTGCATAAGTACACCTCAATGATCACTCCGAGGCAGGTGTAAGGGGGGAAAGTACTTTATTTAATTACAATATACTCTGGGGAAGAGCGCCGGGCGTCTGCTAGGGATCGCGCTCTGCCGGGCTCTGACGCGCGCGAACAGCCGTCTGCGCATGCGCAGTCCCGCGTTGACTGCGGTGCGTGTTACGTCACACGCAGGCCGGTAGCGTCTAGAACGCTAACACCACATATCTCCCCTTTTTACACAAAGGATATTGACAGTTCAATGTTCATCGTTCTCTTACTCAAAGTCTCTGAGGTGTGAAGGTCTGACTACCATTCTCCCAGCGCACGTGCGTCTTACCGGAGTGGAGGTTCCACGGACCACCTCAGGAGTGGGGCTCTCTATCTTTTCTCTCACTCGACCATGTCCCAATCTCCCAGGTGTCGATTCTTTTCTTGCTGGTGTTTCCTTCACACTAGTCTCAACCAGATCTTCATTTTCCATGCACGCATCTCCACCTCCAAGACTTTCGTCCACTGACTCTCTTTCTTCAGTTCCTCCTTCTTGTCCTTGAACAGGAATGCAGTTGCCTTTCTCCTCCGGCCATTTCACAATCTTGTTTATCTTAGCCATGCGATCTTGAGACCACACCTTACCGTCACTAAGGAGGGCTGCTCTGCTGTACACTTCCTCCACTTGTAGGGGTGGGCTGTATTTACTTTCTCCCTTCTTCCTCAGTACTGCTTGTTTAACTCTCCCCCATTCCCCTTTTTCCAACGTCGAGTCCTTCACTCTCTTCCTTTGATTGTAGTGGTCAGTGAACACTCTTTGGGCCTTCTCCAAGTTGTGCTGGACTACAGCAGGCGACCACTTACTGGTGATTGTTTTTTCTCTCCATACTACATTGTCCTTCGTGAACGGGTGCCTGCCTCTAAGGATCTGGAAGGGACTGTACCCTGTTGCAGTGGGAGTAATTCTATACGCCCACAGCATTCTTTGAATTCCTGTCTCCCAGTCTTTTCCTTGCATTATGGCAGCTTGAATTGACCCCATCAGAACTCGGTTAAACCTTTCCACCTGTCCATTGCTGGCTGGATGATACACTGAGGTGTGTTTGGACCTGATTCCGTTCCTCTCTGTGTATCTGTGCCACTTCTCTGATGTGAACTGTGGGCCATTGTCTGCCAATATAGTCCTTGGGATGCCTTCCCTCAGGAACACCGAGGTGAGGAATTTGATGACTACCTCCGAGTCCATTTCTTCCTGCACATGCACTTCTGGCCATTTGGAATACTTGTCCACCAGCACACACAAGTACTTGGCAGTTCCTAGTCCGTCTAATATCGGCCCTAGGATGTCGACAGCTAGATCTTCCCATGGATCACGGGGTTGTTCGAAACTGCCCAAAGCTGGCCTCAAAGGTTTGAGGACCTTGTCTGACTCCTGGCATTGGTTGCAGTCCCTGACGTGTCTCTCGATCATGATATCCATTCCTGGCCACCAGTACATCTGCTTCACCCTCGACTTGGTCTTCACTATACCGAGGTGACCTTCATGCAGTTGGTTCAGCAATGTGGGGATCAGCTCTTCTGGGGGTACCACCTTGTCCCCACGATACAAAAATGTTCCTGAGTAACTCATGGATAACTCCTCTCTCACTTCGTACAGTTTCCTGGGCACCTCCTTTAGCTTTCTCTTTTCTGGCCACCCATTTACCAGGTACCTCTTGATCTCTTCCAAGGTCTCGTCTTTCGTATATGCGTGTGCCCATTCTTGTATGCTGATCGCCTTCTCCATGTCTTCCATTACTGCTACCATTTCTTCATTTTCCTCTGCAGGCGTGGGTGCATCCTCCATGGCTGAGGCCCTGCTGAGATAATCCGCCACTTTGTTGCGCGTACCCGGGATGTACTCTACGTCATACGTGTACTCTAATAGTTTGAGAGTCATCTTAGCAATCCGCGGGGTGGCCCTGGCATGTCCGCTTGAGGTTAGCACCTTGACCAGTGGCTTGTGGTCGGTTTGTAGGCGAAACCTCGTGCCCCACAGGAACTGCCGGAACTTTCCCATGGCCCATACAACCACCAGCATCTCTTTCTCTATTACACTGAACTTCTGTTCAGTGCCGTCCAGCGCTCTGGATGGTAAGCTGAGTGTTTCAACTGTATTGTTGTCTCTCTGTTGGGCGAGGACTGCTCCCAGGCCTTTTTCGCTGGCGTCAGTGGTGAGGATGGTGACTCCTGTTGGGTCATGTCCCTGCAATGGTACGGCCTGGCTGATGTTCTCCTTCAGCTCTTCGAACACCCTCTGAGCCTCGTCATCCCACTGGAACGACGCCTTGTCTCTTATCAGTTGTCGTAATCTGTGCGTTTTCGTTGCAAAATGTTGGACAAATTTGCTGTAGTACTCGGCCATTCCTAGGAATGACCGTACTTCATCCTTGTTGTTAGGGGCTCTGGCCTCGCAGATTGCTCTCACATTGTCTTTCTTGGGCGTGATCCCATGTCCGCTTATTTCGTGCCCCAGGTAGGTGACGGACGTCATTCCGAATCTGCACTTCTCCCATTCTGCCGTGAGTCCTCTTTCCTGTAAGACGCTCAGCACTTTGTCCAGCTTGGTGTCGTGGTCTTTATGATCCATCCCCATTACCAGGATGTCGTCCTGGAAATACTGGATGCCTTTGACATCTTTGAACAGGCGATGCATGAGCTTTTGGAATACCGAAGCGGCAGACGCCAGACCGAAGGGCATCCTGCGGAACTGATAACACCCGTAGAGGGTGATGAAAGACGTCCGTTTCCTGCTGGACGGGTGTAGGTCGATCTGGTAGTATGCTGACGTGAGGTCAACGGTTGAGAACCATTTCACTCCCCTGGTTCCCGCCAGCATTTCTTCTATCCTAGGAAGGGGAAACTTCTCTACCACCAAGCATTTATTTAGCTCGCGCAAGCCCACACATAGGCGCACCTTGCCATTGGGTTTCCTGGCGACCACCAAGGGAGCCAACCACTCTGAGCTGTCGATCGGCTCAATGATCCCTTGTTCTTCCAGTCGAGACAGTTCTTGTTGGACCGCCTCCCTCACTGCAATGGGCACATTGCGGACCTTGTGGAATACTGGCTGGGAGTTTTTCCTGAGCACGATTTAATGCATGAACTTCTCCAGTTTGCCCACTTTGCCACCGAAGACGTTGGGAAATTCTCTTCTCACCCTTTCCAGGTCTGGCCATTGCTCACTGTCTGTCAGCAGCACCTGTTCTTTGCCTCCTGGGTCTAGCTTGATCCCCAAGTCTCCCTGGTCTCTCCATCCCAGCACGGAGGGGCCCTTCTCAGCTACGTATAGCTTACATGTGGCTGTTCTCCCTCTGAATTCGCACTACAGGCTCCGGTATCCCACTATGGGGATCGGGTTGCTCGTGTACGACACTGGTCTGATGTCCGGTGGGTTTAGCTGTGGGCCCAGGCTCGGTCTGAATTCCCCTTCCCACACCGATCTCTGCACAATGGTGTACGGGGATCCAGAGTCAATCGCGATCCTGATTTTTACTCCTCCTATTAACATGTCTGCTCTCGGCTTGTCAGACCGCTGAGTGTCGAGGCCTAGTACTTGCTCCTCCATGCACAACACTCCGTCGTCTTCGTCTGACTCCTCCTCGGCGCCTTCATCCTGCTGTCGGTGCGCTATGTATTTTACCATCGTCTTCTTCTCTTTCTTCCGACACAGTTTCTCGTAGTGGCCAATCAGGCCGCAGAACATGCACTTCGCACGAAAAGCTGGGCAGCGGTTGTCTTGGGCTGCATGGTTCGCACTTCCACACCTATAGCACGTTGATTTGGTGAATGAGGACTGCTTTCCTGCTTGTCCCGGTTTTCCCGCCCATTTGCTGGTTCCGCGGTTGTCTCCCGGCGCCATTTTGTATCTATTCGATGGTTCCGCGTCATCAATCTTGTTAACCATGACTCTTTGCGCACTCTCTTTTTTCGCCGCCTCTGCGCATCGCTTGGAGAGTTCAGCTTTTTTCACCATTGCAATTAGTTCTTTCAATGTTGCCTCACCACTGCGCCCTCACCGGCCTGGTCGCCCCACGATCCTCGCTCCTGCTCCTGTGCCCTCCTGCTGCCTGTGCCGCCCGATCTCCATCGTCGCCTGCTCCCGGCGCCACAGCCGCCGCAGGGTCGCCAGAGAAGCCCGCACCCGGTTTTCCCGCCGCCGCTGCCTGCAGACCCGCCCCCCCGCCAGCCGATTGGCTAAGACGCTCCCGCCTCCCAGCTGACCCGCCCTCACTGCTCCCTTCTTAAGGGGACCCTCTACTCCCGGTCAGGAGCAACCACTGCGCCCTCACCGGCCTGGTCGCCCCACGATCCTCGCTCCTGCTCCTGTGCCCTCCTGCTGCCTGTGCCACCCGATCTCCATCGTCGCCTGCTCCCGGCGCCCCAATTGCCGCAGGGCCGCCAGAGAAGCCCGCACCCGGTTTTCCCGCCGCCGCTGCCTGCAGACCCGCCCCCCCCGCCAGCCGATTGGCTAAGACGCTCCCGCCTCCCAGCTGACCCGCCCTCACTGCTCCCTTCTTATGACGCCCCCGGAGCGACCGCGCAGCGGACGCGTGCAGCGGGAGCACCGATTGAGCGCCGAAGGTGCGCCAAAGGTAAGCCCGTCTGCGCCCGTCCGCGCCTGGACCGCGCCCAGTGCCAGGACCCATGGCCCCCGCAGACACCAGCCCTCCCACCGGACCTATGACGCCGCCACCCTCAACGCGCTCAACACCGGCCGAGTCCCGGGATGCTACCGAGCCACCCCGAGACGCACCCACGGACCCTTCAGCTGCCACGCCTGCAAGTTCACCTGCAACCGGACCTGCCTCGCACCAGCACCCGTCAAGCCGACCACCGGCAGCATCCACCTCAAGTGCATCCTGCTCAACACCCGCTCCGTCCACAGACACACCATCGAACTCTGGAACCTCCTCGACACCACAGCTCCTGACGGCGCCTTCCTCGCGGAAACCTGGATGAACGACTCCTCAGCGCCCGACATCGCCATCGCCATCCCAGAGGGATACAAGATCACCCGGAGAGATCGCGACAACCAGACTGGAGGAGGCATCGCCATCATCCACAGGGACACCATCCACATCACGACCAACACCGACGACACCCTGACTACCGCCGAACACCTACACTTCCAGATCCGCACCGAGCCGAAGACCACCCTCAGAGGCACCCTGATCTACCGACCCCCGGGACCACGCACACGATTCAGCGAGGACATCGCCGACTTCGTCAGCCCGCATGCCCTCTCATCCGCTGACTACATCCTCCTGGGGGACATCAACTTCCACCTGGAAAACAACAACGACCGCAACACCATCACCCTGCTCGACAACCTCGCCAACCTCGGACTCAAGCAGCTGGTGTCCACCCCCACCCACCTCGCCGGACACACGCTCGACGCCATCTTCTCATCCAGCAAAGACATCGCCTTCAGCCACGCCACGGGACTCCACTGGACAGACCACAGCTGCGTCCACTTCACCTTCAGAAGAACGACGATCCACCACCACCAGCAACAGGTTGCTCGAAGAAGCTGGAACAAGATCACAGCCGACCAGCTCGCCGCTTCCCTGAGCCAGCACCCTCCCGCCAGCTCAGCGAACCCAAGCCAAGCCGCCGACAACCTCACGAAGTGGATCAGCGACTGCGCGGACGAACTCGCCCCACTGAGGACCCCGCCCAGCAGACCCGGCAGCAAGAAGGCCCCATGGTTCACCGACGAACTCAAGAGCTCCAAGAAGAACTGCCTAGCCCTCGAGAAAGCCTGGAGAAGGGAACCAACACCGGACAACATGACCACCCTCAAGCTTGCCACCCGGAAGCACCACCAACCAATCCGCGCCACCAAGAAAACTGCCTTCAAGGACCGGCTGGACAACAACGCGCACAACTGCAAGGAACTCTTCAACATCGTGAAAGAGCTCTCCAACCCCAATGCCGGAAACAACGACATCACCCCATCGCAAGACCTCTGCAACTCCCTCGCCTCCTACTTCCACAACAAGATCGCGGACATACACAACAGCTTCAGCACTCAACCGACGCACGCCACGACCGAACCACCGCCCCCCACCACCACCCTCCGCGCCTGGACCCCGATCAGCACCGAAGACACCGTCCGCATGATGAACTCCATCCACTCCGGATCTCCGACCGACCCCTGCCCTCACCACGTCTTCAACAAGGCCGACGCTGTCATCGCACCCCACCTACGGGACATCATCAACACCTCCTTCAACACCGCCACATTCCCGGAGAGCTGGAAGCACGCCGAACTCAGCGCCCTTCTAAAGAAACCTACAGCGGACCCCACCGAACTCAAGAATTACCGCCCCATCTCGCTCCTCCCGTTTCCAGCCAAAGTCATCGAGAAGACCATCAACAAACAGCTGGCCGCCTTCCTCGAGACGAATGGATCCCTCGACCCCTCACAGTCTGGCTTCCGAGCCAACCACAGCACCGAGACCGCCCTCATCGCTGCCACCGATGACATCCGAGCCCTGATGGACAACGGAGAAACAGCGGCCCTCATCCTCCTAGACCTCTCCGCGGCATTCGACACTGTCTGCCACCGCACCCTAGTGCAGCGCCTGAGCAACGTCGGAATCCAGGAGAGGGCACTGGAATGGATCATCTCCTTCCTAGACGGAAGAACACAGAGAGTCCGTCTACCACCGTACAAGTCAGAGGCCACCGAAGTCATCTGCGGCGTCCCTCAAGGATCCTCGCTGAGCCCCACCCTCTTCAACGTCTACATGAGCCCCCTCGCGGCCATCGCACGCCAACACAACCTCAACATCATCTCCTACGCTGACGACACCCAGCTGATCCTCTCCCTGACCAACGACCCCGCCAGAGCCAGCCTTCACGAAGGGATGAAAGTAGCCGAGTGGATGACGACCAGCCGCCTGAAACTGAACTCAGACAAGACGGAAGTCCTCATCCTGGGCTCCTCGCCCTCCGCCTGGGACGACTCCTGGTGGCCCCCCGCCCTGGGCACCGCACCCAAACCGACAGACCACGCACGCAACCTGGGCTTCATACTGGACTCCTCCCTCTCCATGACCAGACAAGTCAACGCCGTCTCCTCGTCATGCTTCAACATCCTACGCATGCTACGGAAGATCTTCCGGTGGATCCCCACCGAGACCAGGAAGATGGTCACCCAGGCCCTCGTCACCAGCCGACTGGACTACGGCAACGCCCTCTACGCCGGAACCACCGCCAAGCTCCAGAAGAGACTCCAGCGGATCCAGAACACCTCAGCCAGACTCATCCTCGACATCCCACGACACAGCCACATCTCCGGACATCTGAGAGACCTGCATTGGCTCCCCGTCAACAAAAGAATCACCTTCCGTCTCCTCACCCACGCACACAAAGCCCTACACGATCAAGGCCCGAGCTACCTCTACAACTGCATCAACTTCTACGCTCCCAAACGCCATCTCCGATCAGCCAGACACGCCCCCGCATCCGAAGAACGACAACAGGAGGAAGGTCCTTCTCCTACCTGGCCGCCAAGACCTGGAACTCCCTCCCGACCGACCTGCGCCTGACCCAAGACCACCTCTCCTTCAGGAAGAAGCTCAAGACCTGGCTGTTCGAGCAGTAGCAGCACCCCCCCCACCCCCCCAAGCGCCTTGAGACCCTCCGGGTAAGTAGTGCGCTCTATAAATGTCTTTGATTGATTGATTGATTGATTGACCGTGAGCCCATAGCTTGTCCTGCACATTCCTGTTGGTGGTGTGCATTATTATCTGGTCCTTGATAAAGTCTTCTTCCAGTGCCCCGTACTTGCACGTGACTGCTAGTCTCCTCAAGGCTGCCACATAGTCGTCAACTGACTCTCCGGCACCTTGTTTCCTTTTCTGAAAGTTGAACCTATCTATGGAGACGCATACAGCCGGGCGGTAATGGGCGTCTAGGTCATCTAAGGCCTGTTTGAAGACATCTGTGTCAGCTGCTTGTAGTGGCGCCGTCGCAATGTTCTTGAACACCCTTATGCCCTCCGGGCCCAGGTTGTGCAGCAATATCCGTCTCCGTCTTGCGGGGGTGAATTCGTCAGTTGATTCATCCTCCAGGGCTTCTAAGTAGTTTTTGAAGTACTCCCTCCAGTCATCCCACTTCATCTGCATGTTCTCCTGGCCTGGGTAGGAACGGGATCGGTGCTGTGAGTGATGACGCTTGATTGCTCATCTTGACCTGTCTCTCTGGCCCTTCTTCCTGATTTCTGGGGCTGCCCGGTTCGCCATTGTTCCCTCCCTGACTTCGGGGGCTGCCAGGTGCGTTGGCGCTTTCTGCTTGCGGCGTAGTGGACCTGGGTGCGCTTCCTCCCGCTCCCTCGTGGACACCCTTCTCAGCCAGGGCCCTTGGTGGGGATGGTTGCGTGCTCCTACCGTGCTTCTGCGCAGGTTGCCTTGCTTCTAGGCTCTCCGACTGTCAATGCGCCTGATTTCCTCTCTGCGCCTCTGCCACGCTCTTCCCTTCGGTTTTGTAGCGCCTTCGCGCTTTCCTCCTTATTCTGCAGGTAGGTGTCGTGGGTGATCTTTGTTCTGGGCTTCCCTGTGCCTCTACTTCCTTTGTCTCACCAGGTACTATTTCTTCTATTTTTTTTTGTTGTAGAGTGGACAGATCTCACTCCTCGTCGCCACTGTAGAAGTGCACAAGTACACCTCAATGATCACTCCGAGGGAGGTGTAAGGGGGGAAAGTACTTTATTTAATTACAATATACTCTGGGGAAGAGCGCCGGGCATCTGCTAGGGATCGCGCTCTGCCGGGCTCTGACGCGCGCGAACAGCCGTTCGCACATGCGCAGTCCCGCGTTGACTGCCGGCGCGTGTTACGTCACACGCAGGCCAGTAGCGTCTAGAACGCTAACACCACACAGATCTACAAAGAAGTGCAGCAGCGTGGCACCGCAAGCCCTTTGGCTGCGCCACTCTGCGGCACTTCCAAAGCACAGGGATGCAACATATTTACAAGAATATGTTGCATCTCTGTGCTTCCCCCTGTGCTGGCGCACAAACTGCAGCCATTTGTATTTGTATTTGTATTTGGTGTATTTATAAAGCGCAAACAATCGCTCCGGAAGGAGCATCCTGGCGCTAACTACAAAGTGTGCAAACAAAATTCTCAGAGACAGAAAAAAGGAGTTAGATGAGGGATGTTACATAATCGTCAGAAAGGGAATAGATCCATGTTTTAAGTTGTTTTCTGAATTGTTTTTCCTTGGTCAAAGATCTGAGGTGGATAGGAAGAGAATTCCATGCTTTCCCAGATAGAAAAGACAGAGACTTGCCTCCTTTGGTCTTAAGTTTAAATTTTAGTGGCTTAATCAGGTTCTGACCTGAAGATCTTAAAGACCTTACAGGCTTATAGTGCGGAAACCGTTTGATGAGATAAGCTGGGCCAGTGCCATTGAATGCACGGAATGCTATTATTAGGATTTTAAACAATATTCTTTTAGGGAGTGGTAGCCAGTGTAAGGTTTTTAAAGCTGCCGAGGCAGATGATCTCCTGGGTAGCTTGAGCACAAGTCTGGCCGCTGCGTGTTGCACGCTTTGGAGTTTTCTAAGGGTGTTTTTCGTTTTAGCGCCTGCCATCAAACCGTTGCAGTAGTCAGACGTGCAAGAATTAAGGCCACTGCCACTGCCTTTCTTGAGTCTATGGGAAGAAAGTCAAAGAACTTCTTCATTGACTTAATGATGTTAATACAACTACCTGCAACATTCCTGACATGTTGGTCAAAGGATAATTTGGTGTCGAAGAGGACGCCAAGGTTTCTTGCTGATGTAACTGTTTGTGGTGGCGCAGGGATGTTCTCGGGCCACCATTTACTGGGACAGAATTGGGAATTTGTACCCATGGGGAGAATTTCCGTCTTACTGGTGTTACATTTAAGATGGTTTTCCTCCATCCAGCGAAAGACATCTTTTAAGCACCTCTTAAAATTCACCTCAGCATTTGTAGAATTGTTCTCCAGAGGAACAATCAGCTGTGTGATGTTTCCATTCGCTTGGCACAGCACCTGTGCTCAGGGAAGCATTAACAATCTTGTTAATGATAGGATTGAAAACCTCAATAAGTTGGTTAAGGATTCTGGGTGGACATGAATCCGAGGGGGCACCCGATTTACATGACATAATAGCCTCCCGGGTCTGGGGGAGCGTGACCGGGGTAAAGGTTCTAAAGAATACCTTCAGATTCTTTTCACAATCCAATGAGGTGGCGGACAGGACCTGACAGGGAGTTTGGAAGTCCTTTTTTATCAATGAGATTTTTTCTTCAAAGAAGTCCGCAATCTGATTGCAAAATTCTAAAGAGGGCGGGATTTCTATTTGAAGAGCTCTAGGATGTGTGAAAGACTTGACAATGGGAAATATTTTTTTTTGCTTTTGCTTGGCTGTATTAATCGCATTGGTGTAATACGTTTTTTTAGCTAATTTAATTGCCGTAAGGTACATTTTTCTCTGTTGAATATATAAGCTTCTTTCTGTTGGGTCATAGGTTTTTCGCCAGCTACGTTCCTTCTTCCTGCACAATAGATGAATTTTTGTTAGTTCAACTGTGAACCAGGGGGCATTAATCTTCCCTTTTTTCATTTTGCTTTGAGGGCGATTTTGTGGGACTCTGTCCTTTATCTCTTGACACATCCATGCGTGAAAGCATTTTGAGCCCTGAGCAGCATCACCAGGCAGGGTGGGAATAGGTGCAGTAGCAATGGGATTAAGCTTCAAATTAGCCTCGACTCGCGTCCAGTTAACATGGTTCTCTGAATTATGGGTCGATTTAATTAGCGATTGTGGCTGTGTAAGTTTAATATAAAAAGGGACCAGGCAATGGTCTGACCAAATCTGTGGGACAGGTGGCTGCGTTTCTAGGAAGGGAAAGTTGGAACATATTCCGTCCAAGGTGTGCCCTGCTTGATGGGTAGGTAGTGTGACTATTTGAAGGAGCCATGCGCTGGAGCAGGCACCCTTGCAAGGATGCCTGCATCGTGGGTTTTTGTGCAGGAAGGGGTACCTTCCTGCGCAAAAACAAGCGTACTGTAGAATGCAGCACACATTGAAAGAGGAAAAAACAAGTAGAAATTAAAACATTTCTCCTCGTAGCACTACACCACCACCAGGTTGGCGTAGCATTCAGATGCATCTCCAGATTTACGAGAAATCGTAAATCTGGAGATGTACCTTGTTCCAGGGTGTTGAGTGGGAACACCCACAGCAACACTCATGGAACCGTGAAGGGGACCATATTTATAAAGAGAGGAAAAATAACACAGGGATTGTCATCTAGTGGAGAAATTAAGCGAGTCATTTTACTGCGACTCATTTTTTAGCTGAACATCAGAGGTCAATTTACAAGCCCCTTGCACCACTTTTGCATCAGTTTTAACATAGGGAAAATGACGCAAAAGTGGCGCAAGGGGCTTGTAAATATGCCCCCTAGGAAGCATCTGTAGCGCATCCCCCCTTTATAACAGGTATTTGTAACGCAACAGGTCTCACATTTGCGAGGGTTTCAGCTAGTGGTATTGTAAATGACAATGCTTAAACTCTCGCGAGACCTATTGCATTACAAATGCTTGTGTTCTCTTTCCTTGAGCGAAGCTGTAGGAAAGCACTCCCCGTGCATTGTGACAGCCTCTAAACGGACATCCGCCTGCCCATAATGCATTGTAAAAATGACAAACCCTTCGCCCTTAAGAAAACAAATACAATTTTCATTAATTAAACTTTAGTTTCTGAGTTTTTTTGTGCTATATATATTCAAACTTTGTTGTACTCCCATCACCAGTCATCTGTAAAGTAGTCACGCTAATATTCAGAAGAATTGGTTTCTGATCACAAATATTAATAATATTATACTGTAGCAATCTATCTCTTGAATCGCTAATATTTCTGAATCGGGTATTGGGTTCATCGATGATGATAATATTTCGACATTTTTTGGAAGATTTCTACTCACATAGAGATCTGATAATTGTATGAGAGGAAATTGAATAGTAACGCTCAGTATGAGTCTTAGTAAGATAATGTTAATAGAATAATGTAGGTAACTTGATAAATATGAGTGACAATGATGATGAAATTTCGAAATTTTTGGAAGATCTTTATTCACATAGAGATCTGATAATAGTATGAGTAGAAAGTGAATAGTAATGTTCAGTTAATGGATGTTTTTAGGCTTAATAATATAATATAATAATATAATACTATAGATAACTTGATAAAAATGTCCCTACTGTCTAATTGCTCCACTTTGAAACCTTTCCAATCTATAAAAAATATTTCACGATTTTAGGGTATTATACTTTATTGCTGAACCCTATCTTCCAGTTCTGTGGGACTGAGCACTTTACGCTAAAGATTGTAAAGTGCGGTGCCCCCCTTCCCTGCCCCCCCCCAAAAAAAACATGGTTGAATAGGTGAACTCCTAATTACCATATTTAGCTTATATAAGTCCTTAGTCTATGGTGTACAAAGTGCATCCAGGGCCTGTAAGTTAAAAGTCACTAGTGAACTTCAGCCCCTGTAGTGTTGGGCCTTAGGCCCACATTGTGAGTAAAGGATGACACAAGACACCAGTTAGGGGATCGTAGATCTGGCCACGAGCACGTGCGCTCTGGCTCTTTTATTGGCAGCGTCACCTGACCCAGTGCAATGTGTCACCCACTAAGGGGTAGATTTACTAAGATTTTGCGCCGTGTTTGCTTCACAAAAGTGATGCAAAACGGGGCAAAATCTTTTTATCCTAATTAACTTTCATGTGCTAAACTGGAAATAATGTAAAAGTAATTGCCTTACTTTGCGCTGCGGGGTGTGCCAAGGGTGGTGCATGGGTGTTCCCATTCAACCACCCAAGCTATCTCATGCTAAACCCAATTTACTAAAAACAATAGGTTGAGTTTAGCGTGAGAAAACTGCGCCCTTTTCAACTAGGCGTAAGGAAGGAGCAATGCTTTCATTTCTCCTTCCTTTTTCGACCTTGCATGCATGCTGCACTGTGCAGCATGCATACAATGTGGGAAAAACTTTCCCTTGTGTCTAGCATAGTATTTTATACGTGAAGTATACACTTCCAGTACAGATCCTATGCTACACTCATGAACACACCCTAGCGCTACAGCGCAAAGGTGTGTGCATGGCGCACGGCTGCTGAAAACAGTGCTGGCGCAAGGGAAAAGGGAGGAGAGAGCCATATCTTTAAAAATAAGGCTCTCTCCTGCTCCCTCCTTGTCGCGCAACGCAGCGCAGCCTCGCAGGGGGCTGTGTTGCGTTGTGTGACTTTTTTGTAATCTCCCCCTAAGTGTCAGTGAAAACATGACATCACTCCTACCCATTGTGTAGCATCACAGGTGCAGCTTTTAGACCTGCTTGGTACCTGCCAAAAGTAACCCACTTTGTAAAAACATTCCTTTTAAATATTAATAAGTCACTCTTACATCCCATAAGGTAGGGTGCATAGTATTTAAAAGTAGGATGTAGAAATGTAAACTTAGCACATCCTTACAGTGTATAGGTCTCAAAGCTTATTTCACTGTAGCAAGGCTGGCACTTCCATAGAGAAATACTGGAAAGCAATGACTTCCATTTTTCAAACTAAGGGGCATATTTACTAGGAAAGTGGCTAAGTTTGTCCTTTAAGTCAAGAAGGCTAACGACACGCTCCGTCACTTTAGAAACGCAGTGCTGCACCATATTCTAGTGTTTCCCCCAGCGCTGGTGCTAGATTTTGCTACCTAGCCCCGGCGCAGGCACATGCAAGGGTGTCAGGTTGTCTGTGTTGCAGGGGAAGATTGTTTATGTTCAGGAAGGGACACCAATCTTTAAATAGCGTTTTGTAACTGCTATGTGTGCCGCTCAATACATTTTTTTTAATGATTGTTTATGTGCACGAAGGGACACTTTCCTGCACAAGAATGTCGTATTGCTGTTTCCATGCGTGCCTCACTACGTAGCTCACATGGAAACAGCAAAAACTTTAAAACATTTCTCCTCTTTGCGCCAGAGTAAGAGCAGGTTTTCCCTGGTCTTAATTTTGTTGCTGCCCCATATTGACGCCACCCATGTTAATATGGGGCAGCGTCAAAATCAATGGGTGTTGCGGCAGAACTCCCACTGCAACACCCATTGCCCACCCCTTTCATGCTAAGTATAGCTTGAAAGAGTGCCTTATTTACAGCTTAACGCTGCCTTGTAAATAGGGCGAGGCCCCTATCGCCACCACAACGTCCTGAAAAGTGACATTGTAGTGGCGATAGTGGCTTGTAAATATGACCCTAGGGGGCTGATTTACTATGAGGTCATGCAACGCTACACAGCAAGACAACTTCCTGCACTGATTTGGATAACAGGGAGAGAGTATACGTGCACTATATTTACTAAAATGTGCAGCATTTTTGCTCTTTCCCTGTGCTGTCGCGCTGTGTGATGCATAGCACCAATGCAGGCACCCTTACGCCATGATCAGAATGCCTGCGTCACTGGGAGGATTGTTTTCGTGCAGGAAAGCATACCTTCCTGCACAAAAACAATCCTTTGGTGCATTTTACTCTTTCTACATGTGATGTAGAATCCAACACATGTAGAAAGAGAAAACAACAAGGAGAAATAAAGATATTTCTACTTATTATGCCTCACTTGGGAACGCATACTATTCTGAGGCAATCCAGGTTCATCTAACCTTAAGCAATCTGGGAATGTGCCTCAATCAACCCTGGGCATACTTTGCACGTAGAATACTTTAAGCTTTGCATAGTACTGAACTTTGTGTAGTACCCACTTTGCGTAGTACTACTCAAACTGCGCAGTGAGTAGCTGATGGCACTGTGTACTTGAACGGAAATATGGCAGTCCATCGTCAACAACGTGAATGCAGTCAGAGTTTTGAGGAGGTCAACGGAGGAGGTCAAGGGGCGCTGGCATGATGTGCAAAGCAAAGCCAAACCAAACAGAAACTCGCTGCCAACAGGAAGGCAGCAAATGCCACAGGAGGTTGGAGTCCTGCGCCACAGGAGGAGATGGATGAGCTGGAGTAAATGGTAGCCACAGTCATCAGTGTGGAGACGGTGCAAGGAGTCGGTAGCCCAGACACACCTCAACATGATCTGACCCAACAGCAACAGGGTGAGTAAAGACCAGGGACTGGGGGGACGGAGGGAGATGGGCACAATGGCACACATGCACGATCAAGTGTAGCACACTGCACACCCACAATGATTGTGGAACATGTCCCTGATACCCTTGGCACACTGCAGCACACATAGAAACACCAAGTAGGCCCCCGTCCACAATGTGCACAAAGGGGTCCCCCTCCCGATCACCAATCCCACAACCTACCCAGAGACATGTGCTGAATCCAGCAAAGTCATGGCTCTGTGAGCCACACTGACAATGCAAGTGACACTGCATGACCAATAGCATGGCTGCAGCCAAAATACAGGACATGTTTACAACACAACACTGAGGTGGCCCAGTGTGGACCACATCCTCAAAGTAGTAGGTCACACTCTGATACATTCACGTGCACATACAACCCATGACATCAACAGCAAAACTGCAGACAGACAATGCACAAGAGTACAAAATCATTCCAAGAGCACAAATGGCCCAAGTCATCCACACCTCAGCACCCGAAAAACACACAAGTCAAAGGCACGCCGCCTCAAAGGGATAAGGGGCCGCTATGTCATAGCTGCAGGGGTGACTCTCCCACACTGCACCCCACACACATAGCAATCACAGCACATCAACATTGTCGACAATGTGGTACAAAGTGCAACACTTACACCACAGGACAGAGGACCCAACGGGTGCGGCTTGTGCGTAGAAACTGGCCAATCACATCTAGCATTGCATGAAACGGTGATATGATAATGTACAAGTACAACCGCATATCCGTCATGTAGTCGAAATGTCCACTTTCTCCCATCAAAAGGCCAGCTGCTCCAAAACAGTCACAATGTACATTGTCATGCCATCTGTCTGGGAACATGTACAATACGTCAACATACATGGGACACACTGTTTACCCGCATCTACCATTTACCTTGCAGAGGGAAAATCAAAACCTCCTGCAGAGCAGACCAGACATATCTTCAGTCATAATAAAGAGGACACCCTGGTCATCTGCACCGACACCCTCCCATGTATCGTAGACAGCCTCCGTACCCCACCTCCAGGAGCAGGGCAGCCCAGCTGCATCGAGCTGACCCCACCCCCTGCACAGACCACACAGCAGGAAACACACACCACCACGGCTGGCTCACAGGAACCCCACGACCAACACATGGCTTACCAACACCGTGTGTTAGGGTGCCAGGATAAGATGGCTGATCAGCTGCGGGTGGGATTTGACCTCATGGGGGGAACATCGTTTACAACGCAGTGTTTACAACGCGTTGCCTTTACAACTATGCCATTACAACGCATGTCGTTACTACGACTTGCGCTGGATGGCGCTGTTGTATAAGGAATATTGTAATTTTATATTCCAACACCTTCCCCACTGTTACGTGGACTGCTGTTGGAATATAAAATTATAATATTCCACAATCCACGCCCTACAACGCAAGTCGTTGTAACGACTTGCATTGTAATGGCAGCGCTGTCATGTATCGCGATCTAAAAGATCGCGTTGTACTGACATACATCCCCTCATGGCAGCCAAACTAGATGCCATACATGAGAGTCTAAGTCCCATCAGGGACCACTCACAGTCCCTAACGGACACCCACTGTCCACTCCATACTCTCCAACAATCCTTGGCTGACCTCGCTGGAGCCATTACTCGGATACAAGAACTGTCTAATCAGTCAGGCTCCAGCGATGACAGAACAGAGTTGGCACAGATGCGGATGACAATGGAGACCATGCGCAGGGGCCCAGATCAGCGGTCGGTGATCCGAAGCTGAGAGAGGGCGTGTGGCCAAGGGTACCTAAGCCGGGCGGTCAGTGATCAGGCGGCTGCCCACGACAAGGCCAGTGGACTTGGCGACAGACTCAGCACCCGCAACAGGCTGATGAGATCTGAGCTGGCGGGGAGGCGCTGGCAAGGCCGTAGCTGGTCGGGATACGACGACTGAGCCCGAGTCTCAGCCCCGCAACAGTGGGGATCACGAAGGAAGTCATACGAGGTGGTGCCCGGCCGGGCAGCTACAGAGGACTGAGGAGAGCTTGGATAGGAGGGGAGTACCAGGAGGCCGCATCCAACATCCGGGTGAAGGCCGACGACTGGTAGCGGACACGCTCTGGCGGCAGCTGCAGGACGAAGCATGGGGAAAAAGGAGATCCAGTCTAAAGGCCCCAAACAAGGCCCTATGGACAATTTTGCGGCACCGCGTCCAGTGGCGGAGGGCCTCCCAACGGCGCAGAATGCGCGCTCAGATACTGATTTACTGATGGCGGCGATCCAGGCCTCCCGCTCGGATATCCAGGAGTCCAGAGCGGTGCTGGAAGTCAAAATTGGCGAGGTGGGGTCAGAAGTGACACTACTGAGGCAGGACTTTCGGAATCTGTCCGACAGGGTCGCATCGGCGGAAACGCGAACGGGTGAGGCCGAAGACTCGATCACGACCCTCCGAAGAGACATGGCGGAGCTGCAGGCCTCCCACCGCCAGCTTGTCTGGAAAGTGGACGCCGCCGAAAATAAGGGCGAGGCGTAATAACCTACGCTTTGTGGGATTTCGAGAAGGAATTGAACAGAATGATATGGTATCCTTCCTGCATACGTGGCTACGGGACACATTTCCACAAGCACAATTCTCGCCATGTTTCATAATAGAAAGGGCACACAGAGCTCTCCTTGCGAAGCCTCCTGAGGGGGCACGATCGCGTCCAGTGATCGCACGTTTTCTGAACTTTGCGGACAGAGACTTGATACTAAAAGAGGCACGGAAGAAGGGTGAGATTCGGCTGGAAAACTCTCACGTCATGATCTTCCCGGATTACAGCCAGGAGGTGCAAAAGCAGAGGCGGTCCTTCGACTCGGTGAAGGCTAAACTGAGAGACCTAAAAATTTCGTACATGCTGCTGTTCCCGGCGAAACTTAAAGTGATATTCAATGAAAAGACACTTTTCTTCACGCACCCAGAGGACGCGTGGCAGTGGTTGGAGGAGCGCCCGATCCTTCATAGTAGGGAGACAGCGAGGCGTGATGCGCTAGATAAGTCTCTGAGGAGTGCGACTCAATGGGAACTTCCGAAACCCCAAAGACTGAAATCCAGAAGATCTAAGAGACAAACTCCAGCAACACCGTATAGAGGTCGAGATACGGGAAGGTTGCGGCAGGGGCGCTCCGCCTTTCCGAGAGGTGCGACCGCACAGGGGTCGAGATTTGCAGTGCGGAACAACACGACGCGATCGGAAGGAGACGAGGAGGAGATACTGGATAGCCACACATCGGGCGGGGAAGAAGAGGAAGACGGACAATCAGACCATCTGTTAGTCAAAGAGATCCGGGGCCTGGAGCAAGACCTGTCGGGGCAGCACAGTGCACCCAAGTCTGAATCTCAAGATTCCAAATCCTGAAGGATGCAAGGCCCAAAACGTGCAGTACACTAAGCCTACAGTGCCATGGTGCAACAGTCGGCGACCCGATAACTGAATGGACCTGCAGTACTGAAATGGCGGCCCGCTGCAGAGAAGCACGCAAGTTGACACACCCCCTTCATTGTGTTTGTTTGACTCGTTTGGTAGGGTTGTTTGGTGTTCATTAGGGAGGGTTTGGGGGGTGGGCGACAGGCCTACTCCTTCGGCTATGTCTGATATACGGACACAACTGGAAGGGGAGGGAGGTGGGGTGGGGGAGGAGGGTTTTCATGTTTGTTGGGATGGGGCGTTGGGAGGGACTAGGTGGGGGACACAAAGGATTCAGGTAGAGAAGCACTCACACAAGTTATGCCTTCGAAACACCTCCAACTGCCAGAGTTGGGCCAATTATAGTTACAGCACTCTCTAATGGCAGGTACCGTAGGCACGTCGCAAGAGACGGGCAAGGGGCTGAACATCCTGACATGGAATGTTAATGGGCTGGGATCTAAGGTAAAGAGAGGACTAGTGAATACATACATTAAACAAGCGAACCCCGACATTATCTTCCTGCAAGAGACTCACCTGAAGGGTACTCAATGTGCCTTCATTGCTAGGGGCAGGTACAGGGTGTTGGTCCATGCGGGTTATACATCAAACTCCAGGGGAGTGGCGGTAATAATCCCAGCCCTTCTCCATTACACGTACGTGGATCGACCCGCAGGGCACATTTGCGGGAGTGCAGGGAACCTGGAATAGACACACTTACACACTGATATCTGTATACGCACCACCCAAACTGCAGTCACGCACGAACGCCTCGATCGCGAACATCCTCCTTGACACGGCGGACACGCTGCAGGTGATAGGGGGGGACTTTAAGGACGTGATGAGTGTCGACTTGGATAGATCTGGCGATACACTAGACGACGGACGCAGGACTGCATTATTTGACCTGATGTCCAACATGGGACTGACAGATGTATGGAGGTGGTTACACCCAACGGAGCGCGCATACTCCTACTACTCGGGGGCGCATCAGACGTTCTCGCGCCTTGATTATGTTTTTCTACCTAGACAATGTCTGAAAACGGGGGACATCGCTGATTATAGGGCCAGGGGTATATCTGATCATTCACCTATGTGTGTAAGGATAGGACGAGATAGGGCTAGGGACGCGGGATCCTGGCGCCTCGCAGCCTGGGATCTTCAAAATCCAAAACTACTAAGAGACGTGAGGACAGACATAAAGTTATATTTTGCGGACAATGAGGGCTCGGTTGCCTCAAAAATCACTCTGTGGGAGGCCCTAAAACCAGTCCTACGCGATAGGATTAGACTTCGACTAGGGGAGGACAGACGGAGACGACAGACGGAGGGGGCAGCCCTGGAACAATCTATTCTAGAATGGGAGGGCAGATACTTAACCCATAAGTCCGAAAGCACCCTGCGGCGTTTACTCGACGTCCAGACACAGTATCGGGAACTAGTGACGAACGAAGCCAAGACCCAGTCATTAGCTACCCTACACAGACTATACGATGTGGGGGACAAGTCAGGGAAACTGCTGGCGTGGCTCAGCAGGAAAGAGAGAGCCGAAAGATTGATAGACAGCATTGACACTACAAGAGGTATCACGGTCAACACAGACACAGATATAGCTGAAGCCTTCGCTACCCACTACGAGACCTTCTACGCCGCCCGCGACCTGGCGACGTACGAGGAGGCTCTCCACTATCTTGAAGGTACCACCTTACCGGTCCTTCTACCGGAAGACAGGGAGACGCTAGAAACAGACATAACACTAGATGACGTTACAAGTGCTATAGCTAGGCTCCGACCAGGTAAATCTCCAGGCCCGAATGTATTCCCTGCAGAACACTATAAACGCACGTCAGACCTCTTGACCCACCATCTCCGGGGCCTACTCGTTAGTGCTCTTGAGAAGGGAATACTCCCACCAGATCTCACTATGGCCACCATCATACCATTGTATAAGGAGGGCAAGCCGCGGACTGACTGTGCCTCTTATCGGCCGATATCTTTGCTCAACACGGAAGTGAAAGTGCTGGCGACCATCTTGGCGGTCCGCTTGAGGGCGGTAATAACGGGACTGGTACATATGGACCAGTCGGGTTTTCTGCCTGATAGGGCAACAAAGCTGAATCTTAGAAGAACCCATAATTGGCTCCAAGAGGTAAAGGAGAGAGAGGACCCGCACTGGTTCCTCTCCCTGGACGTTGAAAAAGCGTTCGATGCAGTGCACTGGCCCTTTCTGTTTGCTGTTTTGCAGAGGTTTGGATTCGGGCCGAAGTTCACGGCATGGATCAGACTGCTTTACACGGGTCCAAGGGTGAGGGTAAGGGTTAATGGAACGTTATCACGTGAGTTTCCCATCCAGAGGGGTACCAGACAGGGCTGCCCCCTGTCGCCACTTCTCTTTACGCTCGTTATTGAGGTCCTTGCGGCCAGACTCCGGCACAATGCGAATATCCATGGCTTTACCGCAAGCGAGACGGCACTGTCCCAGGAAAAGATCTCGCTCTACGCAGACGACGTCCTGCTATATATTACGAAACCCGAGACGACAGTGCCGGGACTCTTTGGAGAACTGGAACACTATGGTGAACTGGCGAGCCACAAAATAAATTGCCACAAATCGGTACTGTATGATCCGAGGGGGTGCAATCAATGGGGGAGACTGCCCGGGGACCTGAAGACTACAGGGGAAGGGTTCCAATACCTCGGGGTATATATCACGACAAACGCTGCTCTCTCGTTCCAAAAGAACCTGGAGCGAATCATTGTGAACGCGGTGACGGACATGGACCGCTGGAGACAGCTCCCATTGACACTTCTGGGTAGGGCGGCCATGTATAAAATGATTATTCTACCGAAGTTTTTATTTGCCCTCCAAAATGAATACTATCCACTACATACGGCGGTCTTCAATAGGATCCATGGTGATCTGAGATCTTTCCTTTGGCTCGGCAAACAGGCGAGGGTGGCCCTGACCACACTGCAAAGGCACCAATTCAGTGGGGGTATCTCGCTCCCCA